>NC_140076.1:1216018-1841018 GCF_964194135.1 Talpa europaea
CGGCCCCGCCCCAACCCGGCTCGTAAACAGGAAGTGGGCGTGCGCGCGAAGGTCGCTTCCGGCGCGGCGAGGGGCGGGAGCGACGGTGATCGGCGGCAGGGCGGGGCCAATGGCGGAAGACGGCTGGGGACGAACCAATCGCGAGGGCGGGCGCGCGCGGCCGGGGGCGGGCCCCGAGGCGGGGCTGCCGGGCGGAGCCAATCGCGGCGGGCGGGGGCGGGGCGTCGGGGCGGGGCGGCGGCGGGCCGGGCCGGGCCGGGGCCGGGCGGCGGCGGGGCGGCGATGCTGCAGCTGCGGGACACCGTGGACTCGGCGGGCACCAGCCCCACGGCGCTGCTGGCGGCCGGCGAGGAGGGCGGCGCGGGCGCGGGCGCGGGCGCGGGCGCGGGCGCGGGCGGGGGGCGGCCGGCGGCGGGGTCGCCGCTGCGCCAGACCCTGTGGCCGCTCAGCGTCCGCGACCCCACGCGCCGCGCGCGCGTCAAGGAGTACTTCGTGTTCCGGGTGCGCCGGGCGCGGGCCCCGACCCGGCCCCGATCCCGGCCCCGGCCCCGGCCCCCGACCCCCGCCCCGGCCCCCGATCCCGGCCCCGACCCGGCCCCGACCCCCGCCCCGGCCCCCGATCCCCCGCCCCGGCCCCGGCCCCCGATCCCCGGCCCCCATCCCCGGCCCCTGATCCCCGGCCCCGACCCCGATCCCCGGCCCCGGCCCCCATCCCCGGCCCCTGATCCCCGGCCCCGACCCCGGCCCCCGATCCCCGGCCCCGGCCCCCATCCCCGGCCCCCATCCCCGGCCCCGACCCCCGCCCCCGATCCCCGGCCCCGGCCCCCATCCCCGGCCCCTGATCCCCGGCCCCGACCCCGGCCCCCGCCCCGCGCGCTGACCGCCGCCCCCGCCCGCAGCCCGGGACCATCGAGCAGGCGGTGGAGGAGATCCGCGTGGTGGTGCGGCCGGTGGAGGACGGCGACATCCAGGGGGTGTGGCTGCTGACCGAGTATGCCGGGGCGGGGGCGGGGGCGGTGGGGGGGCGGTGGGGAGGGGGACCGGGGGCGGGGCCGCCTCGCCGCCGCGCCTGCCTGAGGCCCACGCAGGCCCACCG
Source organism: Talpa europaea (assembly GCF_964194135.1). Lineage (NCBI taxonomy): Eukaryota > Metazoa > Chordata > Mammalia > Eulipotyphla > Talpidae > Talpa > Talpa europaea. The sequence continues at coordinate 1,217,115 of NC_140076.1, forward strand.
TCCGTCCGTCCGTCCGTCCGCAGGCTGGACCACTGGAACAACGAGAGGGAGCGGCTGGTGCTGGTCACCGACCAGGCCCTGCTCATCTGCAAGTACGACTTCATCAGCCTGCAGTGCCAGCAGGTGGTCAGGATCGCCCTGGACGCGGTGGACACCATCTCCTTCGGGGAGTTCCAGTTCCCCCCCAAGTCACTCAACAGGTAAGTCCCCGGCGCCCGCCCTCGGGGCCAGCCCCAGGGTGGCCCTCCCCGGGCTGGGGGAGGGCCTGGGCCAGGGTGAGGACGGACACGTTTGAAAACGTCGGTGGACAATGTCAAGCACCGATTTTTGTGCTTCAGGGGAATTTCCCCAAGCATGAGAAACCCGCACCCCAGCGCAGCCGGTCGCACTGAACGGTGGGCTTTAGGGTCTTGACAGGAGCTCTGAATGGGACACTGGAGGCAGAGCGAGAAAGGTCTCAACAAAGTGAGGCTTCCAGGAGAAAGGACCGAGGTGGACAAGTGTCTTGCAGCCCGTCAATGCGGCGCCCGCGATCGATTAAACCTTAGTCGTTGTGGAGGTTAAACTGCTCGCCAGAACGACGTCTGTCACCTGCCATCCCGCCGGGGACCTGGCACAGGCGCTTTCCTGTCATGGCCACGGGGCCTGTCCTCCCCTGTCACCGGGGGGCCGGGCCCTGCCAGAGCTGTGGCCACTGTGTGAAGTCTGGTTCCATCTTTTAACTTGTTAGGCGAGAAGGCTCTGGGATCCGCATCCAGTGGGACAGGCAGAGCCGCCCCTCCTTCATAAACAGGTGGAACCCCTGGTCCACCAGCATGCCCTACGCCACCTTCACAGAGCACCCGATGGCCGGAGCCGACGAGAAGACGGCCTCTCTGTGCCAGGTGAGAGGGCAGTGCATCCCCCCAGCAGGCCATGGCTGTGGCCTGCACGGCCCAACGCCGAAGCCCCAGTGGGCAGTTGAGCTGCTGGAGAAACCGAGCACATAAGCTGCACGTTCCAGATGTCAGCAAGCCCAGGGCAGAGCGGCCGGCTGTGGCCAGTGGTTAACAGAGCTGTGACGTGGCTTCCCATTGCCAGGCCAACTTGGGCAGGGGCCGGCAGGGTTCTGCTAGCCTGCGACGGGGTCTCTGTGAGCAGAGGCCTCAGGGCCCGCGGAGGCACCTGCTCGCCAGTTGCCAGCCACAGCCTGGGGGGGGGCAGGAAGGCTGAGCTGGGCCTCTGAGGCAAGCACTCAGGCCTGCAGAGCGCTGCGCGGATGCTGGGCTCACCCAGGAGGCCTGATGCCGCCACGTGCCACACCGAGGGCCATCAGAACGTGGCTGCAGCAGCTCTGGGGCGGGGGGGGTGTTTGTCCCGGGCTGGCCTTCTCCAGGTATGAACCTGGCGGCCCTGTTTTCTCTTTAAGCTGGAGAGCTTCAAAGCCCTGTTAATCCAAGCTGTTAAAAAGGCCCAGAAGGAGAACCCGCTCTCGGGACAAGCCAACGGCGTGCTGGTCCTGGAGCGCCCCCTCCTCATCGAGACCTACGTGGGCTTGATGTCCTTCATCAACAATGAGGCCAAGCTGGGCTACTCCATGACCAGAGGCAAGATTGGCTTCTAGCGGGCACCGCTCCTGCCCGCCAGGCTGGTGTGGGCTCCTCAGCCGGGCAGGGCATCTGGTCCAGTGAGCAGCTCAGACGCGGGAGGGCCTCGCGGCCTGTACTGGCCGGGACTCCACTATCTACGCCTGCCGTGTCCTGTCCCCCAAGTGTCTCCATGTGGCTCCTGCTCCTTCCCGCCCGGCCCCACAGCATGTCAACCACTGCCCCGAGAGTCCAGGAGCGCACCCGCTGGCACCTCCCTGGTCTACCCCTGGTAGGCCCCTGGTAGGCCCCCTGGTAGCCCGGGGGCCTGGGCCTGAGCCCACGTGCCTGCACACATGGTGTCCAGGTTTGTATTTTGAAACTTGGTCCATTTTCTCAAAACTGAGCAGAAAAGCAGGCAGCGGGCGGGTGGGCTGGGCAAGCGACGTCTGCTGTCAGCTCAGAAAGCAGCTCCTTCTGTGTAAGCGCGTCTGACATTCATCTACACGACTTCCCAGGCCCAGAAAGATCTGCAGGCGGCCATGCCAGGCCCTGCTGTCAGTGTGGACGGTCACCTTAGTGGTGGCTCACGCGAGGCTGCGCTGGCATGTGCCAGCACCCCCACTGAAGGGCCCAGTCTGCCCTCTGGGGCAGCGGTAGAGGCAGCAAGGCCTGCGGTTTTCCCAGGCGGGGGACGCACTCCCCGGCGGGCTCAGGCTGGGACTCGGGGCTTCTCTGGGGCCCTGGCACCCCACACCCTCCTTGCTTGCTGGCTTGATTGGAGCCTCTGTGGATAAACTCTGTGTGCTCGCACGTGTCTGCCTCCTTGTTTCCCGCACAGCAGCACCCACTGGTATGCGAGAGCTGGGCATGGAGCCTGCCCGTGTGGGCCGAGCCTTGGCTGTCTGCCAGTGGAGCCACGGGGATGGGTGGGCGGCCGGCGGCGCTCTAGGGAAGGACCGCGATCAGGAAACGGACCTTTTATGTGGCTGCACTTGAGGCTTCAGCTGTGTCCTGGGAGTGGGCTCAGGACGCGAGGGGCTACCCCCCACAACTGGGCAGACCCGGGTCAGGCCCGCCCCACCCCACCCTGGGCTAAGCCCAGAGGGCTGGCCCTGTTCCCGGCAGGGGCACACCACAGTCAGGCTGGGGACCCCAGCCTGCCCCTCCCCACACTGCAGGGCAGACCCCGCAGGCCGGGCCACTTAGGGCTCACCGAGTCCCTAAAACAGTGAACCTAACAATTTAAAACCAATCCAGAAAACCTCCCTGTGACTGAAATTGCTCCAAAAAAATAAGCATCAACCATTTCATAAATTATCATTTATTTTAAGTAAGAAAAGCCAGTTTATACCATACATATTTACAAAGACCCTGAATATAGAAAAATAAAAGCAAGTGGTTCCGCGTGGAGCAGGCCCGGGCAGCGACCCCCGCCCAGAGGTCCTGGCGGTGCACAGCACCTACATGTGGTCCCCCAGCTGCCCCAAGGCCGCGCGGACCCCCTCCTCCAGCTCCAGGAAGCACAGGCAGAAGTGGTCCCTGCTGAGGAGGGCCAGCGCGTCCCCGCGGCACTGCCAGCACAGAGACAGCACCTGGAAGTCACCTGGAGGACACAGGCCCGAGGGTTAGTGCAGAGGGCCGGGGTCAAAGGTGAGCACGGCCCCTGCCAGACTTCACGGGCGCACGATGGCCACCCCAGTCAGGCAGGGCCCCCTCCTCGCCGTGCCTGGCACTGGTCACCCAGAGACAGCAGCCTCCGGTGCCTGTGGCCTGGGACTCACCTTCCCCGGGCACCTGCACCGACAGGCAGCCGGCGGGCGACCACAGGTACACCTTGCTGCCCGCCGTGCAGACGGCCAGCCGGGGCCGCTGCGGGTCCCACTGGAAGGCGCGCACGGGGGCCCGCTGCTCCAGCACCACGGACAGCCTCAGCTTCCGCACGTCCCAGATCCAGACGGCGTTGGGCACATTGTCTAGGGGCAGAAGCAGCCCGTCTCAGCTCCCCACAGGAGGCACGGGGGGAAGGGGTGGCAGTGCTCTGAGGTAAGAGCAGGCGCCAGGCCCTCCCCGGGGATGGTCGCTCCCTCAGGCTTAAGGAGGCTCAAAAGCACACGTGTGGCTTTTCCGACGGTCCTATAAACGTAGGCCCGTCTCGTCCAGAGCGGGCAGGACACTGCTCTTCACCGTCAGAGGTGGGCGGGGTGGAGATCAGGCCGGCCCTGCTGCCTGCCCAGGCCGAGAGGTTCCTGTGGGCTCTGGCCACACTCAGCAGTGCCCGCGCAGCCCTGGCCTGCCCAGCCCTGGGGATGGTGGGCACACGGTGGTGACACTGACCGTTCCTCGTCGCCAGGAAGCAGTTGTCGGGACTGAAGGCCAGTGCGCCAATGCCAATTTTAGGGTTCGCCCTGTCAGTCACGGGCTTCAGGGCCTGCAGGGACACTGGTACCGAGGCGATCTCGACTAGAACACGAGAGGGCCGCGGTCAGCTCGGCGGGGCGCGCCATCCCGGATGCCTGGGCCTATGAGCGCTCGGCTCGAGGGAAGACAAAGCCTGGACATTAAAAGCAGGGGGGTCCCTGCAGGGGTGCCCGCGAGTCCCCTGGATGAGAGGGCGGCCGTCACCCTGGGGCTGGCGGGAGGGGCCTCCCTGCGGACGCACTCGGCTGGGGGCCTGGCAGCTCACGCCTCGGCACGGAGGCGCCGTCCACAGCTTTCCTCGCGCCGTCACGGCTGCAGCTGGGTTCCTGCTGGTCCGCAGGCCGGCCACGTCTGGCCCCGACTGCCCACTTTGCAGTTGGGACTGGGACACCTGCTGCCCGCTGGGGCCACAGCTGCCCACAAGCCTCGCTGCCTGGACCCCCACCCTCTGGGCTCGTGACTGACGGGAGCTGCCCTAGGAGCTGGGCAGCCGTGGAGTCTGGATTCTGGAGACTCCGTCTGCGCAACAAAAGCCTCCCGGCGGCCCCCACACCGTCCTCGCCACCAGCCGCGTGGCGCCCAGAGAGGAGCGCACACTGAACAGAGCACCCAGCACCCTCGCCCGGAGCACCCAGCACCACCTGGAGGCCCAGCCCGGCTGCTCACACTTGCTCTCGGCCGAGGAGCGGGGGCCTGCGGCGGCCCGGGGCGGCGGGAAGGGGTGGCGGCCCAGCGCCAGCCGCGGGCTCTTCTCAGCCTCCCGGTACACCACCTGGGGGACGCGAGGATACTCAGGGGCGGCGCCGGCTTGGGCCTGGCTCCCCAGGGGCTCCCTGGTGCGGGCACAGGCACCTCTGCCTGCTCCCCGCAACACCCACCTGTGACTCATGGGGGTGCGCGGAGTCCCGAGGGTGGGGCTCGGCCTGCCCCCCAGGGTCTGCTGAGCGAGCAGATGCACACAACCCTCAGGACCTCTGCGCCCCCATGCCCGCAGGCCTCTACTGGCCCCATCACCTCCTCTGGATGTCAGCCCCGCAACCCCGGCCACCCCGGGGAGACGCCCAGGCAGGGCAGGGGACACAGGCCTGTGGGAGGTGGGGGCCGCCCACGGCGCAGACCAGGAGCGCAGCAGCAGCCCGGGGGAGGGAGGCTGCGCTGGCCAGGAGAAGCCCAGGCCACAGGCAGAGGGCGAGGCGGAGGGTGGTGGCGTGACGCCGGTGTCCCAGCGAGTCCCGAGGGTGACGAGAGCTCCCTCCCCCAGGACAAGGCCCAACGAGCAGGCGCACACTCACGACTTTGGGGTCAGTGACGGCGGCGGGGTGCCCGAACTCCGTGAGCATCTTCCAGGTCACGTGGTTAAGGATGCGCACCTGGCGGAGGGGGGGGGGGGGGCGCGGTCAGGCCCGTCTGGCCGTCCGCCCCCGCCCCAGCCGTCACCCGCGCGGTCCTCACCTTCCCGTCATAGCTCCCCACCGCCAGGAACTGACTGCTGGGGCTCCAGGCCACGGCCTTGATGCCCAGCGACCACTCGTAAGCGGAGAACGCGGACAGCAGCCGGCCGTCCAGGGAGTACAGCAGGATCTTGTACTGCGGGCGAGAGCGCCTGTCAGCCCGCGTCCAGAGGCGCCAGCCCTGCGCGCGCCGAGGTGGGCAGTGCAGTGGACAGCGTCCCAGGGCGGGGATGGGGCCCCCAGCAGCACCGAGGCTGAGGCGGGGAGCAGGGCGGCGCGTGGCGGGCTGCACGGGGAAGCGCGGCGAAGGCTGGGCTGGGCCGCGCCCGCACTACCTCCAGACAGCTGTCCCAGGCCGCCAGCACGCAGCCGTTGGGGGCCCACTCGATCCCGGCCAGGTCCTGGGTGTCCGTGTCAAAGTGCTTCCGAGGGGAGAGAGAACAGTCACTTTGGAGCTACTCCCTCCAGCACACCCGCCAGCCCGGCGGCGCCTCTGCCTGGGGCCTGCCCGCGGCGGTGACCGAGGCTCGGCCTCTCCCCGGCTCCTCCCGGCCGGCCGGGCCAGCTCCTTCCAGACCAGCCAGCAGACGCTGCCTGCGGGTGAGGGGCCCTCGGGGCTGGCCGCATTCCAGAGGTTTCCCCCAGACCCTGGGGGCCCATGGCCCTGCCCCGTCAGCAGGAGGCCCCGGTGCGTGCGGACCAGTCCTCCGAGCGGGCCGGGAAACAGCGGCCACCCCTCCGCGGCGCCGCCCCGGCTCACCCTCAGCAGCTGCCAGTCGCTGCAGACGAAGATGCTCACGTAGTCCCGGCAGTCCCGCCGCTCGGCCAGGGCCAGGTAGCGGCCGTCCCGCGTGAAGGCCAGCCCTGCAGCAGGGGCGACACCGCAGGGGGGGCTGAGGGCCGGGCCGAGCCCGCCCCGCACCCCGCCCCGGGCGCAGGGCACGGGACCCCGGCCAGCGGCCTGCCTGCCGTCGCCCTGGGGCCGGACTCCCTGAGGGAAGCACGCGAGGTAAGAATGTGGAAATACACTGGCTGGAAATGAGACACCGGGGCTGCCGGCGGCCGGGTGTCCCCAGGACGCCTGTCGCCTGTCCCTCCCCGGGAGCACGTGGGACAGAGCTCCCGGCCGGCCAGCCTGGGGCGACGGGCCTGGCCTCGGGAAGGGCTGGACCCAGCGCGGCGCGGAGCTGGCAGGGAGGACATGTCACCCCCGTCCTCGACACGGCGTCCTGGAGTCTCTGGGGACAGATGAGCCAGCGCAGGGGGCACAGGCGGCACCGAGGCTGCGTCAGCGTACGCTGCAGCTCCCCAGGAGGAAACGGTCAAAGAACCGCGAGAACGGGCTCTCCAAGAGCCGACTCACCCTGCTGGCAGGACTTGGGGTACTTGATGTAGGACACGGACTTGGTGCACAAGGACCACACGGTGATCCGCAGCTGTTGGGGGGAGGTGGCAAAGGGTCAGGTTCTTGGAAAGACTCCAGACGCCACGCCCGGCGCTGCTCACTGGCTGACAGTCGCGCCCGTGTTCTCGACCTCAAAGCGCCACCATGTCCACCGGTGATCCCAGAGCCCGTCGGCCAGCAGGACGCATGGCCTCCCGTGGGGGACGAGCCCTCTGCTCCTGGACACAGTGACCCCCAGGCGCGGGGGCAGAAGGCGCGTCTCTCACCTCACAGCCGGGGGGGGGGGGCTGCCCTTGCTGGCCCGGCCGCCCTGCTCCTGGGACAGCGGGAACCTGAGCCTCCTGTGGTGCTGGGAGCCGCCCGGGGCTCCTGCCCGCACCCCGGTCCCCATCCTGACGCCCGCTCAGGCAGCCACAGCCCAGACGCAGCACAGCCCCTCAGCTACTGGCTGGGCACGGCCGGGCCCCGGGCCCATCACCATCTCAACAGCCACCACGGGAGACCAGCGGAGCGGCCACCACGCTGGTCTCGGGGGACGCCCGCTCCTGCTGACCCGCCGCAGCTGAGTCCACGTGGGCGTCGCAGGGAGGGCTCTGGGAGACGCACCCCGTCCTGGGGCTCGGTTCTGCAGGTGCCGACCTCCCCTCTGGGGTGCGAGCGGGAGCGGAGGTCACACCTCAGGCGCCCCGCAAGGCAGGACGTGGCCCAAAGGACCTGAGCGCGAAGCCTCAGGCTGGGCCAGGGGAGCTCAGATAACCCCTCTGAAAGCGCCCCGGGGCCTTGGGCACGTCAACGGACGGCAGGCACGTGTCCAAGGGACGCGCGTGCAGCCACACAACGTGGGCGAGGCCTTCAGCTGCCCCTGCAGGGCTGAGACGTGTGCCCGCCGTGCAGGCCAGGCAGAGCCGAGATGTCCCGGAAGGGCGCCCACACGCCTGCGGCTGGGAGCAGCCCCGCGCCCCGTCGCACAGGCCGGCCCCAGCAGCCTGACGGTCGGCAGTGAGGCCCAAGGCAGCAGCGTCACCCCTCCCCGCAGGCCGCCGGTCACGGCACTCCTGCTTCTCCCCGCATTTAGAGACACGGCAACAGCCTGCGGCCGAGGCCCTCCCCCGTCAGGCTGGGGCGCCTCAGCACCAGACCAGGCAGCGTCTAGGCCGGGCCGGAGTAGCGCAGAGTCCGCGGAGCAAAAGGGCGAAGCCGCCACCCCCAGACCAGAGCCCCGGGGGAGCGCAGGCTCGCGCGGCAGCGCCGTCGCTGAAGGAAAGGACGGCTTCAGCCCTAACCACCCAGAGAGGGGCGCTGAGCGAAGACGCATGTTTTCTGAGCTGGGCGCAAAGAGACGACACGCGCCTCCAGACCGCGGAGCTCCGACCCCAGGCGCCCCGCAGCCCCCGCTCACGTGGAACTCCGTGGTGTTGAGGATGTGCCGGCCGTCCGGGCTCCAGCAGGAAGCCACCAGCCCCGCGGAGCCTTCGTCGATTTTGCAGTGCCACTCGGGCTGCTCCAGGGACCACACCTGGGAGCAGGCGCAGGACGCGGCGGTCAGCGACCGTCAAGCTAAGGACCGCCACGCCCCACAAGGGCCGCGCCGGCAGCCCACAGGACCCTGCCCGCACCTGTCTGTCCCGCCCACCCGCCCGTGCGGACAGGCACCGGGTCCCTCCCAAGACGGACCCGCTGGGCACCGGGGGGGCCCTCTAGACGCATCCACGACACCCCTGCTGCTGAACTGACCGTCACGAGCTCAGGATGTTTCTGCATTTGGGAAGCCCGCGTCAAGCTGGTGGAGACCCAGCACGACGTCAAAGAAAACCACACTGCCTTCTCCCCTAAACTAGGAGAGGCCGCCTGGCCCCACGCTGGGGCCCCGCTAAGAGGGGGTACCTGGACGAGCCCCCGTCTGTACATGGCACACAGGATGAAGAGGGAGTCGGCCGACCACTCGACATGCTGGATCTGGTCCAGGCACGTGTACAGCTGCAGGATCTGCAGGGAGTGCGCATCCCGGACCACCAGTCGGTACTGGACGCAGGAAGCCTGGCCATGGGGAGGGAAGCGCTGAGGTCCCACGCTCTCTGGCCCGGCCCCTGCACCCCCACTCTGGCTCGTCACGCCTGGATGGTGCGTCCCCACCACGCAGGTGCACAGTCGGCGCGTCCCAGGCCCAAGCCGGCCGAGACTCTGTGGAGTCATTCCCTACCTGAGCCGGCAGCCTAGACGCCCACAGGAGAGGGGCTGGAAAAGCTCTTCTGTGAGCTTAAGGAACCCTCTCCTAGTTTTACCACCCTCAGGCGATTTATGGGGAGAAGCCTCACGGTCAGTGAGAAGACACGGCTGCCCCTGGTGTGCACCAGGCTCAGGGCCACCCCGTCTGAAAGGCGAGATCTAGGGTTCAATTCTGCCAATGGGGAGTGCTCCACGGGGCTCTCCCACCTACTGAGAAGCCGCCGTAGCACAGGCTGGCCTCTGCCCTGGTTCTCGACTTGGATGTCCAAACCCTGGCATGTCCTAACGCAGGAGCTGGGACCCATGCCGTCCACTGGGGCAGCTATGCGGAGCTTTGGGCGGGGCCTGGACACTGGGAAGACGGAGCCTTGAGGAGGAAGAACTCGAATGTCCCTCCCCCTTACTCAGTGTCCACAGGAGGGAGTCCCAGAAACAGTGGGGTGCACAGTGCTGCAGGTGGGGAGCACATCCATGCTGGAGGGGGCGCCCTGTTCCCCAGGGGCAGAGACCGCTGCACCCGGGCCCCCCAGCCTGTGCCCTCTCCACCTGCTGTCCACCTGCGTCCAATCTCTCACCCTTTCAGACACCGGGACACGGAGCTGCCGCTTCCGAGGCCCATGAGCTTCCCCCTAAACTAACAGAACCCAGGAGGGCCGTGGGTCCCTCTGATCTGCAGCCATGCTGGCCAGAGGTGTGACCTTGGGCCCTGCCACCTGTGACTGGTGTGGGGGCGCAGTCTGGGACTGGCGGGGCCTCCAGGGGGGCGGTGCAGGACCTGAGCTCAGCTGTAAGCTGGCTGGCCACAGAGACAACCGCCATCTGGTGGCAACAGGGGAGCGGTAGCCTCCCAGGGGACAGCAGAGGCCCCCACACCTGTGTCAGCTTATCCCTAGTGCCAACTGTGAGTGTTCACATTACTGCTGTTTCCTTAAAGACAGTTTGTGTTGCGTTTACCAGCAATACAAGTGAATTAAGTGAATCTAAGTGAATTAAGTTTTATGTTGAGTATATTCATCTGCTGATTTAGATTAGTTTTCTAATGTTAATTGCTTCATTTTTTGTAACTCTTATTTAAAGTCAAAGAAGATCATTCGTTTGTATTTTACAGATGTCCCTTAAAAGGAAAGTCACCTGAGTTTTCTATGGAAAAAGGAAGAGAGGCTGCAGAGGGCAACTAGCATGTCACTATTTCCGTCACGCTGTAGCTTTGCAAACTGCAGCCTGTAACAACCACATCTTCTGAAATGGTGTCTCTGTACCAACACTGGGAGAAACCACACTGAATCTGTTGCAAGACATTAAAACCGCTAACAGGGATCTACTTTCTTCAGAGTTTAGGACAGAACTCTGAGAGACCGACTCCAATGAGGTTATTAAGGATCCCAATCTTTTGATCAGAAGGTAAAACGCACCAAACTCAGGGGGGACACATCACCCTTCTCTTTATAATTCACTGAGACTTTCGTAAGTGACTTAAAAATTAATTTATGGGGTGAACTTCGAAAACATACCAAGGTTTCTGGATGCTATTTAAGCTAGACTGTGTCTGGTGCACCTGCGGGGTGCCCCTGCTCACCCCCCTGCTCACCCCCCTGCGGGGTGCCCCTGCTCACCCCCCTGCGGGCTCCCCTGCTCACCCCTCCCTGCGGGCGCCCCTGCTCACCCCCCCCTGCGGGGCGTCCCTGCTCAGCCCCCCCTGCGGGGCGCCCCTGCTCACCCCCCCCTGTGGGGCGCCCCTGCTCACCCCCCCCTGCGGGGCGCCCCTGCTCACCCCCCCCTGCGGGGCGCCCCTGCTCACCCCCCCCTGCGGGGCGCCCCTGCTCACCCCCCTGCGGGCTCCCCTGCTCACCCCCCCCGCGGGCGCCCCTGCTCACCCCCCCCTGCGGGGCGCCCCTGCTCAGCCCCCCCTGCGGGGCGCCCCTGCTCACCCCCCCCTGCGGGGCGCCCCTGCTCACCCCCCTGCGGGGCGCCCCTGCTCACCCCCCTGCGGGCGCCCCTGCTCATCCTCCCCTGCGGGGCGCCCCTGCTCATCCCCCCCTGCGGGGCGCCCCTGCTCATCCCCCCCTGCGGGGCGCCCCTGCTCACCCCCCCCTGCGGGGCGCCCCTGCTCACCCCCCTGCGGGCGCCCCTGCTCATCCCCCCCTGCGGGGCGCCCCTGCTCATCCCCCCCTGCGGGGCGCCCCTGCTCATCCCCCCCTGCGGGGTGCCCCTGCTCACCCCCCTGCGGGCGCCCCTGCTCATCCCCCCCTGCGGGGCGCCCCTGCTCACCCCCCTGCGGCACCTGCGGCGCCTGCCCCGGCCCCCGAGCCCCGAGCCGCTCCGCCCGGGAGGCAGCGACCCCGCCGCCCCGCGGGGTCCCGCCCTGGCCGGGCCCCGCGGACGCTCACCAGGTACTTGCCGTCGGGGGAGAACTTGCAGAGCAGGCCGGAGAGCTTGAACACCTCGGAGAAATTCATGGCCGCCGCCCCGGGGCGCGCGGGGCCGCGCCGAGAGCAGCCGAGCGCCCGCCGACCCGCTGCAACCGCCGCCGCGCGCCCGGAAGTGACGAGGCGGAAGCGCGCGCCCGCCAATCAGGGCTCCCGGCGGCCGCGCGGCATTCTGGGCCTTGTAGTTCGCGCGCCCCGCGCCGCCGGGCTCCTCGCGAGCCGGGATTTCCCGGGAGCCGCGGATGCGCCCCTGGGTCCGCCCGCGGGCGGGGCGCGCGGTCCGGTTTGAATTTCGCGGGAACGGTCGCTCGTTTCTCGGCACGAACCCGTGCCCCGGGGCGCCGCGCGGCCAGCCTTGCAGAGAAATGATCCGCCGACCCGAAATTCAGATCTAACTGGGCGACCGCGGGGTCACCTGCGTTCGGGGCGCGTCCCCGACGGGGAAGTGGGGCGCACGCACCCCGCGCTCCTGCGCCAGGGCCGCCACGGGCCGCGGGTGCGCACCGCGTAGGCTTCACCTTCCAGGTGGGCAAGAGCAGACGTCCGCGCCGTCGGTGTTGGCGCAGTCCGGTCCCCCGGGACCCCGGCCCCCCCTCGGTCCCTCCCCGGTCCCCCCCCCCGAGCCTGCACCTGCCGCAGGCGCGCGAGCCCGAGCGAGGGGACCCGCCCCCCCCGCGCCCTCCCCCCCCGAGGGGCCGCCCCGCCGGCCGCCCCCGCTGTCCCTCGCGGCCTGGCCCGCCCCGGCGTTCCCGGGGCGCGCACCCCGCCCGGCCGCCTCCTGCCCCGCCGCGGCCCCGGCCCGAGCAAAGGGCAGGGCCGGCGAGTGCGCCCCGCCCGGCTCCGCGCCCTCCCCGCGCAGGTGAGCAGGAGGGCGCGGGGGCGCCGGAGGGGCCGCCTCGCCGGGTCAGCGCCGGCCCCGGGCCCCAGAGGCAGGTGCCGGCCCCGGGTGCTGCTCCGGGCGGGGGTCCTCCGAGCCCGGCCGCGCGCGGGCCCGGGGCCCGGGGCCGGCGCTGGAGCGAGCGGCGGGCGCGGGGGGCTCCGGGCGGCGGGGGCTCCGGGCGCAGGGCCCCTGCCTGGTGCTGGGGCGGCGGGGAGCGCGCAGGGTGCAGAGGGGACCTGCGGCGTACTCGGGGGCACGGGGCACCCCAGGACGAGGGGGCCGGGAGGGAGTGTGGCGCCCGGAGGGGCCGCAGGCCAGGAGGCCGGGCAGGGGCGAGCCTGGGGCCGCGCGCCCCAGGAAGAGGAGGAGGAGCCGCGCTCGGGCCACCCGGATGCCGGCGGCTCCCCGACCGCACCCCGGCCTCGCCCCCCGGGCGCCGCGGCTCCCCCCCCGCCCCGGGGCAGCGCCCCGCGGGAAGCCGGGCGCCTGCAGGGCGGAGGGCGGCCGGGGTGGGGGGACGGCGCTGGGGGCGAGCGCCTCGGGCGCGGTGTCTGCCTCCCCGCAGCCTCGCCGCGCCCCGCGCGCCCCAGCCCAGCCCGAGCCCCGCGCCCCCGAGGGCGGCGAGCGCGTCCTGGCCGCGGGGCCGGGGCCGGCAGGGGCGCCGCGCGCCAAAAGGTGGCGGGAAGGCGGCGGGGCGGGGCTCCCGGGACCCCGACTCGGACGCGGCCAGCTGGGGGGGCGGGGACCAGGCCCGGCCCGGCCGGCGCGCCGCCCCCTCCCGCCACGGCTGAGCGGCCCGCGCTGCCTTCCCGCCCGCCCGGCGGCGGGTGCTCGTGCCGGCCGCCCCTCCCCGCGCCTCCGCCCCGCGCCCATATAACCCGCCGCGCGGCCCCCGCCGCCCTGTCTCCCGCCGCCGCCGGCCGCGCCCGCCGCCCGCGCCCTCGCGGCCCGCCCCGGGGCTCCGCGGTGACCGGCGGACGCGCGGCTGGCGCTCGGAGCCCATGCCCCGGCCGCACGGCACAGGTAGGCAGCGCGGGACCCGCGGGTCCCCGGGCGCCCCTGGGCTCCGCCGCCCGCTGCGGCGCGCTGGGGAGGGGCCTCCCGGGTCCCGGCCGCGCCTCGGACCAGTGCCTGGGGCCTGGCACGTGGCGCAGGAGTGAACCCCGGGATGCGGCCTCCCGGCCAGGAGCATCCTCGCTGGGGGACCCGCAGGGCCTCCTCCTGCCGCCCCGCCCCACACCCTGGCATCTGAGAAGGGGCGCTGAGGTGGCCCTGGGGGTCAGGAGTCCTCCAGGCACTGCCCCCGCGCCCAGGCTGGGGAGACCAGGTCCTCCCGGCCGGGGCACGCCACAGCTAGAGCGGACCAGGGACCTGCCCAGGCCGTGGAGCGACACTGAGGGCACCCTGGTGCCTGCCTGCCTCCTGAGGAGGGGCGGCCGGGCCGGCGAGGGGCTGCCTGGCCCTCCCGGCTGTAGCCACTGCCCGCCCGGCCTTCGCTCTGCGTGGGGCCGCTGCCTGCGGCGAGCCTGGCTTGTTTGTCCCTTCCGAGGTCGAGTGCAGGGGCCGGCGTCGAGGTGGGGGACAGCGGGTCAGCCAGCAGGGGCGGGAGAGCTGCCGGCGCCCACTCGGACCCAGGTGGTCAGGTCCAAGGGGGCTGGCGTGGCCGCTGGGCAGGGCCCCAGCACACAGCTGGGGTTTGCTGCCGCCTTGACGGTTGGATTTGGGGGCTGAGCGAGCCAGGACAAAGCGGGCAGCTCCGAGGGCACCACACTCCCCCGTCTTTTGATCTAGCTAAAAGTGGCCGAGGGGGGCGCGCACTGCGCGGAGAGCATGGACAGGTGTGGGGGACGCGTGTGATTTTGAACAAAGATCAAGGCGGAGCGCGGCGCCGCGTCTGCCCACCTGATGGGGTCGAGCTAACGGCAGGCCTGGGGTCAACCCCAGGACGCTTGCCCTGCCTTTGGGTCCTTCTGGAAACTCCCGAGGGCTGCCTGGCCGGACCGGGCAGCGGTCAGGGGCGGAGCCCGTGTCCACTTAGCGGGCATGGAGCAAGCCACCCGCTTGGGCCGCGTTTACCGTGGGTCAGGAAGGGAGACGCAGTCCCTGCCCACGATGCCACACTAGAGGGTTTCGTTCCCAGAGTGGGCCCAGAGCGAGACCCGGAGAGCCGGAGCCCCGGGTGGGGGGCACAGCCCTGGGAGCCAGCAGGGCTCCCCAGGAAGAACGGGGGGCTGGCGGTAAGGCAGGGGTCTGCGCGTGACTCGGGTGGAGGAGGGTAGCGTTGGGCAGGGCCAGTGGCCGGGCCCTCTGTTCTGTTCCGTCCGTCCTTCCAGTGTGTGCCCCCACACCCAAGGGGGGGCACAGGGGCCGGGCGGGGAGGGGAGCTGAGGGAGGGAGCCACAAACCCCAGAAGGCGGTGGAGGTCTCGCCCGGGGCCAGGGACAAAGATGTCCACCCTGAGACCCCACCCCCAAAGCCCACCCGAGCCCCCACCGGCTGGTGCTGAGAGGAAGCTCCCTGCCCTGCGCTGGGGCAGTTTGCAGTTTGCGGTCGCCGCCTCCCAGGGGGGCCCGTTGCTCAGAGGCTGCATTGAAACTTGGGGTTTCAAACAACCAGAAAGTCTTCAAATGACTATTTCTTCTTAGAATTCCCTCGGAAAGGGCACACTTCTAATATTTTCAAGTCGAGTCAGCGTGATAAGGTATCGTTTCCTCGTGGTTGAGCTTCATAGAAAGAAAGTAAAAAACGTGGCTCCGCGTTCCGCCCTCACCCGCGTCCTGATGTGGCCCACGTGGCCCGGGTGACCGGCCGAAAGGCCCTGCCCAGCGCTGCCACCCTGCATGGCCTTCCACAAACCCGGGGACACGCCTGTCGCTGGCAGGGTCCACTCGAGTGTCCCCGAAACACGCCTTTTCTTTTTTACATTTGTCTTGTTAAGGGGGTTACACAGGACGCCCAGAAAGTTCCTCCTGTGGGCATTCCGTAGAGGAGAGTGGTCTAGTTACCGTACGTGCCCTCTGCTCCCTGGCCAGCGAGGACAGCAGCTCCCGCTGGGCTGCGGACGGGACAGCAGTGCCCCCCCCCCGCCCTCCACCTGGCTGGTGTTCACGTGCACATCAGGCATTCGCACATCAAAACTACTTTCTTTTCCTGGACATGCCCCCCAAGTCAGAGACCCAAAGGGGAAAACACATCCAGTTTTGTGGCTGTGTGGGGAGCACGGTGCGGGGGGGCAGCTCAGGGGTGGGGGCAGCTCGGGGTCAGTGTGGTGGCACCAGCTCCCGAAACGCACATGGAGGAGAGAGGGCTGCAGGCTGCCCCCGACGTCTATCCCGGCCCACAAATGTCCAGGGCGCGTCTCTCCTGATTCCCGCCTTCTCTGCCCCCACCCGCAGGGCCCCTTCCCCTTCCGGCCTCTCGGCCCCCCCTCTGTGGCCTCCCCCATGCCCTCCCCCCTGCCCAGGCCATACCCCCCACCACTGCTGAGCACCCCAGACAGCACCACCCGGCTGGGCTCTGTGTCCGCTCTCTCCTGGCTCGGGCCGTGGCCACGGGGAGGGGTGCAGTGCGGGGAGGAGCCTCCTCTGGCCTCCCACAGGCCAGCGCTGGGCGCTTGTCCACTCAGAAACCGGTAGGACGCCAGGAAGCCCAAAGGGCGTGGCTGAGCTCAGCTGCGGGGGTCCATCCGGCAGCTGGTGCCCAGCACGCCCAGGCAGAGGACTGGGGTGCGGCCCCTGGGCTGGGCGAGTGCAGAAGCGGCCCCACCACTACAAACCCCTTGGTGGCGTTTCCCACGGGGTCAGCCCAGGGGTCAGTGCACCAGTGCCGGGAACGGGGAATGTCGGGAGCCCGGATCCGGCCTCCTCCTCCTCTGTGCGTCCTGGGCTGCCCTCCCGAGCCCTCTGGGAGGCTGTGCAGGCTCCTCCAGGGAGCTGGTGTTGAGGAACCCCTGGGAGCATCCCCTAGGGCCCCGAGAATGTCCAGAGCAGGGGCACGGCCAGGAGGGAGGCTCAGCTCCTCCCTCCCCCTCTCCCCCCACCCTGGGCCCCGGCCGTCCAGCCAGGAGTGGGGAGGGCCCGTGGGCCGCCCAGCAGGGGTCTCGCCTTTGCTCCTGGGAAGGCCTCCCTAGTGTGTCCGGCACAGCACCAGCTGGCGACTGGCCCCTTGAGGTCCTGGGTGCCAGGGGGAGGGGGCGGGACTCTAATTGGTCACCTGCTGCAAAGGGCAGGAGGGGCGGGGGCTCTGGCTAATGGGCAGGTGGCTGCCCTGGGGGAGGGATGTCTGGGTGGCAGCAGCAGGCGGGGAGGGTCTCCTCGCTCCTCCTGGGACTTTAGCGGGGACTCGCTGGACTAAGGGGGTCTCCTTTGCAGCGCCCTGAGCTGAGGGCTCTCCTGAGTGGTGCCCCTGCTCCCCGAACTTCTCGGCTCCGGGGGACTGGGGCACAGGCAGCCTGTCCCTAGGGGTCCTGTCTGCCTGCTAGGTGAGGTGGCCGGCGCCCCAGGGCTCCCCCCCTCAGCAGCCCTCCCTGATCCGGTCCAGGAAGTGAGAAACTGAGAAACCGGCCCCCCTCCGCCTGGCCTGCCCTCACGCCCTTCTCTGGCCTTTGCAAATTTGGAGCCGCCTCCCCAAGCACAGCGGAGGGGGGGGCAGGGCCAGCGGTGGCTGCATAAATCAGGAGAACCGACTCCCCCGTTCCGACCGAGCCGCCCTGGCGGCCAGAGCAGGCTCCGTCCCTCTCCCGCGCCCGCTGCCTCGGAAGGGCACCCACAAACCCCACAAACTCCGTCTTTCCTTCGGAGGGAGGCGTGCCCCGACTTGTTCTGGGTTCTTAATTTTTGATCAGGGACGCTCCTCGGCTAATTATTTGGCAGTAATGAGGGAGGAGGAATCAAGCTGTGAAAGTTGCCCAGCGCTTCTACAGCGAAGCTGCAAATTAGAAACCGAGGTATTGGTAAACAGGACGCTAATTGGATTAATGTGGAAATAATGAAATCGGATAAAAATAGCAAAGTAGACCGGTGCGAGATGGGGTCAGCGCAATTCCAGGAAGGGGCCTGACCCGCGGCGGGTCGGTTCGGGTTCTGAAAGTCTTGGGCTGAGTCTGGCGGGGCAGCGAAACCGAAAGCCGAAAGCGGTGGGCGCGGAGCCCCTGCCGCCAGCCCGGGGCTCCTGACCCCAGCGCGGGCCCCGCGGAAGGCACAGCTGCCGAGGGGGCGGGGGCGGGGCCCTTTGGTGCCTTCTGAACTTGGCGCTGTCCCCCAGCAGGAATCCACAGCGCGAAAACTATGTGGGTTTTGGAGACTTCGGGCTTGGGAGCAGGGCCCTTGGGTTCACCCTGGGAAGGCTCCCCGGCGCTCCCCGCAAGTTCCCAGGTGAGTTTCTCCAGGACAGTGCCAAGGGCAGGCTGCTGGGCAGAGGGGTGAAGAAGGACACTTGCCCGACGCTGGGGGGGGGGGGGGGTCAGATTTGGTAAATGAGAGGCCTGCAGGGTCCCAGGGGCGCTGGGGAGGAAGCTGCTGCTGCTGCACAGGGGCGGGGAAGTGAAACCTGGGCCCGGCCACAGGTTGCGTCAGCGGGCCGGAGGCTGTGCCCTGCGGGGAGCTGGGGGCAGGACCTGGTAGAACCTTGGGCAGAGGGCGCACCCGGTGGGGGCAGAGATCACCCTGCAGGTCTTCATCTCCCCGGGAGGGCTCATCTTTCCTGGAAGCTGCAGACTTCACAGCAGCTGCAGAATCAGGAAGGACTAGAGATCCTGCCCCGCTCCCTCTCCGCGTCCCCCAAGGGCCCGGACCCCGGATGGAACTCAGGCCGGTGACTGGCGGCAGCTTCATAGCACTGACACTTCAACCCCTGCCCCACCAGAGAGGCCCCCCAAGTTTTCTACTCTTAACCTCCATCAAAAGGGGGCAGAAGTTGAGGTGCAGGTGCCCGACTGTGGAATTGTCCAGAGTGGGCTCAGGTGCAACCCAGATCTGTCACATAATGTGACCCTTCCAAGTTAACCTTTGTGAGATGAGGGGGGTGTATCTCCCCGACGAGGGGTGTGTGCTGACGCTGGCCACCGCGGTGATGTGGTCCCGCGGGCCTCCCTCTCCAGAGGGGTCTGCGCCACCAGCTGCAGGCGGGGCCCCTG
This sequence comes from Talpa europaea, assembly GCF_964194135.1. NCBI lineage: Eukaryota > Metazoa > Chordata > Mammalia > Eulipotyphla > Talpidae > Talpa > Talpa europaea. The sequence goes on from NC_140076.1 coordinate 1,235,622, forward strand.
TGCCATTGTAACAGGGGGTCCCTGGGAACTGGGGAGCTTCCAGGTTCCCTGCCCCACCCAAGGGAGGGTGGGGCTGAGCAGTGGGAGAAGCTGGAGAGGAGGCTGGGGAGGAAGGAAGAGGATGGGGGGCAGGAGGAGCCTGGGAGAGGCGCGCGGGGCAGAGACAGTGGAGACGCTGCGCTGGCACCTCCATCACCTCCATCGGGGCGGGTTGGAGCCGATGCGGGCGGCCGTGGGGGGGGCGGGGCCGGCCGATCTTGATGTTGATTTTGCTCTTTCCCTTCCACCCTTGTCTGGCTGTTCCTGCCCCTTTCCTGTGGGTGCCACCACGAGGGGCCTGAGACGTGGCAGCTTTCGGGCCTCAGAAACCCTGCTTTGGGCCACCCCGACGGGCTGGGCCTTACCCGCGCGGGCACGGAGACTGCGGGTGCTGGGTTGCCACGTGTTCCCTGTCCCCGTCCTGTGGCTCGTGAACCGTATTAAAGTTCCTTCCCATTGAAGAGTTTGTTTTGTCTCGATGCGGCGCATGGCCTGTTTCGATGCGGTGCAGAACCTATTTAGAGTGGGCAGGTTTGGGGGTTCTGGGTAACCCTCACCCTGCCCTGTAAGAGTCTCCCCAGGTCCTGGTGTCCAGAGTTCAGATCTCTTGAAAGTGACCTTAGAAAAGTAACGCAGAGCCTGGATCCCCCACACGCCCGGCCCTCGCCGCGCCCGGTGTCTTCACACTAAGGGGACCCGAGCTGCACCCCCGGGCCCAAGGGCCGGACCCCACATCAGGAAATGCTTGTTTCGGTTCTCAGAATTCTCCCTCGTTGGTCATTCACCATTACTCTTGCGCTTTCGGCTCAAGCCCGTGGGTAGGGCCTGGGCAGGGCTGCAGCGCCGCCCTCTGGCGGAAGCCCCCTCCTGGGACAGGCAGGGGCTGGGGGGGACACGCCAGCACGTGGGGGGAGCCGGGTGGGTGCTTGGGCCATAGGGACGGCTGGCAGCCCGGGAGCATCTGCCCGTGGGCCCCTCCCTGCCCCTGGAGGCCTCCTGAGAGAGGGCCGGGAGGCAGCAGCAGGCCAGGGATGTGGCTGAAGAGCCAGGGGCCGTGTGTGCGGGACCGCGGCGCCACCCAGGCCAGCCCCGAGGGGCTCTGTGAGGCCTCCGGTCCTGGCTGCCCTTCACTGACCGCAAGGTCCCCTGCGCAACGGGGGTGGTGGCCCTCCGGGCCCGCGTGCAGGGTGCTCCCGGGCCTGTGCTCCCGAGGCAGGCTGCTGTGCGACCCTCCACCGCGCCTTAGGGAACCGGAGGCGCCGACCGGAGGGGCTGAGGGTGAGTGAAGCCCAGTGGTGGAGGCCATGAGAGTGCCTGGGGAGTAACGGGGAGACGCGGCCTGACCCCACCAGCCCTCCTGCCCTGCCCACGGGTCCCCAGGGCAACCTCTGTCCTCAGAGACCCTGAGCATCCCCCTGGCCTGACATCTGCCCCGCGCCGGGGCTGTCTGCAGGCCCCAGCTGACCCCACACGGAGGCCTCACGGGCGGTGTCTCAGAAGGAGGCAATCGTGGAGCCGAGGCTCTTGAAGGCTCAGGTGCTGGCCTCATCCACGGCCACAGGCGCTGTGCCAGGCGGCCCCGGAGAGCTAGGTGGGCCAAGGGGTTCCTAAAAGGGAGGCTGAGGGGGCGTCAGAGCAGCTGGGCTGGGGCAGGGAGGACGTTCTTGGAGGAGCTGGGTTCCCTCGAGGCAGCTCCCGGGGTGGGGAGCTGCCACTCCTTGACTTGGGTCCCGCGAGCTCCCTGGGACGCTGGCCACGGGAAGGGGGGTGAGTGTGCTCCCCAGCCTCTGGCCGCCTGCGCCCTACCCCATAGCACCAGACAGTGAGGGGGCCTGCAGGGGTCCCCCGAAGGAGCAGAGGCTGCTGACCTCGCCGGAACCCCGGCAGGAGACTGGAGGAGGGCCCCGCGGTGCCCCCAGAGCTGCCCGGTCCCCATGTCAAGACTCTTCGGCCCGGGGCCCAGTGTGCCGGCGCCGCTGAAGCCGCCCGCCGCACTGTCTCCAGGGGAGGTCGGGCGAGCCGGCTAGACCCGGTGTTGGGGCTGCCCCTGCTTCCCGGCTCACCGGCCAGCGGGCCCCATGGGCAGGCCCTCCCTCTCTGTGGGGGCGGCCGGGGGTCACCCCTACCCCCGCCGGGAAGGGCAGTGAGCACCCCCCAGAGTGCCAGGCCCTTGCGGCCCCTGCTGAGGAAGGGCAGCCGCACCCGTCCTGGGGTGAAGGGGAGGGAACGTGGTGGGGGGCTGGGATTGCCCCGCTTCTCTGCCTCTTTCCTGGGACCAGGAAACCCATGATTTCCACCACCGCTCATTCTGCTCTGTGTGGGGGGGGTGCGCGTGGTGTGTGTGTGGTGCCTGGTGTGTGTGTGGTGCCTGGTGTGTGTGTGGTGCCTGGTGTGTGTGTGGTGCGTGGTGTGGTGTGTGTGTGGTGCGTGGTGTGTGTGTGGGGTGCATGTGGTATGTGTGTGGTGCGTGGTGTGATATATATGTGGTGTGTGTGAGTGTGTGTGGTGTGCGGTATATGTGTGGTGTGTGATATGAGTGGGGGGATGTAGTGTGTGTGTGGTGTGTGTGGGATGTGGTGTGGTGTGGGGGGTGTGGTGTGCGGGGGTGTGGTGTGGGGGGGTGTATGTGTGGTGTTTGTGGAGTGTATGGGGTGTTGTATGTGGGCGTGTGGGGTGTGTGTGGGGTGTGTGTGGGGTGTGTGTGGGGTGAGGGGTATGTGTGTGGTGTGGTATGTGGGTGGTGTGTAGGGTGTATGTGGTGTGTGTAGGGTGTATGTGGTGTGTGTGGTATATGTGAGGGGTGTATGGGGTGTGGTGTGTGTGGGGTGTATGTGTGGTGTGTGTGGTATAGTGGTGTGGTATGTGTGGTGTGGTGGGGTGTGTGTGGTGTGGTATGCATATGGTGTGTAGGGTGTATGTGGTGTGTGTGGTATATGTGGGTGGTGTGTGTGGAGTATGGTGTGTGTGTGGTGTGGTATATGTATGGTATGTGTGTGTGAGTGTGTGTGGGATGTGGTGTGGGGGGGTATGTGGTGTGTGTGGGATGTGGTGTGGTGTGCGGGTGTGTGGTGGGGGGGGTGTGGTGTGCGGGTGTGTCGGGTATATGTGTGGTGTGTGTGTGGGGTGTGTGGAGGGTGTGGGGTGTGTTTGCAGTGTATGTGTGTGGTGTGTAGGGCTTATGTGATGTGTGTGGTGTATGTGGGGTGTGTGGGGTGTGGTGTGTGTGGCGTATAGGGTGTATGTGGTGTGTGGGGTGTATGTGGGTGGGGTGTGGGGTGTGTGGTATGTATTGTGTGTATGGCGTGGGCTGCGTGGTGTGTGGTGTGGTGTGTGTGGGGTGTGTGTGTGGGGGGGTCTGTGTGCTGTGGGGTGTGTGTGCTGTGTGCTGTCTCAGTTGCTCTGGGCTGGCCGGTGGGGGCGATGTCCACCTCTGCGGAGGGTCCCTCTGGCGGGGTCATGGCCACCCATGCCCACTTGGCCCTGGGCCTTGCTCTGCTCTGCTGGGGAGTGAGGGGAGCGTGGGCCACCCTGGGCTCCCGGGGGAGCAGCGCCCTGGCCCGGCCACGAGGAGGGCAGGGCTGACCGGCCCCCCCAGCCTGAGGCTGGGCCCCGCCCCGCCCAGGCCAGCCTGAGGCTCCGGCCCAGCTGCCTCGGCTCCAATGTCATCGCCTAGGCGACCAGGACGCCGCGGGTCTGCCTGGCCGCCCGAGGGCCTCTGCCCGCTGCACCGACCCGGGCCCGCTGGCCAAGGTAGGCTGGGGCTCCGCTGGGCCGGGGCGGCTCCCCTTGCAGGCCCCAGCAGGGTCCTGCCCCGCCCGCTGCGGTGGCTCCTGGGGTCACCGTGTGAGGGACCCCCCACCCCCCGTGCTGGAGGGGCTGCTGGGCCCGGGCAGCGGGTAGGGGCAGGCATGTGGTGCCCATGGGCCAGGGCTGCAGCGTGGCCTCTGGAGCCCGGCACCCGGGGGGTGGCCATGGCTCACAAAGCCTGATGGACGGGGCGGGGGCTCGTCCTCCGCCTCCTGGGACCTGCCGGCAGCCCCTCCACTTCCTGCCGAGGAGCCCGTGGTGCCCAGGCCAGCACCAGGGCTGTCCCGCGGGGGACCCTCCTCAGCCTCACGGGGCCTCCAGCACCCCAAGTCCTGCACCCGTGTGTGGCCCCAGCCAGCCCGGCCTCCTGGCAGTCACCACTGCCTCCAGGGTCACTCGGGACCTGCACGCGGGCGTCTGCTTCCTCTCCCTGGCCCCTGCACCTGGTCCCCGGCCTGAGGGGGGCTGGCGGGGCGGGCTGTGACGCGGGCAGCATGAGTGCACGTGGGTGAGCCTCGCCCAGCGTGGCCCCATGGACAACAGGCAGCGCAGGTGCAGCCAGAGAGGGCGGGCACCTCCCGGGGCACCAGCCCCTGGTCCCCCACCCCTCCGCCTGTCCTCGGAGCACCGGCCTGTGCTGGGCCTCCTGGGCGGACAGACAGAGGAAGCCATCCAGTGCTGGGCACTGCGGGAGGCACCCAGGAGGGCTGAGGGGCAGGGGCGCAGGGGAGACCCCCCCAAGGGGATGTGAAGTGTGCTCGGCACAGGCAGCCTGACCTTGCCAGGACAGCCGGCTCCAGCCTGGGCTCTGCCCTCGAGGGGCCTGGAGGGTGCCCAGCGAGGGGGTAGCCCCGGAAGCAGCCCTCCCAGGGCAGGACGGGGGTCCCTGGGACTTGGCCCCCGGTTACCAGCAGGCACACCCGGTGCAGCAGCAGCGGCCCCAGGCTGCAGGGACAGGTCCTGTCCCCGGGGCACGGCCACCCCTTGGACGTGGGCAGAAACCAGGCCTGTCCAGATGTTGAGAGGCGGCCGGAGGCACGGACCCTGCAGCTGCTGAGCGGGACTTGATGCCCACCCGCCCCCAGCGTCAGCCCCGCTGGCTTGTTCGTGGGGGCCTCAGCCGCCCCCCGCCACCCCCAGCACCACCCCAATCTGTCCTGGGCCCACTGTGACCCGCTTCACTGGCCACCAGCTTCTGGGCTCCCCACAAGGTCCCCTGTGCCTTGCCCCTCCCTGGGCCCGCAGATACGGGCCAGGACCTCAGGGCCCCTCTGCCGCCACCCCACATTCCTGCTCCTGCTGACCCGCAGGGCTGGCCGGCCTGACCTCCGGGCGCCTGGCACGGGGGAGACTGGCCTCTGGGGCTCGCCCAGGACAGGCTGCTGCCGGGGGTGGCAAGGTGGCTGCCCGAGTCCAGCTCAAGCCTCCACTGGCACTTCTGGGCTGCGTGGCCCTGGGCGAGGGTCCCCCCCACCCTGTGCTTCTGTGGGAACCTCTGGAGGGGGCACAGCAGGGCTGGCCCAGGATCTCTGCGAGGATGGAGATCAGCCCCGAGCGGGGGCCCAGGAGGTGGTCTTGGGGAGAGACGCGGGGGAGGGGCGTGCAGAGGCGGGGGGCGCTGAGGGCGCTGCGGCCGCTGTCACCTGTGGGTCGGGGGCAGCAGGGGGCCTGGACGCCAGAAGTCCCTGGACCGAGCTCCTGGGTTCGGGGCGTGGAGGAGGCGGCACCGGCAGGGCGGGCAGTCCTCGCTGCCGTCTGCGCTGCACACGGCACGTGCCCCCGGCGGGGGAGGGGCTGCTGCGATGGGCGCAGGCGGGCGGTGCCTTTGGGGCGCCCTCGGGTGGGCCCCGGGTGCAGCCTGCGGGACCCAGGTAGGGGCAGGCGGCTTCCGGAGACGGCCTGCCTGGGCCTGCCCGGGCCTGCCCTCGCCCGCCTGCCTCTCCCCTCCGCGCTGCTCTCGCTCAGACGACCCACTTTGTCGCTTCCCCTCGGCTCTGGGCTGGGCCTTCCCGGCGGGCCCGGTGTGGTGCCGTGAGGTGCCGCCCGGGGCTCAGCCGCGTGACTCCCCGGGCCGTGCCGAGCCGAGCCGGGCGCCGGCGGTGGGGGCAGAGGCCGCGGCCGCAAGCCTGGGTCTCGTCAGGCACCGAGCGCCGGGCCTGGGCTGGGCTGAGGCCTGCGGTGCAGAGCGGGAGGGTGTGGGCGCCGCGCGGACAGTGGGAGCAGCAACAGCAGCTCGTATCTCCGTCTGAACGCTGCCCCTGCCCTGCGGGCGGGACCGAGAGCGGGCACTCCGCACTGCCCACGGGGCAGGGAATGGGGGGGGCCTTTATTTTTTCTAAAGGTTTACTTTGATTTATTTATGCATATAAGAGCTGGGGTGCAGGCCAGAGGTACAGGGGTGAGAGGGTTCCCCAGAGACAGAGTGGGGAGCAGAACAGGCAGGTAGAAGCGCACTGCTGAGGGGAGCAGCGGGGAGACAGGCGAGGTCTGCCACGCCCCGTGGGCAGCTCCTGGCCGGGGATGGACTCGGGCCGCAGTGGCTCCATGGGCCGCCAGGCGGGGGTGGAGGTGGCGGGTGTTGAGAGCGGGACGGGGGGCGTCCGGGGGTCCTCACCACGCCTGCAATGGCTCCGCGGTGGACCCGGCAGTTCTGTTCCCGGGGCCCGTCCGTTCTCGTTATCCCCCCGTTGAGCAGTTCCCAGCCCCATCCAGGAAAGGAGACGCGTCCGTCTGCCCCTGCTGGAGGCCGCCACCTGGGCCTCGGCCGGACACCCCCGAGCCGGAAAGGACCCTTTGGTCTGTTGAGACTTGCCTTGAGGCTCTGGGGGTCAGTCTGGGGGTGGTGAGGCTTGGCTACCAGCCGCAGGATCCCAGGAGCAAGTTCATCCTGATCTCCAGGCATCGGGGGGCCGGGGTACCCACAAACGATGGTGCATAAGGCCCCAGAGAGGTCCGCGGCCTGGGGCCAGACGTGAGCGGGGGCGCACGGGCCGCGGGAAGGCCGGCTGCGGGCTGCTTCGTCTTCCCAGGAGTTTCTCCGCTGGCCGCTGGAATGCCAGCAGCTGTTTTCCGTGCGTGTGTTTACACACGCGCTCCACGCGAGCTTGCTCCCGGCTGCAGTGAGCGCCGTCCGTGGTCTCGGGAATGAGACGGCCTGTCTGCACATGGAGGTGGTTGCCAGCGCTGCTGACGACTTAGGGGTGAAGGGTCTCACTTCTTCAGATGTACGTCATCACCCACCCCCACCCCAAACCCCGATGATCTTCCCCCTTAGCCCTTTGAGGGCCTCCCCCTTTGCTCCCTCCCCTGCCCTCCCCGCCTGCAGCCTCAGTTCCGTAGCCGGATGCCAGGGTCTTGCTCTGGGTGGGTCGGTCTCTTCCTGTGCGTTGTTTCTCCTGTCCTGGGCGGGGGGAGGGGGGAGCTCCCCGCATTTCTCTTCCTCCTCCGATTCATTTCGTCAGCGTCATCCCCTCCAGGTCCAGCCAGCTGGGCACAGGTGGCAGGGTCCATCTTGTTCACGGCCGAGTAGTACTCCGCAGTGTCTGCCGCGCCTTCCTCTCCGCGTCCTCGGGCCCCCGGTGTTCCGTGACCCGGCGTTGCGCAGCGCCGCAGCCTACACAGGGGTGCAGCTGCTCCCCGGAGTTGGGGCTTTAGTGTTACTTGCGTGGACTCCTAGGAGGGGGTGCTGGGTCCCCCCGCACCCTGTGCGGTGGGACGCGGGGTGGCGCTGCCGGCAGGGCTCGAATTCACTTGGCCGTCCGGAGAGGCGGGGGCAGGGCTCCGGGTCGCAGGCGGCCCTGTCGCTGGCCGGTCTCGGGGCTGAGTGTGACAGGGAAGGTGGGGAGTGGGGGGGGCTCCTGTGCAAGCAGACCTGGGGGGTCGATGCTCCTGCCCCGCCGCGGGCGAGGTGAGGTTGAACGGCAGCAGGAGCAGAGTCCCTCCGGAGCGCGGAGAACGGGGTGGTACGTGGCTCCCGGCAGACGCTGGGGGCCGTCTGCGAAAACCACAAAATCCACAGGGTGGGAGAGGGCGGGTGGCCCCGGGCCCGCCGGGTGAGCCAGCCCCAGCACCCAGTACTCAGGCGCATCCTCCAGGCCCCGGGCGCGGGAGGACGGTGAGGGCGGGGTGCAGGGTGCGGTGGCCCCAGGGTCAAGCAGGAGGGGGTGCGCGGGAGGCCGTGGTCCCCGTCGGAGAAGATGGGGCGCACTCGGGTCTCCCACAGGGCAGCCGTGCCCCCTGCCTCGCCAGAGCCCAGAGGACCGGCTCCCAGGGCGGAGCAGGGGCGCCTGGGGACTCAGGGCCGGGACGAGAGCCCTGGCCTCAGGGATGCGGGGTTTGGCGACAGGAAAGGGTTGGGTCAGAGACCGGCCAGCAGGGGAACCTGGGCTGGTCAGCAGCTGGCTCTGGCACCTGGGTGCGGGCGCCTGGGCCTCCGTGACGCTTTGACGGTTCTGGTTTCCGCGGCTGCCCGTGCGTCCCCACCGGGCGCTGGCTGCCCTGGACATCGGGCACTCGCTGGGGGCCCCCCGAGAGTCTGCCCACACAGGCCTGTGTGTACGGGGTCCGCGCCCTGGAGGTGCGGTTGGTACCGTTGCCCTGCGGAGGAAGGGCGGCACCCCTCCGCCCCGAGTGGGCCCTGCGCCCGCCGTCAGTTGCGGCAGCCCGCGGGGCGCCTCGCTCCTCCAGACCCCGGTGGCCCCACTGGAAGGGCGGCTGTTTCCCGGGTGAGGCAGGCGGGTGAGCCTGGCAGGGTGAGCCGAAGCCGGGTGGGGGTTCCCCGGGCACTCCCGGAGCCCGCCTCCTCGCCCCGGGCCAGCTGCTTCCGCATCACACGGCGCCCTGCCCCGGGGTGGGAGCTAAATCCGCTCTCCCTGCCAGCCGGGCTCCATGGGCGCAGGGGGTGGCTGCCGTCTTGGGGTGACTGAGGGCCCCAGCCACGCCCTCCTCGCCGGGTCTGGCAGGAGGTCAGGGCAGTTCTGTCCTGGCCCCACGTGGTGAGCCTGGACACAGGCTGCCCAGCGCTCCCAGCCATGTGGCCGGGACACGCAGGGGGCAGGTGAAGATGGCCGCCGCCCCTGCTCTGGGGGGCGGGGGGCACTGCTGACCCTCACTCCAGGAGGGACCTGGCCCCCGCCGCCCACCGGGCAAGGACAGCCCTCTTCCAGGGGCGCTGGGGGAGCAGAAGCCAGTCAGCACCGGGCGCCCCAGGAGGCAAGGCTCTGAGTGTCCTCTGGGAGCCCGGCTGGGTCACCTGCCCGGAGGAGGCCATTTTGCAGAAGGGCCAGGTACCTCCCTTGGTCCCGGCGACGTGCATGGGCACCCGGCCCCTCCACCCAGGTAGGGACCTCTGCACCCTCCAGACCAGGCCAGGTGGCCCCGGGTCTAGCTGCCCCACGGCCTCGGGCTGGTCAGCGGGCGTCTGAATGGCTGGGAGGGGCAAGGGACAGTGGAGAGAGGCAGGCTGGGGGCGGGGGGTGCAGGGCGGAGTCCTTTGGGTCCCGTCCTTGCTGGCCTCCGCGAGCCCCGAGCCTGGGCCCTTGCTGAGGGGAGGAGGCCCTCTTCCTTGGCACACGGGGCCCAGGTTTTTGGGCGTGCTTTGGGGGCCTGCATGGGGTAGGGCCACAGGGACACGCAGGCCCAGATCCTGCCTGGCCGGCGAGGGTCCGTGTGAGTCACACGGGGAGCAGGTTTGTCCCCCCGGGTGGTGAGGGCTGTGTGGGGCCAGGCCCTCAGCTGAGCCGGGGAGCTGAGCCTGGCCTCCCCTGTGGTCGCGCTGCCAAGGCCCTGTCCTGCCAGCCTCCGTCTGTCCCTGGCCCGGCGGGCAGCGGCTGATGAGTGCAATGAGAGCCAGGGGCCTTCGGGCGCCAGGGGCCTGTCTCCACAGGGCAGGGTGCCTCCTGGGCGAGAGCCGCACCCCTCCCCCACTTGTGTGACACCGAAAATGTGGGCAGATGTGGCCAGGTGGCCCCAGGGAGCAGAGCCGTTGGGCTGAGGTCTGAGAGCCAGTGGGGCGTGGAGCCGGGGTGACGCTGGCTTGGTGGGGCCCTGGGGCCGCGCGGACGGTGCACCAGGAGTCCTGGGCGGGGGGTGTTTGGGCTCCCCCCAAGGGTGATAGTACAAAGGTAGAGTGTGCACCCCCTGGATTTGGGGGCCCCGGACCACCGCATCCTCGTCACGGCCGGGGACTCGGTGTGGCCTGTTCCCCGGCACCTGCCGCCTGGGCGGGACAAGGTGGCCAGTATCCAGAGGGTCCTGGGCAGCGCCCACCGGCACAGCCAGGCGCGGGGCAGGCATCTCGGAGGCCACAGCTCCGGAAGAGGGCCGGGTGGCCGTGTCCCCCAGAGCTGGCATGCACACCCCACGCACCCCCAGGCTGCTCTGGAGGAAGTGAGGTACAGGACTGGCGTGGGGAGGCCAGTCCCTCAGCCTCACGGGGAGATGCCGACTTGGTTTCCCCAAACCTGGGCGGCAGGTGCTGCTGAGAACGTGGGCTTTGGGGGTGCCCCTCCACGCGGCAGTGCTGCTTTTCCCCAGGCCCCACCCAGAGCGTTTCTTCCATGAAAAGCCACTTCTGCGTGCGGGTGAAATTCACAGACATGAAGCCGACCCTTTTAAAGCACATGGTTGGGGACACCTAGCGCAGCCCCCCAGGCCTGTAGCCGCCCCACCTGCTTCCAGAGCACTCTCCTCCCCCAAAGGACCCCTGCCTGCTTCCGGAGGGCGAGCCCCCTGCCCCCGCAGCCACCGCCCTGATGTCCGCCTCGAGGTTTATCTGTTCTGGACACTTCGCGTAGAAGGGTCACGGCACGCGGGCCTCCCGCGCGGTCCGTGGCTTGGGACGGCACTTGGCACCCCGGCTCCAGGGGTGCGGGACAGGGACTGCCGCTTGCGTGCCATCCCAGATGATCGCCACCGCGCGCTTTCTCAGGATTCTGTGTGATTTTTAGAATTTGCGAGCGCCACCTGGGGACGTCCGGCCAATCACGGTCACCTCAGAGACGGCGGCCCCAATAGGCCGCCCCTGGCTGCCAGCTGGGCGCGAGGCCGTGCGGGCAGGTGTGTGCGCCCTCGTGACGTCACACCCTCGCCAGCCTGACAGCACGTTTCTCAGCGGCGGTCCCCTGCGAGCGCGAGGCCTCCCTGGGATCACCCACCTCCTAGAGGGAGGTCGACGCCCCCTGGTCCCCTTCACTCATTTCACGCGCCCCACCCTCTGGTAGTGCCGCCTGCTCTCCCTGAGTTTCCCTTTGTCCGCTTTGTTTTGTAGAGTCCACGTCTAAGTGAAATAGTGTCCTTCCCGGGTGGGCTGTGTGGCAGGTGTCCGCGCGCCACCCTTTGTACAGCTGCGTAGTATTCCACCGCGCACATGTCCTCCCATTCCCCACCCCTCACCGGTAGCGCGTAGGCCGTTTCCACCCTAAACAGTGGGACATGGGTGCACATGTCATCTCAAATTAGTGTTTTTGCTTTCCTCAGGTAGTGCCCAGAAGTGGCGTGGGCGGGTCACCCGTGATTCTATTTTAGTTTCTTGAGGAGCTGCCACCGTTCTCCACCCCCGCCGCAGCTCACTCCACACCCTCCCCAGCACTTTCATCTCTGTCTTTTTGGTAATAGCCGCTCTCAGGTTGAGGGGAGATGGCGCTGACCTCCCTTCTGCTCTGGTCAGTGACGCTGAGCTTTTCCCGTGCCTGCTGGCCACCTGGACATCTGCCCTGGAGAGGTGTCCATTCAGAGTTCCCACTCGTGTCTTTTTTTTAAAGATTCATTTATTTATACAAGCACTGGGTACAGGTCAGAAGCGCGGGAGGGTGAGAGAATCCACCAGAGCCAGAGCGGGGAGCAGAGCAGGCAGAAGGACCGAAGGACACTGCTGAGGGGAGCAGCGGGCGGCAGGAGAGGTCTGCTGCGCCATGTGGGGTTCTCCCTGGCCAGCGGGGAATCGAACCTGCGCTGCAGAGGCTGCAGACAGCTTCACAGTGCGGCCCTCAACCGCTGCGCCACCGAGGAGGCCCCCACTCATGTTTTAACTGGATTGTTGCCGCTGCAGAGTCGCGTGAGTTCCGTAACTGCTTCAGGGGTTGGATACTGACCGCATCACATACGTGAGCTGCAGGCCCGCCCCTTCTCTGGACTCCTGCTGTCTTTTGAAGGCGGCCGCTCGCCGGGAGCAAGAACATAATGCTCTGAGATTCCTCAACGCCGTGGCCTGGCAGCCCCCCTTTTCGTGGCTGAGTAATGCTCCACACTGTGGCCCGCACCCCGTTGTTTATCCTGGCGGGTTGCCCCAGGCCAGGCCGTGCCCTCGGTGACCGGAGGGAAACGAGCGCTGCCCGGGCAGTGTGGCCAGGCGCCTTCCCTCCTGGCTGGGCCGACCCATCGCAAAGGGCCCCGACCTGTGAGCCTCGTGTTGGCGCGGCCCACCCACCCCGAGCAGTGGCCCAAGCCAAGCCTGCCCACCCCGAATGGCCAGCCCTGAGGAACAGGTAGCAGGGTCCCTCCAGCCCGCGCCAGGGCCAGGCGGCCACGGTGGTGCTGCTGCCCACCAGGCCCCGTTCGGAATGGCCGGCGGCTGGCTCCGCTGGGTTTCAGACTGCTCGGCCCGGGGCGGGAGTGACGTCCTGTGGTAGAGGCCTGCAGGCCAGCCCTGGCCGCCCGGTGGACTCCTGCGGCTCGTGTGCTGCAGAGCCGGGGAGGGGGCGACTTGGGCAGTTTCCAACTGAGAAAACCGCCGCATCTTTCCTCTGCTTGCAACTGTGCTGTGTGACCTCAGCAGGCCACGCAACCTCTCCGAGCTTGACTCTCCCGAGCAGTCGTACGAGCCATGTGTGTATTTGGGTACTAGCCCCGATCAGGGCAGTGATCTGCAGACCGGGAGGCCTGGGCCCGCAGGTCAGCTGATCTGCGGCGGTGCTTTCTGCACGGCCTGTTCCTGGCCATTGTGCTTGGCCTCAGCCTCCCCCCGGTGCCCAGCCCAGCCCCTGCAGCACTCCTGGCTCGTGCCGCTGCCCGGGGCTGGCAGTCTGGCACGTGGCTGCCCCAGGAGCGTGTCACAGGCCACCGCAGCACCTGCCCTCCCGGGGACAGAAAGCAACAGATTGAGGGCCGGCCCCTCCCCCACATGCCGCGGGCAGGTCTGGGCCTGCCTGCTTGGGCACTGCCAGGCGCTGGCCCAGCTGACTCCCACAGCCCCTCGCCAAGGGCCCGGAGGCGCCCTGGGAGCCCTGGCGGGGGCAGGTGGCCTCAGGTTTCCTGCCCCTCCCCCCACCGCAGGACAAGGGGCCCCCGCTGTGCCCCCGGCAGCGTCCTCCTGGGTGGCGGGCCCCATGGGTGGAGCTGGGCATGGAGGCAACAGAGGAGACGGGGTCAGCGGGCCTGGCCAGCGGGCCTGGGGTCTCCTGTGAGGCAGGGCCACGGGTGGGTCACCCCGGCCGGCAGCTTTACCGCCTCGGCGGCCTCTCCCATGGCCAGACGGCCCTGGAGGCGGAAGGCTGTGGCATCCCTGCAGCCGTGGGCACGCGCCCGCCCCATGGCCCCGGCATCCAAGCAGCCCCAGGGCCTGGGGTCAGGAGCGCCGTGACCAGACACTCCTCAGGGCCACGAGGGGTGCCTCGGGGGCTGCCGTCCCCAGCAAGGGCTGCTGCTGCCCCCACCTCCCAGCCGGTGGTCCCCAGGCCAGAGGCCAGGCCAGGCCCTCTCCGAGGTCGAGCCCGGCGGGTGGGCAGGAGGGTCCCGCTGCAAAGGAGGGGCCTTGCTCACCGTGCACCTCCTGCCCCACAGAGCGAGCCCTCGGGCCGGCGTGGGCCGAGATGTCCCAGCCGTCCTCTGCCGACGAGGGGGCCACCTTCGAGCACCTCTGGAGCTCCCTGTGAGTATGCCCTCCATGGCAGGGCCGGGCTCGCGGCCCCTCTCGGGCGGGAGGGGCAGGCGAGGGTGGGCAGGAAGCGGCCGGCTCGGGCCTTGTCCTGGGGATGCCTCCCAGGGGTGGGTGCTGGGAGAGGTGAGTGCCCAGGCCTCGCTGGCACTCGCACCAGGCCTGCAGAGCCAGGCCGGGATGGGGAGGCAGGAGCTGAGGGTCAGCAGGGAGGAGCAGGCGAGATGATGGCCTTTGGGGCAGGAGCTTCGGATGGGCTCCGGGCCTGGGGGTGTGGGGCTGACGGCGCTGACCCCCTCCTCCCAGGGAGCCAGACAGCACCTACTTCGACCTTGCCTCGTCCAGCCGGGGGAATAATGAGGCGGCGGGCAGCGCGGAGACCAGCATGGACGTCTTCCACCTTCAGGGCATGACCACGTCTGTCATGGTGAGTGGAGCGGGGCGGTAAGTGCTTGTGCTCTCGGGAGCCTGAGCTTGAGGCACAGCTTCCGTGGTGGGTTTGGAGGTTGCGAAAGAGAAAAAGCGTGTCAGCCCCAGTCACGTTCAGACGGGCGGCAGGAGTCGATGAGGCAAGGCTGGGTGCAGGTGCAGGAAGGACTTCAGGCATGGCTGCATCCAGGTGTCCACCAGCTTCCTCTCTGTCTCTGTCTTGCTTTTGCTTGGTGTTTTGTTCTTTGGCTCCATCTCCTCTCATGAAGGGTACCAGACCCCACCAGCACCCCCTTCTTGTGGGAGATGACTCCTCTTTGCCCAGAGTCCAACAGACCTGCCTCTCATTGGTCTGTGTGGTCCTGTGCCCATTTCTGAGCCGGCCCTGCGCCTCTGATGAGTCTGGGTCCCCTGAACAGGGTCCGGATGGAACAGAGGGGTGGGGCTCCCCACCACAGGCACTGAGTTATGGGAGAAGACCCTGAAGGAGGACTGAGCTGGTGTTTCCAGAGACAAGGGGCAGGTTGGGGGCCACGCAGGGCCCTCCTCTTGGCCAGAAGGCAGGTGCTGGTCCAGGAGGTGCTGCTGATGCCCACTGCCAGGTGTGCTGGGCCAGAAAGGGGATGATGGCGGCAGCAGGGGGGTGCAGGGACCCAGGCCTTGGGGAGCCTCTACTGTCCCAGTCACCTCTGCTGGCCCCGACTGTTCCTCCTGCCCAGACTTGCTGCTGGGCACCCTGGGTCAGCTTGCGGAGTCAGCTGGCGACGGAATCCAGAACCCAGGGAGGGCCTGTACGGCATGAGCTGCCTCTGCCTTCCCAGGCTGAGCTCTCAGCCCCAGCGCTGGTCCAGGGCCGCATGCAGGGAGGGGGTGCTGGGAACCCTAGATGCCCTACCCCCCAAAGGCCCCTCTTCCAGAAGACCCTCACCCCAACACACACCTGTCCCGGGCACCTTGGGCATCTGGCAAATAATGGGGGCCATGGGGACTCCCATCCCAAGCACCACCATGCAGGGCGAGGGGAGGCAGGAGCTGACCGGCCCTGTCTGCCTCACGGACGCTGGGCGGCGCAGCACCCACGGGCGCCCCTGGACCCAGAGGGGGTGGTTTCGGGGCTGGTGCAGCTGGGGTGGGGTGGGCTGGCAGGCACTGAGCCTGTGAATTCCCCTTCTCTGGTCTGAGGGATCCGGCCTCACTCAGGTGGGGAAACCAGGGCAGGGGCTTGGTGGGGCCGGCCGTGTCCTGCCCCGGGGCCAGGGCCGAAGCGTGTCTCCCGTGGGGGCGTTCCTGTTCAGCCACTGCTCCCGGGGCTGAGGGCCTGGCCTTTTATAGATGTGCAACTCTGCCGTTACTGGGGTCAAGGGTTGTGTATGGGGGTTTGTGGGTTCACAATTAATACATAAAATATATGGAATTATGTTAGCCCAGGGGAGGAACAGGCGGGCTACACAGGCGGGCGGGCTACACTGGGGGCCTCCCGCCTGGGCCGGCTCGGAGCTCTGCAGAAGTCTTTGAAATGGGGCCGGGTGACCAAGCTGACGCCAGACTGCGTTACAGCCGGAAACCGAGTGTCAGGCCTCAAACGAGTCCCCTGGGAGGTTGTGGGGGAGGAGGAGCTGCCCCAGGCCCCAAGTGCAGGCCCTGGGAGGCCCGCGTCCGGCCCGCACACCTGTCCAGCCTCCCAGTTCCCCTCTTCGGGGGCAGAAGGCCTGGAGACCCCACAGATGCAGGGTTGGGGATCCTGGACTTGGGAGGTAAAAGGGTCAGTTTTAGGTCCCTGCGGGACGGGTGCGCTGCCCGCTCCAGCGGGCGGGGCGGGCTGCTGGGACGCAGGCTCGCAGTGAGGTGAGCGGGACGCCCTCTCCTCTGCTAACCGCAAGAAGGCAAATCTGTCTTCCAGTGACGGTTTTCTTAGCAAAAGTTGTGCCTGACAGCTGCCGGCAAAGTCCGGTCCCAAGGTGGGGTGTCCTTGGCCCTCTCTGGCCCGGCCGGGGAAGGAGAGCCAGGCCCGCCTCACCCTGACCCTGGCAGGCCTATCTTGACCAGTAGGGTTGGTGCGGGGCCGTGGGCTGCCCAACCCACCCCACCCTCACGCAGCCCAGACGGAGGCTGAGAGAGGCGTGTGGTCAGGTGGAGCTGGCTGCAGAGCCCCTGGGGTCATGGACCTGGCCCAAGAGCCCCCCAGTGCAGGACTGGAGGGGAACAGGGCCCAGGGAGCAGCGGACCACAGAGCTGAATCAGCCTCTCCTCCCAGGATGTGGCCCTGGAGCCTGGACACGGTTCAGGTGAAGCTCAGGCCTCCTGAGTGCCCACTGCCCCGACTGATGCAGTCATGGCCCAGCAGGAGAGCCTCCTTGGGGGGCCCCTGAGTCGGCCCCCAGGCCCTGGCCTTGACCAAGAGTCCCTCGGGGACCCCTCCCACCCTTGGTGGGTCTCAGGACAAGGTCGAGGATGGGTGGAGGCTCAGACGCCCTCCGGTGTCCCGCGCAGACCATGTCTGGCGCCTCCAGAGGCTGTCCTGGTGCTGACGGTGCTGGCCCTGGCCCCCAGGCTTTGGGTGCCCTGCCCCGGCCATGCTGAGGCGGCACATCCTTGAGGGCAGGGACATGGTCTCTGGGGCGGTGCCGCCCTGGATGGTAACCCTGGCGACCGGGCCTGCAGGTTGCCGAGTGGCGTCTACTGGCCTCTCAGAGGACAGCCCAGGGCTGGCCCCAGACACCCTTGGTGCCACCAGGGACGGCGGGGGAGCGACCCTGGCTCAAGTGCCCCACACCAGGGTCTTGGCGCGTCCTCACTTGTGAAGTTGGGGGAGCAGAGAGTGTGGGGTCCAGTCTGCGGGGACACCCAGCCCTGGGCCTCAGGCCTCTCTCCCGCCACGCGGCTGGCTGACGAGGAAGCCGGTGCAGATGGGCCTCGGAGGGCCGCCCCAGAGTAGACTCCCGCGGGGACGGTGAGCTCCATGCAGCTGAGCCACACCCTCTGCACTCACGCCGCGAGCTGTGTGCCTGGCTGGGGACCCCCAGGCCAAGTCTTGGGCTCAGGCCCGCCCCTTCCATGTGGACTGTCCCGGAGAACCAGCCTCTGCCGGCCTCCCGGCTGTAGAAGCGCTCGCCCGGGCCCCAGCTGCCCGGGCCCAGGAGCACTAGGAGGGGGTGATGGATGCTGGGTGTGCGGAGCCAGCCCTGCCCAAGGGGCCCACGCTCAGGGCCCACCCCAGCCCGCCTTGGTGGAGAGCTGGCCCCTGTGGTGGCCTGCGGCTTGGCTGTCCTCGCAGACCTGAGGTGGCGCCCCGACACAGGGGCCCGACACAGGGGCCGCCTCGAGCAACGCCTGCAGGGTGCTGGCCTCTCCGGGGCTGCGGGGAGTGTGGGACCCTGGGAAGGGGGCTGGAGCTCGAGGGTCTCTGGCCCCGAGGGAGGAGTACAGACGGCGGGAAGGAAGCTCCATCATGAGAGCTCGGTGAGCCCCCGGCTGGCATGGGGGTGCCCTCGGAAGCAGAAGGCCTGTTCCCGTCCAGACACCCCCATGCCGGCCTGGACACTGGTCCCAAGCCCCCAAGTCTAGACAAAGGGGAACATTGCTCTGGGGGGAGACCCCTCCAGCTCTGAGGCTGCACAAAGGGGGAGTCAGTGAGGGAGGCCAGAGGTGCTCTGCGAGGCCGAGGCCCCTCCTTCTGCCACTCCCTGTCTGGGGACTCCCCTCAGCCAGGTCTGTCGCCCTCTCCCTCCCGCCCCTTCCCGCCTCTCCTGGCGCCTTTCTCTGGCGACAGCTGGCCTGGGCGGTGGCCTGGGCGGGGCTGCAGGGGCAGATGCTCCCTCCCCCACCCCGGGTGCCCACCGGGAGCCTCGCTACAGAACAGACTCTTTTGGGGGGGGGCTGGGCAGCCCAGCTTTTTCCCAGGGAGGAAGAATTGCCAGGAGACCGGGGTGTGAGGGACTTGCTGGACGACGGCCTCCCTTCTGCCCCACTCTGCCCCCACGTTGGGGGGTGGGAGGAGCCGGCAGCTCCCTGGGTGGGGACCTTGGGGTGCCTTGAGGCTGAATCCCCACACCTGAGGTCTCCTTCCCGCCACCCTGGGCCCGTTGGTGTCTTTCACCTCAAATTCCTCTTACCTTTACTCTCCCCCTTCTGCTGCTTATGTAACTTGCCGGTTGAGGGACCAGCCGAGCCTCCCCAGCCCGGCAGAGGGCTCTGCCTGCCCGTGGGTCCCGGCAGGACACCGGCTGTGGGATGCGGGGGCCTGCCGAGTGCGTGCAGTGCCCGTGGGGCCGGGGTCCCCGCTCCAGCCCGCTCTGCGCCCACCCGGCTCTGTATCCTTCATCCCCCTCTGGAGGCCCCACCCAGACCCTCTTTGGTGTAAGGCCCAGGCACACCCGCCCTACTCCTGGCAGGACCTCCCTGCACGGGCCTTCTGGGGTGTCGTGAGGGCCCCTGCCCCGTGCTGCTCGCTGGAGTATCTGGCTAGTGGGTGCACAGCTGCTGCCTCCCGCCAGCCCGGCCCCCAGGTCCGTAACGTCCGCGCGCCGGCCTCCCCTGGGGGTCGTCACGCGTGACAGGTGCACACTAGGAGCTGACCGCCATGGTCAGTGGGGCTCAGCCCCGAGAGTGTGGCCTGGGTGTGTGACCCCAGCCCCCACCGGCCCCGGGGCTCTGGTCCCTCAGCGGGAGTAGCTGGGGCTGGCACGTCAGCTGGTTCCTGGGGCACCCCTCTGTGCGAAGCCGCCCCTAGGGGCCTGGGCGGTCTGGGAGGGGCAGGAACAGACCAGGACACGGGGTCTCTGCTGCGCTCCTGTGGGTTTTCCTGTGGGTGCGAGAGCGGCTGTGCTTTGGGGCCTGGGGGGGTTGGGCCCCTGTGCCAAGGGCCGCTTCCCGCCAGACAGAGATGGTGATGTTATAGTGGGGGTTCAGGCTCCACACCGGGCGCCGGCCCACGCTCAGGCCTCCTCGGGTCTTGTGAGGAGCCCAGCGACCCTCTGGGCCACTCCACTCGGCGGTCAGGGCGCGTGGGCTCGGGGCTCTGCAGCTCGATCCTGCTTGGTGCCGCACCCGCTGCTCCCCGCGGCCACCAGACACACCGCGGGGCCAGGAGGAGCTGTTCCTTTCCGTTGGGCCTCTGGGGTGCCCCTGGAGGACCGTGGGTCCCTGGGCAGGAGGCGAGGTGCTCTCTTTTCCCTTCGGGGTGGCCTGGCCTGGCCTGCGGGGTCTCCAGGGCCAGGACTGGCCCCCTGTGCTGGGGGTGGGGGCCGAGGTCCCGAGCCTCAGGGGTGGCACCTGAGCAGGAGCGGGTGGGGTTTGATGTGGCGGAGCTGGGCCCGGCTGGCGCCCCCTCCCCGGCAGCTCGTGGTGCGGTGCCGCACATCCTCGGGCAAGCTGGGACCTGCCTGGCACTGATGAATAGTCATGAGGAGTACGGGGTGGGCCGCGGTTTGTTGTTGGATGCAGCTAGTTGACAGAACCCGGGCGGAGGAGAGAGCGAAGATGCCGGCCCGCGGCCCACATGTTCCGGGGCACCCGCAGCTGCCGCTGCCTTAGCCACGGAGGCTCCCCACCCGGCCCCACCCCGCCACGGAGCCCATGCCCGGCCCCACGGCGCGCCAGCCCCCGGCGAGAGCGGCCCCCGCGCCCACCATGCTGCGCGCCAGCGACCCGATGCAGCGCTTCGCCACGGTAGGCGCGGGCGGCTCGGCCTGCCTGGGCGCCCTCTCCACCCCCGGGACCCCGCGGGGCCTTCGCACACACAGGGCTCATGGCCACTCGCTGCCCGTCTCCCTAGCCGGGCACCTGCCGCCCGTAGCCGGGCGGTCACCCAGCGGAAGCCAGGGCGGGCTATGGGTGCCACGCAGGGGCTGGGCAGCTTCCGGGCATGGGGCAGACGCCCGCCCTCCTGGGGAGCCGGGAGCAGCGGCTATGCGGGGCCTGGGTGGTGCGGTCCCCGGTGTGGCCTCCTGGTGCCCCCGCTGCAGGCTGGCAGCCCCGCTATCCAGGCTCAGGTCCACGGCAGCCCCGCCTGGCCGGGCTCGGCGTGCGGGGTGGGCTCCGCTCCGGCCGGCTGTGAGCGCCCGGGGGTCTGCTCGCTCGGGGCACGGAGTCGGCTGGGTGGGGCGTGGGCCTGACTTGGTGGGGTCGAGCTGGGGCAAGGACTCGCTGCCGTCCTGTGGCCGGGGCAGGGCAGCGGCCAGGCAGAGGAGAGGAGGCTGCAGGCTGCAGGGACCCCTGCGGCCCGGCCCCGGGGACTGGGCTTGCTTCAGGCTTGTCGGTCCCGGGAGCCCTCGGGCTCTGGCTGCTAATTGAGCAGGTCGGGCGGGTGCAGCTGCTCCACGCCGGCCATTCCCTGCCAGGGAGGCAGCTGGGGTGCGTGGGGCCCCCGGGACTGTGTGGCTCGCTGGGGGCCTGGCTGGGCAGGGGTCAGGAGAGCCAGGGGTCCCTGAGCCTCCGGGCTGCAGACAGAGCTGGGGCCCACAGCCTCTCGGGTGTCGACGTGCACGGGTGTCGGTGTGCACGGGTGTCAGTGTGCACGGGTGTTGGTGTGCACGGGTGTTGGCATGCACGGCGTGCTTGGAGGGCTGCCCGCTCGTGCACGTGCGGCGTGCGTGTGCTGGGACAGGGAAGTGCGCTGTGGCTCGGGCCTGTGTCCCGGGCAAGGCCCTGGCCCAGAACAGGTGAAGGGCGCGGGTCACCAGCCTCCGCGGCCTGCCCTGGGTGCCGTGCCCTCTGGCAACGCCGTGACCGCTCCACGCCCTGGCCCTGGGGGGGCCGCAGCGGGGCGAGGATCCGTCCTTTCTGCCACCCCCAAATGCTCCCCTGCTTGCCCGTTTGCCCCCAGCATGGCCCTGGGCAGCCTGCAGCTGAGGGCCCCCGGTGGTGGGTGAGCCGGGCTGTCTCCTGCCCAACCCCCCCACCCATGTCTGCTGCCACGCGCAGACAGACCCGAAGGCTTGGTCCCGAGGCCGGTGTCCCTGTCCGGCCAGTCAAGAAGCTGGGGACTCGGGGCTTCCCGCGCCCCCTTCCTCTCCCTGATGTGGACTTGAGTGGGGCCCCGTGTCCGGGAGACCGGCAGTGGCCACCACGCATGCCTGGCCCGGTGTGACCCCCTCCTCCGCCTGGCCCTCAGCCGCGCTGAGTGTCAGTGCCCGGGTGGGTGCTGAGCGTCCAGGAAGGCCGCTGGCCGGGGCTGGTCCTGCTGGTCTGAGGCGTCTCAGCTTCCCGCCCCAGCGAGGGGAGCTCTTCCCCCCCAGAGAGGCCACACTACCCCGCGCTACCCTGCGAACTCGAGCAAACCACAGGCCGTCCTGAGGCTGAGCTGTCACCTCGCCCTCTGAGAGCCGGGCCCTGGGTCAGGAAGGACGCCAGGTCAGATGCCCAGCAGCGTGTCCGCAGGCCCTCCCCTTGTGAGCAGGGTGGCCGGCGCTAGGCCAGAAAGCTGTGGACTCGGGGGGAGGGGTCCTCTGAGCAGGTCCAGCGGCAGGAGGGGGGGTCCACTGAGCGGGTCCAGCAGCGGGGGGGGGTGCACTGTGCAGGTCCAGCAGCGGGGAGGGAGGGTGTCCCTCTGTGAGGGTCCAGCAGCGGGGGTGAGGTGCCCTCTGAGCAGGGCCAGCGGCAGCGCCCAGGGGCTAGATGCTCTGCCCAGAGCAGCTTCTGCATCCTGGGCACCAGGGCCTCCTGGCACTCAGGCCAAGCACTGGGACCTGCGAGGTCTCCCACTAGGGCAGGGTTGGGGGAGCAGCTGGGCGACATTCCCAATGGAACCGGGACCGGGGAGGGCCAGGCCATCTCCCCGAGGATCCCAAGCCCGCCCCAGCGCTCCAGGCCCCACAGACCGCAGGGAACTTCCTGGGCGGGAAAGGCCCAGGGCAAGGCGGAGCCTCCCGCAGAGCTGAGCACAGCCCCCTGAGGGAGCCAGGTGACCTGGAGGGTGGGCACCCGGCGGTGGGAGCTGGCCGGCAGGTCAGGGCTGCCGGCTGCCCAGGACCACAGGGTTGGCTGTGGCCTGCAGCGGCGAGGGGCCCTCGGGTTTGGGGTGGCGGCAGGTGGGGAGGTGCAGGGGCTTGGAGTGAGCAGAGGGTGAGGGAGACTCAGAGGGGGGGTGGGGAGGGGTGAGCAGAGGGAGGAAGGACCCAGCGTAGGTGCAGGGAGCAGGGGTGAGGGGAGGGGGCCTCAGGGCAAGGGCTGAGGAGGGTGACCCTCTGTCTGGAGCCCTGCTGAGGGGCAGGGCCGGGAAGGGCGGAGGTGGGAGGGTGACGGGCTGGATTGACGAGGTGGGCACTCAGGGAAGGTGCCCACGGGGCAGGAGGCTGGGCAGGGTGGCGTGGAGAGCCTGGGCTTCCCACCGGGACCCCAGCAGGAGGGGAGGAGGTGAGGGCTGCGGAAACTGCAGGGAAGGGGTGGGGCGCTGGGGATGCCTCAGGGAAGGGGTGGGGGCGCTGGGGACCCCTCAGGAAAGGGGTGGGGGCGCTGGGGGCTGCAGGAGGCGGTCCCAGCGAGGCAGGGCAGGGCACGTCCCCTGGGAAGGACTGGCTTTCCAGGCTCCACGTCCAGCACCAGCGGCCTCCCTGTGTCCCCTCCCCCACTTGCCAGCCCCAGCCCCCACCCCCTCCACGACGCACCCCTGCTCAGCTGGCGGAAAGTTCTCTCTTCTTAGCTTGGCCGAACCCTGGAACCTCAGTTCCTCCCTGAGCCAGTCCTGCTCGCCCCCTCGGCCCTTCCCCAGCACGGGCCCCTCCGCCCTCCGGACCCAGCCTGGACCCCTGCACCCCCCCCACGCTGCAGGGTGGCATCTGCACCTCCGCGGGGCCCTGCCCTGCCAGGCCTCTGCCAGCCGCCGCGTGACCTGCCGTCTCGCTGCCCGAGCCCGGCCTCACTCCTGCACCCAGTCTGCCTGCCCAGAGCCCTCGGGTGCAGCCCCGGGGCTCACGGAGCCTCTGCCCCCCGGGCCTCCGCTTTGAGCCCTGACCCTGGCTCTCTTTCCCCCACTTGGGGTCCCGGCTCAATGTGCCTCGCCAAGGGCTCGCGCCTCGCCTCTCCTGTCACTACCCAAGTCCTCGGCCAGCGGTTGGTGCCCAGCCTGCCCACGGGGGGGCCGGGAGCTGCCTGTGGCCCCTGGGGCCTGGTGGGCCAGTGCCAGAGAGACAGACAGACAGACAGACAGGTGACTGCAGAGCCTGGAGCTGCTGGCAGTGGTGCTAGGGAGGAGGGCACAGACACCCGCCGCACCCCACCGTCTGTGCCCCCCTCCACCGCCTGTCCCGTTTGACCCGCCTCCTGTGCTGCCCCGCAGGCACCCGCTGGCCCCGTCCTGCCCACACGCCAGGCCAGGCCCGAAGGCTCCCGCGGAGGCTGGAGGCTGGCAGGGGGAGGGGAGCGCGCAAGTGGCCAGAGGAGCCTCCTCGCAAGCCGGGTCTTGCTGGCGCCTGCAGGGGCCCGTCCCAGCCATGGTGCTGGGGGAGGTGCCAGGGACAGGCCGGGCCCTCGGGGGGCCTCGCCACGCGCAGCCCCAGCACGCCCCAGCCCTTCACTGACCACTGACGCGGGTCCTGCCCCTCCTGGGGGTCGGAGCAGATGCGGCTGTGGGGGCCTCGCACCTGGCTGCCGGCGTCCGCTGCTCACGTGGGCACACGTGGTCCCCACACCCCGATCCTCCCCGCGGGACAGGTGGGATCAGCACCTGAGCGGGCCCCTGCGTGGGGGCCTGGCTGGGGGCTCGGCGAGGAGCAGAGGGCGCCTGAGGGAGATGGGGGGCTCTGCGGTCCCTGCCTGCGCCGGTCACCTGAAGGCGTCACGCCGGCCCCTCCTGTGCACACTCACACTGGTGTGGGGGGAAGCCGCGTGGACGCTGTTCACCCACTTTCCAAAGACCAGGGAAGGGAACCCCCGGCCAGGCAGTGGTGAAGCTGGGGCGCGGGCCCTTCTGACTCCCTGGGCAGCCCAGGGCCCTGCTGGGGGCGCTGGAGAGAGGACCCCGGGCCTGCCCTGCAGGTCGTGAGGCTCAGCCTGGCCAGCCCCTGGGGAGGGCGGGGGGTGGGGGGGCGCGAGGCGGGGGCCAGCCTCCCTGGGGCCAAGCCGGCCGTGCAGGGGGATCCCTGGGCCACGCGGGAGTGTTTGCACGGCCAATGCGGTGGGTGTTCACCCCTGTGGCGCAGCAGGTGGGGTTGGGGTGTGGACCGTAGGTCTGCAGAGATGGGGTTGGACTGGCTCCCCTCCGGGGTGATTCTTGGAACCGTGTCGGGGGCCCCTGCGCCTTTGGAGGGACTTTGGGGATGCGCCCCCGCCGCGGGGTCTCAGAAGAGAGCCGGGGAGCAGAGACGCCAGCTCACAGCCAGACACCCCTTCTGGCTCTCCGGCGAGGTCCCTGGCGGTCGCCCTGAACTGCTGACGCCCCTGCCTGCGCTCTGGAGGCCGCAGGGACACGGCCAGCCCGCCGGACAGCTGGGGGCTTTAGGAGTGAACAGTCTGGCTCTTCCCAGCCAGAGACAAAAGGGACCCCCATCATACCCCTCCCACTTGGACCTGCAATGGGGGTCGGTGTGTGCCGGGTCTTCCTCCACTTGGGATCCCAGCTCAGTGTGCCTCGCAAAGGAGGCGGAGGAGCCAGCGGTGCTTCCTCCCACCGGCAGCCCTGGGGTGCATCCTGCCCGCCTGGGGATGGGGGAGTTAGCCGCAGGCGCCCTCACAGGACTGTTGTTACCGCGTGCCCTGCGGGACCTGCAGAGGTGACAGCCTGCAGGGTGGTGCCAGGAAGCCCATCCCCCAGGGGAGTGGGGAGGGGCCCACACCTGCGCAGAGGGAGCAAGCCTGGGGGGCTTCCAGAAGGCAGCGAGAGGCGTGCCGGGCTCTCTCGAGCCTCCGTGTCTGTGAGGAACGGTCTCCCTGAGTCCGTGAGCGAGCCAAGTCCCACCACCGACAGCCTGGTGCAGGCACAGGGATGGAGGGCCCCTCCCCAGGCCCGCCGCGGCGCGAGCGGGCTGAGACGGCCTCTGGGACACCCCGGAGGGGGCAGGCTGTCCATGGCCAGCGTCCCGGGCGAGCTCCAGGTGGTGCCTGTGCCCAGCCGCGCAGCCCACAGCCTCCGTCCCCCTGTCCGTCTCTGGTGTCCCCGCGGCGGTGCTGGAAGCCGGACACCAGGAGGGAGCTGGGGCAGGTTCCCAGGGTCCAGGCCCTGAGGGTCTTTCTGTGACTCGCGGGGTCAGTTCCTCTTACCCCAGCGTTTCTGAGAGCCCACCCGGGCGGGACAGGAACAGGGAGACCCTGCCCCTGCCCCAGGGGACCCAGCATCCTCGGGCATGGGGCCCTGCCCTGCTGGACCAGCTCTGCCCTCCCCTGCAGCCTCCCCTGCTGGCCTTAGTGCAGGTGCGGGGAGGTGGCTCCTGATGGTTTCGGGGAGCCCCTCCTGGTGGAGGGTTCCAGGTTCCTGGCCCTCTGCAAAGTGGGCGCTGGCTTCTCCCTCCTTACAGATGTGACACCTGGAGGCTGGGGAGGCAGGGGCTGGCCCCTCGGGGCCTGGGGCTCGGCCCCACCCATCTCCTCCTGACTCGAAGCCCTACCTGGGGGACCTGGGGCGCCTGACCCCCTCCACGGGGCACGTTCTCGCCAGGGCACCCACCTGGCCCTGGACTGGCAGGGCCTGCCCCAGGGGTGATGGGGAGGCAGCG
The DNA here is from genome assembly GCF_964194135.1 of Talpa europaea. Lineage (NCBI taxonomy): Eukaryota > Metazoa > Chordata > Mammalia > Eulipotyphla > Talpidae > Talpa > Talpa europaea. Next base: position 1,261,413 of record NC_140076.1, read on the forward strand.
GGCGCCAGGAGAAGGCCACTTCCTATGCCCATGACGGGGGCCCCGGCCCGTGCCATCCCCAGCTTGACTGGCAGAGGGCACCTGGGGCTCGGGGGTTTTCTCCAGCTCGCCCTTCCTAGCCAGGTGCCCAGAGGACCCTTGGGCAGCGCCCTCCCTTCCGGGACTCAGCGCCTGGCCCTGGGCAGAAGCGGACTCCCTGGGGAGGGGCTGACTCATCCTTCTGGAAGGCAGCCCCCCCCCACCCCGCAGACAGGTGGCCGCAGCCTGCGGTGCAGGCCGGTCCCGGGCCTCTGGCCTGGCTGGAGGGGAGCCCGCCACCCGGCCGCCCGCTCTCCGTGCTCGGCCTCCCTGGGCCCGGGCCAGGAGCCCCGCGCGTGTGGGCACATGTGGGCCGCCGCAGGCCGGGCGTGTCCTAATTAGCCTGCTCTCTGGGGAGTTCTCATTGAAAGCAAAACAAACCAAAAAAAGACCTGGTTTTGCCCGGTCCCTCCCCGCTGCCAAGTGGGTCTTGCCTCGGCTTCCGGAGCCTCTGGAGCCGGGGACTCCCCGACCCCATTCACGACAGCCCCCGCCGCCGCCGCCAGCCCACCTGGGCTCCCTGCCGGTGGCCGGAGGTGGCCCAGGCGAAGCTCCCCCGCCCGCGGGGAGGAGACACGGAAGCCCCCTGCGGGCAGGCGGGGCGGCTGCAGTGGCCACTTGCTGACCAGCGGGGTCCCGGCTGCCCCAAAGCCGCACCCACAGTGACACCAGAGGGGAAATCTGCCGCCTCCCGTGACTGCAGGCGCGGCCCCCCCAGAGCCCCAGGGCAGGGGGACCAGGGGGTCTGCGGAGGCACCTGGGTAGCATGCGGTCCTGACCCTGATCCCCAGGGGCCGTGTCGGGGCGCCCGCTGAGGAGGGCGAGCCCCACCTGGGGCTGTCGGAGGCCCCGTCCCGGCGGGACGCAGACTCAGCCCACCAGGGGGAGGCGCGGCCGGCTGTGCCTGAGCAACCTTCACGTCTCGATAGGAGCCGAGGCCAGCCCGGGAGCCTCCGGGTTCCCTCCCGCTCTGTGGCTGCTGGGTGGGGAGATCCTATCAGCCCCTCTCCTTCTGGTTCAGTGACTAATTCCCTGGCACCCACCTAAGAGCAGCAAAGAATGTGGACAAGTTAAAATCTGAACGGCGCTGTCGCGGGTCTGCTTCCTGCTCCTCCCGGACGCGGGGCCGGCCTGCTGCCGGGCGCCGAGCTGGGGCCAACCGGACCCCTGCTGTACCCCTGCCGGGGCGCATGTGCGACCAGGGGGAGGCAGGACCCCTACAGCCCTCGGGTAGCCAGGACCCCTCCCGGAGCAGGGCCGGCTCTCCACCCGGGAAGAGGACAGGGTCCGCGGCGGGGCGGGCCCCTCACTCCAGGACCTGCCAGGTTCTCCACACCTGGGAGGACACACGGCTGGGCCTCTGTGCCGGGGGCCTGTCCTGCTGCCCGTTGTACCCACCTTCGTCATCGTCCACCACCCGCGCGTCCACCCACCCGCCCACGCACCCACTCGCTTGCCCATTAATTCGGCAGCCCCGGGTCGCCACTGTGAGGAGAAGCCCCGGCTCTCCCTGCGACCTCGGCCTGCTGTCCCTCGGCAGCTGGGGGCCCGCTGGTGGCCGCGCACCCCACGAGAGGGCCTCGCGCGCTCACACCTCTGCATTCCCCAGTAGCCGCTTTGACGAGGTGGGGACGGGACAGTGGACGATAAGACGTGGTCGTCCCGCCGCGGTCATGCCGGCGTGTCCCTGCGGGTGTCTCCCGTCGTCCCCACCCCCGACGGGCCCCTGGGCCTTCCCTGGGCTGTCTCGTAGCCGGCGTGGCGGGTGCGGCCTGGTGGGTGGCCCGTGGCTCACGCCTGTCCGTGGAGGGCGTTTATTCGGCTTCGCTGGGGCAGTCCCGGGGGCGCGGCCCGAGAGCGCCGAGCACGAGGGGCTTCTAGCGACAAGCGAGGTGCGGTCCTGGCCCAGCCCCGCGCAGGCCTGTCGCCAAGTGCCGCCCGCGCTCGGGACGCCAGCTCCGTGGGCCGCAGGGGGCCGGGGGCCTCGTCCCGGAGGGTGGGCTTGGCCTCCTCCTGGAGGGGAGCGCCTGGGCCCCCTCCCCCAGCCCCCCCACCCCATGCCACTGCCTGGCCCTCCCCCAGCAGCTCCCCCTCTGCCGCAGGGTCCAGGGCGCAGCCCTCACCCCAGAATCCGGCAGGCTGGCTCTTGGGCCCCCCCACCACCTGGAGGGGGGCCCTAATCTCCTGGAGGGCAGCTGATGCTCTTCCCAGGCCCCCGCGTGCCGGGCCTGGGCCTGGGGTGGCGCCGGGGGCACCCTCTGCTGTCCCTGCCTTGGTGTGCAATTCACACAGCCTCCTCTCACCCCGTGGCTCTCGGGACAGGTGTGGCTGTCGCATGGACCATGCATTTTAGGCCGTTTTTGTCACCCCCAAAGGAAAGCTTGCGCCCCTAAGCCGTCACCCCGCTACGCGGTGCCCGCCCCGTCTGCCTGTCCCGTGAACCTGCGCAGCATGTGGGGCGTCAGCCTTCGAGTCCGGCTGCTGGGCCGGAGTCCCGAGGCCCCGGGTGCAGCTCGCACCGTACCTCACATTACCCACTGCGTTACCCCTTCACCTGCTGGTGACACTGGGGCCCCCCTCCCCGTGTCAAGGCTGAAGTTGCAGGAGACGAGGAAGGAGTGGGGAGCCGGGTCAGTGCCCGAGCCCCAGGCTGGCCGCGGCAGACACCTGAGGGCCCGCTGGTGGCATTTTAGCCCCGGCCGCTCAGCTGTGCGTGTTGGGGGAGCGTGGGCGGGCACAGGGCTCTGCCTGACTTGGGGGCCCTTGCCAAGGGGAGCTGGAGGGCTGGGGCTCTGGAGGAAAGGGCCTGCCTGGCCTCTGGGGGGTCAAAGGGTTTTCCCCACTGAAGACGCCCCTCCCTGGGCCGAGGGGCTCTGGGGGCTCTGCAGACCCTGGAGAAACTGGTGAGGTCGGAGCTGTATGCAGTGTCACCCCAGGCCTGGGGGTTCCTGGGGGGCAGGGGACGGCCAGGAAGGCTGTTTCCCAGTTTGGAGGAGGCAGCTGGTGGGAGGGGGGCAGGGCACGGGACTCCGCTCTGGCTGCCCCCCATGGACCCCCAACTCCTGCCTGCAGACGCTCCTGTCAGTCTGTTCTAGGGCTTCTGGCTCCCCCCACCCCGACCCCACCCTGGCACCCCCGGCAAGTCGCTGTCCACTCCGAGCCTCCTGTGCTCTGTCTGCACTGCGGGCCTGGGCTGCCACCCCTGCCAGAGCGGGGTCGGGCCCAGCCTGGGGGGGGGGGTTCAGCCACTCTGACCTCTGGCAACCACCCCCACCCCAGCTCCAGGAGGGAGAAGGGGCGTCCTGGCCAGCTCAGGCGGGGCCTGCTCTGCCAGGTTAGGGCACAGAAGAGCGAAGACAGGGCCCCTCTTCCCCTCGGTGGGGTTGCCCTAGCTCCAGGTGGAGGCTGGGCCCGCGGGGTCCCCACCCAGAGGGATGCAGCACCCCTTGTAACTTCCTGTTTTCTCAGGGGTGGGCCTGGGGGAGGGGCTGGGCTGCTGTGGGGAGCTGGGGGACTGGGGTGCGGGTCATTCTCATGCAGATGGAGCAGCTGCCTGTGGGGCGCTGACCATGAGCTGCCCCCACCTGCCCCCCTTGGGGGGGTTGAGAGTGGGGGGGCAGACATGGTTCCCTGGGGCCGGGGCAAGCCCTCCAAGAGGCTGGGGGTGCTCCCTGTCCACAGGGGTCCACCTCTGCCTGCCAGGCCCCGGGGCTCCCACTGCTGGCTCCCTGGGCCCGTCCTGCTTTGAGCCGAGTCAGAGGGAGTGCAGGGAGCGTGAGGGCGCGCGGGCAGGGATCCCCCCCCAGGCAGCTCCCCTCCAGGTGTGCCTGGTGGAGCCCCAGCCCCTGGCACCGATCGAGGGTGGAGAGGGAGGGCCAGGTGAAGATGTCAGTTCATCCCAACGCAAGCAGTGACCTGTCGGGTGGGGGGGACCGAGGAAATATTTGGGATGACTGAGCCCTGGCCCTTTAAGGCTCCTGTAACAGGACACCCCGGCCCTCGCTCCAGCCTGACTGTGTGCTCCCTCCCTCCGCCCCTCCCGCCCAGTCCCAGTTCAATTTGCTGAGCAGCACCATGGACCAGATGAGCAGCCGCGCAGCCTCGGCCAGCCCCTACCCCCCGGAGCACGCCGCCAGCGTGCCCACCCACTCGCCCTACGCCCAGCCCAGCTCCACCTTTGACACCATGTCGCCCGCGCCTGTCATCCCCTCCAACACCGACTACCCCGGCCCCCACCACTTCGAGGTCACCTTCCAGCAGTCCAGCACAGCCAAGTCGGCCACCTGGACGGTGAGTGGCCCTGCACGGGGCCTGGGGCGGGGCACGTCGCGGGGGGGCACGGCTGTCCCCGTGGCCTGGCCCCTGCTCGGTGGCGCGGGGCGGGCGGGCGGGAGGGCGTGTGCCGGGCCGCCAGGGGGAACCCATCAGGCTGCACGGGGCTCCCGCCTGGCCGGGAGGCGGGTGGCCCTGGGGCGCGGCGGGCAGTCTGAACCTGCCCGTCCCTCGGACGCGGGCCAGGGCCGGTCAGCCTCCCGCGGGACTCCAGGGAGGATGGACACGGTCGGAGGTGTGGGGGCATCCTCCCCAAGCCTGTGCTGCCCGCACCATGCGCTCAGGCAGGGGCTCGTCGGGATCCCCTCCTGGGAGGGAGGACCGTCTGCGCCAGCCCGGGTCCACGGAGGCCGCCCCTCAAGCGCGGCATGGCCAGCGCGGTGTGGCTGGCGTCAGCGGACTTGGGCTTTGCCTGCAAGTCTCGGGGTGTGAGGCCTGGCAAACCCCTGGACCCCGGGGCACCCCGGCCACGTGGACGTCGGCAGTTTTGCTGACTTCCCGATGCCCGTCGCCGCTGGCTCTGTGCTGGACCCAGCTAAGTGCTCCCATCTGTGCTGCCGCTGCCGCCCCGGGGTCCCACAGGCAGAGTCGCCACTTCCGCTTTGCGGCTGGGGCAGTAAAGGGGGTGTGGGCAGGGGAGCTGTACCCGAGCCCCCTCTGTGCTCCCAACCCTGAGGGGCACTGTCCGCAGTGCTGCTGGGGAAGACAGGCTGCCAGGCAGGGGAAGGCTGCGGGGTGCCCACACCCCAGGACAGATCCCAGCTGGCCTGAGTATGGGGTGCACGGGCGGGCTGTGGGGAGCAGGGCGGCCAGGGAGCCTCCAGGAGGGGCGCAAGAGCCCTGGCGAGGGCCTCCAGGCAGACCCTGGCAGCACCTCGGGGAAACAGCTCCGCACTCGCCCCAGGCCCTCCCCACGGGAACGGAGCTGAGGCTTCCTAAGCTTCCTTGTCCCTGCCCCCGGGGGCACTGAGCTGGTGCCCACCCCCTGCTCCACTGGTTTAAGACCCATCCCATGGGCTCCAGGCCGCCCAGCCCAGGCTGTGGTTTTCCCACGCTCGGGGGGCGGGAGGTGGGCGGAGGCAGACAGCGGGTCAGGCTGCAGGTGGCCTGGCTGGGCGGAGGCTCAGGCAAGGCCCCAGGGCTGGCCCGGCCCCTGGGCGGAGGCGGAGGGGCCCCATGGCTGCCGCCCAGAGGCCCTCCTGTGAGCATCTGCTGCGCTCTGTGCCCCCCCCCCCCCGGAGGCAGCTGGGGCCGTGGTGTTGCCTGGGCGGCCTCAAGGGAGCCTGGGCCCCTGCTGAGGCTTCTCTGGTCCCGTGGGGTCCTGTCACCCCCGCTCTGAGCTCCGCCCCAGGCCCCGCTCACACAGCCCAGCAGCCGAGCTCCAGGCCCAGAGCAGACGCCTCCCCGCGGGAGGTTGTTCTCACCCTGCTGGGGTCCCAGCACGGGAACTGTGGATCCCCAGGGAGCCGCCTTTCTGTGGTCTGGGGTGTCCGCAGTGTTGGGGGGCTGGGAGGGCCTCAGGTGGTCTGAGCTGATTCTTACGCGGGGGGGGGGGGGGGGAGCTGGGAGCCGCCCCTCTGCTGGCCACCTCTGCCAGCGGAGGCCACGGTGTGGGCACAGCAGCCCTGGTGCTGAGTCACCTGTGGGGTAGCCCCACGGCAGGCGGCCCAGGGGGCCACGGGTGGGTCGGCCCCAAGCCGGGGGTCTCCCTGCCGGAGCCCGAGCCCCCAGCGAGCTGAGCCCGGAGGAGGAGCCTCTGTTCCCTCCCAGCCCTAGAGGGTGGAGGTGGGACAAACATTGATAATGAGATTTTTGGCACCTCGGCTCTGGGGAGCAGACCCCCTGCAGGCTGTTGCCTCGCCCAGGGAGGGGGCGGCAGGCCTGGCTCTCAGGGCAGAAGGAACGGAGCCGCTGGCTCACAGCTCCGGGGCTCTGGCTGTGCGGCTGCTGCCTGGGCTTGCTGCCCGGTCCCTGTCCCCGAGCCAGGCCCCGCCGGCCGCCTGGTAACGGGCAGATAATTCCTATTTTTCTCAAGTGCAATTCCAGGTTGACCGCCCCACCCCTCCCCCACCCGGGAACACCCTCCCAGCCCCCAGGGGCCGCTGCAGTGGGGCTTTGGCCTCTGCCTGAGCTGGGGTGCTGTGGGGGGTTGGGGCGGGGATCCCCCAGCAGCCTCCCTCGGACTGGAGCCCACGCCTGCAAGGGGCCCGGAGCCTCGGTGCCCAGGCCTGGGTGTGAGCCTTCCTCGCCACGTGAACACACGGCACCCGCGTGAACACACGGCACCCGCGTGCACACACAGGCACACGCTCACGCCCACACGTGCACACACACGTGCAGGCCTCGCCTGGTGGCTGCGCGGGGCTCCGGCCGCCCTAGCGGGTCAGGGGTGGCAGCTGCGGGTCACTGAAAGGGCATGGAGTTCAGCTCCAGATGGCAGAGCTGGGCCCGGGAGGCTCCGGGAAGGAGTTTGGTGGAGGTGGTGATGGAGCCCGGCTGCCTTTGGGGTTCCAGGTGCCTGTTCTGCTCCAGGGCTCTGCACCCTCGTCTGTCAGGGGGTGCAGCCTGCGGGGCATGTGGGACTCGGGAGCGGGCCCTGGGACCTCTCAGCCTAGGGCCGGTTGCAGGGATGCCTCACACCGCTGCTGCGGTGGACACTGCGAGGCCTCCGGGAGGGACAGCGCATAGAAAGCCGCTGCGCGTCGGGTCAGGCGCCGTGACCAGGGACGCTCTTGGGGCCTGTGGAGGGCGGGGCTGGGCCCGGGGTGGTGACCTGGGTGCCTCTATCCCTGTCCCTCCCTCTCCAGGACGCTAGGGTGGGGGCCCGAAGGCCACTCCCCTCCTGGGCCCACTGCTGGCCGTGACCTGGACAGGAGTCAGAGGGGCCTCTGTCCAGGGGTGCCCTGCACAGTCCAGCCCAGCAGGGAAGGAGGCTGTCCTTGGTGTTTGGGGGGCTTGAGGGCAGACGGGAAGGCTGGGTGTGGCTGCAGCCGAGCGGCCTCGCAGGAGGGCCCCGGCAGGCCCGGGAGGGGTGCACGCGGGGCCAGCGGGCGGCCAGCGCACAGCCGCGGCCTGGCGGGGGGGTGTGGTCTGTCCCGGGAGCTGGTCCCAAGGAGGCGCCCGGCCCGGGGCACGGGCCTACGGAGGGGGCTGGGGACGCACGAGGCGGCTCTGGGCTCCTGGTGAAGGCGGCTGAGTCAACACTAATGGATTTGGGAGAAAACTTTCCAGCCCCTCGGAGGTTTGCAAGCAGGAAAATAATAGCGGAGATGTCCCGACACGACCGCGGTATCAATTGCGTTATCCTGAAAGTTTATGGAATGCAGCAGTGGAATTAATACCTTTTACTGGCACCAGGAGCAATTACGCGCATGGGAAGCCGAGGGAAGGGCGCTGACAATGTTTATTGTGGAGATGACACGCGGATTCTGACGGGGAAACGGGCACACTCGGGGGAAGCCGCCGTGGTCGCCTGCGCTGCTGTGGGGCGCCCCGAGCCCCACGCCCTCGCGCAGGGAGCGGCTGGGTTGGGGGGGGGTCACAGCACTGGCCCCTGGAGCTCCTAGTGGGGCTGAGGGGCCGGCCTGAGTCGCAGCTGCTGGGGGGCATGCGGGGCCCTGCGGAGCCCTGGGGGGGAGCCCTGGGGGAGTCCATGCTGCAGGGCGGGGCTGGAGCTGCCCCCAGCGGGTGTCCATGGGAATGATGGCCTTTCTGGGTCTTCTTCCCAAAACAGACACCGCTCCCCGGATTCTGGAGCGTGTGGTGGGGCGTTGGCAGCCCCCCCGGGGCCCCTCACCCCCGCCCCCCGCCCATCCTAAGCATCAGGAGTGGGGCAGCCTCTCCTGCCCTGCCCGTTGGGAGGTCTCCTTCCTCCCAGGCCGGGCCGCGGCACCCCCAGGGCAGAGCTCAGAGCTGACATCTCCTTGGCCCGCTGCGTCGCCGGACGTTCGCAACGCTCAGGAAAACCTGGGCTGCGGTCACCCGCTGCCTTACGAGCCGAGAAATGACCGTAGCTCACAGGCAACAGCTCCCTCTGGAGACCCCCGGCGCCTCCCCTTCTGGATGGGAAGCTTCTGAGGGGAGGGCCACCCTGGCCGCCGGCCTGCAAGAGGCGGGACCCAGGGCCCTGCTGTGGCCACAGCTGGCCTCCCTGCCCAGCCCCTGTCCCCAAGTGGGTACAGCCCCAGCCTGGAAGCTGTCCAGAGGGTCCTGAGGATGGCGGCGCCCATCTGTGTCTGCCCCTTGGCAGCCCCGTACCCCGAATTGGTGCCCACAGTCTGAGGCTCCCAAGACTGTCCTGTGTAGGGCCCAGGCAGGCTGACCCTGGTGACAACTGAGCTGCAAGGCCCAGCCGGCACGACAGGCCCCAGTGGTCAGCGGGCCCCCTGCTGTGGGCGAGGCGGGCAGGGCCGTCTCTCCGAGGCCTGGGCCAGGGTGTCCCGTGGCTTGGGTCACAGAACCAGCTGGATCCTGGGCCATCTGCGGACTGGACCCTTGCCAGAGCACCTTCTGGTGCGCCCGGGGCGGAGGAGAGGAGGCCAGGGCACCCTTGGCAGGCAGGATGCGCCCCCCCCCAGGTGGCCAGGACAGACCAGTGCAAGTGGGAGCAGCTGGGCCCAAGCGCCTCGGGCCACTGGGACGGGGGCGGGGGCGGGGGGTCAGCAAATTGACACGGCCCTTTGGGCTGGGGGCTCTTCCTACAGCTCCTCAGCCTGGGGTGGCCACCAGAGGCATCTGCCAGCCTGCGTCATGGGCAGGACCAGGGGCTGCATGGCCCAAGGCCTGCGGCTGGGGGAGCTGAGCACGGTGCCCCCAGATGGCAGGGGTCCCTGCTCACCCCTCTGGGAGGGGGTTGGGGGTGCGGCAGGCAGGCCTGCCAGCCCAAGACCTGCCCCACACAGAGGGCAGCTATTGTCCGCAGCCTCTGGGCATGCCCTGGACAGTAGGCAGGGCCTCTGGGCACCCCCCAGCATATTCTGCCTCATCCCCTTGAGCCCAAGGGGGTGTCAGCGGCCCCTCCCCAGCCAGGTTCTCCCGGGGCCCCACAGCAGCCTCCTCACTCTGGGGCATCCCTGAGGTCCAGTACTGGCAGCAGCAATGTGGCGTCCAGGAACGCCTGGAGGCTCCAGCAGCCAGGCCCCTGGCAAAGTGGGGTGTTGGCTGGTCCTTGTGTGTGGACCCTCACACCTCCTGATGGTAGTGGGGGGCAACTGTCACGGCACAGCACAGCCCCTCCAGGCTGGTGACTTCCGTCACCCGCCAGCCCCCAGCGAGCCTGGGCGCCGGCCGGGGCTCTCGGCTCTCCACTGAGTGCGCGTGTGGGTGCGGCGGGGGACGTGGTGGGGACAGAACAGGACAAGGTCCTTGGGGCACAGTAGCCAGTGCCCTTGGCGGCTGCTGAATCGGGGGCATCACCCAGTGAACCCAGAGTGTCTTGCCACGGGCCCCGCGCATCAGCTGTGGTGTCTAAGGCGGGAGAGGGTCTGCGGAGGCCTCTGAGGCCCTCGCGGGCTGCGAGCCCGGGGCGGGGAGACGCACGCGGACGCGCACACGCAGACGCAGATAAAAGTGGGCTGCAAAAAAAACCATTTAAAAAATAAAAGCCCCCACGGCAGGCCCCAGCTCCAGAATCTGTTGTAACAGACTCACCCAAGCTGGTTAACGGTATTTGCGGTTTGCAAGATGCTACACGTCCCTGGAAAATGACAGACAAGTCATTATCACCTCGCCACTCCTCCTGCCCAAACCTGCCCGCGCCGGGCACCCAGCTGCCGAGCGAGCGCGCGAGGAAATTAACAGCCACCGCGCAGCCCGCCACCCCCGCGCCCGCCGGGCCCGGGGCGCCCAGCCAGGCCGGCCGAGGGGCGGGCCGGGAGAGACGGCCGTGGGGGGCAGGCCCGCCCGCGCGGAGGGGTGCGCATCCTGGAGCAGGCAAGTCTAGACGACGCCGTGTCAACAGTCGAAGATAAATAAGATTTTATCGGCTGGGAATCTGTTGAAACACATCCATCTAGCGGTTCTGGGCAAGGAGGCGGGCGGGAGGGCCCACGTGGCCCGCTCTGCCGTGCAGCTGGGCCAGGAGTGTCCGCGGCCCGGCGCGGCCCGGGGCGGCGAGGCTGGAGGCAGGGGAGCTGGGCCGGGCCGGGCTGGGGGCTCACGGCCTCCTGGGTCAGGGCTGGCCCTGGGAAGGGCTTGGGCATTCTGGGGGGCCTTCCTCTTTCACAGGTCTCACCCCACACCCCACCCAGGATTGCCCCCCAGGGATCTCTCCCAGGCCCCCCCCGGCCCTGTCACCCAGCACCCTCTTCTCTGCCTGATGCCGCGGGCGTGGCGGCCACGGGCACCCCTGACGCTGCCGGGCTCAGCCCTGCTGGGCCTTGCGGGGTGCGGGCGGGCGGGTGTGCGTCCGGGGCCACGGCAGCCGCCGAGCGGGGCAGCGCTGGTGGGGACACCCTGTGGGTCGTGGGGACGGGCCAGTCCGCGGTGACCCTGCCCGGGCCCGCGGCGGGAGGGCCTGTCCCCTGCGCGGGGCGGTCCCGGCTGGAGCGCGGCGGTCCCGGCCCGCGGCCCGGCCGGTACCAGGGACAGCTCCCGGCGCTCCTCCCCGGGGCGGGGCGTCCCCGCGCGCCACCCCCCCACCCCGACCGGCCATGGCCCGCGTTTTGCAGCCTCTGGCTGGGGAGTCGGACATCGCGGGGGGTCGGGACATCGCGGGGGTGGGGCACCCCGCCTGGGCCTGCACGCACTGGAAGTGGGGGTTCGCGCGCTGTCCCGCCCCCTCGGCAGGGGCCCCCGAGTTCCGGAGCCTGAGCGGTTGATGCTGCGGCGGAGCAGGGGTGGGGGGCGGAGGGGGGCGGGCCTTGAAGCCCCCGCCCACCCCCCTCCTTCGGGGCCATCTGTTGGGTGAGGAGGGAGGGGGCGCCTCTCAGGCTCCGTCCTTGTGGCTGGCGGACACCTGGCAGCCCCAGCCCCAGCCCGCCGGGCCCCCCCGGGCCTGATGACCCAGGAGAGGGGTCCACGCAGGAGGCCAGAGGCCAGCCGTGAGTGGCCTGACCCCAGAGGGGCTGCTGGGCCCACCCCGCTGCGGCGGGCTGCTCTGCTCTGAGCCCCCTGTGGGTGGACGCGAGCTGGCGCTAAGCCCGGCTGCTCTGCGCCTGCGAACTCGCCCCCGAGCCTCTTGGGGGGCCCCAGGAAGGCCCCCGGCTGCCCCGCCATGCTCTGGTGCCAGGAGGCACTTGCTGGGGCCGAGGGGGTGCAGGGGGTGCGAGGACGGGTCCTGAGAACCTGAGACCCGGACCGTCCCCCTTAGGCCCCGGGGAAGGAGGCAGGAGGGACCCGGATGGGCCCCCGGCCAGCTGTTGGGGTTCAGGTAGCGGGGCAGCAGCCCTGTGCTCACCTCCAGGTCACCTCCAGCGCAGCCAGCCTGCGCTCTCCGCTGGGCGACCTGGACCCCGGGGTGCTCCGGAGGTGCCTGCGAGCAGGTGCCCAGCAGTGTCTGCTGAGGCCAGGGAAGGCGTCACTGGCCCTCCCGGAGCAGGTCCTGGGCTGGGGGTACCGGGACGGTGGCCGGGCACCTGCTCCCCAGTGCCCACACCCAGCTGCAGGACTCACCCCAGACGCCCACTCCAGGGGCGCTCTCAAAGCCCAGCCTGACACGGGGGCGGCGGCCCGGCCACGACGCCTGACACCCGCCTGCAAAGACAGACGAGATGCTCCAAACCCCGCGGCTCTCAGAGCTGAGCGCCCTGCAGGCGGGTCCAGGGAGCCCCCCCACAGCAGTGGCCCCTCTTGCTCTCCTGCCTTTACCATCCTCATGCACGAAGGAGGCACGGTGCCCCCGCCGTCCGGCCGGTGGGCTCAGGGAGCGGCCCCGGGCCCGGGGCACTGCGGTCACCACGTCCACACCCGCCAGCCCTTGCGGAGTGGGGTGCAGGCGGGTGCTCGGGGGCAGGACAGCGGGGCTGTGGGTGGCGCGCCCCGGGCGGCCTCAGAGCTGGGCGGCATCCCGGCGTGTGACCGGCAGCTCCGGGCGGGGCGTGGGCCGGGGTGACGCCTCGCCCGGGCTCCCCCCCAGTACTCCCCGCTGCTGAAGAAGCTGTACTGCCAAATCGCCAAGACCTGCCCCATCCAGATCAAGGTGTCCAGCCCGCCGCCCCCAGGCACCGCCATCCGCGCCATGCCCGTGTACAAGAAGGCGGAGCACGTGACGGAGGTGGTGAAGCGCTGCCCCAACCACGAGCTGGGCCGGGACTTCAATGAAGGTGAGGCCCCCGTGCCCCCCGCGGCCCGTGTCCCCCGCGGCTCGTGCCCCCTGCATGCCAGGCGCCCCGCGGGAGGCAGGGGCGTTTCAAGGCCGCCAGCGGGCTCAGCTCTTCCCACCCATGCCCCGCCCCGGCGGGTCCTGGGGGGGACGAGGAGCCCCAGCTCCTCGGGCTGGGCCCCGGGGTCCCCAGTCTGCGGTGCCGGCCGCGGTGGCTGGCTGGGCTCCCCCTGAAGCGGCCACCCCTCCGGCAGGACAGTCCGCGCCGGCCAGCCACCTCATCCGCGTGGAGGGCAACAACCTCTCCCAGTACGTGGAGGACCCCGTGACCGGCCGGCAAAGCGTCATGGTGCCCTACGAGCCCCCACAGGTGCGCGGGGCCCTGCTGCCACCCTCAGGCTGGGGGGCTGCTGTTGCCTTGGGAGCCCTCCCTGCCTCCGCCCCCGACCTCTCTGGGCATCGGTCCCCAGCCCTGGAGTGGGGTGGGCCCGCCGACCCTGAGCTTCCCCCTCTGCTTCCCGTCCTGCCCCACGCCTGGGCCTGCGCTGGGGCTGCAGCTGGAGGGGTGAGGCCGGAGGACAGGGTTGGCTGGGACGGGGGTGGGGGAGCCTGCTAGGGGGAGAGGCCTGTGAGGGGTACGTATGGAGCTGGGGGTGGGGGGCTGCAAGAGGTAGGCAGGGCAGAGAGACCCTGGGGGTCTGACCTTGGCCTGACAGTAGCAGAAGATCCTGGTGGGGGTTGGTGAGGGCCCAGCTGGGCGAAGAGCAGGGGTGGAGGAGCCGCAGCAGAAGGGGCCGGGACGAGGGGTGTAGAGAGCACCCTGGCCGTGCTCCCCAGGCGGGCTGGGCAGCGGCGAGCCCCCACCTTCCTCTACCAGAGTCCCTAGACCCCAAAGCTGTACTCCGCCCCCAGCCCCTCTCGGTCCTCAGCCCCACCCGATCCCCACCCTGGTGCCCAGGCCCGGCCCCCTGGCCCCACCCGCCCAGGATCTTCCCTCAGTCCTCTGAGAGCAGCAGCCTCAGCACCGCCAGGGACCACCTGCGCCTCCCGCGGACGCGGGGCTCCCCCGCCCCCTGGCGGCCGCCCTGCGCCGCCGTTTGGGGAAAGGCCAGGTCTTTACACAGGGCCCTGGCTCAGGGCAGCCGGGACAAGGGCCTCCGGTTTGTGGTTCTGGGGTGCCGAGGGTCACCTGCTGGGCTCACACCTCAGCCTCTGCCAACTCCCTGGGGCGGAGGGGAGGAGCCAGAGGCCTCCGAGCACCCCACTCAACCACAGACCCAGATGCCCTGCGGCCCGTGCCAGGGAGCGTGGGGGCAGCCAGACCGCAGCCCGCGCCTCCCGAGAGCCGTGAGCAGGACGGAGCCGCTGGGCCCCGAGCCAGCCCGGCGCCAGTGGGAGGGGCGGGAGGGCGGCGATGAATCATGGGGGGTGGGGGGCAGAGAACCTCAGATCAGGGCCAGGCCCCCGGGCCCCCCCGGAACCAGGTCCAGGGGCTGGACAGGGACGCCGCGCCCGGGAGCCCGCGTGACGCCGCGGGGTCTGCCTGCCCGTGCAGGTGGGGACGGAGTTCACCACCATCCTGTACAACTTCATGTGCAACAGCAGCTGCGTGGGCGGCATGAACCGGCGGCCCATCCTCATCATCATCACGCTGGAGGCGCGGGAGTGAGTCCGGGCCGGGCCCAGGTGGCAGCGGGAGGTGCCGAGCCTGGGGCGGGGCTGCGGGCCGTGCGCCCGGGGTTGGGGGGGGCCGGGCGCTCCACTCTGACCCGGGGCCCTTCGGGCCAAGCCCATGGGGTCTGGGGTGGGGGGGGGGGCGACAGAATCGAGGGGCCCTAAAGCCCACAGCGGCGGCTGTGCCGACAGCGGACAGGTGCTGGGCCGGCGGTCCTTCGAGGGCCGCATCTGTGCCTGCCCCGGCCGGGACCGCAAGGCCGACGAGGACCACTACCGGGAGCAGCAGGCCCTGAACGAGAGCGCCGCCAAGAACGGGGCCGCCAGCAAGCGTGGTGAGCAGCGGGGCCGTCGGGGGGCCCAGCACGTCACCCCTCGGGCTCAGGAGAGAGGCTGGGGGGGTGGTGAGCCTGCGTCTGTGCTCAGGGCCTGCCCCTCGGGCCCCGCATGCCCTGCAGCCTCCCTCGCCCCAGCTGCATGCTGCATGCCCGGCCCCAGCGCCCATCGAGCGGACGGGCCCCCTCGGGCGCACGCACCTGCGGGTCCTGGTGGTCTCGCCTTCTCCCTGCCCGCGCCCGACGTCCCTCGCCTCGGCCTTGCAGCCTTCAAGCAGAGCCCCCCGGCCATCCCTGCCCTGGGCACCAACGTGAAGAAGCGGCGGCACGGGGACGAGGACATGTTCTACATGCACGTGAGTGTGCTGCCGCCTGCCGGGCGGGCGGGGGCGAGGGCGGGGCGGGCAGCAGCCACCCAGCGGCCCAGGCCAGGCCGGGCCCGGGAGGACGGCCTCGGGACTCGCCTCCAAACACAGTCTCGCTGCAGACGGACCCGGGAGTGATGCGAGTCCCCAGCGGGGGCCGGGACTTAGGGCCCCATGTCCTCAGCCCCAGTTCCGGTGCGTGGGGCCTCCTCCCGCAGTGAGCGGCTGCCTCCTGAGACCTTCGGGAATCAGCCCCCCTGTTCTCAAAACTTGTGTTTGTTGGGTGCCCCGGCCCAGCACCCCAAGTGTGCTGAGAGCAGGGAGGGGTCAGGAACGGTGGGCGTGGCTTCCGGGGGCAGGACCGCTCACACCTGCTTCTGGGAAGAGGCAGGAAGGGGGTGCTGGGAACCCCACAAAAGAGGAGACACTTTGCTGGAAGCCCAGGGTGCCCCTGGGGGCGGGGGTGGGGGTCCGGCGGGAGGAGCCCGTGCTCGCCGGCCCAGAGTCCGCCTCCTTGCTCAGGTGCGGGGCCGCGAGAACTTCGAGATCCTGATGAAGGTCAAGGAGAGCCTGGAGCTGATGGAGCTGGTGCCGCAGCAGCTGGTCGACTCCTACCGGCAGCAGCAGCAGCAGCTCCTGCAGAGGCCGTGAGCGCCCCGCCCCAGCCCCGGCCCCCGCCCCCGCCCCCACCACGTGCCCGCCACACCAGGAGCCCCGCAAACCGCTGGCCTCCCTGGGGCCTCCCGGACAGGCTGATCCCAGGCGCGTGACCCCCACACCCCGTCCCTCCCTCGCCCTGCGGCGTCCCGAGGAGGGCGGCCTCCCTGACCCTGGGTGGGACCAGCTCAGTCCCCTGCGGCCCGGGGTCTAGCGCGGGGTGTAGCCGGTGCGTCTCACCCAGGCCAGCCATCGCCCCAGCAGGAGCCACCTGCAGCCGGCGTCCTACGGGCCGGTGCTCTCGCCAGTGAGCAAAGTACACGGGTCCATGAACAAGCTGCCCCCCGTCGCTCAGCTGGTGGGCCAGCCGCCCCCGCACAGCACGGCCGCCGGGCCCAACCTGGGGCCCATGGGTGAGTCGCCGGGCAGCAGGGGCCATGGGGGAGGCCCAAAGGGCGGCCTGGTCCAGGCACCTGCCCGCTCAGGCCCCGGCCTGCAGGCGGAGGCATGGCCACGCGCGTCCCTTCTGTCCACGCCGGCTGGCTCGCGCCGACCCTCGGCCTGCCTTTTGCCAGGCCCCGGGATACTCAACAATCACGGCCACGCCTTGCCAGCCAACGGGGAGATGAACGGAGCACACGGCTCGCAGCCCATGGTCTCGGGGTCCCACTGCACCCCACCACCCCCCTACCACGCCGACCCCAGCCTGGTCAGGTACGTGGCTGCTGCCGGGCCCAGCCAGTAACTCACTCACCGTGGCCCCATGGCAGCTCCGGGCCCTGGCCTGGGGGTGTCCCTGCCGCCTCCCCGGGACAGGCAGAGGCAGGAGTGAGTGTCTGGCAGATACTCGGGGGAGTGCGGGGTCCGTGTGGGTGCGGCCGAACACCGTGACGCCCACGTGCATGACCTGTGGGCGCGGGATCACCCCCAGGCCTCCCCCCAGGCACCGAGGGTTAACACTTTTATTTCCCGAATTCTCTCTGCAGTTTCTTAACGGGATTGGGGTGTCCCAACTGCATCGAGTATTTCACCTCCCAAGGGCTGCAGAACATTTACCACCTGCAGAACCTGACCATAGAGGTAACTGCCTGGCCCCCCGTGTGGCAGGGCTGCGCCCACTGGGCCCTGGCTCCTCACCCCCGCCCGCCCCCTGAGGGGAGCGGAACCCTAAAGCCCTCCTCCGAGCGATCCCAGGTCCCCGCTCTGGCCAGCGAGCCCTGGTCGCGGGGCGAGGTGGACAACCAGGCCTCCCCACAGGGGTCTGTTGCTTGGACTGGACAGTCTCGGGCCGGGCTCATTAGCACCCACCGGCCCGGCTACCTTCACTTTTGGGGAGACAAGCCCAGAGTACAGAATGGGGGTGCCTTCAGGCTGGTCTACACAGTGCCAGCTACGGGGCAGCCCAGCACCTGCCCGAGGCCATGCCCTCCCCAGACACCCTGGGCCTCGGCTCACTTTGGGTTAAACAAGGAGACCGGCCAAGGGGGTCCCTCTGGGCTCCCAACTTGCTGGTAGGAGCTGCTCCAGCTGTAGCACCCTTAGCCTGGGGCCACCCGAGCCCCGAGACGCAGCGCACCCTGGGGGGCGGGACTTCCCACTCAATGTCTGAGCCCTCTGCAGTCCTGGCCCCCGGTCAGGCTCGGCTCCGCCTGGCCCGGCTCCCTCAGGCCCCACCCACCCTGGTGACCCCCTGCCGAGTCCGGCTGACCCCCCTCGCCATACAGTCCTCTCCAGCGCCTCTGAGCCAGCCTCTGTCCTGTCTCCGATGCGGCCCCAGGCCCCATGTGGACAAGCCACACCACTCCTCAGGGGGTGGCGAGGGGCCAGGGCCGCCCCGTGGCCACACCGCTGGCACAGGCTGGCCACTCCCACCCACATCATCCCCACCCTCCGGGCCGCAGGGGCTGGGCCTGGGCAGGGTCCCGGGAGGGCAGCGCCCAGACTCAGACCCTCCAACGGCGGCTGCGGGCCCCACACTCTTGCAGGACCTGGGGGCGCTGAAGATCCCGGACCAGTACCGCATGACCATCTGGCGGGGCCTCCAGGACCTGAAGCAGAGCCACGACTATGGGGGCGCCCCGCAGCTGATCCGCACCAGCAGCAACGCAGCCACCATCTCCATCGGAGGCGCCGGGGAGCTGCAGCGCCAGCGCGTCATGGAGGCCGTGCACTTCCGCGTGCGCCACACCATCACCATCCCCAACCGCGGAGCCGCTGGCCCGGATGAGTGGGCGGACTTCGGCTTCGACCTCCCGGACTGCAAGTCGCGCCGCCAGCCCATCAAGGAGGAGCTGACGGAGAGCGAGATCCACTGAGGCGCCTGCGCCCCTTCCAGGACTGCGCCGAGGCCTCGGGCTGGGCTCCCAGACGCCTCCGGGACAGGGCAGGCCGCAGGGACCCCGGGCGCCCAGGGTGAGCCCCCAGGGCCTCCAGAGCCGCTCCTCCCGGCCCGTCCTTCCCAACTCGCCCCCTCAAAAAAGAGACCCCCCAGGAGACGCTGCGGAATAGCGGGGCGCCTCTGCTGACGGACTGCCGCAAAGTATTCCTCCAGCTCCGGCCCGGGCGGCCGGGGCAGCTGGCGTGTCTACACCGCGCGTGTTTTCAGGTCCGTGCGCCGGACTGTCTGCTCGAGCCGGGTCCCTCTGCTGGACGTGAGGGCCCGTCTGCCCTCCAACACGTGTCCGCTAGCCCGCGCCCCACCGGCTGCCTCCGCGGCCTGCCGAGAGTAAGCGGCGCTGGTGGGGTGGCTCCGGGGAGGGCAGCGCCTCCCACTCGGCTGGCCACGCGGCAGGCGGCAGGCGGCGCGCCCCTTGGACTAGGGACCTTGTTAATATTTGATAAAATGCTCCCTTTTCTACACGGCGGGTCAGCTTATTTTTTTAACCTCCATCTTCGCATCCCTTCGCGGCTCAGCCGGCCCGGGGCGCTGTCAGCCGGGGCGCTGAGAAGCCGAGTGACCCGCCAGGTGGGCTGTCGCCTGCTCCCGGACAGAGGCTGAGGAAGGGCGGGCCTGCCCACCGGGGGCCGCTGCTGTGCAGCTCGGACAGGCCCCCGGGGAGCGCCCCTCTGGGGGGCCAGAGGCCGCCCTTCCAGCTCTGCGGAGAGAGGCCCGTCCTCGGGGGGTGCTGAGACAGGGAGGCCGTCCGGTGGGGTGGGGACCCCGTGGCAGCTTCCCTCCTCCTCTGCCGCGGGCGGTGGCCCCATCCCGACACGAGCCCAGAGCGGCGGGGCCTCGCAAGCCCCACTCCGGGCAGGTGGGACGCCCCTGTCTGCACCAAATCCGCCGACCCCGGCCTTGCGCCGCCGCCCGCCGGAGCTGCCTGGTCTCCATGGTGTGGGTCCCTGGCGTCACCCAGAAGCCGCCGAGCCCCCAGGCCAGCGTGGGCACCGCAGTCCAGTCCAGTCCCGTCCCCCGGGCTTGGCCCAGGCGCTCCCGCGCAGAGCAGCCGGGGCAGCTCCTGGGCGCGCTCAGCACACTGGTCCTGCCCGCCGCCGAGGGGCCGTGTCCGGCCAGCCTGTGAGACGTCCAGCGCCGCGGGGGCGGACACCACGTGGCAGAGCGACCTCACCGGCTCACTTGGCGGCGGCAGCGAGGGTCTGCTGGGCCCGGGCGCCCTGGTGATGGGCGCGTTGGCGCCGAGGAGGCCGAGCGGGGTCCCCACCCCAGCGGGCGGTGGCCATCTCTGCTGATCAGACACAGGCCTCAGGGCTGGGGGCCCGGCAGCCCCCAGAACGCACACCACGCCCAGAGCCGCCGCGTCGTCGGGCCGCAGACCCGGGCTCCTGCCTGCTGGGTGTGGTGCCTCCCAGGGCTGGGGGAGACTTGGAAGCCGAGGTGCAGACGGGCCATGCCGGGCCCCTATGTGCCCTGTGTGCCGACCACCTCGGGAGTAGCGGGCCCAGCCCTGATGCCCTGGGGTCCCCGGCCAGGCAGAGGCTCAGCTGAGCACCCCTGGCTGCTTCTCTGCAGGCTCCTGGGGGCCCTGCATCCCCCGGGATGCCCAGGCGTGCCATGCACTGGGGGTGGGGGCTCGAGGCACCAGGCAGGACCCTGGACCCCAAGGGAGGGCAGGCCGGGGGGCACACAGACCAGGAGGCCCCCAGTGGTGCCCTCGGGCCCCCCGGGGTGGGTGAGGCGCTCGCCCTCCCTCCATCCCCTCTGCTGACTGGACACGTCGCCTCCTGCTGAGCAGAACTCGGTCACATTTGGGGGAGAAGGCGAGAATCAGGGGCTCCTCGCGTTTGACACTCCTGCTCCACAGAACTCAAACATCAAGAAAGGTGTAGCTTTCCCAGCAGCTGAGACAGGGGACGCAGCAGCTGGCCAGGAGGGACCCCTCCTCCAGCCCCCAGCGCCCCCGCGCCCAACATCGTCAGTCCCGGCTGGCGTTGGTGCCCCGGGCATGGGTCTGGGTCCCAGCGGGACTGTGCCCGCCATGGCGGCCAGCTCAGGCGTGCCACTGCCGCAAGGTCTGCGGGAGCCGCCCGCCCTGTTCCCGGTGTGGTGGGCGCCTCCAGGCGGCGTCGGGCCTGGCTCAGCCGTGCCCCTGATGTGTGACCTCGGGGCGACGTGTTTTTTCTCAGCTGTGTTTTGGCGGGAGGTTCTGGCTGTGTAACATAATAAAGCACACGTTTCAGTGACGACTCTGGTGAATGAATCAGGTACAGCACCTTTGGGTGAGCATGGCTGCTGCCGGCACCCTCCCCCAGCGGCCCTGCCTCGCAGGTGCTCACAGTTCTCGGCTAATTTCGAGGAAATGGAGAGGCAGCCGTGGCTCCCCGGGCCAGAGCCGGTAGCGCTTCCTGTCATTTCTCTCGAAACCTCTGAGACTTGAACTTCAGGGCTGGAAGCGGGGATGGGGCTGGCCCAGCAGAGTGGGGCTGGCAGACCTTCTGGGCCTCCGGGGAGACCTGCGTCTTCATCAAAAGACATCGGGCTGAAAGGAAGTCAAGCAAGACGACCTGAGGTCGCACCCCGTGGCAGGGGGACGGCCCCGCCGTCTGCTCTCTGTGGCCCCGCCGCGGTGACTGCTCTCCTCGGGCACAGAGGGCGTCTGTGCAGATTAGGGGGAAACCAGGACCTGACAGGAGCCGCACATGCCTCCTCTGCTGGGGAGGTGGACAGGCACAGGCTACAGGGCTTGGCCCCACGGGACCCCTAGTGTAAGAAGAGCAGAGAGGAGCGAACTCTGAGCCCGAGGGTGGTGCTCAGGGCCAACTCGCTGGTGGAAGGTGGAGCTCTCCCGACTCCTCCCCCGGGCAGGTGTTAAATGGCAGTGAGGGGTTGTGTCTGTAGAGAAGCAGCCATCTTGCCACAGGTGGCTTTGGCTTGGACCTTAGCCTCTGCTTAGTGGATGCCACCTGGGCAGGACAGCTAGTCTCTGGCTACTTGCCAGCCGGTGATTTCTCTCTCCCTTTCTCACCCCTGTGTGAATAAACCCCGTTATTGTTGCTTCACCCTGTGCATCAGCTTTGGTTCGTGTCATGCAGCTGTGAGTGCACAGGTGAGGACCCGCCAGCTGGTCAACCTGGCTCCCCCAGGTTTATTGCTTCACTTGGGGAGGTCCATGGCCTCTAGGACATGTGCCCAGCCCCTCCCGGGGAGTCCTCTCTCCCCTTTCATCCACTTCATCAAGGACAGGTGAGTTTTGCCAGATGCCAGGAATTAGGAACTAACTCGTTTCACATGCTGCAGAGCTAACAGACATTGTTTACGACAATTTAGGCGACATAACATATTAATGTGACCCCAAAAGGTCATCCACTGTGCCGTCAAAAATGTGTACAATGCAAATGACCAAAACAAAGAACTCTGCGACTGAACTGATACCTGGAGTGTGGATTTCCACTTTGCAGATGGCATAGTCACCACACAGACGTAACTGAAAGGAAATATTCCCGCCCCGAGGTTTTCACCAGTCTCTAAGGTTACTGAGAAAGTGTTGGCAGGGCCCTCGACAGCCTTCCCAGGAGCACCTGGCCTGATGTGGGAGTCCAGGCAGAGGACAGAGCCCTGACCACAGAGGCCCAGAGGTTCTGACTGCTTCCCCCACCCCTCCTCGCACGGGCATCTTGGGAACCACGTGCTCTGGCAGTCCTGCCAACCTTGAAGGTGCGATGACTAGAAGTGGACCGTCCATGGCCGTCCATGAGCCGACACGTGTGATCAGAGGACTGGACACAGGACCCCCGACTCCCAGGACTGAGCAGACCCTGTTCTAAGGTCATTGTGGCAGGAAACAAGCTTTCTGTGCAATGACCAGGGGACCACAGAATCTTAGAGACCCCCTCAGGAAGGACACTTCTAGCAGCACCCCCGGGACCATAGGCTGAATCTCGACCAGCAAAGTATGGAGAACTTGGCTCTGGCCAGAAAAGTTTAAAATTATGCTGGAAAACGTTTAGACCAATGTTCACAGAGCAGGTGAAGCCACCCCAGCACCGCCCCCACCCTCTGGGGCCTGCCCCCCCCCCCCCCGCCCCGAGTGCAGCACGGCCGGATCACACGAGTGTCTCTCTCTGGCCCGGAAGAAGGAAACTTTCTTTTTCATGATTAAGAGTTAAGGGGGACGCAGACGATTCCACAACTGTAGTTGGAAACTCTTAGCGCCCCCGTCCCAGCAGAGCGTGAAGACGGCGTCTGCACACGGTGTCGGCCACACCCGCGCCTCGCAGGGAAACCCACCTGACACCATCGCACGACGCCGCCTCGGCCGAGGCCCGTCATCGCCTCCCTGGGGGGCCCCGTGCCGCGCTGCTCTCCCGCGGGCCGGCCGCACCGTGACCCACACGCAACTCGAATGATCCTGGAGGAACAAAGGCCTGGGGGAACTGGCCCCAGGAACTGACACCGGGCCTGGCCTCCCCCAGGGGGTACGCGGGGCAGTGTCAGAGCCTCTGTCAGGGGGCGGGTGTCCCTGCCGGCACCCGAGTCCTGTCCGGAGACCCCAGCACGGGGGGAGCCCACGTCCGAGGCGCCCTGAATGAACTTCAAGAGTGATGAACAGCGGTGCTTCCTTTCTTCTTGGGGCTCAAATTACCTTCTCAAGTTGGGGAGACACTCCCAGTTGCACACATGTACAAATGGAGGGGCTTCTAAGCCAGGGGTCCCCACCCCAATCCTGGTGTCCAGAGAGTGTCGTCTTCGGGTGCTAAGAAGTGCTTCTAGATTGTGGCCTTTAACCCGGGGTGTTAACTGTCCTCACCAGAGCCGCCGACAAGGGTCAGGCTTTAGATCGGGGGGCACCAGCCCACGGAGGGCCAGGGGCGGGGGAGGGGCTGCTGAGGCCGCAGGCGCCTTTGGGGCAGCGACATCCTGACGTGGAGGGGCAGCTCCCGCTCCCGCCCCGCGAGCAAGGAAGCCGACTCGCAGACTCTCGTCTTCCTGGAGGTACGTGACATGCCCTGTTTCTATGGAGACATCTGTGATGCCACACACTGTCCCGGGCCCCACCGGCGGGGGCCTCTGGAGGCCCGGCCGCTCCTGGCGTGTTTCCCGCTGCTGTCCCCGCGGCAGGCCGCGCTCCCGGGCAGCGGGCTCCAGGCCGAGAGGGCTGCAGGAGCCGGCCACGGCCTGCCGGGCCAGCCTTGGGCCGCCGCCCGGCCGCCCCATGATCCCCGGCAGAGGAGGCGCGCCCTGCAGGCAGAACAGTGCCCCCCGGCTGATGGCCCGCGGCCTGAAGGCGCTGCAGGACATGGCCAGCCGGGACTCCCGGGTCTGCGAGCAGGAGTCGAGCTCCCTGAGCAGGCAGGCCCAGGCCCGCAGCCCGCACTGCAGGGTGACGGTACGGCCCGGGGCGCCCGCCTGGGGGTCGGCTGGGCCTCCGATGAACGCGGGTGGCGGCCTGGAGCTCCCGTGGGCTGGATGCGGTGGCCGGGCCGGAGCCTGCTCCTTCCCTGGGGCTCCAGCAACGGCGCGGAGCGGGAGGGGAGGAGACCCCGAAGGGAAGCGTCGCCCTGGGCTGAGGGCCCCTGGGGAGCCCACCAGGCTCCTGGGGCACCCCCGCTGGTGCTGGGGGTGAGGGGAAGGCCAGGACGGGGCGCAGGGGCGCAGCACCTCGGGCCCGCCCTCCACCGAGAGCACCCACTGGTCTGTCCTGTGACTGGCCCGTCCCCCCAAATCAAGCTCAGGCAGGACTCCGGCTCCGAGGACGCCTGCTTCGCTGCCAAGCTGGAGGGGCTGCGGCACCTGTTCCTCATGCGGCCTGGCTGCCCCCAGTTTAGCACCAGGGCCACGTCCATGACCCTGTTCGGTAAGGCCCCCCGGGAGCCGGGTCCCGTCAGCGGCGCGGCCATCAGGCCCAGGCGGGGCGGCCACTGGCCCTGGAGGCAGGGCCCCCCCTCACCGCCCCTGCTGCT
Organism: Talpa europaea; assembly: GCF_964194135.1. Taxonomy (NCBI): domain Eukaryota; kingdom Metazoa; phylum Chordata; class Mammalia; order Eulipotyphla; family Talpidae; genus Talpa; species Talpa europaea. The sequence continues at coordinate 1,285,472 of NC_140076.1, forward strand.
GCCTCACCTGCCCTGCCGGCCTCTCACCCCCCGAGTCAGCAGGGCGGGGCGTGGGTGGCTGAAGCTCCCGGAAACCTCAGGGAGCGCGCCCAGGAGCCGGCCCTGCCGCGCACAGGCAGCCGACTCGCCTGAGCCCACACCCGGAGCGTGAGGCGCCGCAAGGGGCACCGGGCCCTCAGCGGTCACCAGGCGGCCACCCAGACGGGCCCCCAGCCCCGAGCAGCGCATTTCCACGCACGCGTGTCCTCTGGGCCCGAGGCCTCGCCCGGGGCTGGCGTGGGTCTCGGCCAGCTCTGGGCATGAGGGCTTGGAGGAAGCAGACCCTGCCCCCGGGGGGAGAGGGGCACGGGGTCTGTCCTTCCCGGGGAGGGACACTTCCATGGGCAGCTGCCCCGGTTGTTTGGGGGGGACACAGCGATGGTGGGGGGAGGACGCAGCCTTGTCTCAGTTTGTGCGCGCCCGAGGCGTCTCCCGGACCCGCCCGGAACCAGCAGCGCGCGGGGCACAGGGGTGTGACAGACGTCACGGCGCCCACCTCACCCCACAGGCCCGGCCACGACAGCCCCTCTGCCCGGGCAGCTGTGCAGGGACGTTCCCGCCTTGAAGACCACGGAGGACCTGCCCCCCAGGCAGCCGCCGGATGGTGAGGGCAGCGCGCCCCAGGGGCCGCTCCACAGCGGCCCGGCCAGGGCCCCTCCCCAGGCCAGCCTGGTCATGCCAGGGGCTCAGCCTGGCCCCCTGCCCCTGAGCCGGGCCCCCGGGCAGCGCAGCCCCCAGAACGGGGAGACCCGCGAGCGCTGCCCCGTGAACAGTCGTGCACCAGAGGGGCGCCCAGGCCAGACGCCCCTCGGCCCGAACCCAGAGCCCGGGCCGCGGCGGCCGGCACCGAGGAGAGGCCCCTCTGTCTAGCGATGGGACGCTGAGGCGGGGGGCGGGCAGCGTCCAGGATGGCCCTGCCCGGGCAGCTGGGGCGGCTCTCGTCCTGTCTCCGGGTTCCCGGAACCTCTAGTGACCAGAGGCTCCCTCCTCGCAGCACGCGCCGCGGGCCGGGGCCGGGCGGGGTGGTGAGGCTGGGGGCGGGCGGGGGGGGGGGTGGAGGGGGCAGCCTGGCGGGGACGCGAGGGGTCGCGGGGACTGCGTCCCCAGGGCCATGGCCACCCTGCCTGCTCCCCCAGGGCGCCCCCTTCCCTCCAGCAAGAGCGCCTGCGAGTTCCGCAGCCTGCACAGCCCCGCGGCCCGCAGCCCGGACCTGGAGCACAGCTGGCCCGGGAGGCAGGTGCCCTGGTACATCTCCGTCATCCACGAGAAGGTAGGAGCCCGCGGCTCGCGGTGCCCACGGGGCGCACCCTCTTGGGCTCCCGAGACCAGCTTTCGTGGGTCTGGCCCGTGCACCCTCACCCCAGGGAGGCAGCCTATCACCCCCACTCTGCTTGATGGCGTCCCCCGAGTTCCATTCCTGAGAATCGGCACGTGTATCTGCCCGCCAGGGTCAGCTAATCCAGACCTCTCTGCCTCCACCCCACTGTCTCCCAGCGTCCGAGTTCCCCGCCCCTCCCCTCTGGTAACCTCTCAGGGGGGCTGGCAGTGGTTTGTTTGTTTTTTAAGATTTATTTATGTATGCATGCAAGAACTGGGGTGCAGGCTGGAGTGCGGGGGTTGAGAGGATTCACCAGAGACAGAGGGGGGAGCAGAACAGGCGGATCTACCGAAATTCACTGCTGAGGGGAGCAGCGGGGAGACCGGAGGGGTCTGCTGCGCCCTGTGGGTCACTCCCTGGCCGGCCGGGGATCGAACTCGTGCTGGCGATGGCTTGCTAGCGCTGCCTTGAACCCCGCGCAGCCGGGGAGGCCCCGGGGGCCGACCTTTGCACCGGCCTGGCGCTTACCTTCCAACGGTCCCCAGCGCCCTTTGCTCAGTCATTCCGCCCGGGAGACCTTTTCTCCCAAATAGTAACAACCAGCTGCGCCGGCGCGTCCGCGGACTCTCGTGACTCTGTGCTGACCCGGAGAGAGGCCCCGGCCAGGCCCGGCTTGTGAGTCCCACGGCTGCGTTCCGGACTCCGCTCTTCTGGCCTCGCAGCAAAACAGGGCAGGAAGCCGCTCCGCCTCGCTGTGTCTCTTCCCCGGAAAAGCCCAGCGAGATCGCTGCTGCCGCGTCAAGCCTGAAGCTGTGCTGGGAGGTTTCTTGGCAGCTTGTCAAAGAAATTCAGCCCCTTTTCAGATATTCAGATTTCCTTTCCCCCCATTTTAGTTTTGGCAACTTCCGTTTTGTTCGTAGGGCCGTGTCCTCGCGGGTGCGTCTTCCCACGCGCCAGGGCCCGTGTGTTCGCGCTGTTCCTCCCGCGCCGGCCCCGCCGGCCGGGCCTCCCCCGGCGATCCCTCGCCAGTCTCACAGCGGTTTATCGATGTAAAAGCCGCTTCTTAGAATCAACTTCTCTTGGTTGGCTTGGCCTGGTGAAGCTTGTGGAAACAAGTAACACAGATGTGGGGGGGTCGGGGGTGCCCCCGGGGACTTGCGGGGTCCCGGTCGTGTGGGTCAGGGAGTGACCATTTCACCCTTTTCCCAAAACTCTTCTGCCATCTGTTGCGATTTCACAGTTTGAAATGTTGCCACCTGTGACCAAGCAGTTCCACTCTGGGGAACTAGCCTGGGGGTCAAGTTGGTTAGAGTCACACGGGTAGATGCAAAAGGGTGTTCTCTGCGGTGCTGTTGCTAATGCGAAGAGTTGGGTGGGACTTACAGGGAAGGGCTGCAGGCTCGGCTGCCTCCAGCAGCTCGGTTGTCCTTAGGGATCTCCCCCTCCCTCTCCCTCCCTCCCCCTCCCTCTCTCCCTTCACTGCCTTGGAACTGGCACCAGTGAGCCCTTCTCCCGCGGAGAGGAGACACTCTGGACACTTGCGCCGTGTGAACTCCGCGGCCCCAGGGGAAGGGATTGGCTCCTTCCAGCCTCGGGGCTGGTTTGCCACAGTGCAGGACGCGCACGGCCTGTGCGAAGACGCGGCCTCTGCGTGGTTACTCCTGGGAAGACGCCCCACGGCCCCCCGCGGGTCAGCTGCTGTGCCGTCTGCAGCCTGCTCGCCTCTCCCTCCCTGTGTCGTTCACTCTTGCACTTGTCGTACGTCCCTCTTGTCCATGTTCTGCGTGTAACGTCCAGGTCCTCGTCTGCGTTCTTGAGGTGACTGCTCAGACCGTTCACTTCCACGGTTTCCCCGGGCAGGTCCACTCGAGGTGATAAATCTGCCCTTAATCAAGCTTTAGCTGCACCCCACAAGTTTTGCTTTGTCCAACGTTCACTGCCACTCAGATGAAAATATTCTCTTACTTTCTTTGATTCATGGACGACGCAGAAGTGTATCACTTAATTTCCAGACCCTGAGAGGACTTTCCAGTCATCTCTTCTTCCAGGACTCTGTCTGGAATCACTACCTCTCCGGCCTGAAGAATTCCTGTTCGGATTTCTCTGACTCCGATCTGCCGATCAAAAACTTTCATTTCTGTTTATCCGGAAACATCTTTACTGTGTCTCCAATACGAAGAATTGAGGGCACTGAGATTTTGGGGATGGAAGGTTGGGGGCGAGACAGAGGATCTGACTCTCTTCCAAGCTGGTTAAGTCAGGGGTGACCTAGAAGGCCGGTGTCCTCAGTTACAATTGGGGGGCTGGCGAGGATCCAGGCTGAAGTGGGGAGAGGCCTGCCACCAGTCTCCCAGGGTGGAGATCTTGGGGTGCTTCAGCAGGGCGTGGCTGCAGTGAAGAAGAGGACCTCTTGGGCCTGGGCTGCCGGGGCCCCGGGTGCCAGGCCTTCCCCTGGGCTGGGCTGCGGCTCTGCGGGTGGCTGGCGGCACCGCGTGCAGCGGGGGACACAGGGCTGCCCTGTCCTGCAGGACCACAGCCTGGTCTTGCTGGAGGCGGAGGTCCAGCGCCTGTCCCAGCTGGAGGCGCAGGTTCAGAAGAAAGACGAAGAGCTCTTGGAGCTGCAGGGCGAGAAGGAGATGCTGAAGAAGCACCTGAAGTGCCTCCTCAGGAGCAAAGGCCAGGACACGGTGGTGAGCAGGGGAAGGGGCAGAGCGGGAGCGGCCGCAGCTCTGTTTCCGGGGCGGCCCACCTCCCGCGACACTCGGGGGGCGCCGGGCGGCCCAGGACAGCCGCTTCCTCTTTTCTGCTCCTAATTTCTTTCACACCTGAGGACACAGACCTACTATGTGCGGGGGACACGCGAGCAGGGTGGCGGCTTGAGAGCATCACAGAGCCCCCCGGGCACCTCCAGGGAAAGCTCCCCAGACACCCATGGGGGCCAGCGGGGCGGGCAGCAGGGAGTGGCCTGAAACCGTGCGTTTCCGCTCCGGGTTCTGGGGTCCCCAGGGCTGGGACAGCTGTGAGCTCGGGCCTGCGAGGGTGTGTGACTGGGCGTGACCCGATGCTCCCGGAGTCCCCCACATGCACATGCTCATCCCTGGGGGTCACTGTGCCCCCGCCCACTGAAACAGCACCCCAGGAGGAGGAAGGGTGCCCCCGGGGGCTGTCACCCCCTCGGGGAGGTCGGGGTTTCGGCGCATCTCCTGGGGGCCCTGCCGGCCGGCTGGACGCAGGCTCACGCGGGGCTCCAACCCAGCAGCCCCCCGAGTCCCGGTGGAAGCTGCCCGCGAAGCTGAGCGTCACCAAGTCCTTCGTCAGTGAGGAGGAGGAGCTGGGGCGCTGGCAGCAGGCAGGCCCCGCCCACTCACGCCCCGCCCCGCCCACCGGCCCGCCCACGCCCCGCCTGTCCCGGCCACGCCCACCTGCCCGCCCACGCCCCGCCTGTCCCGGCCCCGCCCCGCCCACCCGGCCCCGCCCACGCCCCGCCTGTCCCGGCCCCGCCCACCGGCCCGACCACGCCCCGCCCACCCTGCACCGGGCACGCCCACCCGGCCCCCAGCCACGCCCACCCGGCCCCGCCCCGCCCCGGCCGGGACCCCGAGGGCGACCCCTTCCCGCGCCGCGCCGGTCCCCAGCCTCACCCCCGGGCCCCGCCCCGCCGTCCCCCGCAGGAGGAGCGCCCCGCGGGCGGCAGGGCCAGCGACGCGGACGCGGGCCCCCGCGAGGAGCCGCCGCGCCCGGAGCAGGCGGGCGGGCCCGCGGGCGAGGCCGGGGCGGCGGCGGCGGAGGAGCGCGCGGCGGAGCTGGCGGAGGAGGCGGAGGGCGACGGCGGGGCGCCGGGCGGGCCGGGCGCGGGGCCCCCCGAGTGCCCGGACGACGCCTTCGAGCAGGAGCTGATGGCGCAGCTGCAGGAGTACGAGCAGGCCTTCCGCGAGCTGCAGCTGCAGCTGGAGGTCGCCAGGAGCAGATACTCGCTGGCCGTCGGTGGGCGCGGGCCGGCCGGCAGGCCCCCCAAAACCCCCGCCCGCCCCGCCCCGCCGCGCCCGCCCGGACCCCGCGGCCCCTAACCCAGCCCCGCCCCGGCCCCTCTGCCCCCGCCCCGGCTCTGTGGCCCCGCCCCTATGCCCCCGCCCCGGCTCTGTGGCTCCTCCCTCTGCCCCGCCCCAGCTCTGTGGCTCCTCCCTCTGCCCCGCCCCGGCTCTGTGGCTCCTCCCTCTGCCCCGCCCCAGCTCTGTGGCCCCGCCCCTCTGCCCCCGCCCCTCAGGCCCCCCCCTGAGCTGGAGGGAGGACCCGCGCCGGACCCAGCCAGCCCGCGCCCCTGCCCTGACCCCGGCCCTGACCCCGGCCCGCCGCCCCCTCAGGCGCCATCACGTCTCTCCAGCGGCAAGTGGACTTCCAGGAGGCCCAGCTGCAGAAGGCCGCCATGGACAACCAGATGCTGGAGAAGGAGCTGCGCGAGCGGAAGCTCCAGCTGCAGGCCATGTCCCACAAGGTGCGCCGCGCCCCGCCGGCCGCCCCGGGGCGCAGAACCAGAGCCCGCGGGCACCCGGAGCCGGGAGCCGCGCCCGCGCCGCCCGCTCTTCTTTGGGATCTGTCTGGATCTTCAGATCGCACGCTTCCCGCCGTTCTAGAATGTTCTCCACTGGCGCGTGCTTAGAGCTTCCCCACCCACAGCGAGGGCCCCGCCGATCTGGTGTGAAATAGTATCCAGACGCGAAACCACAGTCCACAGCGCCGCCTCCCACACCTGCTGTGCCACACCTGCTGTCCCCCACCTGCTCCCCCCCCACCTGCTCCCCCCCACCTGCTCCCCCACACCTGCTGTCCCCCACCTGCTGTCCCCCACCTGCTGTCCCCCACCTGCTGTCCCCCACCTGCTGTCCCCCACCTGCTCCCCCACACCTGCTCCCCCCATCTGCTCCCCCCACCTGCTCCCCCACACCTGCTGTCTCCCACCTGCTGTCCCCCACCTGCTGTCCCCCACCTGCTCCCCACACCTGCTCCCCCACACCTGCTGCCCCCCACCTGTTACCCCCACCTGCTGTCCCACACCTGCTCCCCCCACCTACTGTCCCCACCTGCTCCCCCACACCTGCTCCCCCCACCTGCTCCCCCCACCTGCTCCCCCACACCTGCTGCCCACACCTGCTGTCCCACACCTGCTCCCCACACCTGCTGTCCCACACCTGCTGTCCCACACCTGCTCCCCCCACCTGCTGTCTCCCACCTGCTCCCCCACACCTGCTGTCCCCTACCTGCTGTCCCCCACCTGCTCCCCCACACCTGCTCCCCCACACCCGCTGTCCCACACCTGCTCCCCCACACATGCTGTCCCACACCTGCTCCCCCACACCTGCTCATCCCACACCTGCTGTCCCATACCTGCTCCTCCACACCTGCTCATCCCGCACCTGCTCCCCCCACACCTGCTGTCCCACACCTGCTCACTCCACGCCTGCTCACCCATGCCTGCTCCCCCACACCTGCTCCCCCAACACCTGGCACTTTCTTCCCCTGCCCCTCTGTTGGTGTTGGAGCACAGCTTCTGGGTGCAGTTGTGGGGCAGCCTGTCTGCCCAGTCCTTATCCTCTGCGTTCACGGGATGCCGATGTTGAATTAGTCTGGAGAGTGTTTCCCACCTGCGTTGTGCAGACATGCAGCGCACGCCCCGGCATCCTAATGCTTGTGCTTTTGTGCACGAACCTCTTGGGGGTTGCTGGCGCCTCTCTGGGAAATCGCAGGGTCCTGTCTTTGTCCCTGGTGTTGGGAAAATGTGCCAAGCGGAGCCTCCCGAGGGCCTGTTGTCATTGGCGTGGGCGCTTGAGGGCAGCTGAAGCGCGGTCCGTGGCTCGGGAATGTGCCCGCTGGCCCGCTGGCCTTTCCTCCGCCTCTGCTCCCGGGCCTCTGTCCTGGCGTCCCTGCACCTGGTCCTCCCACCCCCCCTTGATCAGCAGCCGCCCCTGAGCTCCACCCTCGTTCCACCCGACTTCCAGGCTCTTCCGAGGTCTTGACGGTCTCGCCTCATCGTTTCTGGCTTCACAGCTGCAGCCCGCTCCGACCCGCGGAGAGGTCGGTTGCGCTCTCTTGACTCCTGCGCTCGCCGCCGGTTCCCCGTGGGTGCCGTGGTCCTCGGTCCGCACTTGGTGGGCGAGCCGCTGGCACCTCCGGAGGGGCGTTCCCACGCGCGGCTCGCGGGGCAGTTTCCGCCCCGTCTCGTGGTTCGGGGAGAGGCCCCGGGACGATCTCTTGCCTGCCACGGAGAGGCCTGGCTTTCTGGAGCCCGTGGGCGGCGCGGGATCTCCAAGCTCAGTGCCAGACCCCTGCGTCTGGGCTCTCCACCTCACCTGGGCCTGGCATCCCCTGGGCCCGAGACATCCAGTCTCCTGCCAGCTGGGAGAGGGGCAGGGGCGAGCCTGCAGCGCTTGGCTTCTGGGAGCGCGTTCCGTCAGCCCCCCTGACGCCCCCGCGCCCAGCGTTTCGGAGACCCCGGGGCTGTGTGAGGTGCGCCGGCTGCACCTACTTTCCGGCTTCCCAGTGCCTGGGTGCGCCCTGCGCCCTCCCCGAAAGCCCCACCTCCACCTGGCGGAGGGCCGGGGAGAGCGGCAGACCCGCGTTCAGTCCCGCGAGCCCCGCGCCCAGCCCTTGTCTGCTTCCAGTTCTCCAACCTGCGGGAGGACAAGAAGCACGAGGAGATGCTGGGGCTGGTCGAGAAGGACAACCTGCTCCTCCGGCAGGTGAGCCAGGCTGGTGGCGGCGCTGGGCTGCACCCCTGCCGAGGCAGGGGAGGCGGGCGACGGGGCCCACAGAGTCGCCGCTTCCTTGGGCCGCGCCAGTTCTGGCCCGAGGAGCCAGTCAGAGTCTCCCCCTGGGGGAGGAGGGGAGGGGCTCGTGGACGGGGTGTGCGCCCGGCTCTGTCCTTCCTCCCCCTCCCCTCGCTGTCTGTCCAGCAAGTGCTGGAGCTGGAGCTGGAGCTGAGGACGCGGGACCACACCATCTCGGAGCTGGAGGCCAAGGTCAGCCAGCTGCAGGAGCAGGCAGACCTGCAGCAGAATCACCTGCAGCGGTGGAAGCACCTGCAGGAGGAGATGCAGAACAAGCACGAGATGGTCCAGCAGGCCGAACAGCAGGCCAGCGTGGCCCTGGAGAGCTTCCACTCCCGGGTATGCCACCGTGTGGGGGGAGGCCGGAGGGGGGCAGCGTCCTCAGGCCCAGCAGCAGAGCGGATCCCGTCAGGGGTCGGCACTGTACACGAAACAGCAGCAGGACGGACGAGGGACGTGAGGGTCAGGCTGGGTCTGTGCGGCCTGGGTCTCGGCGCCTGCATCTGCTCTGGAGCCGGGCCTGGGCTGGGGGTGGCGGGGTGGGGCGTCTTGGCCTGGGCTTCGGCAGCCTCTCTGTGAGAGACCCGGGTGCGCCGGCCAACCCAGGCAGCAGTGACCTCCGCCAAGAGCTTCGGGAGCAGGCTCTGTGCCCCCACCCCTGCAGCGCTCCACCCCCGCACCCTCCTGCTGGCGCCCTGTCAGCGGGCGCCGAGTCTCAGAAGCCCCCGTGCTGGCCTGGCCCAGGTCACAGGCGTGTTGGCCGCCCCGCAGCGGCCCCTTGTGGCTGCACGGCCGTCTGGTCGCCCGAACAGCTCCCGCAAGGCGGCCCTGGGCCTCTCCGCCGCCTTCGCCTTGCCTGTTACTCCGCAGCCAGCCCTGTGGCCATCGGTGGGGTGAAGAGACTGGCTTTCCCCGCGGGCACACTGGCAGGCTCAGATTTTGCAGGGCAGTCTCAGACCTCAGGTCTGTGCTTGGCCTTGCTCTGTCTGCCCGAGTGGGGGCTTATTGCCAGTGGGTTCTCAGCACTGAGCTCACTTGCCTGGCAGCAAAGACATGCAGGCAGCAGGGCCAGTGTCCCGCTTTAGCCATCTGCAGCCACAGCGGGCGTTGGGGGTGAAGAGCCCACGGGAGCTGGGCCGCGCAGGGGCGGTGTGGGGCCGGGCCCTCCCCTGGCCGGGGCTACCTGGTCGCTCTCTGCTCGCAGCTTGAAAGGCTCAGAAGTAAGATCATCCAGGCCACCTTCAGCACCACCGGGGCCAAGTCCATGAACAGCGAGATCTCTGACAGCGACATCCTGGAGGCCTTGCAGGTACAGCCAGAGCCGGGCTGCCTCCCCCGGCTCCGCGCCGGAACCGCCAGGAGGTGGGGACCACCTGGTCTGCGTGCTGGGACCTCCATTCTTACTCTGGCTGCCTCGGCCCCGCAGGGACCCTGGGTGCAGCACCAGAGCGCCTCTGTCAGTAGGCGGCGACCCAGAGCAGCAGCACCCCTGGGTGCAGGGGGTAGGCTGTGTGGGCCTGTGGCAGGAGTGTCCTGGGGCTCGTCCCACGCCGCCTCCGACCGATGCTTCTCAACACCTCGGCGTGGCATCTGTGGGCACCGCACTGCAGAGCTCAGACGCCCCCACGCTGGTGTTGCTCCAGCCCAGCAGAGGGCCCGGTGCTGTGACAGCCACAAGGCCTGCGGTGGGGCGGTGGGTGCGTCTCCACTGCCTGCGGGCTGTGCTGTCTGCCCAGCTGACTGGTCTGTCTGGTCCTTCTGTGTGTGGGAGGCCTGCTCACCTTCGAAGCTCAGCGGGGCTCTGAGGCAAGACCTCTGACAGGTGCCCTGTGTGGGCCCTGCTTGGCACTGGGGTGCTCTGGGCTCCGCCCGAGCATCCTCTTTGGTGTCTCTGGGACCTGGCCCTTGCCTCTTGGAGGGGGGTGTGCCCCGGCTGATGCTGCTCCTGCACAGGGCCCTGGTGGGGGGCCGCTGTGGCCTGGGAAGGTGCAGGAGGGGGAAAAGGGAAGGGGAAGGCAGGGGAGGGAGCGGCGAGGCGCGGGTGCGGGGTGCACTGACCCAGAGGGCTGTGAGGTCCCCCGCAGAGTTCCGTGGCTTCGCCTCACCCCCGTGGCTGGGGGGGGGCACCGCAGAGCCCGGCGCGCCCCCTCTACAGGTGGCAGTGCCACCCACAGCCCCGGGCTGGGAGCAGGGCGGGGTGCAGAGCGGCGCCCCCCAGGAGCTCCTCTCTCCTAGACCATCATCACGGAGAGGTCCGAATACTACAACCAGCTGAAACAGAAGGGGGTCAAGGTGCCCCCCCTGCACCAGTCGGAGGTCATATCCACCCCCAGCAAGTCCAAGAAGCCGGCCCCCAAGTAGGCCAGCGGGAGCCCCGCCTGCCAGCAGGCCCGACCCGGGCAGGCCGCCCCCGGCCGCCCCCCCTCCTCTCGGGTTCAGAATTAAACCCTCTTGCACCGTCTCACCGCCTCTCAAGAGTGGCCGGGGCGCCTTGACACCCCCATTTCACACTCACTTCGGGGGTCAGCACAGCGGCCCAAGCGGGACCCCTCCGGGGAGGGCTGCGGAACCGAGTGGGGTGTCTGCTCACGGGCAGCCCGGGGTCCCCGGGCGGTCAGCAGCCGCCGGAGGCCGCGCGCCGGCGCCGTCCCCACGCCCGCCCGGGCCCGCTCCGCGGGGTCGCCCTGCCCTGCTGGGCCCCTGGCCGCGGGCCTGGAGGCGGGTTGGGGGGCGGCGGCGTGGGCGCCCCTCCCTCCCTCCCGCTGCCCCGCGGTCCCCGTCCCGTCCCCCAGCCGCGCCTCCTGCCCGGCCCGAAGCCACCCGACCCGGCAGGCCCTGCCCCCGGGCCCGCTCCACCGAGACCCGCCCCACCGAGACCCGCCCCACCGAGACCCGGCCCTCGGGGCGCCCGGCCTCGGCCGTCGGCCGTCGGGGCGGTCGCCTGTGGCCGAGCTCCGCGCCCGCCGGCCCCGCCCCTCTAGGCCCCGCCCCTCCGCGCAGCCCCGCCCCCGCGCAGCCCCGCCCCTCCGCGCAGCCCCGCCCCCTCATCGCAGCCCCGCGGCGGGAGGCGGCGGGCGAGACCGGCCGGCGCGCGGCCCGCGAGGAGGTGGGTGGGGCCCGCGGCGGGGGCGCGGGCTGGGCGCGGGCCGCCCCGGGGGAGACCCGGGCCTCACCCGCGGAGACCAGCGGCTGAGGTGCCGCCGGGGGACCCCGGGCCTCCCCCTGCCGGGCCGGGCGGGAGGACGGTCCCCCCAGGCCGCGGGCACGGGCGCCCCGCCGCGGGGCTGCCCTGGGGCTCGGGCCGGGCGGGGCCCGCGCTCGCCGGGCTGGTCCTGCCGGGACGGGCCGGTCCGCCGCAGGCCTGAGAGCCGCGCGCGCCCCGGCCTGGCCGTGCGCGGGAAGGAGCCCGGGCTGCGCCCGCCGAGCGCCTCGCGGCGGCCGTCGGGGCGGCCCGGAGACGGCCCGGGCGGGGCCCCGGACTCGGGCGCCACGTGCGGCTGCGGCGCCCGCCCTCGCGGGGAGGCGAGGAGCGGGTGGCCGGGGCCGGGGCAGCAGCGCCTCGGGCCGCGGGGCGGCTCTCTCCCGCCCGGTGGGCTGGGGCGGCGGGGCCCGAGCTGGGCTTGTCCTGGACGGCGGGGCCCGAGCTGGGCTTGTCCTGGACGGCGGGGCCCGAGCTGGGCTTGTCCTGGACGGCGGGGCCCGAGCTGGGCTTGTCCTGGACGGCGGGGCCCGAGCTGGGCTTGTCCTGGACGGCGGGGCCCGAGCTGGGCTTGTCCTGGACGGCGGGGCCCGAGCTGGGCTTGCCCCGCCGTGGCCATCCTCGGGGCGTCACTGCGCCGAGCGGTCCCGCCCGGGAGGGGCGGGCGCAGGCGGGCGGCCAAGAGCCAGCCCCCGGCTCCCCTGCTGCCGCCCGGCCAGCCCTGGCCTCCCCTGGCCTCCCCTGGGCCCAGACCGGCCTGGCGGCTGCGCGGGGCCAGGCCCCACCTGACAAGCAGGCGCTGTGGCCGCCAGACAAGCCCCGTCCTCCCCCCTGCTGGCCTGAGCCTGGGACGGGGCGCCTTGGGCGCTGGGGGGCGTCAGAAGGGCCCGGGGCAGGAGTCTCTAAGCCGCCCGCTGTGCCTTTAAACCCGGGTCCAGGACTGCCTGGGAGCAAGGTCAGTGCCTCTGCGGGGGGGCCCCGAGCAAAGCCTCAGCCCCCAGAAGTGCAGGGCCTGGCTGCGGCCGCCCCAGTCCTGGGCCCCTGGCCCCAGCCGGGCTCCCCCCACAGGCGTCGGGAGGGGAGGGGAGGGGAGGGCTGCCGTGACCGGCTGGAGGCCCACGGGCCTGGCCTCTCCCCACCAGCCAGAACCTAAGAGCTCCCCCACCCCCTTCTCCCAGCTGCAGAGACTGCCCTGGGCTTATCCGTTCAGGAAGGGGGCGGAAAGGCAGGCGCTGTTCAGGCTGGGCCCTGGCGAGGACCCACAGCCACCTCTCAGGTGGCAGCAGCCAAGCGTGCAGGGCCCCTGGGGAGCGGGCGGGGAGCAAATGGGCCTCTCACATTCCTGAGGGCGGGGCTCAGCTGGCAGCTGAACCCAGGGGTGGGAGCCCACCTTGACTACAGGCTGACCCCGGGCCGCTGAGCTGCCTCCCGCCCAGGCAGAGCCCCCGGTGCAGTCAACAGCAGCCCCGCCGCCGGCATGCAGCCCCGGGAGAGCGGCGTCCAGTACAGCCGGTGGCAGGACAGCGGCCTGGAGGAGGTTGGCATGGCGGTTGCATCCGGCACCATCCAGAGCTCCCGCTGGGATGGGTGAGGCCCCCACGCCATGCCTGCCGGTGTCAGGTCACCCGTCCATGCCCAGGGTGCATGGTGGGGGGTGGGTCTGCCTGAGACTCACGTGCCTCCCCCTGCCAGGATCTCCGGGAGGCTGTGCAAGCTGGGCACCACCGTGAAGGTGCTGAGTGCGCTGGCACTGCTGTGCGCCGTCTTCATCCTGGGCTACACCACCGGCTACTACGTGCACAAATGCAAGTAGTGTGCCCAGCGAGCACGCTTGGGCTGGCTGCACTCCCTCGGGCGTGGGCTGGGGGGGCTCCGAGTACATGGCCCCTTTTAGGACTCCTCCACCACGTCCATGGCCACTGAGCAGGCCCTGCACCCCAGCAGTGAAGCACCAGGACCTCGGGGGCCCAGCATGCTCAGCGGCCACCACCCCGACTCAGGCACATGCCCGCACACAGAGCTACCTGGGGGCACGCATGGCACAAGGCTGGGCCCAGCCTGGGCAGGAGCTGCAGGACACACCCAGGCCTGGCTCTCAGCCCGTCCCCAGACCTCCCCCGAGCCCAGTGCAGGGGGTCACCCTTCCCTCCCTGTCCAAGGGCCGGGCGGGGTGGGGACCCCCCAGTGGGTATTGTGCCCAGCTCTGTGGTCTTTGGCTCTGCCGTGCAAGGCCGGCTGAGGGAGCCCGCCCACGCTCCCGGGAGCGGAGACCCCGGCCCAGGCAGAGTAGGCCTTGCCTCCCGCCCCGCGTGGCCTCTCCTCCAAGTGCACCCTGTTCTCGTCTGCCTGCCTCTCCAGAAAGGGCGGGGGTGGACCAGCTTCTCAGGTGCCCTGTGCACCTCATGGTCACTATTTGGTAAGAGGGCCAGGCGATGGCCCCTCAGGCCGGGTGTTACTCAGAGTGAGTGCTGGCGGCCATGAGTGTGGCCAGGGGCCTAAGGGAAGGGCATGCGCTGCTCCCATACAGCTCTGGGCCTTGGGAGCCCCTGGCTGGGCCCTGGGATTGACCCGAGGGCCAGAATATGAGTGGACTTGTCCCAGTCTAGCCCGCAGGAGCCTGTATCTGGCCTCCTGGTTGCTCTGCAAGGGCTGGTCTCACCTGCAGCAGCCAGGTGCTGCAGGCCCCACCTCAGGAGAGTGGCCCTCACTCCAGCTGGATGGGCAACGAGGGCTCGAGATCAGAGGCCACATAGCAAGTCTAGGTTTCAGGGGCCAAAGCTGGGCTGTTAGGGCCCAGGAGGCCCTAAGCACACCTCAGAATCCGGAGGGGCTAGGCCAAGATGGCAGGAGGGGTAGAGATCCCGTGGACCCCGCCCCTGGGGAGGGCAGGCCTGCTGAGGGGTGGTGGTGGATGGCAGCAGCTGATGCTGGTGTCTGGCCTGGACTGGCTGGGCATGCCCGTGTCCATGCTCAGCAGGCCGCAGGGTGGAACGCCAGTTCCCTGACATAGGGCCTGCTGCCCAGCCCTTGCAGGGGAGCCCATAGACAGGCCCTTGGGGTGCACCTCCGTGGGAGCCTCCCAGAGATGTGGCCCCCGGGAGAAGATGCCACCTGCCTTCCCATAGGAGATTCTGGAACAAGATGACCTGCTAGAGCAGGTGACTTGACTTCCCCGCACAGCCTCTGAATGGGGGCCTAGACCCAGCCCTTGCTTGAGGTAGAGGTGGGGTGGGAGGCAGGATGCAGAGAAGATGGCCCAGGACCCCGGGGTCCAGGACTTCCCTGGGATGTGCCTCTCACCCTGCTGGCAAAGCTGGGGTGGGGAGGGGTGGGGGCATTTCCCCTCAGAAGCTACCAGCCCAGCCCCAGCCCACCGGCAGGAAAGGCTGGCTCCGGGGCACCGCGGTGTTCTGACCAAACGTCCCTCACGCGAGCGGGAGTGACAGGTCGGCAGAGGCTTTTGCTTGTAAGCTGAACATGTTCCAAGTCTCACACACAACCAAGTTACACCAGGAGGGCCGGCGACAGGGCCACCAAGGCCCCGCTGGACGCACGCCCGCCCCCAGCACCGGCGGCTGCGCTGCCCGCTGTCACGTGTGCCCAGCAGCGTCCTGAGGGCTACCGCGGGGGCTCCCCGGACAGCGTCCGCTCTCTGCACAGCACACCCGCCCGGCAGGGGCACCGCGCGCAGCTCTCGGGAGGCGCCACAGACCACGGAGGGTGCCTCCCGCAGGCCGGCCAGACCCGGAACGATGAGGTCAGCAAGGCCCGGCGTCTCGGCGCCCGGGGGTGGGGGTGGGCGACTGTCCTGTGCTGCCGCCCGTGGGTGAGCCGGCAGCCGTAGCCGGAAACACTGAGAACCAAGCGTCCCCAGGAGCCTGTGTTTGGTGCCCGTCCCTCCCACCCCGCCCGCCAGCGCAGCTACCAGTGGCCGCTCGCGCCCACCAGCCCGGGAAGAAACGCCTCGCGTAGGAAGATGGCTTCCCGCAGGCTGAAGACACGCGGCGGCCCCCTGCTGCGGCCGGCGTGCGGCCCAAAGACGCTCCTTCAGGGCAGATGGCTGTGCGGCCTGTCCTCTCGCTTCCCTCTGAGGACCGACATGGTGTCTCCGCCCCGTGGAGTCATCTGCGGCGTCTCCGGCCCGCAGCACCTCCGGGCCGGCTGAGCTGGTGCTGGGCCCGCCTCCTAAGGAGCCGGGTGGGCTGGCGGGGGGCAGATGCGCGGGCACAGGTGGCACCTGGGTCGCCTTGCCAGACAAAGGGTGCCTCGAAAGTGACGCCGAGGCGCTAAGCATCTGTCAGGGCCCCGGGACAGGCGAGGCCCCGTGGCGGCTCGTCAGCGGATCACGGCCACGTGGGGGGCGGCCCCAGCCAGGTCGGTCCTGGACGGGTACACCACCTTCAGCTGCCCCTCCGTGTCCTCCACGCGGACCTGCTCCACCAGCAGGGGCGCAGGCTCCTCCCTGTCAGCACCTGGGTTGGGCCCCGGCCCCGGAGGTTGAGCAGAGGTGGCATCTGCCTCGGGGGCTGGGGGCGAGCCTTCCTCTGTGCTCCCGTTGAGTTCTGCCATTTTCTGCAAAAGAAAACCACGTTTTTGAGGAGCTGCGAGGTGCCCAGGCCAGGCGAACTGCTGCAGCCTGCTGCCCACCCCCACCCCCACCCCCTGTCCCAGCCGGAGCCCGAGGCCTGGGGGTCACTCACCAGAACGAGGGCGTCCATGACGTCTTTACACACTTGCAGGCTCGTAGCGCTTGTCACTTCCAAAAACAAATCACAAGTTGTCTTCTTAATCTTCAAAAAAATTAAAAAGGTTTCAGTAAACGCGGTGGTGAGAGGCGGACGTCGGTGGCACAGCGCCCACCCCGCCCGGACGTGCAGGCGAAGGGCCAGCTCGGGTCTAGGCCCTGCCCACGCGGGGGCCACTGTCCGCCGGGCGCAGCGGCAGGCCCGGCGTGGACACGCTGAGCTCAGGGCCTCGGCGCCACTGACCTTCGTCTTCTCGCTGTTGGTGATCGGCGGGAAGGAGATCACGTCGCCGTCTGCGTCCACGAGGCAGGGGAAGAGCTCCTCGCCATCCAGCAAGTGGAGGTACCTGGGGAAGGAGCCCCGGATCACAGGCACGACGACGGGAAGAGACACCTCGAGGGTCGACGGGACGGAAGTTCCTTATGATCGAGGGCTCGTGGGACCCGCCCGTGTGAAGCCTGAGCTGGGTGGGTGGCAAATGGTGGCCCAAGTGGGGGGTCCGAGGGCCTTCGTGTCTGAGCCCATGAGACCACGCATCCTCTGACCGCTGGGGCATGTGGCACCCGGGGGCACCTCCTCCCGTGGGATGATGCCAGCCAGCACAGGAGATAGCAGCGCCCTGCACCCACTGGACTGACCGCAGGCGGAGGCCCCGCCTCTCTTTCCCGGCAGGGGACTGAGGTTTGGGCGACAAGGGGTGGCTTCACACCTGGAAGGAGAAGCCTTCCCGCTCCGCAGTTTAGGGCTTGCCTGGACGGTGCGTGGTAGCCGGGGGCAAAGCGCTGGGTCTCCACTCGGGCTGGCCCCGCAGTGCCCTCCGGACCCCGAGCCCACCCACGGCGGCCGGGCGCCCACCTGTGCAGGCCCGAGACGTTCTGCCTCTTCTTCTGCTTGCGGTGCTCCTCTGCCTCCAGCTGGAGCTGCCGCACCAGGTCCTGGGCTCGCACCTCCCTCCGCCCCAGCGGGACAATCTACGGGGACATGCACGTCAACACGTCGCGGGTGGCAGGAGCCTGGGCGCACGGGCCGGGCTGCTGCTAACGCGGCTCCAGTCCCAGGCTCCTCGGCAGGTGACCCAGAGCGACACAACTGCCCTTGGCAGTGACACGTGGGGCCAGAGGTCCCTCCGGGGACGCGAGCTCGTGGCGGGCTGAGCTCAACTGTCGACCCACGCAACACACAGCGTGTCCATGGCCCACAGAGGCTGAGGGGGGCGGGCCGCCAGCGGGAGCAGGTTGTGGGGTGCAGCCGGCACAGAGGGCCACCGCCCACGTGGGGGTCACTGGGGCACTGCACAGAATTCAGCAGACCGGGGCAGGACCAGCCCGAGCGGCCCACACCAGCCAGCCCCCAGAGGAGGGCTCGCCACCGGGGCAGAAGCCGCAGGCTCGGCGCAAAGAACGAGTCAGCGGAGGAGAGCGCTTTCGGACGGCCTCCCGCCGCCACACGCCCGCCCTCCCCGCGCCAGGGCCGAGCCGGCTTTAAATTGCTCGCCGCCGGCCTGGGCATCGCTGACGCCAGGAAGGTGGCACCGACCCGCGGGCGCCCGCGCTCACCGTGAGGTCCCGCGGCGGGCGGGCACTGTAGAGCAGGGGCCTCCGGACGGCGCCGAGGTCGTGGGTGGCGATGGTGGCCGCCGTCCTCCTCTCGCACAGGTCCTCGTGCAGCCTCGTCTGCAACAGGGGGCGCCAGCTGGGCAGGCCTGCACCGCGGCCCCCCCCCATATGGCCTCGCCCGCGCCACGCGGTTACTCCGTGGCGGCAGCTTCCCCAGCTGGTGAGCAGGCTCCTCTCTCCCTCTGGGACGCACGACTTGGACTGGGGAAGGCACCCCGCGCCCCACCCCCGCCCCGCCCCAGCTGGGGCTCCCGACACCCGGCAGCTCCCCCCACACCGCAGCCTCCCGCGCGGTCGTGCTCTCTGCTCTGAGTCTGGGGCTTCACGGCAAAATACTGGAAATTCGCCCGAACACCTCAGGGCCAAGTCACCGGGGAGCAGGCGCGCCTGTTCTCGCACAAAGCCACGCTGCAATTTACCACACCGCCCAGAAGGCCCGCCGCGCAGGGCGAAGTCCGAGGCGCTGTCCAGGCGAGGCCGAGCAGGAGGCACGGGATGGGCGCCCCCCGCCCCCGCCGCACACCCACCAAGCCCGGGGGAGTCCGTGTGCGCAGAAGCGCCAGCACCGCGCCATGCCCTCCCAGAGTCCCCGGCCCGGGGCCCGGCAGTACCTGAGCGCTGAGGAAGCGCTTGAGCGCGTTCCCGGCCTGCAGGTCCATGCCCCTCACGACAGCGCCCACGAAGAATGGCCGGACGGCCTTGACCTCGGGGCTCACGCGGACGGTCAGCGGGGCGGGGTTCTCGGCCACATGCAGGACCCGCAGGAGGAGCCTGGCGGCGGCCTCCACCTCACCCTCACCCTCGCCGCTCTCCTGCCTCTTGCGCTCCCGCCGCTGCTTGCGGCCCCCGGCGCGCAGGTACTCCAGGATGGGCCTGGTCCGGCAGCCGCTCACCATCTTCTCCAGGCGCTTGTCCCGCAGCCTGTTCCCCCGGAAGTTGACCTCCTTGAGCTTGGGGCAGTCGGCCAGCTCCGCGGGGATCTCGCTCAGCTGGTTATTGGCGAGGTCCAGCATCTGGGGGAGACCCAGGACACGTCAGAATGCAGCCTAGGGTCTCCTAGGGCACAGCTGCCACTCCCCGGGCCCCCGCTGCCTGCCATCGCCACAACCCCTCGGCGCGCAGCCACCTGCGCTGTCCCCTTCAAGGCGGTGGACACTGTCTCCCTCCCCTGGACTCCCGTGCACAGCGGGGTGGCAGGGATGAGGACAGCCCAGCCACAAGCTAAGCGCCCCTCTAGGTGGGGGCTGGTCCACAGGTGGGGCAAAGGCGCAGGGAGGAGGGTGGCCCGGCTAGGGGCAGCTCCAGCAGCAAGACTTCAGGGCTGGATGACCCCTCCCTGCGCACAGGCATCCACTCCGGCTGGGGACAGGGAGGCAGGCCCCTGCTGTGCTGTCTGCACCACAGAGACAAGAAACTCTCGGCCCACGTGAAAGAACCTTCCATCACGAGTGGGGATCCGGCCTCCTCCCAAGACCCGTGGTCACGATCAGCACCACCGAAGGCACAGAGCCAGCAGAGGGGCCACCTTCCAAGGCCGGGGACTTCTGAGGCAGGGGTGGCAGGAGGCACACGCAGGGGGGAGATGCCTCTGCTCGGGCGGGCACACAGGACAGCTGATTTGGAGTCTCACAAGCCCCAGTTATGAAAGGGATCTAGAGCCTCCATCTCGCGCCTTGATGTACCCCCGCATGGACAAGCATTCGGGCCGGAGCCACCATGCCTTGAGGGCAAATGCCACCACAAACAAACACGCCGTTTTATTGCTTAAAAGCACCTAAACTCCAGACCAGGAGAAACACAGGACTAGTCTCGCGCTCAACAACACCAGCCCCGCAGCACTGGGGCCTCAAGACCCCACGCAGGCCCAGATGGCGAGGGTCTAAGGGGAACCCAAATTACTGTCTATTGGGGCGACCCCCTGGCCTTCCTGAAAACCCAACAACACGTTAAGTGAAACATCCCCACGGTGGCCTCCTCATGCCAGCTCCGCTCACGTCAAGTCTCCCTGTCTGGGTGTGCCCGGGACCCCAGGTTCAGTCCTTTCACAAACACGTGGAGACAGACCAGGAGCGGCCCGGATCCCTGCTCTGGACCTGCCTCGGACCCGAGGGAGAAGCTCGCGGAGACCGAACGGCGTCTTAGGCCTTCAAGTCCGGCCGCGAACCCGGGGAAGGCGACCCGAGCCGCCGCCCCAGCCCACAGGAGCGTCCGGGGCCGGCGCGCCCTCCCGCCGCCACGGGGGCCGGGCCCCGCCCCGCCCCGCCCCGCGGCCCCACTGACCTTGAGCGAGGGCAGGTGGGCGATGTCGGGGCTGAGCTCCCGGAGGCAGTTGTCGGCCGCCGCCAGCTCGCTGAGCAGGGGCAGGGCGCCGGGCCCGAAGAGCGCGGCCGGGAAGGCGTGCAGCCGGTTGCCGGT
The DNA here is from genome assembly GCF_964194135.1 of Talpa europaea. Taxonomy (NCBI): domain Eukaryota; kingdom Metazoa; phylum Chordata; class Mammalia; order Eulipotyphla; family Talpidae; genus Talpa; species Talpa europaea. The sequence continues at coordinate 1,305,625 of NC_140076.1, forward strand.
GAGGTTGAGCGTCTGCAGGCGCGGGGCGCAGCGCGCCAGGTCGGCGGGCAGCTCGCGCAGCCGGTTGCCGCTGAGGTTGAGGCTCTGCAGCTGCGGGAGGCCCGGCGGCTCGGCGGGGCCCAGGCCGCGGCCCGGCGGCAGCTCCTCCAGCGCGTTGCCCGACAGGTCGAGCACGCGCAGCGCGGGCAGCGGCCCCAGCTCGGGGCTCAGGCCGGGCCCCAGCGCGTTGCGCCGCAGCACCAGGCTCTGCAGCCGCGGGAGGCCCCGCGCCAGGCCCGGGCCCGGCTCGCGCAGGCTGCCGCAGCCGCTCACCTCCAGGTAGTGCAGGAGCGGCAGCGTGAAGAGCCGCGGCGGCAGGCGCCCGCCCGCCGCCCGCACCCGCTCCTCCAGCGCGGGCCCCGTCAGGAGCAGCTCCCGCCGCCGCTCCCGCTCCGCCAGCTCCAGCTCGGGCCAGGCCTCGGGCGCCGCGGCCGCCATGGCACCGCCGCTCCCGCCGCCGCGCGCGGCGCGCTCGGGCAGCGTCACTTCCGGCCACGCCCGGAAGACGCCACCGAGACGCCGCTCGGCGCCAGAGCGTCGCCACCTGAACCACGGAGAGGGGCGCTCTCCCCGCCGGCGGGCCGCGCCTGCGCGCGCCCTCCCGCCGCCCCCGGGCCTGGGCCCCGGCGCTCCAGGCTGGGGGCGCCGCTGTGTGCCCCCCAGGAGCCCCGCGGGCTCCCCATCTTCAGGTCGAAGCAGCCGGGCATTTTACCAGCAACCAGCGGCCTATCTGGGGAGGGCGCCGCCGTGGGCGGGGACCCGCGGGGGGGTGACCCGGGGGCGTGACCCGCAGGGACGGGGGGGGGGTGTGGGGGGGGTGGGGGGGAGGGAGGCGCCCCCAAGTCGCCGGCGGCCCTTGATGGTCTTCAAGGAAAGCGACGAGGCCCGCGGGGAGCCCCGCGTCGTCTCCGCCGCTCGGGCGAGCTCGCCCCGGGCCCTGAGCAGCGGCCACCGCACCGCCTAGAGCCCGTCCCGCGCCCGAGGTGAGGACGGAGAGAGACCCGCGTTGGAACACGAAACGGGGGCCGCCCCGGGGCGCGGCGGCCGAGCGCTGGGCGGGGAAGCTGCCCGCGGCCTCTAAACCGTCGGTTCGATCCCCGCTGCTCCCCGGCCCCTGGAGGAGGGTCCCCCATGGCGCGCAGACCCCTCCTGCCGCCCGCTGCTCCCCTCAGCAGTGTCCTTCGGTCCTTCTGCCTGCTCTGCTCCCCGCTCGGGCTCTGGGGGATCCTCTCGCCCTCCCGCGCTTCTGACTGTGCCCAGCGCTGGTATAAACAAAACAAACAAACAAACAAGCAACATGCCTCTATAAAAAAAAGCATTAAATAGTCACCAATTTTCACTGAAAGTATTCACATCTGTTCCCTAACGGCAAGGTTACAGACGCAGTTCTTTTAAATTAGATCATTTAATAGGCTGTTTTAAAATACGAAAATAATAGAAATAAATATTGTTAAACATCCACGTTTATGAGTGAAAGTTCAGTTACTAATTACAGCTCCAAATCTAGACACTTCTTCGTGAGTGGCCAAGCGGTGTCACAGTTCCTTTGAAATTTTTCACCCTTTATTCTCTGTCCCTTGAAGCGTGTAACTGTGGAGCCCTCCACGGCCTCCCTCCTCCTCGGAATCGTTTCAACATAAACACGTGATTCTTCTGTAGCCAAGATTACATTGTTTTAAATGCACCCAATTTGTCAGTCGTTAAAAATTAAATAATCTTACAAATCTCTAAGTTAATATAGAAAACATCACATATTTATCTCTCTCACAAGCTTTGGGAGAAGAGCCGGGCATCATGGTTAACATCTCCTGTTCACACAGTGTCCGACCTGGGCTAGCGGTGCAGTCAGTACCTTTCCAAGCAGAAAGCATCGGCGGGTCCCCTCGGCACCCGCACGCCGCTCCGCCTGGTGAGCTTTGGTGAATCTTATCCTTCCCCGGTTTCTTGGGTCAACCATTTGAGGTGTTCGTTCACCAGAAATGGAGACGGGTTAGTGCAAACTCACAGTGCTACAGCACACCCAGCGCACGTGCCTCGGCAGCCATTAGTCTTTCTGAATTTTGTTGTCCCACCTGGCTGGGATTTAAAGGTGTGTGTCCGTGCAGTGCCGGGCGCAGGGCTCATCCACTCCACGCGTCGCTGGCTGGCACTTGGGGTGGCGCGGGCAGGCCCACCCTCTTGGGCTCTCCCATCGACTTGGCTGTGGGGAGCACAGGCCCCTCTTTGGGGCGGGGGTTTTGTATCCGGATTTCAGGCCAATGAGCTCTTTCCTCACTGCCGCCCACTGGGGAGCAGACTGACCTGTTTCCCTGGGACTGGAGGGCTGGCCGGGGTCCTGAGGTTGGCTTTTGTCACGTTTTGGTGTTTTAAGCACGGACAAAGTGTCAGAGCAAAGCAAACTCTCAATTCCACGGACATGCGGGCTCAAGAGGGAGGTGCGGCCGACCAGGCCGCTGGCATCACTGGCTCCGGGGGAAGGCTAACCGAGGCAGGCGAGAACGCGCGGGCTCACCTTGGGCTGAGAAGTGGCTGCTCGGATGACGCAGAGGCGGGAGCCAGCGTCACCAGCAGGAAGGTCATTTCATCATTTATTTGTAAGAACGTCACGTGTGTAAAGGGTGGAAGCTCCCTGAGGAAAGGCTGCGGAGCGAGGCCCTGTGAGCCTCTGCCCACCTGGACGCGGAGTGGTAGCGGGCGCTGTGGCAGGCGTCTGGGGAGGGCGTGAGGGGGCAACCCTCTATCTCCTGTGCAGGTGGAAGCAGGCTCGACTGAGGCCGTCCCGCCAGGCCTAGTGCACAGTGCCTGTGGGGACAGGCACGGGGAGACATGCTACCCCACTCCTGTCCCCTCATGGCCAGGGGCACGTCTGGTGGGTCTACACCATGGAGACAGTGTGCCAGAGCCTGCAGGGACGCTCTAGGGGGACCCCTTGGCCTTGTCAGCAGCCCCAGCAAGCTTGTGGGATGGACTCCAGTGTGCGCCACACAGAACCGTTTCCCTTCCGGGGTTGGACCCCGAGGCCCGAACAGGTGGGCAGCCTGGAGGCCGGAGGTGGGGCAGGCCGAGGTGGCTCTGGGAGGCGGGCTCTTGGTCAGCGATGCGCTCGGCCGCCACGTGAGGACAAATGTGGCCAGAGCCGCGGCGGTGGGGCCGGGGCGTGGGGTTGCCAGAGGTGGGCTCCGGATCGGGAGACGTGCTCAGCCCCCGAGGGGACAAAGGCCACGGCGGTGGGTCACGTCATCGCTTGGTCTGTGTCCGGCCGGAACTCTTATTCAGGCCTCCCTTTGGGGTGGGGATCTTGCTGCTGACCTTTGACCCTGAGGGCCCTGCTTTGGTCGCTGCCGGGCTTTTCCCTGCAGAGAGCACAGACACGGGACTTGGCGCTGCTGGCCTGGGCTCCCGGCACCACCCGGAGCGCAGAGCCCCGGCGAAGTCACCCCAAAGCGAAGCAGATGGACCACCGATGGACGGCCCAGCAGTGCCTCACCGCGCGCACCCGCCAGGGAGCCTGGTCAGAGTCCCTTTCTCACACGCCCCTACAAACAAGGGTGCCCCCGTCTCTGGGTCAGGAGCAACCTTCTAATGGAACTCGGCATTTCTGTGCCGTGTCCTGTCTGCGGGGAACAGCCCCCAGCAAGCGTTGCTTGGCCTGTGACCACGGCTGGGGGCCTGCAGGGGCCTCTGGTTTCTCCAGCTCCAAGCAGGTGCACAGAAGGACAGCAAGGCCTGGCTGTGCACCCAGACACCCCAAGTCTGGCTTGTCAGCTCTGCGCCCATAGTTGGGGAGCAGCCCTAGTTTGGTGCTGGTGAGAATTTCTGTCCCAGGACGAGCCACCTCGCTAAGGAAGCAGTGGGACAGGCCGGGGCATCCTGGGGCCACATGGACTGGAGGGAGCGAGCCCCTCGGCTTACCAGGTAGCGGCAGGGGCGCCCTGTGCAGCAGGTACGTCTTGCGCAGGTTCATGGTGCAGCCGGCGGGGCCCATCAGGTGAGCCTTCCACGCCTGGAATCAGGAGGCAGGCGCCACATCAGCCAGGGACCAGCACAGCCCGGGGGTTCCCCAACAAGTCATCTTGTACATGCCCCTCCCTGTGGCTACTTCTGAGCAACAGAAGATGGCAGATGGGTCAGGGGACCCCCGACTGGGCAGGGGCATGTGAGGGGTTGGGCCCCCCCCGGGCTCGGGGGTTAGGCCAACCGAAGCGGCAGGCCGTCGGGGGCGGGGCGGGGGCGGCCCATCTCACGGCAGGTGTCACGGCACGGCTGACACGGGGGAGCAGAGTATGGGGTGTGGGTATTCGGGGCCGTGTCCACTGCTGACAGTGGCCAGAGACCCCAGTGACCCGAGACTGACGTGCGCAGAGGCGGAGCCCACACGGGCCCCGGCGCCCCCGCCCAGAGGGGCTCACCTCCTCTCCCGGCGCGAAGTTCTCGTGGCACAGGGGGCAGCGGTTCGCCAGCTTCTCTGGTTTGGCAGCTGTATTGGTTTCAGGGAGACAAGACTGAGTGGCCGTGGAGACCCACACCTGGCAGCCCCGGGAGTGGGGGCAGTGGGTGCCGGGCGGGGGGCGGGCTGCACACTCACGGGTGCACTCCTTCATCTTGATGTGCCGGGGCAGCTCCTCCTTCGGGACGGCCTCGCTGCAGCGGTAGCACTTGCTGAAGTCATCCTTCCGGTCGCACTCCGTCAGCAGGTGCTCTGTCAGGCTGGCGATCTCCACCACCTGGGCGGCGGGCGCGGGGCGGAGCAGGCGGCTGAGGGCAGCGGATGCAGCAGGGGGCCCACCTCTCCCCCACTGCTACTGTGCCCACGGCTCAGGTCTGCCAGGGGCCCCTCGCCCGCGGCCCGTGACCTGAGTAGCCAGCAGCCATCTCTGGCGCTGCCTGGCCTGTGTGAGGTCAGGACTGCCTGGCGGTGCCTAGGGGACCTGGGTGCCCAGACCCTGGCTCCCTGCTGGGAAGGGCTGAGCAGGTAGGGTTGTGGGAGGCTGGGCGTCTCTGGCTGCTTTGGCAGGAGCCACTGGCTGGCGCCTGTGCCTCCACATTCAGGCTGCTGCACACCCCAGGGAGGGCAGGCACAGACCAGGGCCTGGGGTCTGCATGGCCAGGTCCAGGGATGTGGTCCGCTCCTCCAGAGGGTCCCGGAGTGGACCAGGGTCACGCTTGCCCCCTTAGTCTACTGCTTTATCGGGAGGCCTGTTCAGCCAGGACACTGGAACAGGGTTGGGGTGAGTATCGTGAACAGGCCGAGAAACACCCCCTTGAAGAGGATCACCTAGTCGGGAACGCGGGGCAGTGTGTCCATCCCTCGAGACCCTCAGACATGGACAGGCGAGGGGAGGGGGTGGGGGATGCCGTGGCCTGCCGCGGGCCTGCACTCCACAAGGGGCATGTCTGGTGCCGGGACCCAGACAGGCGTCTGCAGCGACATTGGCTATGGCAGCCTCACGCTGACCAGCCCCAAACCCTCGTGGCTAAAGGGCTGGCCAGGCAGTGGCGCCCCCACATTGGGTGCCCAGGTTAGGGGGGCAGCACCCTACGTGTCGGCGCGGGCGGCATGCCAGGATGGCGGTGGCCGCTCAGTCAAGTCTCCTTGTGCTAGTCCCTGAGCTGGACGTGTGGTTGTGTGTAGGGCGGTGTTATGCCCCACAAACAGGAAAGTCAGCCCCAAACGACGGGCACTATGCACTCAATTGCCTGCCCAGGGCATCTCCTCCGCCACCGAGGCCCACGCATGGTGGCCACCCAAACTGACCTGTTTGCAGTGGTCACAGCGGGTCAGCATGAGGCAGTGCTTCCAGTAGTGCAGGTCCAGGCCCTCCTCTGTGAAGGCTTCGCTCCTCTCCCCGCAGAAGATGCACAGGCTGGAGAGATGGGGGGAGACAGGGAGGTCAGAGGCCTCAGGCCCGGGGCGGCCTTCCTCCAGGGTGGGCTGAGGTGCCCTAAGGCGCAGCCTCACCCTGTGGGTGTCTGAGCTCGGCCAGCTCGGGCCTCAGCCCTAACTGCAGCCCCACAGAGAGGGTGTCGTACCCAAGGCGGATCCTCCACTCCCGGCAGCAGGAGCAGGCGGCAGGCGTGTCATCCCGCCCCCGCCACGATCTAGACCAGGTGAGGACCTTGGGCGAGAGGATCACGGGTCGGAAGGGGCTTTCCTAGTTTAGAAAGTAACCGAGAGGGACTGTGGGCAGCGGGTAGGGGGCAGCTCTGGCTCCCAGCAGGCCTGGGCAGCAGCGACTCACTTGTCCAGGTAGTGATTATCTAGCACTTCCGGTGCGCTGGGCGGGGCTGCTTTCCTTCCTTGAGCATCTGGAAAAAAGGAGGTGGGGAGCGCGGGCCGGTGAGCCTCTGGAGACCCTCCCCGAGGGCACAGCGCACCAGCCCGGCAGCCCCTCAAGACCCACCTGGATGCGCGGACTTCACCACCCTGCCGTCTTCCACCTAAGACAGAAAAATGGGAAAATGAGTGACATGCGGTTGCAGCGGGAGCAAGGTTCGCCCCAGGATGCATGTGGACCCTGAAAGGGTTTAGTTCTAGGATTTCGACAAACAGACGCGACTCTGGAAGGGCTGTGGCGAGGCGGGGGGTCACCTGCAGCCCCTTCTCACAGCCCCTCCCCCCCAAACCCCCAGGCCCCTCCTCCAGGTCTTCCCCCACCTCAGTGCCCGTCCTGTTCTGGGGGCTCGGCTGCCCTATGCACCCCTACCTGGCTCACAGGTTGGGGCTTCCCCAGAATCTGGGGCTTCTCCAGGTCCCACGCCCCCTTGTCCGGGCCACAGAAAGGCGCCGGCCCAGCCCCTCCATCCCCACCTGTCGCCCGACACCAGTGCCGGGGACACGGGGCCGAGGGCACGTGGCGGCCCTGCGCGGGCCCACCCCGTCCGCCCTGGCGCTCCCCAGCTTATGACCGGGAGCCACACGTGAGCTCTCCAGACCGGCGCCGGTGCGCAGAGGCTGGCCCGCACGGCCGTCCGACGCTTATCCCTGGCTGGGCAGTGGCCGGGCGTCCGTCTAACTGAAGATTTGTTACTGGTGTGACGAAAGCAAATGCCAATTCTGACCGCACTGAAGCAAAACGTTACTCCAGAAACCAGAATTTCTCGTTATTACACTTGATCTCAAAGGCCGTGTTGTGTAATGCCCACAGCACGTGCTCAGGCCCAGCTGGCCAGCAGCGCCTGCCGCGTGGCCTGCGGCCCATCTAGGGTCAGTCCCTTCCATCTACCGCCAGTTGACTCAGAAGCGACGGCCGCGCACACAGCCCTGGGGGTGGGGGCTGGGCTCCAACCTGGGCTCCGGCCTGCGTCTCCTTCAGCGCCGCCAGCTGCCCCTGCAAGGCCTTCATTTCTGCTCGCTTCCGTTTTTCTGCTTCTTCCGTGGCCGCCTTTTTCTGTGCCTGGTGGGAAAATTATGTCCCATTAGGACAGCTCTTTAGGGATTGGGAGCCAAATCCCTGCGTGGGCCACGGCGGTGGCACAGTCTGCCCCCGGCCGCACCCGCACTGTCCAGCTTTGGACCAGGGCTCAGATGAAACCGCCTGTTCAGTGTTTGCTCATCAGAGAACTGGTCGTCCTGGGGGGCCCGCGCCCACAGGCTCCCGGGGGAGAGCAGGCCACCCCGGGCCCAGGACGGTCCTTTACCCACGCCCCCCAGAGCCAGCATGGGGGCCTCGACCCTCGCACCGCGACTCACCCTGACCTCGGCCTCAGTAGGCCTGCCATCTATCCTCGCAAACCCCTCGAAGATGGTCTTGTAGAGGACGTTCTTGCGCGTGCTGGCGTCCTCCGGGGGCAGGTAGTCAAGCACGGAGGCCCGGTGCTGCCTGTACATGTCCAGGATGATCCTGACCGCCGTCTCCCGCACCTCGAACACACGGTGCTCCAGGGCGCTGGCTGCGAACTGGGGGTGGGGGGTGGGGGGCGCATTATGACTCTCGAAGGAACAACGTGACAGAGATCACGAACGTTATAAAGATGTGAAAACTAAGAAGACACAGAATCCCCGCGAGCTCAAAGGCCATCCCAGCTCGCGTGTGTGCGCGCGCGCGCGCACACACACACACACACACACACACACACGACGCTGTCGGAGGGCGGGCCCTTCTCAGCAGCGGCGGGCCTCGTTGCCTCTGTCCTCCACAGCTTCGCAGACACTATGAAACGCCCCAAACGCGGGGCGCCTTGGGAGGTGAGGCCACCGTCAGGAGAGGGACCCCTCACCGTCCCCACCCCGGCTTGACGGTGACTGGGCTCCAGAGTGTTTAATAAACAAAGCAAGTGCGCCAGCCCGCGGGGGCGGTCTCCTCAAGTGCTGAGTGCTCCTGCCGGGTGGTGGCCCTGTGTGCAGGGTGTGTGTGCATGTGGTGAGCCGTGTGGGCGTGTGCATGTACATGTGGTGAGCAGCGTGCACACGTATGCATGAGGTGAGCCGTGTGGGCGTGTGCATGTACATGTGGTGAGCAGCGTGCACACGTATGCATGAGGTGAGCCGTGTGGGCGTGTGCATGTACATGTGGTGAGCCGCGTGCACACGTGTGCATGTGGGGAGCTGTGTGTGCATGCGGTGAGCTGTGTGAGGGCAGTGTGCACGCACGTGTGGCATATGAGGGCACACCTGGGGCGGCTCACAGCACCGTGGAGGAAAGGGGAGGTGGATGCGGGGGCAGGGTGGCGGCAGCGGGTTGTACTTGGGAGGCGGCCGCAGGCTGTGGGGCGCCGTGCTAGAGCAGGTGCAGCTCAGGTGTGGGCCTGTCTGGGCCAGGAGGGCCGCTTTGGCCAACTCAGGAAGGAACTTCAGTCTGCAGAGTCAAAGGCAGGTTCTGGGAGCCAGGCGGGAGCCTGCGTGTGACCTGGGGGTGTTAAGGCAGCTGTCCAGAGCTGGGGGCGCAGGCAGGGCCTCAGTGGTGAGTGGGGGAGGGGGAGGCCCCCAGGAGCCAACAGAGCAGGTGAGGCGGTGGTGGCCTGGCTGGGGCAAGGCAGCGGTCCCGGGCAGGGTCTAGCCACACGCCCGCCACGGAACGGGCGGGGAGGGGGGCAGGTGGCCCAGCTGAGGCCCTGCACACATAGGAGCACGCGGAGCGGCAGGGCTGAGAAGCGGTCAGCGAAGGGTGGGAATGGAACTAGAACACGGGGAGTGGGGGCTTCCTGCCCCCACAGGGAGCACCGAGGGCGCCTCGGGAGGGGAGGCAGCGTCAGGAGAGGGTCCAGGTCACTCTGAACAGTGTGAGGTGGACGAGTCCGGCAGGACTGGGTGTGCACGGCAGAGGCGAGGCCGGTGCATGGCCCCGACAGGCTGAGCGAGCAGGGCAGGGCAGAGGCGCTGAGAGGGGAGAGGACGGGCGTGAGAGGGCAGGGGCCTGGGGAGCCAGGAAGCCCAGCGGAGCAAGTGTTGGGGGTTATTGCAGCGTCCACGTCAGACGTCTGAGTGAGAACAGGCCTGGGGAGAGCCTGCCGTGAGGCCGGAATGAGCGATGGCAGCCCGGGGCCAGGGTGGGTCGGGCCGCGGGTTGGGGAGGAGCCGTGTGGGCTCCCACAGCTCTGCCCGGAAGGGCGGGCAGGGGACGTGAGGGCCGCGCAGGCCCCGAGGGTGGGCACGCCTGCACAACCTGGCTTCCAGCACGGTGGAAGCACGGAGACGACTTGTTCTCCTTGCGCTGAAACTATCTCCCCACACGTGGTCCGGGATTGTTGTGTAGGGGGTGTCCTGCACCGCAACTCCAGCAGCAGTGGGGGGCTAGGGATGCTGAGGCCACCCCCACCAGCCAGCTTCGTCAGATCTAGGAGGTGTGCAGACCCCACTTGCCCTGACCCCCAAGTGCAAGCTCACAGGAGGGTGTGGCCTCCCAGACCCACCCCGCTGCAGCTCTGGCCTTGGCCCCAGGCTGGCGGGCGCCTAGCAGGCCGGGTGCCTGCCTTAGACTCGGGCCTTCCCAGTCGGGCTCCCCTCTGCTTCTGACGGACTGGGAAGGCCCGAGTCTGAGGTCCCAGGTCCCCCGAGGCTGCAGGATTTGCAGAGTGGACTGTAGGGTAAGTAAAGTATCAGGCTCTTCTGCCCTCCCGCCATTAAGCTTGATGGCGGGCACCTGGAGTGGGGTGTGGGCGTACGTAGGTGGGTCTGTAACAGGGGATCCTCAGGAAAGGGGGAGGTTCCAGGTTTCCTGCCCCACCCAAGGGAGGGTGGAGCTGGGCAGGGAGAGAAGAAGCTGAAGAGGAGACTGAGGAAGGAAGGAGCAGGATGGAGCCAGAAGGAGCCCTGGAGGAGGCACATGGAGCCTAGAGACACGTGAAGAAACTACACTTGCCTTGTGGTCGTGGACGGGGTGACACAGATGTGGGTGAGACCCGTGGGGAGGTGACCATGGTGGGTTTTATCTTGATGTTGACTTTGCTCTTTTCCCTCCAGACTCGTGTGGTTGTTTCTGACCCTTTTCTGTGGGTCCCCACTGGAAGGTGCTTAAGACTGTGGCAGGCTTTGGGGCCTTGCTCTGGGCCAATCCCATTTGGATGGACTTTTACCCACAAGGGGACGGGTCACTTTGGGTGTTTGATTTGAAGACTATATCCTTTGCCTTTCCTGTGTTGTTTCCTAATCGTATTAAAGTTCCTTTTTCATTAAAGTATCATACGTTTTGTGTTTATGAGGCGAATGGCAGAACCCATTTAGAGCAGGCAGGTTTGGGGGATTTGGGGTGCCCCTCTTCCCGCCCTGTAACAGGTATACCTGAGCTGAGACTGGGCTTTTAAGGTCGGCGTCACGGGGTCGCCAGCAGCAGAATGAGAGCAAGAGAACAAGCAAGAGAGCAGAAGAGAACCAGGAGAGACGCAGAGGCCCCAAGAGAACGCCAGGGAGCCCAGGAAGAGTGAAGACTTTGCCAGGGACTAGGAGGACCGCCGCGCCTGGTAAATCCCAATAAAAGCCTGAAAAGCCACCGAGGGCGCCAGCACTCCTGCTTCACCCGTCTGCCTGGTCACAGAGATCCTGCCCTCTGCCTTCCTGCCCCCACAGGACTCAGGCCTCTGGCTCAACACAGATTTGTGACAAAGGCGCCTGAGGCAGGGGCTGGTGGGGGGGGGGGGGCTGGGCACAGGGCCACTGCCTTCAAGGCTCCCGTCAGCAACCCCGGACTGGAGGGCGCCAGCCCCTCGGGCCTTCAGGGCGGCCCCAGCCCCTACTGACCCCAGCTCCTCTCCTCGCAACAGAGGCTGGGGTTGGGACTGGGAATTTCAACCCTCCACGGAAGCTGGTTTCCTGGGCAACCACTGCCCCGCAGGTTTCCCCAAAGTTAACCTCATTAACATAACAAGAGACACTTTTTCATAACACTCCCGCCCACTAATGGAATAAGCTGCGGGAACAGAATTTAACAAAGGCAGAAAGACCAGGGGGTCCTCACCTATTAGACGAAACAATCAAACAATCATCTCTCTCCAAAGCCATCCCCCTGCACACTCCACCCATGCTGCCCCATCCACCCCCCCTGCCGTTCACAAACCATCATCCACTCACCTACACCCCCCCCCCCCCAACAAAGCCTTGCTAGACAGACACCAGGCCCTGGGCGTGGAGGCGGCCGTGGCCCCAGCACTCACCTTCATCACGGCGTCCAGGGTGAAGCCGGAGCTGTCGGTGCCCAGGTCTTTCAGCAGCCGGGCCAGGAGGTCCATCTGACCCATCGCCAGGTGCGTGGAGGTGTTTGCTCTTAGCGGCTGCACCAAGTAAGAGGGAACGATTTGGAGAGACCTGACTTCCTTAAACAAGGCCATTTCCTGTAAAAACCAACAGGATTTGTTATCTCTTTACTGGAAAACGCTAGAGGCAACTTATTACAACTAAGCGTGACCCTCAAAGCAAACCCTGAGGAAAAAAACAGGGACAGAGGAAGGGCCGTGGCAAGCCCGACAACAGGGAGGCGGAAGGGCCGCCAGCAGAAGCCGAGGGGCGAGCCCCACCCGGGCTCCTGAGCTTTACAGAGCGCCGGGTGCAGGCCCTGAGCTGTCTTTTCTCAGGACTTCCTGGCCTCAGGAAAAAAGTTTTCCAATTTTTAAAATCCTAAAGAATGAGTTCTGCCGTGAGAGCTGCCACCCGGGGCTCCCCGGCCCACCTGCACGCGGAGACCGGCGGAGCGCCGGCAGGGGCAGGACTGGCACACGCTGGCCGTCAGGCGGGCGGCGCGGCTGTGACCTCCAGCAGAGGCCCCTCGGCTCTCCCGAGCGACTCGGACTCCACTCGGCTCAAAAACAAGCAGCGAAGGGCCGGCCCCAGGACTGATGCGGTGTGAGGCGCCCCGGCTGCCGGCCTGGCCTGGCCCGGCCCCTGCTGCCAAACCACGTCTCTTTCTCCCGTTCCCTCCCCCAGCAGCTCCCAAGCGAGAGGGGCCCGGGGCTCCTCGTCTGGAAGCGACACTCCCCAGAGAACCGGATGGCTCCGGGTCCTCCCCCGGCGCCACACACGCACCACACAGATGCTGTGAGAACTGGGAGGTCACGGGGCGGAGGGGGGTGTGGTGGGGGGTGGTGTTCAGCGTCCCGAGCGGGCACCGGCGGGCAGGACCCGACCTGTACCTCGATGAAGCGGGCGGCCAGGGCGCGGAGGCGCGCGGAGGAGTCGCCGGTCCTGGCGAGCAGCGCGGGCAGGGTCCGCTCCACGCAATGCGTCGTCTCCAGCTTGCTCAGCTTGTGCTTGGGGATGTACTGGGTGATGAGCATCTTCAGCAGCTTCAGAGACGCCTGAAAGACCTAAGGGAAGTGCACCCACAAGGGAGGCCGTCACAGGCCGGGCAGCGAGGCGGGTGTGCGGGGAGCTGCGTCAACGTCAGCAGGCTGCGAGGGCACCCCCTGGAGGCCCCACCCCGCCCCGGGCGCTGGGTGCCCAGTGCCACCAGGGCTGCTGTCTCCTGCCGCAGGCGTGGGACTCACCGGGGTGACGATGTCCGCGATGGCCCTTCTGACGAGGAACACGGCGGCTCGCAGGGCGCTCCTGAGGTCTTCCCGCGGGGCGCCCACAGGCTCCTCCGCCAGCCGCTTGTACAGGGCGAGCAGCGCGTCCTCGCGGAACGACCACGTCCTGGAGTAGGCCCCGGCCACCTGCCGAGGGCGACCCTTCACTGGGGCTCCGGCCCGCCCCACGCCAGCCCCCACACCAGCCCCCGCCTGGTTTGCTCCACGCGCACACAAGCCTCTGTCCCGACAAGGCTTCCGTGGAGTAGAGGCGGGCCTAGAGAAATCCCGCTCCTGCTGGGGAGACGGAAGGCCACGGTACAACGGGCCAGCACCGCAGCCCCGGGGAGCCCTGGAAACCGGGGCCTGTGGACGTGACCACAGGCTCTCGCTGGGGATGCTGCTCCGGACAGGTGCCGCGGGTCCCTTCCAGGCGCGGGGGACACTGGGGCGGGCCCAGACCCGAAGCCCACACCCGCGGGCCCATGTCCCGGCTCAGGGTCTGCCACCTCATGTGGTCAGTGACCCCCATGGCGCTTTCCCAGTGAGGGGGAGGGACGGCCAGGGGTGCCCGCTCACCAGGGCCTCGCCCAGCACCTCGACGGCAGGGCTGGCCTCCCGCCAGGCCTTCTCTGTCAGGGGCTCGGGCTCCCCCACCGCGCCTCTGGGCGCCTCGCTGGCCTCGGCCTCGCTCTTCTCTGGCTCCACGGGTGCTGCCGGTGGGGGCTGCTTGCGCGTGGCAGGAAGAGGCCGCTCATCGTAGGGCAGGGGCTCGGGCTGTGGGCGAGGAAGGGTGGGCGGCTACAGCACCCTGGGGGCCCAGCTGGACGCTGCCCACCGCAGGCCCCCTGCTCTGGACTCAAGGGTCTGACAGCCCTGTCTTCTGACGCCAGCACGGCCGGGTCGGGACTGACCTCTCCTTAGGCCGTCACAAGCAGTCGGGGTGCATGCCCTGGGGCCGTCTTTCTCTGGGGAGCCTCAGGGCTGGCAGCTTCCGGCCACTCGCCCATGATGCCAGCCGACACTGACCGAGCACCCACAGGCCCAGGCACTGAGCCCAGACGGACCCCGGCCTCCAAGGCCGATGCTCGCACGGGGAGACGGCACAGTGAGATGGGTGAGCGGGCAGCTTCCCGATGCGGTGGGGATGCCCTGCCCTGGTCTGGCGCGGGCCCCACGTGCTGGCAGAGGGGCGGCTGTGCATTCACATGGCACTCGTTGGGACACCGAGGATGCCCCGAGTGACAATCTGTTTCTCACGTTACTAAATTTACTGAATCATAAAGTCCCTCAAGACGCCATGCAGAGAAAAACCGGTATTTTAAATGGAAGCATAAGCCCAGCTTAGAGCAATGACTTCAGGATGAGGTGTCCAGGGCATTGGGACGTGTGGGGCCATGGTGGGCAGCAGACACCTGCTCGTGTACCCCAGGCTCCTGGTTGCAGGGATGCACCTGTGCCCCCTGGTGCCCCTCCTTCCTGCCCCCAGGCACTGCCACATAGACATGCAGACCAGAAGCTGCAGGGAGGTCCTGAGAAGCTCCTTGAGGCGGGCTTGTGACTAAGGCCACCAAGAGAAGGATGTTTGCTCAGAAGGGCCCATGCCCCTCTCCCCCCCAGCAGCCACACCGGCTGAAGTGGTGAGCCACGTGACAGTGGCTGGCCCCAATGTGAGGCAGAACAGCAGCATCCGGGCGGGGGAAACCAGGTTTCCATGGCGGAGCGCCTGGGTCAAACTGAGCCTGAAACCCACACAACTACTTAAGCCCCTCGTGAGTGCTAGCAGCCTAATAAGCGCAGCCACTGCACACGTGACTGGGACTGTGCTTCTGCCAAGGTGGTTCACGTGGGTGTTTCACAAACACACTCATCTGCTCCCGAAACGCCTCTAAACAGTGTCTATGCATGCGGGAGAGGAAAGCTGAGGTATGAAGCATAATTCGTGTCCAAGACCACCACTGGGGGCTGATGCGTGGCCGCCCAGCACGGCTGCCGCCCAGTGGGGCCTTGGGGCGGGCTGAGAGCAAGCTGACCTGGCCTGGGACGCGGCAGGAAGGGGCAGGCTGGTATATACCGCCCGGTCCTCGCCGTGTGTCTGCTGAGTACACTGCACACACCTGACCCCGAGCTGCCCACCTGGGTCCGGAGTGGGTGGTCTGCGGCAGGTGGTGGCTCTGCTGCGGCCCGCGGAGGAAACTCGTCTGGGGCATGCGCTGCGGGCTCTTCCTGAAGTAAAGGCTGGTCGAGCCGCCTTCCCAGTGCCTTGCCTTCCCGCGGGGGTGGCGACAGCGCCGGCTGCTGGAGGCGAGGGCTGCTGGGGTGTGCCAGGGGCTGCAAGGGCAAATCAGAAGGCCTTCGAATCTGGGGAAAAACGGGGCGTTCAGTTCCCAGTGTCATCGCCACAGCAGCCCTGCCCGCCTCGTGCCCGGCCAACCAGAGCTCAGAGAGCAGCCCCCAAGGGCCGCGGGTGCCCTGCAGATGCCTGCCTGTGGGCATGCGCACCCAGCAGGGGCCCTGGAGCGGGGATGGGGTGTACAGCAGCCCAAGCAGACTAAGGCTCAAAATGAGCACTGCCGCCCCCGCCTGCAGACGCAGTATGTCTGGCCTGTCATCGCCACTGTGGTCTATGCATGTGGGGCACGCGGCAGGTGTGGGGACATAAGGAACCCCGCCTGTCCCCTCCACCCAGACATGGCAGGGACACTGAGGCACAGAGGCTGTGGCCTGTCCCCGCTCGCACCTTTGGGCTGGCAGGGCCGTGGTCAGAGCTGAGCGTCCCCGTGAGCTTACCCACCCCCGGGTGCAGGGCCTTGGCCTCCGGTGACAAGGCTACGCTGTGGTTGGGTGGCAGTGGGGGCACCTCGAGGGTGCGGGCAGGGCTGTTGCCACCGGTTCACGGTCCCAACAGGAAACAGGCGCTGCATCCCCAGGCCTGGCTCGCCCCCTGCTTCCTTAGTGTGGGTCCCCTGCCGGCACCGGCCACACACCCCCACCTGGCCAGCACCCAGCTGAAGTGACCAGTGGACAGTCCTGGGCATCACAGAGGCTCGTGTGGGTGAGGGCCATACGAGCCCCCTAGGCTTTCCTCCCCACCAGCCCGGGCCCCGGCCCCGTGCCCACCAGCTCGGCGCCCACCAGGTCGTGCAGCTGCAGCTGCTGGTACACCTGGGCGCGGTAGCGCTCCATCTGCTGCTTCTTCTCCTTGGCCAGGTCGTAGTCCTCCTGCTCCACGGCGCAGCGCTTCTCCACCTCGTACCGGCCCAGACGCTCGCCCACCTGCAGTGCGACCCGCCAGCGGTTCAAAAGATGCATGCCGCCTGGCGGCCGGAAAACTAAAGGGCCGGAGCCCCTGCCCCGGCTGTGTCCACATCTAAAAAGCACCTCGAGTTCACGGTCATCTCACTTTCCTGCCACGCGTGCCCCCCACGGCCAAGGAGGACGCGAGTGTGCCGGGCTCTGCCCTGACACTCCCCAGCCTGGCACCAGACTGTGCTCAGCTCCCATGAACCCCCCCCACGCCTCTCCGCTTCAAGCATGTGGGGGTCCCACCTGGACGGCCCGGGAGGAGGTATTGGGGACCACCTTCTGCAGGTCAGCGATGGCCTGCTTCAGCTTCTTGGCGTGGTCGTAGCGCTCCTTCTGGACAGCTTCGTGCTTCCGCTCGTCCAGCCTGCGTATGATCTGCGCCACCTCGGGGTCCTGGTACATGTCGAAGGCCAGGTCGTCGAGTGGAGAGATGTAGTCAGACTTCCTGAGGAGGAGAAGCCAGCGCTTCAGACTGGCTCCACCCCTGTGGCTGCACGGTGGGCCGTGGAGACAGTCGGGAGGGGCCCCAGCCAGGCCTGATGGGGGAGCGTGCCCGGCCAGAGAAGACACAAGGGCAGGGGCATGGGGTACGGGCGGCAGGACCATGGCTCTTCTGGGCAGGCAGGTCTGTCTGACTGAGAAGCTGCGCCCTGACACTGGCTCCCCTGCGCCCCTGGGCGGCTGGGCCCTGGGTAGATGCGCTCACTCAGTCAGCGAGCACACGGCCTGCGTGTAGACTGTGCTGTTCTGGCCCACAGCATGCGCATGAGGTCAGCGCACATGGCGGCGACAGAGGGGGAGCCGCGTGCAAGCCCTGCAGGGCTCAGGAGAGTCCTTCCAGGAGCAGCACCGGCTCCCGCGTGCCTTCCCGCCTGCGGGGAGGTGTTGGCTCTCTCAGGGCAGCGGCTGCAACAGCAGCGCTGGCCACAAGACTGACCACGTGGCCCGGGCAGCTGTCAGAGCCCCGGGCCCCACCTGCGTCTCTAGGTGGTGACTGGCCAGCTTCGCCTCGACGTCTGCATATAAAGAGACGCTTTGATTAGAGCGTTACTTATCAAGAAGTCTAGCTGGCACATGTGTATAATCCAAAGTGCAACCGGACACAGGCCACGGCACCTCTCAGGCCCCCCATGGGGCAGGCGCCCGCAGCAGGGGCAGTGCCTGAGGAGCAGGCCCAGATCCTCGTTAGCCACTTTACCCGGATTATCTGTCCACTCGAGTCCAGGCGGCCTGAGTGCCTGGACACTAAACAGACCTCGTGTCTTTATCCAAAACCCCAAGACAGTGAATCTGTGTGGCGGGGAGGTGAATTCCCGGGCCAGCGGGGCGCCCCCTGGCGGCCACCAGCGGCACGGCGTGCCTCCTAACAGGCCTCAGACAAGCGCTGCTGCTCAGCACCAGAGGCAGGAGGCGCCACTACCCACGCGTGTAGGATCACATCAAGAGCCGCGTGTGGGCCAGCAAGAGGGTGGCGAGAGGGCACTGGGACTCCCTGCCAGATGCCACAGAGCGGAGCAACCTCGTGAAGGAAACACGCCGGGGAGGGGTGGGCTTGAGTGGTTGTGCTGGGGGAGAGGCCAGCGCGGGAGCTGCAGGAGCCGGGCCGTGGCCCTCAAGAGAGAACAGCTGGAGCTGAACCGGGGAGAAGCGCCTCAAGTCACCCGTGATTAGGAAAACTAGTGGGCATGAATCAACACTGTGGCGCAAGGGGCGGCGCGGACTGACCGCCCACGGGGAGGTGGGGAGGCCTTACGCGGAGCATGTCCCCTCCAGCGCCGGGTCCTCTGCGCTGCGCCCCAGGTAGTGGTCGATCAGCTTCTCCCTAGAGGTCTCGGGAGCAAATATTCTGCTCAGCATCTCAGAGGAAGAGAAGAACCCCAAAACTAGGGGTGACCTGACACCAAGCCCCCAGCCTTTGGGAGGGACGGCTGGGCTCTCCTGCGACAGCAGGGTGAGCACACGCACTGCCCCACGCACTGCCTGTGCGGCCGTGAGCCACCTGGAGAAAGGTCTGCAAGGAACCGTTTGCGGCAAAGCCAGAGAGCCCTTTGGAGTCGACCTCCCCGCACTTACGACGTGGCCTTCGTCTCCGAAATCCACCGGGTCCCCGATGATGTTAATCGCGACCAGGGCGACCTACGAGAGAGCCGAGCTGGCAGGTGGCCTAGCCCCTGGACCGCCCGCTGACCTGCTGGTGGCAGGCGGGAAGGGGTGTTAGCTGTAAGGGAGCACGCTAAGATACAGGACTAGCGGGTTTTGTAAGTCATGCACATAAACGGTGTAACGTGGAGCCAAAACACCACCTTGACGTTTAAAGATGCTACGACAGTAGCCAAAACCCTCCAGCTGGACTACGCCATGCACTGACCAGTGCTCTAGGGGCTACGGGGCACCTCCTGTGATCCTGGCAGATTGGGAGGTGAGGCCGAGACCCAAGTGAACGAGGCTCGTCTCTCAGGCCCGGGGTCTCGCCCTCCCTCCGAGGGTCCCTGCAGCCGGGGCCACGGAAGCGAGTTACCAGCGAGTGTGTGGGGGTTGGGGCAGAAAAGGCCCAGGTGCCATCGTCTGCTGCCCTGGGGGCCACCTCTGTGCCTGAGCTGGCTTACGACACGTCTGGTGGACCAGCCACATCCCAGTGCGGGGGCCACAGGTCCCTGAGGCTCCCAAGGGACAGTACTGCCCCAGAGGCCCTTAGCTGACACCCCGGAAGGAGACTCTGTGGAGGGGAGCAGAGCTGCAGAAGCCCCGCACCTGATTGTAGATGTTGTACTTGTTGACGTGGTTTTGGTGAAGGATCAGCTTCAGAAACTGCCCCACGGCGTCCACGTACACCGACTTCAGCTCGCGGGCGCGGCAGCCCGTCTTCTCGTTGTCACAGAGCGAGACGTAGCTGGAAGATAGGGCGGCACCTGTGTCGCATGGGAGTCCCACCGTGCCCTGGCCCCCCACCGGCAGGCTTAAAGGAAGGTCTTCTAAGCGGAGAAGATCTAAGGAGGCAGCCGGAGGCGAACCTGCCAGCCCACGTCGGTGCTGTTCCTGCCAAGCCGCGCGGGGCATAAGGATGTGGCTGCCAGGTCCCGGGGGAAGCCTGACACGCAGAGCCCCGAGAGAGGGGACTGTCACAGCCTGGGCCGGGGGACGCACAGCTCCTCACTGCCCCTCCCTGCCCGAGCGGGGCCCTGGGGGCCAGCGCCACCCCACACGGAGCTGTCCGCTCACCCGAGTCTTCGGAAGCGCTCTGCTTGGTAAGGAACGAAATACTCCGGCAGGCTCTCGCTCACATAGAACTCGATTTTGCTTGAGATCATATACTGGTGTGCCAGTAACTGCAGTTTCCTTATCCGACATCTCTCCACCATCTGAAGAACAATTTCTTGTGGAAATTGGCAAAACCTGAAAGCAAATACGTTTGCTTTTCCCGCCCGATCACATGACAACTATGGGGATTTCCAGATGTCAGCACGGCCTGGCTGCCGGCAGGTGTGTGGCCGCAGCCTTGTCAGCGGAGGATCTGCCATCCTGACAAGTGTGTTACCCGGATCACACACTGCATTCTGACAAAGCAAGCTCAAGAAAAGAAAACAATCGGGGGGCCTCCCTGGTGGCACAGCAGTTGAGCGCTGGGTAGCGAAGCTGCCCGCAGCCTCTGCAGTGCTGGTTCGATCCCCGGCTGCTCCCTGGCCACCGGAGGAGGGTCCCGCATGGCGCGCAGACCTCTCCTGCCGCCCGCTGCTCCCCTCAGCAGTGTCCTTCGTCAGTCTGCCTGTTCTACTCTCAGCTCTGTCTCTGGTGAATTCTCTCACCTTCCTGCGCCTCTGACTGTACCCAGTGCTTGTATAAATAAATCAATCAATCTCTAAAAAAAAAAAAACAATCCGGAGCTGGGGTGCAAGAAGCCCGCATGCTGTCAGCACCCTCCTCCCTCCGCCCCTGCCCCCAGCCCACCTCGGGGACCGCCACCCGCTGACGGTGGGCGCGTGGATCATGAGTTCCCGGGCGCTGAAGCCGTCCTCATGCCCAGATGAGCTGACGACCACAAATCCAATCTTGTGCGGCATCCTGCCTGCTGGGCTGTCAGGGCGGGGGAGGCCTTTGAAATGCCGAATCGTGGTCAGCCCCCTCCCCGCGGTCCTGCCTGTCCTCGATGCCCCTGTCGTTTCTGGACACACCCACACCCAGGCCAGCACTCCCGTCCCAGGAGCCCTGGACCACCCAGGCTGCTGCCATCCATGCCCTGCCCAAGCCAGGGGACGGGAGGAGGCTCCTGGCTCCCACCCGACAACCCTCACACTTTCAGCCCGAGCTCTACCGACCAGCCCACCCCTGCTGACGCCCCCATCCCGCCAGCGCTTCTCAGAGCGGGGTCTGCGACTCGCCGTCCTGCCTGGAAGACGGGCTCTAACTCAGGGCATCTACTACACAGACGAGCTGGCAGGTCTGAAGTTCTAAAAACCTGAGATGCCCGCGCGGGGCTCCCCTGGCAGGCCTTGCTCCCGGGCGCTCTCTTTCCAGCGCCGGGTGCCAGGACCCGGCTCAGCGCTCGGCTCGGGTTCGCGCCCGCACAAAACCTCTGATGTGGGTTTTGTCACCTCCACTCGGAGACGAGGAGCCCGCGCAGGGAAAGGCCGGCCAGGGCGGCCTGGGGGGCCGTCTCCGCCCGGCGGGCTCAGGCCTCTGACCTCGCCCGCCGCCCGGGTGTGGACCCCGAGGTCGGACCCCTGGCCCGGAGGGAGGCCCGACCGCGCGCGGGGTCGTCTCGGGAGGGCGGGGCCCGGTGCTGCTCGCAGCGCCCGCCCGGGCAGGGGAACGCCTGGCGCGGGGGGCGCGGCCCGGGGCGCGGGGCTGGGACTCGCTCCCTCGCGCCTGCAGCGCCCCGGGACGCGCGCGGGGCCCGGCGGCCCGTCCTCGGCCCCCGGCGCTCACCTGGGGGGCCCCGGCGCTGGGGGCTCGGGTCCTGGGGCCGCCGGGGCGGGGGCGCCAGTTCCCGCGGCGCCGGCCCCGGGAGCGCGGGGGGCAGAGCCCGGCCGGGGCCCCGGCCCCCCCGCCCCGCGCGGAGCCGCACCCCAGCAGCGCGGCTGTGCGGCCCCAGCCCGACGCCGCGGGCCCCCCTCGGCCGGGCCGGGCCGGGGGAGCCGGGTCGGGGGAGCGCCCCGGCCCTTCCGCGGCGCCCGGCTCGGAACGCGGCCGCGGTACCTCCTGGACGGCGGCCCGCCGGCCCCGGCCCCACCGCGCGGGCAGCCCGGCCTCGGCGCGCCCCGGCGGAGCTCAGGCGGCGTCTTCCCCGCCGGCGCGGGCCGGCCCGCACCCCCGAGCCGCAGCGGCGGAGGCAGCCGAGGAGCCGCCCGCGCCGCCCGCGCCCCTCAGCCGCGCCGCGGCCGCCGCTCTCATGACAACCAGGCCCGGCGGCCCGGCCCCCCGCGCCTGCGCGCCGCCCCTGCGCCTGCGCAGCCGGCGCGCCGCTGCCCGGGCTTCTGGGTAATGTAGTTCAGCGGGCGGAGCCGCGCGCTGGCCGCGCCCCGCTGCCCCGGTCTACCGAGGAAGGGGGTTCCGCGCGGGCCCGCGTCCCGGGCCTTCTGGGCGGTGCAGTTTCGGGCCTGGGCCCGGTCCCGTGGGCGGAGCCCACCGTGCGCACTCGCGGCCCCCCCAGGATGCGCGCTGCGCCCCGGAAGCTCAGGACCTTCAAGCTGCGGGCCCTGCTCGGGACCCAGAAGTTCGGGGTGGCGGGCCGGAGCCCCGCGGAGGTGCTGCGGAAGGGCTGCCGCCTGCTGCAGGTGCGCGGGGGCGCCGGGCGGGGGGCGCCGGGCGGGGGACGCCGGGCGCGGGGCGCGGGCTTCGTTCCCGCGGGGCGCCCGGCCGCCGCGCACCCGCCCCGGCGCGCGTTCCCGGGGCTCTCCCGCCACCGATTGGGCCCCCCGCGCCCGCCCCCCGCCCCCCCCGCGGCCCGGCGCGACGCCCGCCCTCCCGCCCGCAGGTCCCCGAGCGCGGCGCCCGCCTGTGCCGCAGCGAGGACGGCGCGGAGCTGACCCCCGACGGCTTCCGGCGCGCGCCCGCCCACGCGGAGCTGCTGCTGCTCGCCGAGGGCCAGACCTGGCAGGGCTGTGAGTGGCCCGCCCGGCGCGGGGGCGGGGGGCGCGGGGGCGTCGCGCGCGGGGGCGTCGCGGGGGTCGCCCCACCGGGCCTGGCGGGGACCCGGCGCCCGCCGACGGCCTCTCCGCCCCGCAGACGCGAGCGACCTCCGCCGCCTGCTCGGCGCCTTCCACCGGCCGCACGCGGGGCTGGTCCGGGCCGCGCGGCAGCTGCTGGCGGACGAGCGCGCCCCGCTGCGGCGCAAGCTCCTGGCCGACCTGCTGCTGAGCGCCAGCGGGAACATCGCCGCCGAGACCCGCGCCCAGGACCCGGCCTGGTTTGAAGGTGCCTGGGGACGGGGCTCCCCCACGCGTGGCGGGCCCGGCCCGGTCGGCCCCGGTCGGCCCGCAGCGGCGCGAACGCGGCGAGCCGGAGTCGCCCTCGACGGGGTCAGCGCCAGCTCGCGGGTCAGCGTCCCCTCGCGGGCCCCGTCTGCAGCCCTGTCCCCACGCGGCGCCCGCACCCCGCCCTGGCCTCGGGTCACCGCCTGCCCCCCGCGGGGGAGGGCGCCCGGGTGTCCCAGCCCTGAGTGACCACCCCGGGGACGCCGGCCCCCACTTGTGCCGCCCGGGCTCCGAGCGGTGGCGCGGGCAGAGCGTCCCCTGGGCCTGGCCGGTTCACGCAGCGCGGAGTCCCCGGGGCTCAGCCACCACCAGCCGTGGTCATCGCCACCTGAGGGGCGGCCGTCGGCCTCGTGGAAGGGGGGACAGCCTGGCGGGAAAGGAGGCGCGAGTTGCTGCCGGCAGAAGCCCCTTGCTGGCCTCTGGGACACTCCACGCTGGGGGCCCAGAGGACCTTGCCAGCAAACACACCCAGGGGCGCTACCGGAACTTGCTAGAGGGAGCGGCCGCCAGCTGCCCTGCGGGCCCCGCCACCCTCCCTTCTCCCCGGCAGGCTTGGAGGCCCGTTTCAGGAGCAAGTGCAGCTACCTGAGGTACAGCTGCGAGAGCCGCATCCGCAGCTACCTGAGGGAGGTGGGTTCCGGCTGCGCGGCGCTGGGCCCAGAGCGAGGTCCTGGCCGTCCCGCCCTGGCCTCCCGGTGTGTCCCTGCTGCAGCGGGAGCCCCTGGGGAGACGGGAGCCCCCGGGGGACGGTAAGGGGGTGGTGTGGGAGCCCGGGGGATGGGTGCCGGGACAACCCTCACTGCGCCCCAGCTTCCGGCCCAGAGGCACTTCGGGGTTGCGCTCGGGCGCCTCACGCAGGCTCGTACTGGGACATGAGGGGTGGGCCCTGCACGGGCCGGAGCCCTCACCCTGCTCCTGGCTGCTGCAGGTGAGCGCACACGCCTCCGTGGAGGGGGTGCGGGCGCGGGAGGCCTACCAGCGGGTCGTGGACGCCATGGCCCAGAAACTGCGGGCCGCGCAGTACAACGGCAGCTACTTCGACAGGAGCGCGGAGGCGGGCGGCCGGCTCTGCACGCCCGAGGGCTGGTTCTCCTGCCAGGTGAGTCGCCCCGTGGACCAGGCGCCTGTGGTGGTGGGGCTGGGCGGTGCCCGTGCTGCAGACCCACCCGGCCCACGTGCGCTCTCGCCCCAGGGCCCCTTTGACGCGGACGGCTGCGCGTCCAGACACTCCATCAACCCCTACGGCAACCGCGAGAGCCGCGTCCTTTTCAGCACCTGGAACCTGGACCACGTGTGAGTGTCACATGACCGGGAGCTGGGTCTGTGCCCCGGGGTGCTGTCGGCTTGTCCCCCCAGTGGCCGTGGGCTCCTAAGGCCCAGCATGTGGGTGATGGAGCCGGAGGTTCACGGGCACAGTGATTTCCACCCCGACCGGGGGCGGCGGCTCTGCAGGAGCTGGCCCAGCCCCCGCCCACCAGTGTCCCCCTCACCTGCTCCACCCGCGGGCAAATTGGGGCGCTCACGGGCAGGGACAGGGAGGTCACGGGGCATCCCCTGCCTCGACAGGCACAAGTCTCGGCCGGTGGATCTTGTCCCAGGTGGGCTGTAGGACGGTCTGTTCTGGACAAAAGAGCAGAAAGTTCCCTTAAGCTACAGCTCTCCCTTGAGCATAAGGAAACGCTTATCTTGTCCCCGCTCCTGCTTGAGAAGGTGGCAGCCTCGGGCGCTCCTGCTGCCCACTGTGTTCCTCAGCCATGTGTTCTCATAGCACATCACCCCGGCACAAGATGCGGGGTCCCCCACCATGGGGTCTCTGTGCCCAGCCAGTCTACAGTTGAGCTCAGGTCCCGCGCTGCCCCCCTGGAGGCCCCGCCAGCCCCAGACTGCGCCCCCACACCACCCACAGGTGGCGGGGCCCAGGGTCACACCTCTGGCCAGCGTGGCTGCCGATTGGAGGGACCCACGGCCCTCCTGGGTTCTGTTAGTCTGCGGGGAGGCTCAGGGGCCTCGGAAGCGGCGGCTCCGTGTCCCGGTGTCTGAAAGGGCGAGAGACGGGACGCAGGTGGAAGGCAGGAGGAGAGGGCACAGGCTGGGGGGGCCGGAGGGCCCGTCCCCGCCCAGGGCCCCGCAGAGTCGCGCCAGTGGACGGCGCGGCTCCCGGCCCCTGCCCCCTGGGAGGGCGCGCCTGTGCCAGAGCTGGGCCAGAGGCCAGGGTTTGAAGATCGTGAAGACGTGACCGTCGAGGCCTCATTCCTTCCCTGTGGCTCGGGCCCCCTCCCCGGCCTGAGCGTCCCGGGAGCCCCGTCTGGCCACGCCTTGTCTGCCGCCCGGAACCCCTTCTTTCCTTGAGCACAGCGCGCCTCCTTCAGGTGCCCTTCGCTCAGCCCCCAGCGAGGGCGCCTCCCCCCACCTGGGCACAGCCGCCTCGGGAGACTTCTCACCCCGTCTCGCTCAGACTCGCGGCTCCGGCGTTGGGAGCGTGTAAACACTACACGCTCGCACGGAGCCGGGCCAGCTCTTGCAGACACGCCCATGCGCGCCGCACGCGGTCAGGCGGGAGGGTGCGGCCTCGGGCACAGGGTCCCGTCAGCCGTGGGAGCAATTGTGGGAACAGGGCTGACGCCAGCTTTCCTCTGTGTTCTTCAGTATTAGAAAATTTTAAAGGTGAGACCGGGCAGGTGTGGCCTCACTGGGCGGGACACCGAGACTCTGGGGGCATCTCCAGCGCCCACCAGTGCTGCTCCAGGGCCAGCCCTGCCGGGACCACCCGCTGGACCATGCCCGTGGGGCCCCTGGGTGCCCACCTCCCGCCAGCCCCGTCCGCAGAGGACGTGCTCCTCCTTCGCCTCTGGCCACCCGGTTGGGACCGGCTCAGCTGGCTGAGGCCGAGCGGGCCGAGCGGGGAGCTGGCGGCGGTGACTGGCCCTGACCTTGCTTTGCAGAATAGAAAAGAAGCGGACGGTCGTGCCTGCCCTGGCCGCGGCTGTCAGGGACCAGAACGGGAGGGAGGTCGACTGGGAGTATTTCTACGGCCTGCTTTTCACCTGCGAGAACCTGAAGCTGGTCCACATCGCCTGCCACAAGAAGACCACCCATGGCCTCAGCTGCGACCCCGCCAGGGTCTACAGGCCCCAGGAGGCGCGCAGGAGGAAGCGGCCGGCTCCCCAGCATCGCTGACCGCGTGGCGGGGGCCGGCAGGGGCCGCTTCAGGGTCCCACCGCCGGTAGTTTCCAAAAAAAACTTACGTCTTTCTGCAAAGGTGACGTAGGGCATTTCTGAACCTGCTTTTATGCTGCAGGGGCCCGTGTCCCGGGGAGCGGGGTGCTCCTCCGAGCAGGGGCCGCTCACCGCCCGCAGCAGCTCTCTGCACCCGCTGCGCTGGGCGGAGCCCAGTGTCCCGACTCTGCCCTGGGATGGGGGGGCCTCCGCCCACCTCTGCAGGCTCCTGAATGCTCAGCTGTGCTGTGACCCTCAGGGGTTGCTTTGTACCCCAGAACGCACAGGACAGCTGCGGAGGGGCAGGCCCACCGGGGGCTGTTTGGAATCATGTGTTGATAATACTTGAAGTTTCTGAAAAAGGGGCATATTTTATACTTTTTAAAAATTCACTTTTGAGGAGCCCTCGCACCCCCCCCCCCCCCCCCCCCGGTCGCTGTGCAGGTTCCTCTTCCTCCCTTTCTGGATAAACGTGTCCTTTTAAAATGTAAAAAAAAAATTCACTTTTGAAAGTTGGACGTTTTGTAACATTTGCATTTTTATACGTATGTATGAAATAACAAAATATTTTTGAAAAATTCAGGAAAGTTGGCGCTTTATGTGAACAGCTAATAGGGATGAAAATAAAGATCCATGATTTGAAAAAAATTGACCCCAGTGGCCCCATTTGCTCCCCGACTACAGAAGCACCTCTCGGGACCCCTGCACTCAGGGAAGCCCGCCGTCGGGGCTCAGGTGTGTGGCGTCTGCTAGGCCAGAGGGGGTGTGGACGCAGCTGTCAGGGCGCCTGCTTCCTCTCAGCGGCTCCCACACGGGCCCAGGAACTCTGGAGCTCGGCCCACTCCATGTGTGGAGTAAGAAAGGTTGTTCGGTCCCAGGGATGGTGAGGGACCCTCCCGCTCCACGGGGGGCGGATGGGCTTCTGTGCACACGGCACTGGTCCTTCTCTGTGGCCGCTGCCTGCAGGGCTCTCAGCTCCTGCCCACCTTCCCCCCACCTGATTTCTTCTGGCTTCACTTCTCCAAGAGGCCAGAAGCCAAAAATCTCGTTCCCAGCTGAGTTGCGAGGGGCCCGGAGAAAGTGGGGTGGGGCCTGCACGTCTCACACTGGACAGTGCCCAGCAGGCCCAGCCCTGGGGCGTGGGGGCTGGAGCTCACAGGAGGCCCCGCACTACTCCCCTGGGTGCTTCCTGCAGAGCCTGGCCCCAGGCGCCCCCTCCCAATTGGGTGCAGGACGGGTAGTGGTTGCCTAGTCACCTCACCTGGCAGAGGGCCGCTGGCCCGCCCCAGCCTCCACAAGCACGCTCCAACAGGTCAGCCGGGTCCCTAGGCCCAAGGCCACTTAGGCAGGGTCAGCTGTCGGCAGGGTGGCTGCTGGGAACTCACTGTCCAGGGGCCAGACCCAAAACCTCTACTTGGGCACCTCACCGCATGGTGCCCCCAAATTACCTGCTCTGTGACACGCGTCTCTGCCTCCTGAGACACGCCTGTGGCTGAGGCGCTGCCGGCCCGTTAAGCGGCCCCCTTCCTGCTCCCCACAGCTCTCCCACCGCCCCTGGGGCAGGCCCCTCCGGGATGCTCCTCTGGAGATGTGCGTACCTGGTCTCTGCCATCCCTGACACCGGCTCCTGTCACTGTGGCAAGCACTGAGGACACACCAGGGGCATCTTTCACTGTGGCAGCCCCTCGGGATGGGCGTGAGGAGTCCTTGGAATTCAGCCCCACTCCCTCCAGCTGCTGCTGCAGAGGAGCCAGGGCCTACTTCTGGGAAGACTAAACAGGTGTCGGGGCTGCCAGGTGTGACTGTGGACCTGGAGGTGAGCACCCCACTCCACAGGCACAAGTGCACCCCCAGATGCTCCTGTGTGCGTGGGGGGCTGAAAGGGCTAGTCCCTGGAGAGCAGCTCGTGGGGTAACACCTCCCTGGGAGCCACAGGGCGTCCCGCGCTCTGCTCACCGCGCCTCTCTGGTTGCCCCGGGCTGCAAAGGCAGACCCGGCCCCACAGGCGGGCCGCGCTCTCCCCTTTAGAAAGGAACGGTTCAGGGCAGGAGACTTCTTAGAAAACATTTTTAAAATATATTTTATTTCTTTCTCGTCTGTACTTTGCAAAGTTTCCAAGGTAAACATTAGCTTCAGGTACAGAAATAAAAGTGAGTTCTTTAAGAACTGGCATCGAATTAATCACAAGAATGATCAAGTTTTGATAATGGAAACTAAACCTGCTGCCGTCAAAACCAGACCGCTCTAGTTTCCTTCCGAGGCCTCGTGACCCCGCCACCGCGGCCGAGCCGTCGCGCCGCCCTGTCTGCACCCCGGCTTCCACGGCCGGCGCGGCCTGAGCAGGGACACGCCATCTGGGGTTCAGGCCCCACAGTCCTCCATCTGGGGTTCAGGCCCCACAGTCCTGTCCCTGCCGCCGCACCTCACACCTCGGCGCCGTCCTCGTCCTCGTCGTCGTCCTTGGCTCTGAAGTGCATTTTCCTGAACTCGCGCCTGCTCATGGAGGGGCACGAAGAGGCGGCCGGTGGCAGGTCCTGGGGAGAAGGCGCCCGTTCACAGCCAGCCCTGCCCCGCCGCCCAGGTCGGGCCCCAACATCTGTGCGCTCGTCCCCATCGGGCTCACGAGTAAGAAGGAGCAGACGGTGGGTCAACAAGGAAAGGGGCGTCCACAAGGAAAGCCTCGCTCCGGCCTGACCCCCAGCTGGGTGCCCCACATCGGCAGAGGCCTCCCTCTCCCGCGGGGCCCTGCATGCACCAGTGCACTCGCCCTTGGGTGGAGGCTCGAGCTCCGTGAGCTGGGGGACCCGCTGGAGTGAGGCGGAAGCCCCGACGGCACCGCCTACCTGCATGAGCTCCACGTTTCCGAAGAAGCGGCTCACGGGCATGGGCTGATTGCTGTCGTCGTCCAGAAAGACGCTGTTGTCCATCTGCAGCGGGGACCCCTGGGGTGGGGCCTCCGGCACCGGGTCGTCCCCCGAGAGGCAGCCGCTCTCGACCTCTCCAGACTCGGCATCGGTCGCTGGCGGGGCTGGGCCGTCCTCAGTCCCTGTGGCGCTGGCCTCGCTGCTGGCTCGGCTGCTGCCCAGGGGAAGGCCACTGGCCTCCTGCTGTGCGGAGGGGTCGGCTCCATTTTGGGGGGGCAGTGCCCTGTCTTCTGCAAGCTCCAGGGGCTCATTCTTACAAGGGGTGTCTGGGGACACTTCAGGCAGAGCAGCACCAGCACCCTTAGGCACCGGCTCCGGTAACTCCGATCTGGCCAGGTGGCCTCTGTCGCACTTGAACTTCTTGGAGGCCCGCCGGTCGGCAGCTCTGTGTGAGGAAGAGGGCTGCGGGGAGGGGGCCATGAGGAAGAGCCAGCCGGCTCCAGGGCCAGGAGAGCAGCCAGAGGCCACCCCGCCCCTGGGCGCTGCGTTGCCTGCCGGGGGCGGAGGGCACCCCCTGCCTCCAGTCCCGCCCGCTCGCGTCCCCCGCGATACGCGGCCCAGGGAGGGCACCCGCGCAGCGCGGGGAGCAGAGCCCAGCCCGGCCCAGCCGTCGCGGGGTGAGCGAGTCCCGCCCCCCCGCCCCCCCCCGCCCCCTCACCTGGCATGCGGGCCTGGCGGGCGCGGCGGCCGCGACGTCCGGGGCGGAGGCCAACCTGGCGGAGCAGCTGCGGGCCCGCAGGCGCGCCGAGGAGCGCACGGCACCTGCGAGCTGGGGCGCGCGGTGAGACCCCGCCCCGGCCGCCCGGCCCTCCGCCACCCCGGGGTGCGGGGCCCCCACGCGCGCCGCGCGCTTCGCCGACTCCCGAGGGGCCCCGCCGCCCCCGTGGTGTCGGGGTGTCAGGGCCCGGGGCAGGGGGCCCGCCGCGCCGCGCCCCGCAGCCCGACCCTCTCCCCGCGCGGGGCGAGCCGGGGTCGCGGGGCGGAGCTGAGGGCTGGAGGGCCGGGGCCGGGGCGGGGTCGCGGGCCGGGGTCGGGGGTCGGGGGGGGTCGGGGTCGGGGCCGGGGGTCGGCGGGGGTCGGGGTCGCGGGGCGGGGTCGGGGTCGCGGGGCGGGGTCGGGGTGGCGGGGCGGGGCCCGCGGCCCCATCCCAGCGCAGAGGCCCGGGCGGCGGCCGCCCTCGGCCCGACGCGGCTCGTCCGCTCCCCGGCCCCGCGGCGCGAGCCCACCTCGCGGGCGGCCCCGGCCCCGGCGCTCACCTTGCGGCTCCTCATGGGTGTGAGCGGCGCCGCCGCCCGCGCCGCCGCCGAGGCCCCGCGCCAGGCCGGACGCGCGCCCGCACCGCCGCGAGCCGGGCCGAGGCCGCCGCGCGGGCGTCTGACGTCACCAGCGGGCGGCCAATCGCCGCGCGCGGCCCTCACGTGACCCAACAAAGCGGCTCTGCGGGCGCGGCGCGCGGGCGGCCCTGGCCGTGCGGGGCGCCATCTTGGAGCGGGGCCGGCGGCCGGGGCCGTGCGGGGCGCTTCGCGGGCCGCGAGGCCGCCGTCTGTCCGTGGGCCGCCCTGTCCGTGGGGGCTTGGCGGGAGGTCGCCCGGGGCTGGCGCGCGTCCCGGAGGCGGCGGCCACACAAGGCCTGAGGCCCGGGGTGCGGGCCGCGGGGAGGAGCCTTGGGCGGCGCTGGGGCCGCTCCGAGCCGCGGCGGAAGAGGCCGCGCAGCCCCGGCCAAGGCGGGGTCTCCCAGCGGGGCCCCCCGGTTGCCTCGTCGCCCCCGCCCGCTGAAGGCCGGGCCGCGTCTCGGGCCCTGAAGTGCGCACCGCCGGGGGTGCCGAGGAGGAGCCCCTCCCGCCGGGAGCCCCTAGTCCCGAGAGGGAAGGGGAGACCTCCGCGGGCGCCAGGGAGGGTTTAGGGGGGCCCTTGCGTCGCCTCCTCCCCCGGAGCCCGAGGTGCCGGGCGGTGTCAGCCCGCGTCGCTCCCCGCGCTGGGAATTTGACTGAGTCCGTGCAGCGGAGGAGAAACAAACTTGGTTTCGAGTTTGGCTTTTAATTTTTGATTTTCACAATTTTAATTTTTGTGGAAAAAAAATTTTTTTTTAAATCTGAGCCTACATTTAATTTCCCCTTTGTGCGGGCAGCTTGGCAGCTGCTCGCCTGCGCAGGCGAACCACAGCCTGGCCACTTCGCGGTGGGTGCAGGCGCCTCACCAGGCCCGGAGGGGAGAACCGGTCCAGGGGGAGCAGCGAGGAGCACAGCTGCCCGTGCACGCGGGCCCCCATGGGGGTTAAGTCACAAGAAAAGCTAAGGGGGCTGTTTGTGCCCCTGGGCTTCCTGTTTGTGGTGCTGTTGGGGCTCTGGAGGATGCAGAAATGGGTACAGATGGTGCCCGTGGAAATGTTGGGCTCGGACGTGTGATGGGAAGATGAAGGTTTGCGTTGCACGTTGGGTGTAATTTTACTTCTCTTTTTTTGGCACCAAACTGAAACAGCAAACTGGGGGCCTCCAGGTTGGTCCAGCTGGTGGGCGCTCACCCACATACTTACGCAGACACAACCCAAATCAGACACATGGGCAGAAACAACAGTCACGGGATTTCTTTACACAGACAGTGAGAAACAGGAGAGGTGCCAGCGGGACGGGGAGGGGGAGACAGGGGGAGAGGACTCACAGGCCAGCGCATGGCCCGAAGCTGTCTGTACTACCAGAGAGTGTCCGCTGAGCAGAGACTGAGGTGCAAGCTGAAGTTGTGGGTGGCAAGATGGTGGCTTCTCCACAGATACCCCTGGTCTAACTGCCAAAGCCCCAGCCCTTCTCCATCAGCCCCTGCTGAGGGGCAGAGTCTGGAAAGGTCCACCATCTCCCACCTGCTGGCGCAGGGTTGCTCCTCACTGTTCCTCCTACCGGGCGCTCCCTGGAGGAGAGCGTGGCAGGAAGGCAGGAAGGGCAGCATCAGGGCGGTGGCTCGGGGCTGTGGCAGGGCCAGATACATCTTCCTTTGGGGGTATAGGGGTGGGGCAGCCTGAAGGTGGGTGCAAATGGTGGGAGAGAATGTGTGAGCGCCCTTGCCAGGCCTCCCTGACCCTGAGTCCCATTCCTTTAAAATGTTGGTCTATGTTTTTCCTATTATTTTTGTTATCATCTTACTATTATTTCAGGAAGTATTAAGTATACGAATATATATCTATTAGTACAATAAACTCACACTGATTAATAAGCTGGATAGTCTTAGCAATAGATTAGCCGCCATTCCAGTTTTAATTAAAAAACTATTATTCCATGGCACATGGAAACGTCTACTAAATACTCTAACATGGGCCACCAGGCTATGCTTCTGCTAACAGGTTCACTATTAGCCTAATAAATGCTCACCGGTGAGCAATTACAAACCCCTTTAATTCAACAGCGTCAGTCATAATAGTGGGGAGCCTGCGTGCCCCTGGTTCCACCCTAGAGTCCTACTACCACCAGGCCTCGTGCTGAGGTGAAGCTGCTCCCCTCATGCTCACGCCAGCTCTCCACCACTCCAGGTACGCTGCTAAAGATGGCGTCTCAGATAGGAGGCTGAGGAGGACTCGACCAACCCCAAGTACAAACGTCAGCCTGTTCATCAGTCCCCACCCTGGCTGGGTAGCAGCTTGCTCATACTCGGGGGTCACGGGGGCTCAGCCTGGTCCCCTTTCCAAAGCTCCTCGCCCCCTGCTGACCCTCGGCAGCTCTGGGAGGTGCATGAAAGGAGGTGCCCCCTTTTTCAGCTTTAAGAGTTTAGAAAGTCACAGTGCAGTCCAGCCTTGACCTTAAACATTGCGCGCGCCAACTCCCAGGGCTCTGGCGGGAGCCTCAGGAAAGAACATTGGCCTAAGGACCCAGGGCTGTCCTCTGTGACCCAGCCGCCGGCCACCTGTCCAGGAGCAGCCTGACTCCGCACCTGGAGCTGCTTCGCGTGGACGCCGTGCAGCCCGTGTGTGTGCTTGGAGCCCCTTGTTTAAACATCATAGCTGCTTTTTAACAGGTGGGCATCCTTACACCAGGCCGCTCACCACCAGCATGAGGTCTCCCAGCTCAACCGTGCCCGCTGAAAAGTGGACTCTTGACCCTGTCCTCACGGGCCTGGGGGCCTCCCCGCAGCCTTCCCCGGTGGAGGTGGCCCACATTCTCCTCAGAGAGTGCCCCTGTGCTCTGCTCCTGTGCGGCGACACCCCCATAGCCTGAAAGTACAGTCAATGCCTCTTTTGAGTGCGCAAAAGTGAGAGCTCTGCAGTCCCCCTGGGCTCCTGTGCCCAGCACGCTTCTGTCCTGAGGAAAGTGCTTCCCGGCGGAGGCTGTGCTTTTGGCCGAGCTAGTGTGCACATGCACACACGCGCACCCCCTCACATGTATATACACACCGTGCACACACATGCTCAGGATCACACATGCACAATTGCATGCAGGTACACAGTGCACGCACATACACGCACACACACATTTATGCATGTGCGCACAAGTGCACACGCACCTGCCTGGCTGTCCTAGCCTCCTTCCCACCCCAGTTTGTGCGTCTCCCCGTGCAATCCACAAGGTCTACCGGGAGGGAAAAGACACGTGTGTGACCGGCAGGGAACGGTTTGAAAAAGCAACTGGTGGACTCGCTGCCGGCTGTAGAAGCAAAGTCACGCTGTATGAAACACCGACGTGGTCCCGTTGCCCCTGGAATTGGCTTCGTAATAAGGTGGGTTCAGTAGCTTTATTTCAGAAACTTCCCAGCTCCGAGTCCTCATTAATTGGAACTCGACTGCCACGAGTCCATCTGGCTCCAGCCATTTGTGCCAGTGTCAACTCACGTACTCTGCGTGGCCGGCGCCTGCCGACGGTGGCTCGGCCTCTTGCTGCCACCTGGGGCTTAGCGCCCCAGGAGAGCCCTTGGCCTTTCCTTGCTCCCCTGTCTATGTGTGTGGTCTCTGCAGCCCCGCTGCCCAGGCCGGCATCCTTGACAGCTGCCCTATCCCTGCCCACACCCAGGCAGTGCCCAGGTCCTGCGAATTCCAGGCTGCAGCACCCCACACTGGTCCCCCGCGGCCTGTTGCCACAGCAGCTGGGCTGTGACCGTCGGTGGTGGCTGTTCTGCGGTCCTGGTGCTTGCGTTTGTCCCAGGCTTCTGGGATCAAGATCGAGAGTGTAATATAGCTGGGAGGCCCACCTCGAGGGGAGGCTAGTAGGTGCTGCCCGGCGCGAGCAGGTGGACCCCAGCCGGAACATGGGGGCCTGGGGGCTTAGGGATGGCCCCACGCTCGACCCTCGTCAGGGTTAAAGGAAAAGGGGGCTTTTTATTTTATTTATTTATTTTTAAAGATTTATTTATTTATACAAGCACTGGATACAGTCAGAAGCGCGGGAGGGTGAGAGAATCCACCAGAGCCAGAGCGGGGAGCAGAGCAGGCAGAAGGACCGAAGGACACTGCTGAGGGGAGCAGCGGGCGGCAGGAGAGGTCTGTGCGCCATGGGGGACCCTCACCCCGTGGCTGCGGATCGAACTGGTGCTGCAGAGGCTGCAGGCAGCTTCGCAGCCCAGCGCTCAACCACTGAGCCCTGAGGGGAGGCCCAAGGGGGGCTTTTTAAAGGGAGAGAGAAAGCAAGAAGGCCCGGGGCGAGAGCAGCGGGTGCTCCCTCGCTGGAGGTGGGCGGGAATCTTCCACTGGTCCTGCCTCGCTCTGCCCCAATGTCACCCAAAGGGGTTTTGCTTCAGATTCCAGCTAGGGATGGGGCCCTGCTTTGGGGGCACCCATGTGCTCACACATCGATCCCCAGAGCTGATCTGAGGCCGACTCTTCCTGGCGCTCGGGTGTCAAGAGCAGCTTCGTTCCCAATTCCCGGCGCCTGGGAGCTGCCAAGATGCCCATCACAGGCAAGTGGATAAATGGGCCTAACCGGACGGAGGAGTAATATGCAGCACTGAAAAGAAATGAGTGCTCAAGGTATGGGAGGAGGATAAAGACCTACCCCTCACACACTACACACACACTACACACACACACACACAAGACCTTATGACTCAGCCTGCACAGCCTCACCCCTGAGACCAGCGCATGTCTGGGTGCCCTGGGGACTCTGGCGGGCACTGGGGAGAGCTGTGGTCTTCGCTCGGGGCCTCCTCTGGGGAAGGGCAGATGGGCCAGCCACAGGGGAGCCGCGGCCGCAGGCTGGGGGGAGTGTGGAGCTGCCCGAGGCTGAGCCTCGTTCTCCCAGACAGGTGACGTCTGCCAGGGCGCTCCTGAGCCTGGGGCCTGCGTCTCCTTGGGGCGCATTCGCAGAGGCGGGGCAGGCGATTGACTGATGACCATGGAGGCAGCCCCTGGGCGGCCCCCTTCGCTTGGAGCCAGCCCTCCCTGGGCACCCAGCACAGTCTGGGACCCAGCAGGCGACCCAGGCTCCATGGGGGCAGGGCCAGGTCGCCCCATGTGCACACGAAGGAGGGAACAGGCTGGCAGCGTTGTCTGGGCTGCTCGGCCCTTCGCCCACACCCCCCTCCCCCCGCCCTGGCTGCGGGGAGCAGAAGCTGGGGTGGTGGAGCCTGCAAAGTCAGGGAGCCATATCTCTTCTGATGTGCTGGCCCGGCCCCCTCAGAAGACCCCCATCCGGCAGCTCAGCCCACTCTGCCCACCTGGCCGGCCCCCAGGCGCGGTGCCGTGCCCCTGACCCATGTTCAAAGTGTCCGCAGTAAAAGCCACCGGGCAGGGGTGAAGGCCAGGAGGGGCGCGTCCCTGGGGCTGGGCCACAGGCCTCAGCAGCGCCCCGCTGTTCCCGCGCCGGCACCGCCTCCTGCGGCAGTTTCCACAGACGGCTGGAAAGGCCGGGCTGGGAAGCTCAGGCGGCAGCTGTCCCCGCGTGGACACGCCTACCGCCCCAAGGCCTCCCGCCCACGCGGGGGCCATCAAAGCCGGCTGACCTCGACAGACGCCTTTCCCGAGGCTGGGTGCCAAGCGGGGGGACAGCGTCGGCTTGTGAGGGGCCAGCATCTCTGCGCGGGGCAGACCCCGTGTGGCCCGGGGCGGGGGCCTGCCAGGGGTCCCCACTGGCCTGCGAGGGACGGGGCTGGGGGCCGGGCCGGGCACTCCAGTCACTGCAGGACAGTGGGGGGCTGTTCCCCGCCATGTGGGGGGGCGCCCCGGCCTCTCGCCGCCCCCTTTGGAGCAGCGCGATATCAGAACCCCAGCACCAGCAGCCCCCAGCCTGCAGCCGCGCAGCGAGAAAAGCAAAAAATGTTAGTGAATTAAAAATTAGTCGAAAGAACATTTCTCTCTCGCTGAGAAAAGGCAGGGCCCGCGAGGCGAGGGTGGCCGTGCCTGCCAGCACGACCTTCCTCCCGGGGCGAGCCCACAGGCAGGCTGGGGACAGCTCTGGGCACTCTGGCCAGCCAGAAGCCTCCGGAAGCCGCAGCTCCATCCCCGTGGGCGCCAGGGCCGCCGTTCTCTGAGCAGGGGCACCCGGCCACGTCTGTTTGCTGGGCCAGCAGCTGGCGAGGGAGCGGGCAGAGCACCGAGTGTTGGGCTCCCTCAGGCAGACAGGCTGCGCTGGGCACTGCCCGCTTCTTCTAGGCCCCTGAGGCCCAGGCACCCCGCAGCCTGTTCCCGGAGGCGCCTGTGTCTGGGAGGACCACTCTGCTCCGTGAGGGCCAGCACCAGGGACTGCAGGGACGAGGCCCTCAGCCTGCCCAGCGGCCGGCGCAGGGGGGTGGCGGTGGGGGCAGGACCCATGTCCGAGCAGGCCCCGGCTGCCTGCTGAGTAGCCAGGATGCAGTCTGAGCCCGGATGGCGCAGCCCAGGGCGCTCTGGGTTTTGGGAGCTCACCTGATGCCTGCAGCCTCCAGCAGATGGGGCTCCTGCCGCACAAGAGGGGCACAAGAGGGGCCATGACTTGCTTTGAGCCCATAGCAGGGAGGTGGGGGCATCAGGATTTGGGGCACCTGCCCTGCTTCACCCCCACATGGTGTGTGTGTGGGGGTCCCTGCGCCTTGAGTGGGGTTGCCGAGTCCTTGCTGGGTCCTCGCGGAGCCGGGAGTCTCGGCCTGACACCAGGGGGCAGGATGAGACCGGAGATGCGGTTGGCTGCGTTTGCGCCACCCTGGCCCTGCGGCCCGGAGTCCAGGGGCTGCGGGCGGGCGGGGGCAGAGAAGGCGGCCCCTCTCTAAGGACCCTCAGAGTCTCCTGGCCGCTGGAGGGAGCAGCGGTTCCTGCTTTAGAAACGCGTGTCCGGGGCTCCTTGGTCCCCAGCGCCTTGGCACAAAATCAACGAATTATAAATGTGTCATGAGAACAGCAGCTGCCAGCAGGGCGGGCGCTCGGCCCGGGGCCTCACCTGCCCTGTTGCCACCAGGAGAGCCCGGCCTGACTCTCACCTGCCCCGGGATACCACCCCCTCTGTTGTGACCCCCAAGGCGGCCTGCTGGGGGGCCCTGGAGCCTGGGCACTTCTGCCGCTGCTCCCCGGGTCTGCCTTTCCCTCAAGCAATGACCGCTGACCAGGGGGACCCTCCCTGTGCCTCTCGGGTCTTCAGGGAGCCCCCAGGAGGGAGGTCCTCCCCTGGGGGCCAGGCTGCTCTCCCCGCCTGCCCTGCGCGCCGCCACCTGGAGGTGTAACTCCCCCCTTTCCTGAGCCCACGCTCCCCTGGACTCTTCCAGAAAGCACGATCCTGCGGCGGAAAGGTGGCTCGGGGCGACTTGGCCCGGGCGTGTGTCCGCGTGTCTGTCTGACTCCCGGGGCCTGTGCCCGTCTGTCTCCCCGAGGCTGTGTCTGGCCAGTCCAGCTACCCGACTTCTCTTGCTTTCTCCCCGCTTCTCCTTCCTCTTACCTTTGACTCAACCCTGTTCTCCCCAGATAGCCCCCCCATGCTCGGTCTCCGTGTTTCTTGCACCCCTAACCTCACGCTGGGGTCTGTACCCTGAATCTTTGATCACCCAGGCAGAGAGACAGCTGTAACTGACCGCGCAGCCCCGGCTGGTCACCTGGCTCGCGTGCCCCTCACGGAGCAGAGTGGTCCTCCCAGACACAGGTGCCTCCGGGAACAGGCTGCGGGGTGCCTGGGCCTCAGGGGCCTAGAAGAAGCGGGCAGTGCCCAGCGCAGCCTGTCTGCCTGAGGGAGCCCAACACTCGGTGCTCTGCCCGCTCCCTCGCCAGCTGCTGGCCCAGCAAACAGACGTGGCCGGGTGCCCCTGCTCAGAGAACGGCGGCCCTGGCGCCCACGGGGATGGAGCTGCGGCTTCCGGAGGGTTCTGGCTGGCCAGAGTGCCCAGAGCTGTCCCCAGCCTGCCTGTGGGCTCGCCCCGGGAGGAAGGTCGTGCTGGCAGGCACGGCCACCCTCGCTTCGCGGGCCCAGGACTCCCGGGCGTGGGCCTCACTGCTCTGCTGTCCCGGCTCGTGATGCTGTCACCAGCTCTGCACCCCGCGCCCCGCGTGGCAGAGAGATGAAGCTGCTTTGCTCTGGGGGCTGACACGGGGTTCCAGTGCCAGCCCCTGGGTTCTCAGCCCCTGGGCTGAACCTCCACTCTTCTTAGCTCCCTGAGGGTGAATTTCCATTCTCAGTTCAGATGCTCCTCCCCAAATCTCTCCCGTACGCCCTACACCATCTCTGTGACCAGACCCCCACAGCTCCCAGTTCATGCCTCTGGCAGCTGGACCCTCACTTCCGAGCTCCCGGCCCAGCTGGTTGGGGTAAGAAACATGGCCCTGGGCCCTGGTGCAGACCCTGTGGGGGTGGGTAGAGGCGGGTCC
Source organism: Talpa europaea (assembly GCF_964194135.1). Taxonomy (NCBI): domain Eukaryota; kingdom Metazoa; phylum Chordata; class Mammalia; order Eulipotyphla; family Talpidae; genus Talpa; species Talpa europaea. The sequence continues at coordinate 1,344,246 of NC_140076.1, forward strand.
CATGCACACGCTGCCAGAATCTTCTGGACTCTAGATGTTGCCTCAAAGATTCACTTTCCTTACCTGGGGGGCCTGCGCCGAGCCCCCATGCTAGGCCAGACCATTACATAGGGCCACCCCCTTCTGCTCCCCCTGCTGTCCAGGCTTCCAGAGACGTCTGGGGGCCCCAGGGCAGAGCCAGCAGTGAAGTGGGCTCAGACCCAGGGTTTGTGGGGCCTCAGCTGACAGGCCCAGGCCAGAACGTCGATGGCCTCTCAGCCCTCTCAGCCGTGTTCCCTGGGCACCTACTGCATGCCTGCCTGGGAACAGGTGGGGACGCAGTTGTGGGCGATCTGGCCAGTGCCACCCTTGAGATTGGGGTCAGGAGGGCATGGAAGATACACAGTAAAGGTGCAGCTCAGTCAGTGAGGCCACATGGGGCCAGGGGGTAGAGGGGTGAAGTGGGGCCAGGAGTCCGGGGGGGAGCTGCAGCTGGGGTGCTGCAGGCTGAGAGCTGCGTGGGAGCCCAAGGTGGGGCAGTGGAGGGATCTCATGCAGGTGAGACCAGTAGAGACTGCACCCCTGGGGTTCCTGAGTGGCCCTGACTCTGAAGGTAGTTCTGAGGCTGGGGGAGCAGCAAGAGGGACGGAGAGCCCCCACCCCCAGACACCCTGTCCTGCCACTGGGTTGGACACGGGATTCCCGACTGAACAAAGTCAGACAGCCAGACCCCAGCCAGAGACCAGCCAGATGGGGCATTGCTGGGTCCTCTGGACTGTGCTGCACCACCCGCCTGTGCGATAGCGATGACTCTGGGTGCTTCTGTGAGTCTTGGAGGGTGACATAAACACCTGTGTCAGGAGTTTCAGAGAAGCAGCTTGCCCTCCCTGGCCAGGTGGGCCGCACCCAATCAGGTGAAGGCCTGGGTGGAGCCAAAGGCGCATCCGCCAGGGCAGGGAGGGGTCTGCAGCAACCTCTTGGAATTTGGACAGCAGCTTCAGCTCTTCCCAGCTGCAGATTTGGGGCACAGCCTCCACAGTGCATGAACCGATTCCTTGTAAGAAATCTCTCCTTGTCGAGTCACCGTGTTTGGGTTCTGCTTCTCTGGGGAGCCCTGACTCATAGGCCAAGGCAGAATGCTGGGAATTTTCTAGATGAGGAAAGAAGAAAAGCTTCAGTCTGCAGAGCAGCAGCTGGCAGGGGGAGTTGGGGTACCCCTCACGCACGGGGGGGGCTCCAGGTGACGTCACAAGTTCACCCATGTGTGCCTGAGTGTGGACGGCGATTTGCTGTGGGCCGCCTTTTTTCATCAGGTCAGTTGCTGACGACCGTGGCAGCCCAGCCCGTGCATCTCAGGGTGCCCCCGCCGCACAGCCCTGCAGCTCTGCAGCTCTGCCTCCTCCGGTCTTGGCCGACACTACACACACCGTGCGGGCCCAGGCCTCCCTGAATCACGCACACCTGAAGGGACAGAGACCAGAGTGTAACCACCCCCCTCTGAGGGGCTACGGTGCTGGCGGCCCCGATCCCGGCAGGCCCGGGCCCTCCTAGCGTCTCACAGCCACGCAGCTGGGTGTCTGCACCATCCTGAGCCTGTGAACAGGGCAGTGGTGGCCCCAAGACACAGCTCACTCCTGAGGGCGCAGGACAGAGGGGGTGTCAATGGGGCACCACCCCCTCAGTGTCCCTCAGTCCGGAAAGTGCTGGCCCCTGCCCAGGGCCCTGTGGCCGACCTTCGTCCACAGGACGCAGACAGAACAGAACAGGCCCTGGCTGGAGAGAGTGGGCGTCTCTTCCTGTGGGCCCAGCCTGCGGGGCAGGTGAGCGGGAGCCGGCGCACGGGCCTCCTCGGAGGGTCTGGCAGGGCGGTGCTGGGGCGGGGCCGTGGGCTCTGCCACAGAGCTGTGGCCCCACCCAGTCTCACCACACCTGTGGGGCGTGCTCCTCCACCCACATCCATGTGTCATTTGGGTGCCCCAAGGCCTCCCCAGCAGGGGCTTTCACACCGTACAGACCTGCCCTCTCCGCCCCCTGGGCGCTCCCCTCGCTCGCTGCTCCCCTCAGCAGTGGATTTCAGTGGATCCGCCTGTTCTGCCCCCCACTCTGTGTCTGGGGAATCCTCTCACCCCTGCACCTCTGGCTTGCACCCCAGCTCTTGCATGCATGCATAAATGAAAAAAAGAATTAAAAAAAGAACTATATGGTATTGGCACAAAAGTAGATCCACGGACCAGCGGAAGCGCCAGGCCGGGAGGACGTCTGCACCGGCCCCAGCGCCCATCTGCGATAAGACGTGCGGGCCGTAAAGCGGGGAAAAGCCAGGCTCTTCACTAATGATCCAGGGAAAGTTGAGGAATTTCTACATAAGCTGCACAGACGACGCAGCGGGCCCCTCGCTAACACCAGGCCCCAGAATCAGCCATGGGTGATTCTTTCTCTAGATCAGTAATAAAGATATTTTTGGTAACTCAGCCCCTGGCAAGGGGAGTAAAACCAAAAATAAACAATCGGGATGACCTCAAGTGAAAAAGCTTCTATAGGGAGAACAAAACCACGCGGGATCCAATCGCCACCCTGCTGAAGACAGACGGTGCCGGCGCCGCCGACGACCGCGAGGGACTGCCGTCCACGCCGCACAGGAAAGCCGTGCCATCCCGCACCCGCGAAACCCAGCCAGGCCGTCAGCACTCGGGGGGCAGATGAAAGGGGCCAGTTCGCCAAGAGGAGCCCCGGGAGCCGAGGACGCGGGAAATGCGCCACGGTCACTTCTGGTGAGGCACTGGGAGAGCCCTCAGCCGTGAGGACGCACCCGTCGCGCCGACCCCAGGCCGGGAGCACATGGAGGAGCGATGGGGCATCGGCAGGGCCAAGGAGGGCCGCTCCCCTGGAAGCGGGAGGGAGGGACCCCAGCAGGGGCGCGCCTGGCCCCGCGGAGCTGCTCGCGTGAGAGGTGCTCCCTCGCCGCCCCCGCCCTGCTGAGTGGGGACTGGGCAGACTTCGGGCCTTCTCGAGGCCTCCGTTTCTACCTATGAACCCTGGGTGGGGCCCCCCGCTATGGGGCTGCACGGACCCAGGAGGCGCGCAGCTGTGCAGGCCGGGTGGGGGCGCGCCCACGGGGTGGGGGTGGGTGGCAAGACACGCAGACACAGCCCAGAGCCCGCTGGCAGGAGGGGAGGGCCAGGCCCGGGTGGTGCCGCCCAGGCACCGCCCTTCAGGGGGCCCGGGAGAGGCTCACCTTGCTGACCGCTTGGTACCCGCAGTCTGGAATGCCCGCCTGAGCGCCGGCCTCTGCAGCGGGGTGCACAGCCGGGGGCGAGTCTGTGGGAGCAGGCGAAGGGCCCTGTCCCAGCAGGCCTGTGGTCCACAGGTGTGGGGGTCACCCGGGGACAGTCGGGCTCCCTTGCGCTGTGCTTCCTTGGTGGTGGACAGAGGGTTATGTACGGGTGCGGGTGGAGCTGGAGGGATTAAGCACAAGTTTGAAGTCAGCGCCAGCGCCCTGATGGCTGCTGCTGAGCGAGCTCGGGGCCCCTCGAGGGCCCCTTTGAAGCTCGTTGCCCTGGGTGTGCGGGCGGCTGGCCGGGCCAGCGGAGGGGGCGCACAGAGGGTGCAGCACAGGGCCAGTGGAAGGCTACCCTTCCTGGGGGACCGGCCGGCCCCGGCCTTGTGGGGAATCCTGACCTCCCCCCGCCCCCGGGAAGCGGCCCCCACGGAAGCTCCAGATGGTTCCTCAAGCAGCAGCTGTGCCTGGTGTTGTCTGTCAATGTGGGTGAGAATGACAGGGGACCCCCTTTGCTCCCCTGCTGTTAAAAATGAAGCTGGAGGGGCCTCCCTGGTGGCATAAGGGGTTAAGAACCACACTATGAAGCTGTCCGCAGCCTCTGCAGCATGAGTTCAATCCCCGGCCAGGGAGCTACCCACATGGCGCAGCAGACCCCTCCCGTCTCCCCGCTGCTCCCCTCAGCAGTGGATTTCAGTCAGTCCATCTGTTCTGTTCCTCACTCTGTCTCTGGTGAGTCCTCTCACCCCCCACATATCTGGCCTGTACCCCAGCTCTTGTCTGCATAAATAAATCTTAAAAAAAAATGAAGCTGGAGAAAAAAAAATGAAGCCAGAGTGTTCATTGCTGCCAACCGAAGTGACTGGAGCTGGGGTGAGCAGGTGAATGTTTCATGCTGTGGGTTACTAAGTTCCCCAATAGTGTGCTCTCGAGTGGTCTCTCCTGGGGGACTTGGGGCGCCCCTCTGCCAACTCACCTAGTGCTGTGAGCAGCTGGCCTGGAGTTCTTGGCTGATCTTTGGGCCCTGGGTGGTGACCAGCAACCAGAGCAAGCAGGGGCGCGCCAGGGGGCGGGCCTGGGGTCCATGCTGCGAGAACTCAACCCGGACACTCTGGGAATCCCTGCGGCCTGCTCCCCTGCCTGCATGGCTGGCGGTGCCCCAGGTTGTCACCCTGCATTTCTGATGTGTCTGGAGCCACTGGTTGCAGGGCCCCCCAGCACCTGTCGCTTGACACGCCCCCAAGGCTGCGAGGCCAAGAGCAGGCCAAGAGAGAAATTACAAAGGCCGGGCCTCGCCCTTGTTGGAGCGAGAAACAGACACAGGAGTGTTTCAGGGGAGCAGCAGCCCCTCCTGGTCCAGCCTAGGCCACCCCGTGCCTCAGGCGCCGCTGCCAGTGCCACCGTGTGACTTGGCCTTGGCACGAGTTCATGTGGAGCGTGACCCAGTGTGTCCCCCGCTGAGGGGCCAGCGTGGGGTTGACAGGGGTCAGCTCTGAAGTCCCTGGGTGCCGTCTGGTATCTGCTTTGGGCCGTGCGTGCTTGGGGGTGCGGCGGGCGTCCACACGCATGGACGGGGCTGGTTCCCTCGTCTGCCGTCTCTGGACACCTCTGACCACCCTTGGTCCTTTGGCCAGAAACCCAGCTCTGTGCAGGTGACAGTCATTTCGATGACTGTGCTTTTCCGGAGCCGCATGGCAGAGAAAGAGGACAAAGACCGGGTTTCCCCTGGAGAGGGAGGTTCTCTCCCGCAGAGCTGGGCTCTGAGTTTCCTGCTGCGGCTGTGCAGCACCGCACGGGCGAGAAGATGGAGAGAGGACGTGAGTCCCACTGGCCGGCCCTGCTCCGGAGCTGGGACCTTGCCTGGAACTTTCTCTGTGGGCGCCAGTGCCCCCTCGGGGGTTTGAGCTGCGCTGCGTTCAGGCCAGGTGGTCCTGGAGGGAGAAAGGGGAACTCACTGCTGATTTGGGGGGTACTAAAAAATCTGATTTTCTTTCTTGGTCTGCCTGCGACTTTTTGCTTTTTAAAGTCTTTGATAACCGATCTGTGCGGTTGTCGCGACATTAAAGGTGTGGTCAGTGGGAGACCGTGGGGGGAGCTCCCGGCGCCTCATCTGAAGGGGGAATCCTTGCCGTTGCTTTGTAAAGAATTTTGAGATTTTCTGCTTATTGAGCCTAAGCAACTTGATCCAGATGTGCACAAGTTTCATCAAGTTCCTTGATTCTGTGGGTTTATCCAATTTTATATTTTTAGTCATTATGTCTTCAGAGAAGGTTTCTGTTCCCTCTTGCGCTTCAGGGGTTCCAAGCACACACGCACCAGGCTGCTGGGAGTCATCCCCTAGCTCACTAACGCTCTAATGCTCTGTTACAAAATTATTTTTCCTCTTTGTCTTATTCTGGAGACTTTGTACTGCTCTGTTTTTAAGTTCACTCGTCTTTCCTCCTGCAGCACCTGATCTGTCGCTGCTCCCACCCAGTGAGTCTTTCATCTCAGACGCAGTAGTTCTCATGTCTGCAAGTTTGATTTGGGTCTTTTTATATTTTCCATGTCTTTACTGTTTTGAGTATATGAAATGCAGTTGTAAGAACTTTTTTCTTCTTTTAAAAAGACTTTTTTTAAAAAAAGATTTATTTATTTGTGCATACAAGAGCTGGGGTACAGGCCAGAGGTGTGGGGGGGTGAGAGGACGCACCAGAGACAGAGCGGGGAGCAGAACAGGCAGATCTACTGGAATCCACTTCTGAGGGGAGCAGCGGGGAGACAGGAGAGGTCTGCTGCGCCATGTGGGTAGCTCCCTGGCCAGGGATTGAACTTATGCTGCAGAGGCTGCAGACAGCTTCATAGTGCTGAGACTTAACCCCTTGCGCCAGCAGGGAGGCCCTAAAAAGACTTTTTAAGCCAAGGAATTGCCTACATTCCATAGAAGAATCAACGTAACATAATTACCAAAGTCCATCCTTCACCTTCAAAGACACTCTTGGTGGTGGACTCTCCTTGAATCTGGGCAGATGTGTGATGACCTGCACCCCTGCTGCCGTCTTATAGTGGACTGCCCTAAAATTTCTCTGAGCTTTGCCTCATCTCCCTCTGTCTTCCACCCTGGCAATCACGGACATTTTGGTGATGTCTGCACTGTTGACTTCTCCAGTGTCCTGTAACTGGATTTGCAGTTTGATGTCTTTCACTTAGCAACATTCACTTAATTCTCCTCCACGCTTGTTCACCATTGCAAGCCCATTCCTGCTGGCGTTGACTATTTCCCCTGGTCTAGATGGGCCGTGCGCTCACGCACTCCTCCAGTGGGAGGCGTCTCAGTTGCTTCCAAGTCCTTTATGCAAACGCCCGTGTGCAGGATTTTGTGTGAGATGTTGAGTAAATACCGGGAACAATATTGCTGGGTTGGATGTAACAGTATGTTCAGTTTGGTGAGCAACAGCCACGCCGTTTTCCAAAGTGGCTGCACCTGTGTGCCTCCCGCCAGCTGGGGCTGTTCTCCTGGTCTCCCTCTCGGCAGCGTTTGCCACGGGCAGCGTTTGGGGTTTTGCCCATCGAGTATCGTGCAGTGCGGTTTCCATGTTTTAATTTACACTTCACTGATGACGGGATGTGGAACATCTTTTCATGAGCGTGATGCGCAGATGACTCTGTGTCTCTTTGCTGAGGAGGCTGCTCAGGTCTGTGGCCCATGAGAAAGTGGAGTTGTTTGTTTATTCACTTTTGAATTTTCAGTTCTTTGTATGTTTTAGATAACAGCTCTTTGTACTTTGTCACATGTGGCTTTGGCAAATGTTTTCTCCCAGTTGCAGCTGCTTTTCTAGTTCTCTTGACATTGTCTTTTACAGAGCAGAAATTTTTTATTTTAATGAAGTCCAGTTTATCAATTACTTCTTCAGTCACTCATGGCTTTGGTATTATATCTACAAAGTCATAACCAGAGCCAGGGTCAACTAGATTTTCTCCTGTGTCATCTGCTAGTTGTTTTATGTTTTTGCATTTTGTAATTCAGTCTGTGATCCATTATGATTTAATATTTGTGAAAGCTGTAAGAACTCTGTTCTCTTGCATGCTGCTGTCCAGTTGTGCCGGCACCATCTGTGGAAAAGACTTGTCTTTTCTCCACCGTGTTGCCTTTGCTCCTTTGTCAAAGATCATTTGGCAAATGCTGCTCCTACCTCTGCTTGGATACACTGGTTTGTTTTTCCATTCATGTGACGATCTGCCTCTGGGCTCTTTGAGATTCCGTTCTGGGCTCTCTGTTCTGGCCCATTGTCTTATTTGTCTATTCTTTTGTCAATATCACACTGTCTTGCTAACTGTAGCCTGCTCCAGCACTGCTCTTTTCAATGTTTGTTGGTCGTCATCATTAAAAAAATTGTCCCTGTCTGCTAGTTCTAGTGTCTATGTCACTTCTGATTTCATTGACTTTCTCTAAATGGAGTTGTGTTTTTCTGCTTCTTTGCAGACTCAGAAATTTTTCATTAGATGCCAGATGTTGGGATTTTACGTTGTTGGTTGCTGGAAATATTTTCGGTTTCTAAAATATTGAGTTTTGTTCTGGGATGTAGTTAAGCTGTGAGGGAACATTTTAGTCCTCTCAGATCTTGTTTTTAAGATGTGTTAAGCGAGGCCAGGTCAGCACGGGGTGACTGAAGGATGACCCTCCTGAGGTGTCACCCGTGAAAAGTGACAAGTGCTGGCCAGGCATGGCCACTTGAAGGCCACGGAGGCCCAACCACCACTGAGACCCTCTAACTTCCTCTATCTTGGTCTGAAGGTGGCATTTCTCAATGGCCAGATGGCCCAGCCAAGGGCAGTGACGTGCAGAGGCCAGGTGGGTCTCCCTGGGAGTGACCTGACCCCAGTCCCCTCAGCCCACCCCCCGGTGGGGCTGGGCCAGGCGCCCAAGGCATTCTGTGCTCACCTGGGCCTCGCCCTCCAGAGGGCGGACTCCTGGGCAGCCGGTTTCTCTTGCTGGGGTCTTATCCCCTGCCCCAAGCACGGAGTGCCCGTGGTCTTGGCCCTCACGGGGGACAGACTGCCAAAAGGCTCTCAGGTCTGTGCCCCGAGGGCCCCTCAGGCCAGAAGCGGGGGCGAGCCTGCTCTGGGGGCTTAACCACAGCAGCATGCCCTCTCAAGGAGGGAGTTTCTGAGGCAAGGCGGGCTGCAGGGAGGGGGATTGGAGCGGGCCCCTGTGCCCAGGCCCTTGTGGATGCCTCCCTGAGCAGACGTGCAGGCCTCCTGCAGCCGTGCGCGCCCCCCACCGGGCTCAGCACGGCCAGAACGTTGCCTGCGCACCCCTGTGCCAGAGGCCAGGGGCTCCTCGCCTGTCTCCTCACGGCTGACGTGGAGAAAAAGAGCAGCCAGCTGAGCCCCCCTCACCGCCACCCCCAGATCCAGCCCCCCCAACAAGGGAGCCAACAGGAGCAGCTGCGTGAGCCGCCGGCGCCTCTCAAATTCATCACCCCACAAATGCCTGAAAAAATGCAAATAAAAGTAAGATTATGATATTTGTCGTAAATAAGCAATGTAGCAACTCAAATCTGGTTTGGGCTGTCAGCCGAATCCACCAGAGAGAAATTGATGTTGAAATATTTGCGAATGTTCTCATGGAACATTTATCGCGGGACGTGGGGCTCCAATGAAGCCTTTATATAAATTATTCATTATGGAATTCAGCCGGAACGCCAAGAGCCCTCCCACCAAGGGCCGCCTGTTTGCTTTGATTTTCTGTTGCCCCTGAAGAGCCGCTCTGGGCGGGCACCCAGCCCGTGGCTGGCCAGGCGCTGTGCCCAGCGGCCCCGCGAGTCTTCCAGGAAAGGCGGCTTTTCCTCAAGGGCTTTTTCCGGGGGCCGTGTCCTCTCCGGCATGGAGCTGGGGTTTCCCTGGGGGCACCAGTACATGTGGGCGTCCCTGGCTTCTGTCCGTGGAGGGGGCGCCCGGCCCCAGGAGCACAGCCGGGCCCTCAGGCCCTGCGGGAGGGGCTGGCAGGCCAAGGAAGGCAAGGCCCAGAGCGGGGTCTGGTGGCACTGGGTCCCCTAACCGCACGTCGGCCTGTGACTGTGATCTGACCTGGGCCACCTGACGGCGTCCTCACAAGGAGCCGACACTGGGGCCCCGTGTCACGGGGAGAAGGAGCAAGGTGGGGACACAGGAGCAGCCCACCCTGCGGACTCCTGATCGCCACCTGCCTCCTGCACTGCGAGAACCCCAGTGTGTGCGGGGGTCTTGAGGCAGCGCCCCAAGAGGATATGTGGAGACAGCGTGGCTTCCCAGGGGTCCAGAGCAGGGAGCAGGGTCTGAGCCCCGCTGCTGAGTCTTTAGGCTGCAGGAGCAGGGGCCACACCCTGCAGAGGCCCCAAGGTGGTCGTGAAGCAGAAAGTCGGGCAGCCCGAGGTCCAGGCAGGCAGGCGTCCAGGCCTGGCTCTTCCCTTCCAGGAGCTCCTGAAGCTCTCCGTGATGTCTGCAGAATTAATTTCATGATTCACAAATGAAGACACAGAAGGGCAGGTGGCCCCATGCTCAGGACGACCCCCAGCCCTGCCGGGTCTGTGACCTTGGCGGTTCCCCTAGAGCCCAGGACCCCTGGAGCGGCCTGGCAGGCCGCCTGCCCGGGGGCTGCTGTCCCCCGAAGCCTCCACCCGGCCCAGGGGTCCGGCACCCTCCTCGATCACAAGCGGCCGGCTCGGCGCCTCCGGGCCTCGAAGGACGCGGCAGGGCATTGCCGGTCCACTGTTCAATTTATTAATCACTCGCTGCCTGCTGGGAGAAGTCGGCTGTGCATCATGGAAACTCATTGTGAAATTTATTGGATTTATGCTGAAAACATTTAACATCTCGCAGAGGAGCCGAGAGCCCGCTGGGTCCTTGCTGCTGACGCTCGCACAGGTCTTGGGCTGCGGCGGCCCCAGCGCCCACCGGGCCCCTCTCCCGGCCTCACCCACTTCTGCCACATCAGGCAGGGGTGGGGGTGGGGGGTGGTTGGCGTGTCTCCTGGGCTTGTCCTGCTCGTGCTGAATTTAACACACGGTGGAGAGAGAGCCTGGCCCCCCCGCGCCCCAAAAACAGCAGCTGGGGTATAGTTCGTGTTCCTGCGACCCCAGGTCTTTGTGGCCTGAGGTTCAGAGGTGGGAACCCCGCGCCACGGTGAGAATCGAGGGCCAATCAGCAGCGCGAGCGAGCAGGACTGGGCCCCGCGCCCGCCCAGCCTGCCCCCCAGGAGCCCCCGAGGTAGGACCACAGGCAGCTGGGCCTTCCGGCGCCTGCGCTCAGCCCTGCGCGGTGCCCTCACACGTCCCTGCGCCGCGCCCTCCGTCTCGCGGCTCGGTGGCTGCGACACAGCGGCTTCCGGCCCGGTCAGGTGCCAGCGGCGGCGGGCTCGGCCCGAGCCCACCCAGGGAAGGTGCACGTGGGCACCAGAGGGGCCCTCTCCCTTCCCAGCCTCCTGCCCCCAGCAAAGGCCTCCCTACCCCGCCCCCCAGCCTGCCTGGCTGCCTCCGTATTTCCTGGGCTTGACCGAGGCGCTTCCTGGGCCCCTGGGGACAGAGGTTCTCGGTCACCAACTCCAAGCTCTGAGAACCCACTCAGGGGGAGCGGGGAAGCTGGGCTACATCTCCCTTCACCTCCCTCCCTGCCCCGCTGCTGCCCTGATTTCATTATTTACTCCTGGAACATCCATTTCCATCCCCGCGGGCCTGCAGGCTTGCACCCAGCCCCGAGCTGCCCGAGCTGCCCCGAGCTGCCCGAGCTGAGATCTAGGTCAGCGGGGAGCGGGAGGGGGACATGGGGTACGGGGCACGGAGCCGGCGTCTGCCTGCTGTCGAGATGTGGTCTCCTGAGCCTGGAGGAAGACGCCCCGACTTCTCCTTGCTGGTGTGACGGCTGCCACCCCCCAAGCCAAATGTTTGAAAGGATCCACACTTAATTGGGCTAATTTAGGAGGAACGACAGCGGTAATTTGCTCCTGTTGCTGCGTCTCTTTGAGAGACGTATTAATATTCTGATTCCAAGAGGGATTCGTGTGAATTCCTCAGTTACAGATAATACAATTATATTTCTAAATTCTCCCCCTAAATTAGTACAGATGGCTAAAAATACCCTCGCCTTTTAATTAATCTTCCGAACAATAGTCTTATGAATACAAATGGATCATTATCGCCTGCCACAGATGGGCCAGGAGCGAGGGAGCGTGAGCCCCGCTGCGGGTCGCGCCCCGTCGGGCTGGGGACCTCAGTGAGGTTCGGGGTCTCAGCCCTGGAGGTGGAAGCAGAGGTGCCCAGCGCACTCCTCTGGCTTCCTGCCTCTGAAGTCCGTGGCCTTCCCTAGGACGTGTGTCCTGGGGCGGGGCTGAGAGACCCGCCACCGCCGCGGCGCCCAGGTCTTCCCGGGGCTCCTTTGGGGGGTGTGGGGGCTCCGGAAGAACCCCGGGCTTCCTCTCTGGGAAGCTGCCCTGTCCACGCCGGCAGTTTTGTCCTGTTTTCCTCTCTGTGTGTATGTGTGTGCACGTGTGTGTGCACGTGTGTACGTGTATGTGTGTGCACGCGTGAACGTTTCCTAGCGTGTGCTGGGTGCCACCCTGGGGCGTGGCAGCGGCTTCTGGCGGCCAGCCGTCCGCCCGCCTCACGCAGCGCAGGCAGCTCTGGGTCTGGCTCATGTGCCCGGGACTGGCCTCGGGCGACCCGGGGGACACGAGAGCGCGTTGCAATAATTGGGCTCTGAAATTCAAAGTTGATTCCCAGAACCACATCGAAGTTCACAACTTCTGTGCTTCAAAGGATGTTTTCAAGAGCGAAAAGACAACCAGCAGGGTGGGGAGCGATGGTTGCAGACCACACGCCTGGCGGGAGGCCACTGCCCAGAGCGCGTCCAGACGCCCACACTCAACAAGCCAGCCTCACCCAGACAGGGCAGCGCACCCGCCGGCCTTTCTCCAAGGAAGACACGCGCTGCCCATGGACACGTGAGGTCGCCCAGCTCCGTGACTCACCCGGGCGACGCACGGCAGGATCTGCCCCGGGGAGTGGCTGGTGTGGAAAGCGCAGGCGACACCAGGTGCTGGCGGGGAGGTGGAGAGCCGGGGCGGGCGTGACTGGCCACCGGGCTGGGATGGGAGCTAGAGTTCCCGCCCGCGGCCCCGCCTCTGGGTGCACAGACAGAAGGGAACGCAGGGGTTCAGACGGGCAGGTGCAGCCCTGTGCACCGCAGCCTGGGCCAAGCAGCTGGCGTGTGCACGGCCAGTGCGGCCGTGGCTGGGCGGACGGGTGACAAAAGGGCTCCACCCACGCGTGGAATATTATTCGGTCTTGAGAAGGAAGCGCGTCCTCACCCAGCTGCCGCATGGGCGAAGCTCGAGGACGCCGGCTGAGGAAGCCAGTCCCATCGGCTCACTGCCTGCGTTCGGGGCGGGGGGAGCCCCACTCTTCACAAAGCCCGGAAGTCGCCGGGTCCTGAGCCCGGGGTCCCTGGCCCGACTGCTCAGGCTAAGGGACACATAAGCTTCCGTAGGCCCAAGTCCTCTGCGGGGTCGCCCTTCTCCTCCGGGTGGGAGGGAGGAGGAGCCCTTCAGGCCTTTACAAATGTAAGTTCTACCGGGTCCAGAGAGTTAGGCCCTGATATAGGGGAGAAGGGTGGCAAAGAGCCCCCCGTTACTGTTATTTGAAATAACAATAATAAATAATAATAACGGTAATAAATAATAATGATAATAACAGTAATAAATAATAATAATAACAGCAATAAATAACCCTCATCTACAGGGGCATACTTTGGGGTGCTGTGCTCTGATCTTCACAGGGACAGGGGCCCTCCCCCACGAGAAAGGGAAGGTTAAATGAGACAACCAGCCCAAGCGTGGCCTGGGAGCTCCCGACACGTAGCGCTCCTCCTGCAGCAGGCTGGCCGGGGCGCTCCCGAGCCCAGGAGAACGTGCCCGCTGGTGGCTGTGCCCCCTCTGGCTCGGGTGTCGGCATCACGCCACGCCAGGCGAGTCTCGGGACAGCAGCTCAGGATGAGGCTGGACTCTGCTAGGGGAGTCCCTCATCCTGGGCCTCAGCGCCTCGGCCACCTGAGTGTGCTGGTCTCAGGACCAGAAGGAGACTTGGCCTCAGTGACGCGGACAAGCGCAGCAAGCCCTCCGGTGAGGGTAGGACGGGCGTGGCCTCTGGGGCAGCCTTGGGTCTGGGTGCTGGGACCCCAGCAGAATGGAGCTGGTGCCTTGAGTGTCCCACCTCCCGGACACAGGGGGTGGCCTCTAGCCATGGGCGGGACGCTGTGTCATCAGCCATGTGTGGTTGGCCAGGGGGCTGTGACGAGTAGATCTGACAGTCTCAGCAACTCTTTACAAGGCAAGCTTGCTCGTATTTCCCTCATGCTGCAATCCAGGCAGGTGTTGCTGGTCAGTGGGGGCCTCCCCCACGTGGCGACTCAGGGCCCCAGCTCCTCTACCCTCCGGCTTCCTGCGTCCTCGTTGGGGCTGCTCACCTCTGGAACGTGCACATGGACACTGGGGAAGTCCGGTGAGGTGTAGGAATCCCTTGTCAAATAAGTTTTTTTTTTTTTTAAATGAATAAGGCAAACAATGTAACACTACAAAGGAGATAAATTATGTTGAAATGTAGTAATCAAAATATTATAAACCAAATTTACAGCACAGTCATTCAGCGCTTCTCTATAAACGTGTCACAGAATAGCAGCGGGACTAGCAGCTCCACAACTTCAAGGCGGTGAGGAGGGAAGCGGTTCATATCGGCAGTCATGGCACTTGCGGTGATACCTGGGACTTCAGTCTGTGAACCCGTGGACAGCGGTTGCCCGGAAGGGCAGCATTTCACCCTCTCACGTGCATTCTTGGTAAGACACGATGACCGGCTGTCCCGGACGCAAGCGGGTACAGGGAGGTCTAGCAGGAGCTCTCCGCTGTGGAAGAGGACAGGGGTATGGGTGAAAAGCAAGTTCCGGATGCTTTGGGAGACATTCTGGAGGCCAGAAAAGAAGGACACGAGACCTCAGCCCCTTTTATGTAGGCCCTTCTCTCCTGCCTGGGTGGAGAGTCCACGATATATACTGAGGCGGGGCGTGGAGCAGAGGAAGGGGGGCTGGAAAGGAGGGACCCTCCACAAAGGGTTGATTGGTGAGTTACGTGCCCTTGTGGACAACCGGATCTCAGTTCTGCTGAGCCTCTCTGAGGAGTCTTGTAGAGGATTGCTCCCTGCAGGATGCAAGGTGGGTGTGTTTGTCCTCTTGAGGTTTTTCTTGCATGTGGGACGTTCTACCACCTTGGAGAAAGCCTTGGGGCGGAAGAGCAGAGAGTCAAGGCAGCGTAAACTTGAGCTGAGACGTCGTCGCCGCTGCGCGGGGAACTGTCCCCTGCCGCAGTGCTGACATCAGACAGAGCAAGAGGGGTTTGTCACAGCCCACCCCGTGACGACTCAGATCTGCACGCAACTGCACACTTTGTCCACGCTATCGTTTATGTTCAGATGGATGGCTGGTTGGATTCTCTAAGAAAACGTGCAGCGTGCAGGATTTGCAGAAACACAGCTTGCCGTGATGCTGTCTGGCCCTAAAATCCGTCAGCCTTCCACATGACTCATTCTGGAGCTCCGCCGCGCACAGAGGCTGTGCTGATAACGGACACCGGTTGTGTTTTTTTTTTTTTTTTTAAATAGAGGCATGTTTTATTTATCTATTTATTTGTTTGTTTGTTTGTTTGTTTGTTTTGTTTATACAAGCACTGGGTACAGTCAGAAGCGCGGGAGGGTGAGAGAATTCACCAGAGGCAGAGCGGGGAGCAGAGCAGGCAGAAGGACCGAAGGACACTGCTGAGGGGAGCAGCGGGCGGCAGGAGAGGTCTGCGCGCCATGCGGGACCCTCACCCGGTGGCCGGGGAGCAGCCGGGGATCCAACCGGCATCGCAGAGGCTGCGGGCAGCTTCGCAACCCAGCGCTCAACCGCTGCGCCACTGGGGAGGTCCCGGACACTGGTTGTTGAGGGGAGGCTCTGAGGAGAGGAGTGGGTCCTGCAGAGAAAGGCCTCATGTTATGGGCGTCACCACATGAAGACTTGTTTTCTCATAACCACCAACTTGGAGGAGATATTCTCCTAGAGAATGCAGGAGGGAGATTCTTCGTTCTGGCTTAGAGGGGTCGGAGGATAAGAGTCAAGATTCTTAGGTGCGTTCACCTCAAAGTCGCCGCCACGTCACTGAGGTTCCCAGTTCTCTACGAATCCTTTACATCAGCCTGGAATCTGTCACGTCTGTGCGTCCAGTTTCTTTCATGTTTTCTTCCACCTTTAAATTTAATTACAACCCTGATTTTCAGCACCCTCTGCCCTCCGGCTACAGGAAAGGAAGGTCACTTTAAGTGCTGTCATGGAGGAAATCTGACTTTGACATGCTCTGAGCTGATAATTGGCTAATGTGGACTTGTCATTCTCTTTCATGAGGATGAAGGCCGTTGCCAAAAGATAGGAACCACCCCATCCTTTGAACTACCACTGACTCCATGCACTTCAAGCACTAGTTACTGCACCAACCTCTGCTTTCCTCCCAACTGTACCTCACCCACACACGCAAAGAGAGTTTTGACAGTCGTGGTGCTGCTGCATACCAGGGATTGTTACTGCTTTGTTTGTCATCCAGTAATGGGGTCTTTGTTTTCCAAGGGGAGAAATATGCCTCCTAGATTCATTCCTGAAAGTCAGTTTTTAAAATTTGGTTTGATTGCCCAGAAGTGGAGACTGAGACAGGGGCTTGGGTGCCGTTACCGTAATGGAGACGTAATTCCAGGGAGCAGGAACAAGGATCGTGCGAGTGGAATAAGGCAGGAGGAAAGGTCAGTGGAAGAATTTGCTATGGAGCATATCCCGCTGTGCTCACCTGATCTTCAGTGCCACTGGGGACCCCATACGCGTGATGTCATGTGTCTCCCCTTGTTGCACCCCTGAAGGAAGTGAGGGTGAGCCACTTATCCAAAGCTCACACCATCTGTCTTTTTAGGGCCGGCTTTGGGGTTCTTGTCTCCCCCCCACACTGTGCCCATCAAGGGCAGTGTCCCCCATCATTTCAGAAAAAGCTCTGATGCAAAAGAGGCAGCGACACAGTGTGCACGAGATGGGAACTGTCTCGAGATGACTGGATTAAGGAGGGTCACATGTACACACAATGGAGTGTTATTCCCCTACAGCGAGAAGCCCCGCCATCTGCCACCGTATGGAACGACCTACAGGGGACAACACTCAGTGAAAAAGGTCAGAGAAAGACAAACATTGTAAGATCCACCGTGTATGGAAGATGAAGAAAACAAAAACAAACGGCATGAAACAAAGTCAAAACCTTACACTATGAGAGCAAAGTAGCAGTTACTAGAAGGGAAGCGGGTGATGGCGGAGAAATAGAGTAAAGGGGGTCACTTGTACGCGAGGTAGAAACTAGACCTTTGGTGGAGAACATAGTGTAGCACGCACAGATGTTGATTTATAATACTGTGCACCTGAAACCCATGTAATGGGAAAAATCAATCCCACACCAATAACAACTACAACACAACCAAAAAGAATCGACGGATAAAAAATTGAGGCCCCCAAGGAAGTCAAACATTTGAATTGAACATGACGTTTCAATCTCTGCCTCTGTAAAGCCTCGAAAATGTGCTGTTAGTTTATAGTTCTGATTAACGACACCTAAAGAAAGGGCACTGGAGCCATTACCTGAGCTGGGGGACTGTCCACCCCTGTGGATCCCGCCAGCGTCTGCCACCCCCAATGGGCAGATTCGGATCCAGAATGCTTCCAAAATGCTTGAACACCTTCCGTCACTCTGTAACCTTGTGTTGGATCCACACACTTAATTTCATTTACCTACGGTCCTGATGCTCCAGTCCAACCTCCTAAATCCCTGAAGATTTGATTAATGGGGCCACACAGCATCTGCACTGGGGGAGCAGGGCCAGCACACCAGCTGGGTGCCTGTTTATAATTTGTTTGTCAACTTCTGTTTGTGCAGGAGAAAACAGACAACCAGCTGCTGTACCCACGCACGGAGAAAGATGACACTGACGCCTGCTTTGTGCTTTGGAGGAGACGCCTGCCGGATCCTCAGGAGTCCCAGGTTAGGACACCGTCCTCTCTGACTGGGGTAAGTAGCAGCTGCCGCATTTTTCTCAGTTAGAGCCCTTGGAGAGAAATGCAGCCGTTTCAAGAGACAAAGTGCCTCCCCGTGGGGCAGCCTGTACGGTCTAAACGGGGTGTCACTTTTTTTCCAATTCTGAAGGCCCTGGAGTTATATAGGTCTCTCCGTAAAAGAGATATAATGTTCTCCTTTTATGAATGAGGGCCCAGGAGCACTTGCAAAGGGCTACATGTGGCTCTAAAAATATGCTGTGTGGGGCCTTTCTGGTGGCCTAGGGGTTGACACTCAGGCTATCACCGCTGCAGCCTGAGTCTGATCCACACTCAGGGAGCTACCCACACGGCACAGCAGACCTCTCCTGTCTCCCCACTGCTCCCCTCAGCAGCAGATTTCAGTCAATCCACCTGTTCTGCTCCCTATTCTGTCTCTGGTGAGTCCTCTCACCCCTACACCTCTGGCTTACCCCCCCCCCATTCTTCTATGCAAAAATAAATAAAATTAAAAAAAATGCTGTGGCTTTGACTGGCTGCTGCTGCAGAGGCCCACCTTGAGGGCTGAGCATCCGGGTACGGAGGGGCGCGGAGACCAAGCAGGCAGAGGGGGAGCTGCTGGAGCACAGGGCTCCTGGGTGGGGCCTCTCCAGCTGTTGCCAAATGTGGGGGCAGTTGCTAGTGGCTTTTCTGTTCCAGAGCCCCCCAGGACACCAGCAAGGAAAAAAGGGGATACAGGATTTGAGGGTGTAAATAATCCCAAGTTGACTTTTCCGTGATTCGCGAGCTCAAGACTCCGGACGGTCCCCAGCGGGTCGCGGGAGGATGGTGTGTGTTGGGGCAGACCTGGGCTTGAATCCCGGCTGCCCATTTGACGGAGCCGGCCACCAAGGCCCCCTGAGCATGGGCATTTCGTTCCAATCACGGGTATTGTGATCTCGACTTCACGGGGTTGAGACGGGGATTTCCGCGGTGAGGGGAGCTCATGCTGCCCCGCAGGGCAGGGGGCGCGTAACGAAAGCTCCCTCCTTCCCCTTTCCTTGGTTGTTGGGAGAAGCCAGGCCTCGGTTCCACTGCCTGGGAAGCTCGCGGGCTGGGAAGGATACACCACAGCGTGTCCACTCACCTCCAGGCAGGCTGGGAGTGATTGAAGGGACGGCTTCAGATGTTCGGAAGACCAGGAGCTACTGCTTTGATGTCTGCTTTAAAAATTCTCTCCTTACTGTGGCTTCGCTTTGGACTTTTTGGTTCTGCAGGATTTCCTAATCCCCTTTAAATAAAGATCAAAAAGAAGCCGGCTCCTGGCAGCAGCTCCCCCTCCCTGCTGGCCAGTAGCTGCAGAGGTTGGGCTTGAAAGTCCTGGCGACTGCCTCGAGCGCCTGAGCACTCTCTGGGCTCCGAACCAGCGGGACGCTCGGTCGTCTCGTGCCGGATCAAGCCCCGGGCTGCTGCTCCCGAGCGTCGGGAGTCCCAGTCGCACAGCCTCCCTGAGCCGGCACGGCTGTGAGAGCTCACACCCACCAGGGGGTTTGCTCCTGCCTTCAGGTGACCACACCATGACCCCCTTTGTTGGACGGGGACGCCGAGGCACAGGACGGCGCAGGGACTCCCCAGGGTCACCCAGAGGGTAAGTGGCAGAGTTAGGGGCGGGGAGGCAGAGCCCATGTACATGGCTACGGCGCCGGGAGAGGAGGACACAGCCTGGGGTTGGTTCTCAGCCTGAGGCAAGTCCAGACCACCACTCTGGGGGTTTCTCCCTCCCCATTCAGAGGCTCCTGTCCACAGTGCTCTGGTATTTGTGATCCCCAGCACATTCTGGGGACCATGGCCACACAGCCACGCATACCCCCCCCCACACCCACGCCCACGCCCACCCCCAGGTACTCCCCCGTGTGCACATGCATGCACACGCAGTCACATGCATGCACACGCGGTCACGCCCCCACGCCCCAGCACAGGAACTGGAGGAGGGACAAGGGGACCTGATACCCTTCTCCCTGATCACCAACCCCATGGGGCTCTGCAGAGATTCTGGGCTCTGGGCTCCTCCAGAGACTTCTGGGCTCGGCTCTGCCACGTGCCTCAGCCGGCGGGCGCCAGCAGTGCTGCCCGGAGCCGTGTGCGGCAGCCCCTCCACGTGCTGTCCAGAGCCGGAGCCCGAGTCGGAGCCCGAGCCGGAGCCGCCTGCAGAATCCCAGCGGCCAGCCACCAGCCTCAGATGGGCCAGAGAGCCTGGACAGGCGGACACTGACCACTGGGCCTGGACAGGCGGGAGCCCAGCAGCGGTCAGCGGGGCCAGCCTGGCCCAGAAAACCCACCCAGCACTACACAAGACGCCGGACTGCTGTGTGTGTTCTGACAGAGTGAGCCTTTGGGGAGACTTGGTAGGTGGTGAAAGCCACAGTGGAGGAGCAAGGAGCCCACTCCTGGCCTCCAGGCCTGGCGGGCAGGGTGAGGGCTCCCTGGGAGAGGCAGCCGGGGCTCGAGGTGGGCCCTTCCGAGGAGCGTGAGGTGTGGGGTGTGCTTGGGCTGGGGGTGGCCTCTGAAGTCAGTGTGTGGAGGGCACGGGGTCTGGAGGTGCACTGGCCCTGTGAGGGGAGAGCTGGGGACTCACCTGCGTGAGAGCCGGGCCCGGGGGCGGACAGCAGCCCGCACTGCTCACGGCATGTCGACCAGCTGTGATCAGATCTCTGAGTCCGTGCTCAGCAATTTGGGATAATGAAGTTGCTTCCCCTGAGGCCCCACAGGGAGGCTTTGGGAAAGCGGAGGGTCCACCCTCCGTGAGAGCTCAGCCCGGACGGCAGGATGGCCCAGCCAGGCAGGTGTGGACCCTGAATTTGGGGGCCCTGAAGTCTGGAAGCTTCTGCCTGCCTCCCTGAAGGGACCCCCCCGCAAGCCGCCGTCTGTGCCTCGTCTCCTGCTCTGGGGCAGTGCTGGGCCTCCAGGGCCCTGACCTGTGGGCAGAGGGCACCAGTGCCCAAAAGCTGTTCCCTGTCTCTGTTGTACACCCCGTGGGCAGGAACTGCTGGCTCTGGCTTCTCAGACTGACCACCCTCCTGAGCCACCGCCCCGTTTAACTGGACCATCAAACTGCTATTTTCAGTGTCCATTTGTCTGGCTGGACATGGTGGCCTCAAGCCCGGAGGCTCGGAGTTGCTCCATGACACATTTGGTTGAAAAATCAAAGAGTCAAATAAGCCCCCCAGCCCCTGTAGGCACTGAACACTCAGCGGGGGGCAAACTTGGCCTTGGCTTTGCAGACATGAGGCTCCGAGGCTGGCGCTCGAGCCTCCCCTCCAAGGCCTCCAGCCCTGGCCTGGCTTTAACCTGGGGCTGATCCCCGTGTCCCCCCAAATTCACGTCCACTGGGAACCCCAGGGCGTGGTTGTGTTGGATGCAGGGTCTCTGTAGAGGTCATTGAGCTAAGATGTGGTCACCTGGATTTGGTGGCCCTAAATCTGGCCAGTGGTGTCCCCCAAACTGTACAGAGGGGCTGCAGCAGGTGCGCCCCTGAGCCCCTGGGGAGCCTGGGACCACAAGGGCTCAGGCATCAGCCTCAGGGCTGAGGGAACAGCGTCTGTGGCCTCAGCCCCGGCTTGCGGCTGTCGGCCAGGGCGGCCCCGCGAGGGTGAGACTGTTGGGCCCGTCCATCTTGGCAATGCGGGGCGGGGCGGGGGTGGCCAGGGCCTGGCGCTGCCCCAGCCAGCAGCTTGGGGTGCTTCTGAGTGGGACCGTGGACCCTGCTGTGTCACCCGGCACCCAGGCCAGTGTGTGCCCAGCAGCTATGGGCTCGGGGTGGGTCCCTGCCTGTGAGGCCAGGGGTCGGCCTGGTGGCTCCTGTGGGCCTCAACAGGGAGCCCTGGGGGGGCTTTGGGAGAGGGAGGCCGGTGGCAGGGATGGAAGCGGCTAGATGCAAGGCCAGTGTGGACACAGATGGGCTGAGGTCTCGGTGGGGGTGGTGCTCGGGATGCTTCCTAGGGGCACAGGAGGAGAGCCTGGCTTTGGCACAGGGACCGTCCCCCTCCTGGCTGTGTTCCTTGGAGCCAGGGCCAGTCCTGTGGTGGGCGGGCAGCCCTGTGGGAGCCTGGCACCCCACCTCACAGAGTGGCCCTCAGGGCGCAGCAGCCTGGGTTCCGCCAGGGCAGCGGGTGGGTGGTCGACCCCAGGGTGGCGTGTTTGCGTTTTAGGGAAAACACCGCAGCTGCTTTGGGGACACACTGGTCAGGTTGAGCTGCGCCGTCCAGACACACAGAGCTCGGCTGCCCGGCCCTGCGCCAGGTGGCTGGGCAGCTGGACACTGGCGGGTTCTGTTCTGAACCCTGAGCTGGGTTTCAATAGGATCAAACAGGCCCAAGCTCCCCGCCCCAGTCAGGGTCAGCGGCTCGGGCGCCCGCGAGGCCTTGGGAACAGCTGGCTGGGAAATGGCCGGTCATGTCAGAAAGGCGGGCACCCGGGGGTGTGAGCGGACCTGGATTCAGCCTGATGGAGGTTGTCGGAGCAGAGCAGAGGCTGCGACACTGCAGAGGAGGGAGGCGGGGCAGGGAGGGCGAGGCGCCTCCAGGGAGGCCCTGCTGCTCGATGTCCTTGCGGGGCTGGACAAGACAGCCTGGCCTGCAGGGTTGGGGGCCCGGAGCTGGCGCTGGGGATGCAGGGGGCCCCCAGGCGCCGGGGAGGGAGCTAGTCTTGATCCCCTAAGGGGGTGCAGCCCTCCCTTCTTCCCAGGCTCTGGGGGGAGACCACCCCCCACTCAGACCACTCAGCTGGGGAGCACAGGCCTCCGTGGCTTGGAGGGACACGGGCTCGGAGGTGTGGGTGTCTCAGGAGCATCTGCCCCCGTCAAGTTTGCTGCGTCTTTGTGTTCACACGTGCGCCCGAGCGATAGCCAGTGCAAATCTTTGTCTAATTAAGTCCAGAGAGCTCCCTCAACACGTGCGAAGTAAAAATTACAAGCGATAAGCAGCATCATGTCAGTTTAATCGGCGGCGTTTTGTCTTTCTTAGAGGCGCATAAACTGCCGAGCACTGTGGCGGCTGGTGTCAGGCGCACAGCGGGTCCTGGCTCGGTCAGGGTCAGCCTTGGGCGCCGGCCTCCAGGCACAACCGCACGCCCGGCTGGTGTCAGGGCGGCTGCTCTTCTCCAGGGAAGCTCTGGCCCGTGGACCTCGGGGCGCCGCTCCCCAGCGCACCCCAGGCTGGGCTGTGGGTGCGGGGAGCTTGGGGTCCGCAGAAGTCACCCTGACCGCTTCCCAGTCCTGGTGGCCAGACCCGAAGGCGTCCAGGAGCGTGTCAGGCCCGCGCGCCTCTCCACGCAAACCACCAGGAACAAGACACGCAGGCATGAGGCGCTTCCCCACTTGGGCTCAACTCTTCTTGTGGCGGGGCCTCCGCGCGGGAGCTGATGAGGCTGGGAGGGAAGGCATCCTGGGAGAGCTGCGTTGTTAAAACCCTCAGTTTAATTCAGATTGATAGCAGCGCTTAGCAGGCCAGCCTCCCCAGTAATTGAGTCACACTTCCCGAGGCGGATCCCATCTCCCCGCAGGCGTGGGGACTGGCGCCTGCGTATCCCAGCGCCCCCCCACCCCTGCCCCTGTGGCTGTGGCCCCTGGGCTGTCACTCAAGGAGACCAGGTAGAGGGGGGACCCCAGTGTGCCCTGCCCCCACCCCACTCCTCTAACTAGGCAGGGCAGTCCTTCCAGAAGCTTCTCTCTGTGGGGAGCTGAGTTTGTCTTCCATCATTGCTCTCCCAGGACTCTCGGCTGCACCTATTTGTCATTTGACTTGCTTCTCTGGTGTTTTCTGCCCTCGGTAGGCATCTATTTTGACAAAATCTCCCTCTATCTGGATCATCCCTGGACGCCCGGCTCATCCATCCAGCTGGGAGGGACATTTGTCCTCTAATGTCCAGCTCCAGGCTGGAAGCTGTGGCACGGAGCCAGCACTTCATCAGCTGGAAGGGGGAGACGTGGGAGGGCCTCACGGAGGCTGGCAGAGGCCCCTGGACGCTGCAAATTTTTGCTTCTCATGGTATATTGGACCTGGGAATAAACATGGCCACGTAAGATGGAAGCATTTTCTCCTCAGCTGGCTCTATGAGGTGGCTGTGCTCGTGGCGCTGTCTTGAAGTTAAGGAAAGAAACTCAAAACAAATTAAGAATGAAACTTCCCAGAGAACAAGAACAGCCTGCAACCATAACGAATTAAAGGTCTGCCGGCATGCGTGAGCACACACACCCATGCACCTGACCGCGTGGCTCTCCAGACACATCAGCCACACTAAGGGGAGCCCAGGCCCGGAGCCAGCGGGGCCCTGACTGGCGGGTAAGCAGAGAAGGAGGCAGAGGCTGAGATCTGGCTCGTCTGGGGGTGACCCGGAGCTGGAGGGGTGCAGAGGACACTGACAAATAGGTGCATCTACACACACACAGAGCACGAAAACTGGCCACGTCTTGGTGTGGTGCAGGACCCAGGCCCGGTCGGGCCACCGAGGGTTCTCGCAGCCTGAAGGCCAAGGCTGATGCACAGGGTTGAGGGGGAACCCGCTCCATCCCCCCGAGCAGGGGGCTTTTCCCTCCAGGGTGCTCTCCTCTGCCTCTCAGGCCCTGGTGCCTTCCCCCAGCCCTGCCCCAAGTGACGCTGCCCTTTTATCCCGCCCTTCTGGCCCAGGTGTGTGTGTTTACACACAAGCAGGCCAGTGCCCTGGGGGCCCTGTGTGGGCAGGGCTGCAGGTGCTGGCCTAGAGGTGAGTGGTGGGAGGGTGTGAAAAAGCCCAATTAACTCATTGACCTCACCGGGGCCAAAGAGCCTGGCTTCAGGACTCCATTAAACTTGTTGTCTAAGCACACACGAACCATGTTCAAATTAGCATATGGATAATTCTGTAGAAACCCCAGTTTTGAGCAGCAAATGAGCATATGTCTGACTAGCACTTGGAAAGGATCGGCGAGTTAAGTATAGAGACGGAGGGTAGCGAGATTTGACAGGGAGCGAAGCCATTCTTAACGCGAAACAGTTTCAAGTGCATTTAACAGGAAGCAACAAATGTTGAGAGGCAGCAAATCTGGCTTAGAGAAATGTGGCGCGCTGGACTTCTGGGAAGACCAGTCCAGGAAAAGAGAAGCTGGAAATACAGACCGTCCGTTGGCGTCAGGAATAGACACGTTTTACTGAATTGGGCCCCTGATGAAAAGGATAAACGTAAAAATGTGTAAAAGGCCGAAGTGGGTGTAAAATGACGCCAAAGGACAGCGTGTGTTGGCGCAGGGAGCGCTCCACCCCAGCCCCGTAGTCCGGATGATTTTTCGGGGACTTCTACAGTCCCGTCTAGGAGCTTGTAGGGTAAGTAAAGCATCAGGCTTTTCTGCCCTCCGCCATTAGGATTAATGAGGGATGCCCGCGCTCCTGCACGCACGCCGGATGGCGGCCCCTGGAGGGGGTGTGGGGCTGCGCAAGTGGGTGCACCTGGGCTGAGAGACTGGGCCTATAAGGGCGGTGTCGCGGGGCCGCCAGGAGAACCACGAGAGAAGCAGAGAGAACGCGAGAGAAGGCCGGAGAGCCCAGGAAGAGGGAAGACTTGTTGGGGGCTGGGAGCCTGCCCGCCTCCCGGCCCCCTGCACCCCCGCCTGCCGTGTGCCTGGTCAATCCCAGTAAAAGCCTGAAAAGCCACCGAGGGCTCCAGGACTTCTTACCCCACCTGCTCGGGTCGTAGAGAACCTGCCCTGTGTCCTCCTGCCCTGACAGAGCTGTTCGCGCTCCATCCGCTTTGGGGGCGGTGTGGGGACGGAGGGAAGCAGCTCAGGACCTGGCTGGCTGCGTGAGGCCGGCGCGGTCTGCATTTCTCAGTCGACGCTGGGTTCCGGGAGCATAAGAGCCCTGGCAGCGAGAGCAAACCTCAGAGAAAACGGAGGAGGAAACCCTCGTCACTCAGGGCCACCGCCAGGAAAAATCCCCGCGCCTCGAGCCGTCACGCACCAGATGCTGCTTCATGATGGCAGGACGAGCGCGTCTCCGCAAGCCGTGGGCAGGCGGGGAAGATCTCTGCAGCGCTAAGGGCTGCCAGGGGATGACCACTCGGAATCCACAAGATATTCCTGTGAATCAAAAAGGTGAGGATGGCGATCCCCAGGGCACTTGCCAGAGCCGCTGCCGGGTGCTGAGGGACCCCGAGATGGGTGCTGAGGGGTCCAGAGGACTCAGCGGGGAGAGGGAGGCTCTGGGAGGTGGGGAGACCAGGGGAGGGGGGACTGGGAACAACCCCTCGACGCAGAGGGGGAAAATCCCTTTGGAGAGGGTGTGCGGGCACCGAGCTTGCGGGGGCCACGTCCTCAGCCAGGAGAGGCCGCAGAGGTGCCCCTCGAGCTTTGCGCTCTCCCCGCCGGGTCTCCAGGTCCGCTGGCCTCATGGTTGGGGGACGCCCCCTTGGCACCCGCCCCGGGCCGGCCTGAAACATCAGTGTTCCGTTCACCTGCGTTCATGTTGGCATCTCAAGTTAATTTCATTTTATTTGGATCATGATGGATTTTAATGCAAGATAAGAGCAAACCTTTGCCAACCTCGGGCAGTTTAATAACCACAAGCTTTGATTAGACGTTTTAATGGGCGGGATGATGGGCGGCGCGGGGCCCGGACCGGCGGGTCCCTGCGGTGGCTGCGATGCTTGTTTTTCTGCCCAGGACAGGAAATCTAGTTTCAGAATTTTTTCCTAAGTCAGAAAAAAAAAAAACCCAAAAAACCAAAAACCCGAGCCTCTAACTCGTTTCACTCAGTTCCCGAGCGGGCCTCTGTTCAGCTGCAGCCCCGGCTCGGCCTCCGGGGACGGGACGAGGGAGGAGGCGGGAGGCCTCACCCGGGCTCAGCCCCAGGCGTCATCCTTCGTGGGCGACTCCGGGCTGTCGTGGCAAGTTGCCAAAACGAGGGGCTCCACGCCGCGGAGACGTGCCTCGTCCCTGGGTGGAAGGCAGAGGCCTGGAGCCGGGGCAGCCGCAGGCCTCGCGCCTGCACGGCCTCTTCCAGGCTGGGGGCTCAGGGTGCCCCTCGGCTCGAGGCTGCCTCACCCCATCCCTGCCTCCACCCTGGTGCCTCTCGCCAGAACTCCTGCTGCTGGACCGAGGGCTCAGCCAGAAGTTCCAGGATGGTCTCGAGTTCCTGAATGTGACCGCCCTGCCCGGCCACGCTCCAGGGCACCAGGGTCAGGACGCCCGCAGATCCTCCTGGGGCCCCGGGGAGCCCAGATTCATGGACTGAGGACCTGACCTTGGTGCGACGACGTGCGGACATGGGACCTTTTGGGGTGATCGGGGTGAGACGAGGTCATGGGGATGGGGCTCCCACAGAGGCTAGTGCCCGTGTCGGGAGAGGTAGCCTCGCTCTCCCCTCCGCGCCGCCAGCAGAGGCGAGTCTCACTGGGACCCAGAACTGAGAGACACAAACGCCTGAGGCTTACGCGACGCTTAGCAGAACACGCCGGGCTTGGCCACGGCCGCCGGGCTGGCCCCGCACGTCTGCTCTGCCCAGGTCCCGGCAGCCTTCGAGGCTTCTCTCCTCCTGCCTCCCCCTCCCCGCCTCCCCTGTCCCTTGGGAAGGGTGGCCATCTGTGGCCCACACGGTCCCCGTTCAGGGGCTGACTCATCTATCGCCAGGACAGTAGCCGGGATGGACTCCTGGGTCTGGCTGCAGCGCCGTGTCCAGCAAGAGTAGCAGAGCAGGGACCGGTCAGGCCCACAGGTGCTCGGGCGCCGTGACAGCACGGGCTCTGGGGTGAGGCGGCCCCGGGGCCAAGGGCCAGGGGCTCGGCGCGCCGTGAGCGAGGGTGCTGTCCCGAGGGCCGTGACGAGGACTCGTCGTATTTTCAGGACGTAAGCGAGTCGGTCGGTCTCGGCGGCGCGTGTGCGTCCAGTGTAATCCTGGTTTTGGGAAAACGTGCGTTTCCCCTTAGGACCGAAGGCGGAGGGCAAACACCAGCCGCCCACCGCCCTTGGGGCTGGCGGCCAAGTCAGGCGCTTTCATGTCCGTCTGTGTTTCTTCTGTCGCTTCAGTGATTAAGACAAATCAATGGAGATAAAGATGCAGCCTTGAAAGCTCTGTCGTCTCGGGCCTTCATCATCTCTTCAGATGTGCGCGGGCTGTGCCCGCTCGGCGCCAGCTTCCTCTTTCAACACACGGGTGGGAGTGTGTAACTGCCGAACAAGCCCACACCACGCACACCCTGCCCCTCGCTTTGTTGTCAGGCCGACGCCCGAGCCTGGGTCAGGCCCCCCCACCCCCCTGCTCCACCCCCTTTGCAGCTGTTTCTCTGGTGGCTCCTCCGATCCTAACCTCCAACCCTCCACAGCTCCCAGGCGCTCGCCAACCCCCACCGTGTGCGTTTGGCCTCCGCTTCCTGGGGTGCGACAGCTTTCTTCTTGGGAACTCCTATTCATGCTTCAAAACCCTCTCCAAATGTCCCCACGCTGAGATAACATCACTCCTGGTTTTAAATCCCACTGTTCTCAGTAAATAGTCCAAATTTCTTAGCTTGGCTCCTGTTGGTTACCTACATCTTCCACCGTTCCGTACCTCCCCCCACCTCCCCCACCCTGTTCCAGCCCCCCCTCCCCCATGCCCTGCACACTGAACTTCTGGCATTTACCTGTGACCCCTCTCTTCCCACCCCTTGACCCTTTGTGTACCCAACTCCAAATTCTTTTAAGTTTTGGCCTAAATATCCCTTCCCTGATGCGCCTGCTGGGGTTCCGGCAGCCCCCTGGCCTGCACCCCATTACAGTGCTCACCCTGCAGACCCCCAGTTCCGCAGGGACCTGTCTGGCCGTTAGGGCGCAGGTGACACTGGGGTGGGGGCTGTCATGGGATGGTGATGGGGGGACAGTGAGGCTGCGGCCCCTGCCAGCTGGGGGACGGGGCTCCATGAGGACTGCACCCCTTGCCGCTGCATAGCAGGTGTTGGCCGAGCCCGTGGGCATCTGACCGCCCCTCTGCTCACTCCAGGGGTGCTGCTGGGTTTTGGAGCTGACTGTGCCAGGCCAGGTGAGCCAGGCTCCATGGGTGCCTCCTGCCGCCTCCTCGCCCACTCCCTTACGAGCTGTGGTCTTGGAGAGTCTCGGATGGTCTGGGGTCAGGACAGGTGTCGGGGGGCTGGGGGTCTTCTCCCTCCTTTCAGGACCCACAGCTCTGCGGGCCCGGGTGCACTGGGGATGGGGACCCCTTCAGGGGGCACCTGTTCCCAGGGGAGACTTGGGGTGTTTGTAACTCCCTGTTACCTGGCAGCGCCTTAGGGGTGGTTTGTGTAAGTCCACAGTGAGGTGATTCCTCGCGCAGGGCTTCATCTGACGTTCACGACCCCTCGGCTCAGGGCAGCTGTGATCACTCAGGAATCACCACAGCACAATTTAATAAGGGGGAATGAGCTGGCAGCGAGTCGGCCTCTGGGGCTGTCATCTCCCACCTGCGGGGGCTACTGCTGAGGGGCCCTCAGGGTCTCAGACTCAGGGCCCTGCTGCTCACTCGCTCGCCCGGCTGGCCGGGGCCTCCTGGCCATCACCCCAGGCCCCCCCACTGAGATCCCTGGTGGGGCGCCTCGCTGGCCTCACCTGTCCAGGGCAGGTGTGTGGGTGGGGCAGGGAGGGGCATCTCCCTCCCAACTTTCTGCAGGAGCAAACGTGCCTGCAGCGAATGACGTGCCGTGCGCTCTGCAAGCCCTGGCGGCGTGAGGCAGCTGCCAGGACGCTCGTGCAGCCGTCACAAGGCGATTAACTCGAAAATTGAATTGATGAGCATTGATTTTGTTAATAAAGTTACTGTAATGTTGTAGGCCAAGTGAAAAAGCATCAGGCTTTTCTGCCCTCCCGCCATCAGGACCGATGATGGATCCCTGCCGTCCTGAACGCACGCCTGATGGCGGCAGCTGGAGTGGGTGTGGGCATGCCTAAGTGAGCACATCTGGGCTGAGAGACTGGGCTTTTAAGGGCGGCGTCACGGGGACGCTAGCAGAACCACGAGAAGGGCAGAGAAGCAGAACACAAGAGAAGGCCGGGGAGCCTAGAGAGAGTGACGACTTGCTCGGGGCTGGGAGCCTGCCCGCCTCCCGGCCCCCCGCACCCCTGCCTGCCGTGTGCCTGGTCAATCCCAATAAAAGCCTGAGAAGCCACCAAGGGCTCCAGGACTCGCTCCTCCTTCGCCCCGTCTGCTCGAATCATAGAGACCCTGCTCCGTGCCCTCCTGCCGCTACAAATATATTCACTCATTAGAATCCGGAGCTGAAAATAGACATTTTGTTTCTGATTACGGGGCTGTCCCTATAAATCTCCGGGGATGGGAGAAACGCTCACACCCCACTAGCCACCACCCCTATTAGAACCTTTCATGGGCTAGTTTTCTTCTCCTGTGTGGGGACTTGACACCTTGGGGATCCCCTGGGGCCCCTTTCTGGCCTCAGAGCTGCGGGTGCCAGGGCCTGGGAGGTGGGGCCTGGAGACAAGGCCAGTCCCCCCACCCCGGGCTGGGCTGCCCTGTTAGCCATGGGTCAGGGGCAGTGCAGGCGGGAGGAGGGCAAGGCACCTGCCGTAGTCTCCGGGGCACCCAGACGCATGTCACTGAAGCCGGAATGCAAATGATGAAACACCAGGGAGCTCCTGCCATGGGGGCCGACGGGGGACGGGCAGGCTGCCGGGGGTCCTGCGAGGCCACAGGCGGCTCTCGGCCTCGAGGGCAGACACCTGCAGCTGGCCGGCGCCGGCGTCTGCAGGGAGGCTGGTCTGCATGGCCATTCCCCGCCTGCTTCAGGAACGGGGCTCAGGGAGACCCGACTCCCGGGGTGGCCTGGCTTGTGCTGTGCCCTCCGGTGTCCTCCAGTTCGGGTCTCAGAAGCTCTCGGGAGGAGCCGGTCCTCTTGGAAGGAGCCCAAGGATGGAGAGTTCAGGGCCGTGTGGTGGAGGCCAGGCCAGGCGAGCCAGGGTCTCTGGGGTGGGCAGGGGTGGGCAGGGCACAGGGGCCCGGGAAGGGGTGGGGGCCTGCATGGTTCCCACGTCCCCTCTGTCCCCCGCTCTTCTCATGGAGTGAATGGCCGGGTCTCTCCAGTGAGGGGACAGTGACTCTCCTGAGGCAGAGACGGAGAGACAGAGACGGGCGTGTGTGTGGGGAGAGAGGGAGGGGGCGGGAATCCCTCCGCTGAGGAGGTAGCGCGGCTGGTGCTGAGAACAAGACAGAGCCGGCCCTGGCTGGGAGGCCCCGACGCGCAGGCCGGGCCCTGTGACCGGGCAGACGGCAGCCGGCCCCTCTCTCCGAGTGGCAGCCCAGGCAGCCCCGGCGCCCCCCTCGCCACCCACCTCCCGCCGCCCGCGTCCCGGGCAGGGCTGGGGTTCGTCCCTCGGTGTCTTCACGCGGCTGCTCCCGGGACGGCGCCTGCAATAACAATAATTCAGGGAGGGCAGTTGATCAAGCCCTGCTTATTGCGAACCGTAAATTAAAAGCGAGCCCGGCCACCTTTACGTCCCGCCCAGGGAGCAGCGAGCCGGGCTGGGCCGGGAGGGCGCGCCCAGCCACTCCCGCCTGCGGTGGCCTCGTAAAGCCAAGGAATAATTTTTCAAGGAGATAAGGGCTGGCTGGATGCGAGAATCGAAACCGCTGCCGACTCCTGCCCCAGGAGGTGCATCCGGCCAGGGGAGGGATTTCTTTTCCCATTTTTAATTTACAAGAACCTTGTAAACTACAAATTAAAGGAGCAACAGCAATTCAGAAGGCTTGATTCATTAAGCCTTTATTTACCCTTAATGCCTCCAAAGAAAAATAATTTGGTGACCGAGCATGAGCTATGGGCCGGGGCAGACATGGCCTCACAAGTCCCCGGACGCTGGGGCGTGTGCTGAGCGGGGAGGCGGGGAGGGGGGCACCCGGGGCCTCCGGCGGGTCTCTATTCTGAGCCGAGGGGTCTCAGGCCTGGAGCCGGGACGGCCTCGGGGAGCCGCGGCCGCTGGTCCACCCGCGTGTTTCACATTCGTGCCCCGATGACCCTGGGTGACAGCGTCCTGAGACCTCTGGATGGCCAGGACACCTGGACACGCCAGTGTGGGACACGCCGGCCCCTGGTGGAGGGCTGCGGAGTCCCTGCGGCCGCTGAGCGCCTGCCGCTGGCCAGGGAGGCCACCTTCTAGCTGTGTCCTGGCACGGGGCGGGGCGTCTCCTGGCACAGGCCATCCTGAGGCGGCTGCGCTGCAGGGCACGTGATTTATCATTCCTGGGAGCGTCTGTGGGGGGATTTTGGGAGGGAATCGGTGGGCTCAAGAGCGAAGAGCACCTCCCCCCGTTCAGGTGGGCTCCCCGGCCACGGAGGGCATGAGTAGAGCACGAGGCAGGTCCACCCTGCTCTGTTGGGTGTCCAGCCTGTCTTTGGGCACCTGCGCGCCCAGCTCCACAGCCCGCGGGCTTGGTGGGGCACGCACCCTCCCTCCTGGGGCTCCGGGACTGCGGGCCACTATCTCACGAGGGTCTCCAAGACATCCGTGCACACCCATGTCTTCGAGATCCTGCCTGATACAGGGGCTCCCCCCACACCCCGGCCCGGGGACTGGGCTTCCCCTGGTGGATGTCTGCCTGGGCGGGGTGGGGGCTCCAGCTCACGTGGGCTGTGGTCACCGCGGACACCACGCTGGCCCAGGCCCCTCGGGGATGGAGAGGCAGGCGCCACCTCGGCTTGGCAGGTGGGGGACAAGCCCGGGAGGGTGTGTGTCTCGGGAGGGAGATGTGGGGTTGTATATGGGGAGGGGTGGGGCGTGCAGGGGTGCAGCCTTGCCCGGTGGCCTCTCCAAGGAGCTGGGGTGTCACTGTCCAGAGAGGACTTCTCCCGGGCCGGGTGGCAGGGAGGGTAGGTCGCCGCCGAGGGTGGGGCAGACGCGGCGGCTCCCATCAGGCCCAGGCTGGGCGTGGGAGCAGGACGCTGCCTGCCTGGTGTGCTGGGGGCCAGTGGGGCATTAAGTTCCAGGGCTGGACGTAAGGAAGGGGCTCCCATGACCTTTTGGGGTGCAGAAAACTTGGGAGCGGTGCATGAAGGGCTCCTCCAGGGGCGGCTGGGTTTCCAGCCTGGGAGCGGCCTCACGGTGGCCGCCTCTGTCCCCGAGCTCTGCCTCACAAGTGATTACGTTGTTACCCCACTTGTTTTACGGACTTATCGCCTGTTTACAAGACCTGTGGATTTCTCGTTCCGTCCTCTGATGGCCCTCAAGCCCCCCACCCCAGGCCTGCCCATAAAGCACACAGTAACAATGGTGGGAGGGGCGGGTGGTGGTGGCCACCTGGCCTCTCTCCCCGGCCTGGGGTTAGCTCCTCTGCACGCGCGAGGGTCCCCTCCCCGTGGACCTGCGGCCTCAGCCTGTGCCCGCCCTATGCCTGCCCTGCACCCTGGCCGATGTGGCTGACCCTCCCCCGGCAGTGCCCTGCTCCATCCTGCCCAGCGCCGCCTTCTGGTCCCAGGGCCGCCCTCAAGTCTCCTGCCTCGAGGACTGCACCCCCAGGCCCATGTGCCCTGGCCCCCAGGCCCAGGTGTCTTACCCTATCCAGCCAGTGAGGCGAAGCCTGCAAGAGGGTGTTCTGGACAGACCCAGCGGCCGGGAGCCAGTGCCTGTGCAGACGCCGGGGCAGCAGTGTTGGCCTGGCACGGGGCGCTGTACCTGGCTTGAACTAGAGAATGTCTGGAATCGTGCTGTGTGCACGGACCCGGTCCTCGGGGTGCGCGGCTGGGTGTCCTCGTGGGCGGGAGCGGGGGGCACGGCATCCCAGGCTGCAGCCAGGCTTGGGCGTGGGGCACTGCTGCCCTGCTCCCTGGGTGTCTTCCTCCTGGAGGGGGAACGCTCCCCCTCCCCTGCGGACCCTGCATCCCAGCCCTAGTTGGAAGCTGCCTTTGGGGGGTGGGGCCCACGGGGCTCAGGGTGACCCCGCCTTCCGGGTCAGTGCCGGGGTGTGGCGGGGCACAGGCGCTGGCTTGTCCTCACAGCCCGTGTCCTGAGTCGCAGACCCTGTCCGCTGTGTCCAGGGAGACTCCAGGAGCGGGGCGTGCCCCCTGGGCCCGCAGAGCACGAGGCACCTGTGGTCACCGATCAGTTACTCTTTA
This sequence comes from Talpa europaea, assembly GCF_964194135.1. NCBI lineage: Eukaryota > Metazoa > Chordata > Mammalia > Eulipotyphla > Talpidae > Talpa > Talpa europaea. The sequence goes on from NC_140076.1 coordinate 1,377,709, forward strand.
TTAAGGTATTTCCTTCATTAGTCATTTCGTCGCTGCTTCATTAGCCCCTTCTCAAGTTCCAGTGGGCTTCAGGCATCATTGAGTATGAGATAATTTATTTTATTAGGCAATTTATTATCTAGATACATTTTTAAAGGTCAATTAATCAATTTAAATGGAGGGGTGAAGGATGGGGATCAGATGCTCCCGAGACAAAAGTCCCGTCTCAACGCTTTGGGGGGACAGCTCTGCGCTTCTCTTCTGCGGGGGAAGGTCAGCAGGGGCGGCTGGTGCGGGGGTGGGGGGTTGGGGGGTGGGAGCAGTGCCTGGCCCCAGGGGAGCGCCCCCCTCCTGGGAAGGGGCAGCTGCAGCAGAAAGGGGAGTCCTGGCAGAGAGGGTGTGGGGAGCAGCGGCAGAGGCAGGTTGTGGGATGGGACGAGCTCCAGGAGGGAGGGGTTCCGAGCACGGACCCCCCTGGGGAGCCCGCCCAGGCCCAGGGTGCCCAGAGCCTCCGCAGCAATCAGCTAAGACGCAGGATAAACATTTAGCCGGAGGGAACAGGCTCCAAGCCCCAAGCCAACCGTCTGGAAAGTCTGGGCCCAGCAGACGGCCTGGCCCTCTGGCCTGTGGGCGGGCGAGGGCACCTCTCATGGAGGGCTCTGCCTGCTCCTCTGACTTCCCCGTGGCGGTGTAGGGAGCAGGCCGGGGGCGGCTTCACAAGAGCGAAGTAACAGGCGGGGTCAGAGCGGGCAGGGATGCTTTCCTCCCACAGAGTTTCTGCGCCACTATCATTCCCCGTCCGCAGTCAATCAGCGGGGACGGCAGCCAGGGCACCGCTCCCCACGGGGGGACGTCTGTGCAGCGACCTGAGACAGCGTCTCGCTGGCCACGCCGGGCCATTCCTGCACCCCTGGGCGCATGGGGAGGCTGTCACCCCCTGCTGGGGACCGCCGGCAGGCAGCGCCCGCGGCCTCGGAGACCGGCTTCCCCAGGGTGGCCGTGCGCGCTGCGGGCCGGCGCCTCGCGGGGTCTCTGTGGCTGTTGCGGCGGCGGGAAGCAGCTTGTGTTCCCACGTGCTGCCCGGAACCCGCACGATGTCTTTAGTGACCGCCGCACTCTCAGGGCTGGGGCGGGCGGCGCCTGGGCCGGTCCCCGGGCAGAGCAGGAACGAGCCAGGAGCGCACCGCCCTGGGGCTCCACTTTCCAGATCCGTGGCCTCTGCCCGCCGCCCGTCCCCTCACCTGTTTTGGCGGGCGTGATCTTTCCCAGCTCCCAAAATGGATCCATGGCTTCAAAATGGTTCCCTAAAGCCTGAAGCAGCAAAGGAGCGCCCAGAAGCACAACTTAGCGCCCTGGAGCAGTGTGGACAGCCTCACCGCGACTCTGGGCGTGTGGGCAGGGGAGGGAGAGGGCGCTGGCCGGCAGCGGGAAGGAGTTTAAGGAAGAGCGGCCATCTGGGAGCTGGAGCCCGGGGCGGGAGGGCCGGACTTGACTTCTCCTTAAGGAGTTTGCTGCAGCCTGTGGCCGGTAGCCGAGCCCAAGGTCCTCTCTGTTGTGGACCGCGCCACGCTGCTCCCTGGGGCTGGGGCCACGGGCATGGGGTGCCCAGCTGGGTCCTACCCCAAATGGTCCCATCCCGGGGTACCCGCCAGAGCTGAACAGCAGCCCCGCTCTCAGGGGGACACCTGGAGTCAGGCACGGCAGGTGCATGGTCCTATCCCAGCTGCAGTCCCCGTGGGCCGCCCACCCCACTGTGCCCAGGAAGGCTGCTCCCCGTCTGCCCTCCTGCTGTGTGCGGCCAGAGCAGCGTGCCCCCCAGGCTTCTGGGCCCAGTCCCTGGTGCTGCTCAGCAGGGGCAGCGGCTGCTCAGGGTGCGGGGTGGGGGTGTGGTGGTGAGGGGGTACAGAGGCCGTCGGGCAGCTCAGATGCGGCTGCGGGGCAGACAGAGGCAGGCTCTTGGCGACCTGCTCCTCTCCTGGATTTCTGCTCTGCTCAGCCCAACCCAGTGCCCTCCACTCGGGGTGTGACCCCAGCACGGCAGTGTGTGTGGGGGCCCCTCCTGACGCCCCCGGCTCCCGCGTCCTGCCTTGCCCTCAGCGCGGCCCGCTTCCACCAGCAGGCCCTGGGGCTCAGGCGTGGGGCCCTGCCCGTGCGCTCCTGGACTTGGTGACTTCAAATTTTTAAAATTTATTTAATTTATTTTGAAAAAAGTTTTGCATAGAAGAACCGGGTGCAGGCCAGAGGGATGGGGGGTGAGAGGACTCACCAGAGACAGAGAGGGGAGCAGGACAGGCAGACTGACTGAAATCCACTGCTGAGGGGAGCAGCGGGGAGACAGGAGAGTCTGCCGCGCCCCGTGGGTAGCTCCCTGGCGGGGGATCTGGCTCGGGCCTTAGGGTGAGAGCGCCGGGACTCAGCCCTCGGCCAGAGCGAGCCCCTGTGAGTGCTTTTTTATGATTTCATTTTATCTCTTTTCTTGGCCCATTAGCTGTAACATTTTATTTTAATTGCCGCATTAGGGTTTACGGCGGATGCGTTTAAACAGCAGCGGTGACACCAGCCGTCCGTCCCCTCCCACGCAGAGTCCCTCCGGGCAGCACCGTCGCGGCCTTTGACTTCCCCTGCGCAGCCCCCGCGGAACAGACACGATGACACGGTGACGTGGGAAAGCCTCGCGCCACGCGACCCCTGCAGAGGGCGTCTCCGCGGCGCTTGGTTCCGAGTGGAGCTCAGCTTCGCGCCCGTTATCTCTTTCTTCCTGCAGCTCTTCTTTTAAGGACAGTTTTGAACTTCAGGCGAGCCGGTGACGCATTCTCTCAGCATCTGTGTGCCGACAGCCGCGCAGCTTACTTTTGTTTGTGAGAGAGACTTTCCCGGGCGCGGGATGCCCGGCGGGTGCCAGGGTTTCTTACACGGCTGCTCTGAAGCGCCGTCGCCCGTGTTCCTTGTCTCCGATGCGTCCCGGTACAGAACGTTGCACATCATTTGCCTGAAAACCGCACGGAGAGCCGTGCACGCAGACACGACAACTAGAGCGCCGGCGCGATGCGCATCACCCTGTCCTGGCCGCTCCGACGGTCTCGCCGTCACGCGTGTCCCTTCGATGGCCCCGTGTCTCCCGCGGCCTCCTCCCGCTCAGGGCTCGCCGGGCCCCCGGATCTGCGCGTTGTCGTTTTCCTCCAACTTGAAAACTATTTCGGCCTGTGCCCCGCGTCTCCGCCCGCCTCTGCCTCTTTGCAGGGTCCGCAGTTCCCCTGTTTTGGCTGCGTGAAACCCGCCCGCCGCCACGCACTTTCTGCCTTATCTGCAGGGTTCCCCATCCCTCCGGCGCGGGCAGCTCATGCCTCTGTGTCCTCGGGTGCTCCGACCTAATTTTGGCAACAAAGGACCCGTTACGACCCTCCTGTGTGTGTTTGTTACACGGGTTCACTGACTCGGCTCCGGGAGAGTGACCGGGCTGCTTCCCCTCGTGTCTCTAATCACCAGGCTCAGCCTCTCCCTGGCTCCATGGACCCGCAGCCCAGTGCCCGCTGCTGCACTCGGGGCTCCTGGTCACTCGGTGCAGAGCCTCTCCCTGCTGCGGGCTCCGGGTTTATCTTTTCTAGGATGTGCTCGTTGCCCGGACAGTTTGATCTGCTCGGTCTTGCTCTGAAGCATCGGTAACTCGTGCTGCAGAGGCTGCGACAGCCTCATAGGTTGTGTCTTAACCCCTTGCGCCACGGGGGAGGCCCTCTGAGTAGGTTTTAGGACTGGGGTTTGAGAACAAAGGAATGAACTTCGTTAGCCCAGAGTGCAGACTTGGCTGAAGTCTGTTGCTGGTTGCCAGGCGTGGACATCACGCAGCTGCAGCCTGGGCTGACCCTTCTGGTCTCAGGTCTGCAAGGAGATAACCAGGAACACACGGGCTGTGGGGGATTAGGCCACCAACAGCACCCCCAGGGGCGAAGGAAATTTCTGTCCTGGAGTCAGATTTCTTCAGCCTCTTGTTACCAGCCTGATAGAAACAACTGGAACAGCAAACTCTGTCCTTGCATCCTGTCCTTCTCTTGACCTGGACCCTTCCTGTCCCAGGAGCACCAGACATGGGTCTGCCAGCGATGGTGGGGGCCCGAGCAAGCAGGTTCACCTGAGGCCTCTGTTCCCTCAGCCAGCAGGTGGGTGGATGTCTCCCGAGAGTGGGGTTCTCCAGGAATGCATTGCCAGGGTCTGTAGGCGGGGAAGGTGTTTATTAAAGCTCCTGGCATGTGGTCGGACACTCCACATCAAACAAACCCTCTGATTAATTGAGCTGCAGTTAATTTTGCAAAGGTGATGGAAACGCGTGTAGCTCTTATTTGAGGGAAAAATGATGCCAAATATCCTAGCCAGAGGCAGGATGTTGTCCCAGATCTATGCGGATGGGCACTTGCATTTATCGAACTGCGCTGGACCCGTCGCACGGGGCGTATGTATTGGACAGGCGGCGGGGTCGGGCGGCGTGTATCACGAAACCACAGCAGCACTGGCCTTAGTGCTCTGTGGTGAAGGGGTCGGAACTGCAGGCTGCCTCAGAGTTTCTCAAAATTGCCTCATGGGCCAACACGAATGCCAGAGCTCCGGCCCTCACATCCTCATTCTAGCGAAGAGAAAGGGGGAGGAAGAGAGGACAAAAGAGACGCCCTTTCCTCCAGACTCAGCTCCCTCTAAGGGATTTCCCAGGAGTCCTACTGACACGTCACCCCTACAGCCTCCGGCGACGGCGGGAGGGGCGTGGGCAGGGCGGCCATTCCCACCCCCTTCGCCCATCCGCAGCGCTGCGGCCAGAGGGCCTCAGGTCCCCCCAGGTGCAGCCCAAGCTGAAGCGGCTCCTTCCCCTGCGCCTGCCCAGAGCCCGGTGCGCACTGGCCCCGGCTGTCCCTGATCCGTGTGGGCTCAAGTCCCGGCAGTGGCCTCCCTCCCGGCAGGCAGCGGAGCCTCTGGTTCTGAGCCACCAGCGTCCATGCGGCCTCTGCGAGCGTGGGGAGGAGGCTCGGCGGGTGCCGCCGGGGGAGGGGCCGCCTGGAAACGAGACGCGGTCAGTGGCCTGGGACGTCCATGCAGAGTCCGCGCCTGGGCTCGGGCCAGTGCGCCGCCGTCCGCTGGGATGAGTCTCCGCGCGGCTCTGGAACCCAGCGAGCTGCCCCTTGGGGGTGTGGGGTCACAGCCGGTGCTGATGGACGAGGGAGGGGCAGGGGTTCCTGGCTTCTCAGTTGTTGGGGGGCTGTGATGAGCGTGACCTTGGAGGGGTCCGGGGATGTTTCCAGGTGCAGAAGGTCAGTGTCGGGGCCCGGCTTGGCCTTGGGCGTGGCTGGACTCACCAGCCCTCAGAGCAGGTTCTAGTGTCAGGGCTGATGTTCTGACGTCACACGGAGCTGCCGGGGTGGGGGGGGTCCCTCCTGCTTTGCGCTGGGGTTGATGAACGGCCGGGCCTGTCCCCACGAGCCCCCGGGGCCGGCGGTGCAGACCAGCCATGTAGATTTTACTTTGGCAGGAACTGGGGGGCCCCCTGCCTTAGCCCCAGAGGTCAGAGATTTCACTGGGTCATTTTTTGAATTGGCCTTGGTGCAAAAGGTGTAAAAAGGCACACTGAAAGAGAGCTTGTTCCCTAAAACGGCCAACGCATTCTCTCCTGCTGCCTGACTCTGGAAAGTGAGCCTTCATTGACAACATGCAGCACCAGGAGCGAGGGGACCACTGAGAGCTGGGGATGGTGGAGGACGCACCTGCCACCTGCAGGCTCACTAGGAACAGCACCTGAGCTCCTCGGGAGCAAGTGCCCGCCATTCCCAGGAACCCCGCCGTGGCGACTGCAGCGCCCAGTTGGAAAAGAAGCTGATGAAAGCAAGTTAGTCCATGTGGCCGCCATGGAAACTGAGGTCCGAGGGCATCTGAGAGGACCTGGGTACAATTCCTGGGAAGAAGCCCTGGCGTGGCGGTGGGCTTCTGGGAGCAGGGCCCGAGGGTCGGGGTGACCTCTGCTAAGGAGGACTCCAGCTGCTGGCGGTGAAAAATGCCTCCAGGCCAAGCTGGATCCAGGCCATGCTGGAGCTCCGTGGGCAGATGGAGCGTGGGAGGAAGAAGGGCTGTAGGAAAGTGCTGGCGGGGCAGGGCAGGCCCTCGGGGGCTGCTGTGTGAATGGGATCCAGCCCCTTGGGGTCGTGGGTGGTTCTGAGTAAAGAGTGACAAGGAAGCCACAGAGGAAGGAGAGGCAGACGCACACAGAGCTGGTGTGTCCCAAGAGCCTCTAGAGCAGACCACTCGCCTCCAACGCCCATTCTCAGGACCGGAAGGGAGGTCGTGGCCCCAGGCTGAAGTCCATGCCTGCAAAAAAAATGGGCTCATGAGTCCCTGCTCCTCTCCCCTGCTACTGCCCTTCAGCGGCCCATGGGGCACTCTGAGAATGAGCCCTGGCCATGGGGTGGGGGCCCTCCCATGCCAACCCGTTAAATCCTGGGAAGTGTTGGGTGGCCGAGGCCACCACACAGCACGCCGTGGAGTGGCTGGAGCCCACAGCTTCTTCTGAGGGGACGCAGACAAGGACAGTTTCCAGCAGGAAAGGAGAGCGGAACAGATGCGCACAGAGATGCATGGGAGATGCACTAGCGCTCTGGCCCCTGGATCAAGCTGTTCCTGAAGCTCATCTTACCCCTGCATTTCCTACCAACTCTTTCCTGAATTCTAGGACCAGGATCCTTTCAGTGAATTCCCTTTTCACTTCAGTGGATTGAAGCTGGGTGTCTTCCACTGATCAATCCAGAGAGAAGGGGAGGGGGAGATGGAAGCCTTTGCGATGCACACATGTGCAGCTATCCACTTGCCACCCAAGGTGATGCTTTCCTGGCTCCATGTCCAATTCCTGCATGGTTTTCAAACAGTCCAGCCACCAGCCTTAGGTACGTCTGATCGTCTGTGCTGCAGGAAGCCAGGGGCTGCCATTGGAATTTAGAGCTGGAGCTACCATTCCTTGCTATTCTGCTGCCAAGGAGTTTCCTCTGCCACAGACTGACAGGCTTAGTCTTATTAAAGTCCCACAGGGAAATCTTCAAGTGACAGATGAGGTGTGGAGGAAGGTGAGGAGGTGATTGCAAACACGAACTGCTAGGGAGGAAGCATTTTCAAGGTTGGGCAGAGAAGTCTTAAACACACTCGCAAGAGGCAGGAGGCTGGGAGAGAAAATGGATTAACCCGAACAGTCCCCTCCAGCATGAAATATGCTCAGAAACAGAACCAGCATCCAGTGCAGCTCACGCAGGGACTGGAGAAAGCCCCGGGGAAAGGCACGGCTCGGAAAGTCACCAGCTCTCGAGGTCTGCAAGGTCACTCCTCGGCACCCAGGACAGCGTCTCGCCCTCGGGCAAAAGGCCAAGGCGCGCCAGGGCATCCAGACAACAGCGGGTGCCCCTGGAGGCGGGTGATTGGAAACTGTGCTGTCAGAGGTGGCGGCCACCCTAAAGGTGATTTAACCTTTTAATTTTATAGATGAGGAAGATTCACTGAGATGGGGAGGCAACTTGCCCCGGGTCATGTTACTGGGTTGTGGTGAAATGGACCGAATTCAGCCTCCTCAATTTTCCATAAAGCTCCTGTCTCGTTTTCCAAATGGAATAGTCTATCACCACGTGGCTGCCAGACACCTGCTGGCCGCTGAGAGCAGGGGAGTGGGTGATGGGGCTGGTCCGTCAAGTCAGAATCCTGTCATCGTCAGTGAATTGAGCAGAGCTTTCATCCCTTTCAGGAAAGCTTTTTACCCCTTTCAGCTGCTTGATTATTTGTAAAATGAAGGTGCCATTACCTGCCCCTGCCTCTCAGTGGTCATGAGGATGTAGGAAGATGATGCGTGTTGACGCTTAGTGGGAAGATGAATGTCACCCTCTTTTGAGAGCGTGGAAACTGAGGCTCAGCCCATTTCCAGGGTGACTCAGTGGGGCTGGTCCTGCTGCCCAGACGCCCGAGTCCTTGCCACGCTTTGGTGGTTTTCCTCGCTCCTCCGGCGCTGTCTTCATGTTCACCGTCTCTTGCCCCTCAGCGTCGTTCTGCTCACAAGCCCATTGGATGAGTTTCTCAAACTCCAGCAGCCGCACTTCTCAGCGTTACCTTCTATTTCTTTGCCGAAACTTCCTACCTTCCCAGGAGTTTCAAGCGAGTTCCCTCACTTGTTGGAGAACTTTTGTAGCAGATCCTTTAAAGCCTGTCAGGTAGTTCTGACACCCGGGTCTCCTTGGCGTCAGTGTCTGTTAATTATCTTTTCTCATGACTGTGGAGAATTTGCTGCTTCTTCGTACCTGAGTAATTTGGGATTGCATCCTGGGCATGTTGATTTATGCTGTAGGTCTCTGGACCCTAATTAAGTCTCATGTAGAGCGTTGAAATTTTCATTGATTTGGCAGACTTTTAAGCACACATGTTCAGGCCACAAGTTGTGACCTGCCTCCTGAGGGCTGTGGTTTCACGCCAGTTTAATTTAGTTTAATTTTCAAAGCCCCTGCACTGCTATTTGGCTCTGTCCTGCCTGTCTGGCCCTCGTGATCAGCTTGAGACCCATTGTTTAAGTTACCATTGTTTAAGTTTTCTCTCTCTCTCTCTCTCTCTCTCACACACACACACACACACACAGAGCTTGGGAATAAGCCCAGAATTTTCCCAAGCTCCGCCCTCTCTGTGTTATCCTTGCTTCTTTCTGATTCTCTGGGGCCCCCCTTTAGGCTCCCAGGGCTTCACTTATGGACACTGTCCTGCCCCTTCCTACAACGAATCCTGCCTGGGGCCAAATGAAGGGAGGACAAAGAGGATGAGAGCCCTGGGGGTTGCCCCACCGCGTCTCCAGTCAGAAGCTGGCCCAACTTTGGGGCTGAAGTCCTGGAGCCTCACTCTTGCTGTCGTTTCTGCCAGTCGTGGTCTTGCTTGGGGCGTGGGGTGTGGGAATGGAGGGAAGGAAAAAAGGGGACGTTTCCCCTGCTTGAGTGTGAGAGACTCACTCCTTAAGCCCGAATAGAGGACTTTCCTGTCCTCTGTCCACGCTCATGTCCACACTGATGTCCACTTCTGGGGTTGGGGCAGTGTCGAGGCTGGACGGGAGGTGCTTGAGGAACGCCAGATGGCCACTGAGCCCCGGGGTGGCGGTGTTTGAGTTCTCCCCCTGTCTGCCTGCTGTCTGCTCTCCAGACTCTCCTGGAGCTGCCCCGCGCTGTGCAGGGCTGATGGCCAGCCTCTGGGAGCAGCGGGGTCGCTGCCCACCCCACCTTACCCTCAGTTTGGGGAGGATGCTTGTATGTGTGACTTCAAAGCCCACTTTTCCTCTGGGGCCCTGGCCTCTTGGGAATTCCCAGTGCATCCCTGGGACACAGCAGCCCCACAGCAGAGGCCCAGGGACACCCCCAGTGGATCAGCTTAGGGGTGCCGGGCAGCAGCCAGACAGCTGCCCCATCTGATGGCTGGTAACGACACTGCACGGCTGCCCCGCAGCTTGTGTTAGAGGTAGAAGCAGCCAGAAAATGGTACCAGACTTCAACAGTGAGCGAGCAGACGCGGGGGAGCCTCCTGAGGCCTCTTGTGGCCAGTGGTCAGCGGGCCCTGCCCTGGGGATGTTCAGGGTGGTCTTAGGCCTCGGGCACTCCTGCCACTCGGCGCTGGGCCATCGCACTGTGTCAGAACAGTCACCCCTCCCTCCCGGCTGCTGTCCTAAAGGACCACAGACCAAGGGGTGAGACAACAGCCACCCCCTCTCCTGGCTCCAGCGTGTGCGGGGACCCGGGTGTGGGCGGTTCCTCTGAGACCCTAAGGGCCCTGCACCTGCTTTCCCCGAGGTGGTGGCCGCGGTCCCTAGAGGGCAGGCAACTTGACAGAAGTACTTCCCCGGCTCACACTTGCTGGCCCTGCAAACATCTTATTTGAAAACACTATTACTGCTAATAGGAGCTTCACCGCACCCACTTCGCCTTGATCCGATTAGAGACCCACGCGGATTAGGCTGAGGGATCCGGCCTCACTGCGCCGTGAATTATTCAGAGACGTCCCGCTCACGCGTGGGGGACGGGCAGCGTGCTGGGGCGGCTGCCTGGGGCTCGAGGCCTGGGCGCCCACGGGGCAGGCGGGGACCAGTGGGCTCTTGACATGATTCTGGCAGAGGCCGCGCCCTTTGCTCTGCCAGCGTCTGGAATGGGGCTCTGTTCCTGGGGGTCCCCCAGGATAGCCACCTGGCTGAGTGTTGCGCTCTGCTGCCGGGGGTTTGGCCGGGGTGGTACGGCTTGAGGAGGGCTCTGCTCCTCAAGGCACACCATGGAGGCCGGGACTCTGGCCCCTGAAGCAGAGGGCCCGCCCCTGTCCACCCCAGCAGCAGAGCTGCCCCTTGGGGCTCCCCAGGAGGGGCTGGTCAGTGCCCCTGATGCCGCTGACCCCTGCGTGGGAGGGCTCTTAGGCGGTGAGCACAGAAGACAGTACCTGGAGGTCCCTAGCTGCCCCATGCGAGCCCCGGCCCGTCCCTGCAGAAGTGGGGGGTGGTGGGGAGACGGGACGGGTCTGTGTGAGTCGGGAGCCCCAGCTGCCGTCTGTGAGGAGGCCACAGGCGCCGTGAGGTGCGGCTCCCCCGTCGGTGGAAACCCCTGTTTTGCTCCCTTCGCATTTAAGGAGGTTGCTGCGCTCCCTGACAGTGGTGCCCGTGAGGTTGGGGGTCAGGAGGCTTTTGTCTGGGGGAGGGGAGGGGCAGAGCAGGGGGGCTCCCCCCAGCGGGAGAACAGGAAGGCTGTCACCTGCTCGGGACAGGGGAGGTGGCCCTGGGAGGGGAGGGGGGGCTGTTGCTGAGACTTGGGCCCAGAGGAGCAGAACCCCCTGTGAGGGGGAGGAGAGGCAGGTGCAGGGGTGGGAGGGAGCCATCGCCGGGTTCCAGGCGTGCCGGCCCCGGGAAGGGCTGGGGATGCCTGGCGGGCCTGGGCCCTGGTCCCCCCTCACGGGACGGGCACTTGGCTGATGCATGCCTGGCTCTCAGGCCCCCCTCTTCCCTGACGCCCCTGGTCTGTGAGCCCCCCTGGTGCTCTGGGGCCGCAGTGCCCCCGCGTCGGGCCGGGCTGAGCTATTTCAGGAGCTGGCGGCCGTTGCAGGGCCCGGTGTCCAGATGGTGCTGGAATCACTGATCAGAGGTGTCAAATGAGGCCTGGACTCGGGGGGACAGTTAATGAAGTAGAAGGCCCGGCCGTGGCACTGGCTTACCTGGCCTGGGCAGAGCTGCGGACGCCTCCCTCCGGCAGCTTCTCGGGCGCTCTCGAGTCTCGCCGGGCCGGGCCTGCTGCCCCCAGGTCTGCCCCGAGCCCGGCGCTGTGGACTGACCCACAGAGGCGAGTTTTGTTCTGATGCCAGAGGCGATGGCAGCTGTGCCCCCCCAACCCTCCCCGCTCCTCCTGGGCCTGGGGTGCGCCATCCACTGGGAGAGCAGCAGAGAGTCACTGCCCCTGGCGGGACGGGCGCCGAGTGAGGGGCTTGCCCGGGGTGGCGGAAGGCCTGAGCTAGCAGGCCTGTGAGCGGGCAGTGGACGGCGCGCCCGGCACGGACGTCGTCTACACTCCACCAAGTGTGCTGCTGTGGCCGGTGCTGCATGTCTGTGATTTAGGCGCTGGCATTTCCACCTGGTGCTGCTCAGTGTGAGGCCTGCCTGGGGAGGCAACAGGCAGGGGCACTGTTGGGCCAGCCCCCGGGCAGCCTGCAGCAGGGGGTGCTGGGCGGCCGGGGACACCTCGGGCAGCTGTGCGTGGGTCCCCCGGGGTGTGCGTCCAGGTAGCAGTCCGGCCGTCCCCTCCCGCCCGGACACAGCAGTTCACTTGACATCCTCATTGCGGATTATCTGGAAGGGAGCCAGAGGCACCGTCCCTGGACAGATTCCTGAGCACCTACTGTGTGCCAGGAGCCCACGAGGAGTCGTGTTCTCCCAAGACCCACCGGCTCCTACCGGGAGGCTCCTCCGCAGCCTGCACTTGACCTTGTGTTCTTAGGGCAGGAGAGGAGAGGGGCCCGGGGAGCTGGCGCTGCCCACCCCACCTGCTCGCCCCAGGCCCGACCTCCTCCCCCCCATGTGGGAAGGGGCCAGACGACTGCAGACCCTGGTCCTAGGTGTCAGCCTGAAAGAGGTACAGGTGCAGGTGTGGAACCCCCAGACACCGTCCCGGGGGCCAGAGGGGCTGGGTTCCGGAGCGAGCCCTGAGCAGAGTGTCCTCCCTGCCCCCGGCAGGGAGAGGGCTGAGAGGCGCCCCCCGCCCGCCTCACCAAGGGCTCCCCTCCTTCAATCGGAAGCTCTATGGTTCTTCATCTTTCCTTGCCCACCCCCCAAAGTTTATTTAAAAAAAAAAAGTAAATGCTCAGCAAATAAATTTAAAGAGCAATTAGGTGCCCCTCCCGGGCACGCGGGGCGGGCCCAGCGGCAGGTGGGTCTGAGCGGGCTGAGGTCGCGGCTGCCCTCTGGGCCGGCTCCCCGCCCCCCGGGTGCCCACTGCGGCCTCCGTGGTGAGGGACGAGTCTCAGCTTGTCAGCTCAGGGAGGGGGGTGGCCCATGCCCCAGGGCGGCTGTTTTTATTGGCCCGTATTTTCCCTGTGAGCTGCGGGTTCATAACTTCTGTTATTGCTGAGTGTTATTTACGGGCCTCAGCGTGAGGAGAGACAGCTGGGGAGTGCTTGTCCCCACCCTCCCCCAGCCCCTTCCAAATCACTAAATAAACTCTCCGTGGAGTCTGGAGGGAGACCTCCATCAGGCCCCGCGCGAGGGGGTGGCTGTTTCCTCCTGCTTCCGGAACATTCACTCTGTTTCCGGAGACGAGGCCTGTCCTGCACGAGGGTGCTGGCGGACGGGGCCCCTTGGGTCTCCGGCAGAGGGGACCGTGGGCCGCAGGTTCTGTCACATCCAGAGAGGAAGAAGGTGCCACAGCACTTACGTGGCTGACGCCCCTTGTGGCGCAGCCACATCTGGCACACATCTGCTATGCCAAGAAAGAGCCACATCTGTCGCATCTCCCTGATGCCCAGAGGGCCGATGAGAGGCCCCTGGACCTGGGCTCGGAGTGTCAGCCGCGGGACGGCAGGGGCCAGGACTCTGTCTTCAGAAGGGCAGGTGCGGAGCTGCCCTCGCCAGTCCCCACCCCCAGGCTCATTTCCACTCCCACCATCCCCCTGGAGCGGGGTGTGCGGCCCTTTGTCCATGATGGGCCCCTTTGGGAGTAACTTGCTGCGTGAGCTGCAACAGCTCAGGGTTAGGCTGTGTTTGCAGCTGGTCTCCTCATCCTGGGGTGCCAGGAGGAGGCCCCGGCTCAGCACTCGGCCACTGCCCTTGGGCGAAGGTCCGGGTCCCATGGTGGGAGAACGTGGGTGGGGCTGGTGAGGGGAAGACTGTGGGGTCTGAGCCCCAAGCAGCCCACTGGCCAGCTCGGCCGCCTTGGACTCGTTATTGCCCAAAGTGTCCTCTTTGTAATAATTATCCCGGCCAGTGAGGATGCCGTGAATGAGCGTAGCAAACTCTTACACAGTGAGAACAGTTGGCAGCTGCCCTGGGCATGTGGCTTTGCTGTCATCATTACCACCATCCTCACCACCCTCCACATACTTACTACCACCACCACCATCATCACCACCCCCATCACCCCCATCACCATCACCACCATCACCACCATCACCATCTCCATCACCACCATCACCATCTCCATCACCACCATCACCATCACCACCATCACCATCACCATCACCCCCATCACCCCCATCACCCCCATCACCCCCATCACCACCATCACCATCACCACCATCACCATCTCCATCACCACCATCACCATCACCACCATCACCATCTCCATCACCATCACCACCATCACCACCATCACCACCATCACCATCTCCATCACCATCACCACCATCACCACCATCACCATCTCCATCACCATCACCCCCATCACCCCCATCACCCCCATCACCCCCATCACCACCATCACCATCACCACCATCACCATCTCCATCACCACCATCACCATCACCACCATCACCATCTCCATCACCACCATCACCATCACCACCATCACCATCTCCATCACCATCACCACCATCACCACCATCACCACCATCACCATCTCCATCACCATCACCACCATCACCACCATCACCATCTCCATCACCACCATCACCATCACCACCATCACCATCTCCATCACCACCACCACCACCACCACCATCACCATCACCACCACCATCACCACAATCATCACTATCACCACCACCATCACCATCACCATCATCACCACCATCACTACAACCACCATCACCACCATAACACCTACCATCACCTTCACCATCACCACCATCACCATCACCACCATCACCACCACCACCACCACCACCACCACCATCACCACCATCACCATCATCACCATCATCACCACCATCACCACCATCACCACCATCACCACCATCACCACCATCACCACCATTACCATCACCACCACCATCACCATCATCACCATCATCACCACCATCACCACCATCACCACCATCACCATCACCACCACCACCATCACCACCATCACCACCATCACCATCATCACCACCATCATCACCACCATCACCACCACCACCATCACCACCATCACCACCATCACCATCACCATCACCACCATCACCACCATCACCACCATCATCACCACCATCACCATCACCACCATCACCATCATCACCACCATCACCACCATCACCACCATCACCATCATCACCATCACCACCATCACCACCATCACCATCTCCATCACCACCACCACCATCATCACCATTACCACTATCACCACCATTACCATCACCACCATCACCATCTCCATCACCACCATCACCACCATCACCATCACCACCACCATCACCACCATCACACCCACCATCACCACCACCACCACCACCACCACCACCACCACCACCACCATCACCACCACCATCACCACCATCACACCCACCATCACCACCACCACCACCACCACCACCACCACCACCACCACCATCACCACCATCACCACCATCACCACCACCACCACCACCATCACCACCACCATCACCACCACCATCACCACCATCACCATCACCACCATCACCACCACCACCACCACCACCACCACCACCATCACCACCATCACCATCACCACCACCATCACCACCACCATCACCACCATCACCACCATCAACACCACCATCACCACCATCACCATCACCACACTTGTCATCACGATTTTCGAGAGTTGCTGCTGACAACAGCACCAGCAGGCAGGTTCAGTCAGCTGCGGCTGCCAGAGTGGATGTGCCTGTGCAAATTAAGAGAAAATGTGGAGCTATTACTGGGCGGTGGTGTCACCCCTATTGCTTGGCTAAGTGGCCCCGCGAGGTGTGTGCCTGCCCAGCCTCACACAGAGGGGCCAAGCTTCCAAGTGGGGAAATCTTTACCAAGCTCCTGACTCTGGAAATGCTTGTCTTGGAAGGAAGGTGGTTTTTTTTTTTTTTTTAAAGATTTATTTATACAAGCCCTGGGCACAGTCAGAAGCGCAGGAGGGTGAGAGAATTCACCAGAGACAGAGCGGGGAGCAGAGCAGGCAGACTGACAAAGTACACTGCTGAGGGGAGCAGCGGGCGGCAGGAGAGGGCTGTGTGCCATGTGGGACCCTCTCTGGTGGCCGGGGACCGAACTGGCGCTGCAGAGGCTGCGGGCACCTTTGCAGCCCAGCACTCAACCGCTGTGCCACCAGGGGAGGTCCCGGAAGGAAGGTGTTTTAACGGGGTGACCACGTGGGACTTGACCCAGGGTGGTGCGTCAAGTAAATGCCTTTAAGTCGCTCCACCCTCAGCAGGGCTGTGAGTCACGGAAACGGCGGATTCAGGGAACCCACTGAAGAGAGAGTGGGGCAGCTATTATGATACACGTGTGCAGGTTAGTCAACAGGCCTGGGAACTCTGGGGAGAGACAGCTGACTATCAAGAATAGTAAGTGGGGCTCAATGTTCAGCGCCGCCATGCCGGGCCAGTGCCCCCTCCCCGCGCTGCCAGGAAGCAGCCCTGGGGCCGCAGGTGACAAGCCTGCCCGGGCCTTGTAAACCTTTCCATTCGCTCCTCTCATTGGGGCGCTCCGGGCTGAGATGAGATGACGCCCCCTTTAGGGCAGCAAACCCCAGGAAGAGATAAAGCAATTCTCAGCCCCGACTGGAGGCGCATCCTTCTGCCTCATTATAAAATACCTATTATCTCCCTTTATCTCCCGGAAAGCAGCGCTAGTTCCGTGAGCAGCGTATGAGGAGCGCACACAATATAATAAAAGGACCGAGGACGCGCTGTTTAGTGTCAGGATGACAGATGCTTCAATTAGGCAGACAGGACCATTTCTCCCCAAAATAGATAAAGATGAAATTTTTATAAGATTGTGCTGTTTGTGTTTTTGGTACAGTTCTGTTACAAGCTTTCATTACGAGAGAAATTAAAATAGAAACTCCGACTGGGGTGGAAGGCAAGCATCTTGCTAATAATTTTGCAGCTCAGAAGCCCCGATGTCGTCACCTGGGTCCGCCCCCCACCCCCAGCTGTCTGCAAGGACCACGGGGCGTCACCAGGTAAGGAGCCCTCGAGGGAGACAGGGCGGGTGTTCGGAAGTGTCACCTGGCAAAGGCCTGCAGGGACTTCTGACGTGTGAAATCTTTGCTGCTGGATCCAGATTTCAAAGTCTTGGACGGTTGGGGTGGGGGTGGGGTCTGGCTGAGGGTGCCCTGCCGGTCTTTGCTGACCTTGGCGGGTGTGACCAGCGCAGCTCTGCTGGTCCTGGGCGGGCACCCGGGGCTTGGTGAGCCAGGCTGAGCTGGTAGCGCGGGAGGCAGTCGCGTCCCCCCAGTGCCCAGCGCTGGGCGAGGCCTCAGGGGCTCCTCATGAGGGCGCTGTCACCACGTCCCAGCCATGCATCTGCGCCCAGGCCTCCCCTTCTCTCCTCTGCTGCCTCAGGGCGCCCACAGTCTCACACTCCGGGGGGGCGGGGGGGCGCCGGCGGTGGGGCGCCGGCGGTGGGGGGGGGCGCCTTCTTTTTTATCACTGGAGAGAGGCATCAGCTGTGCAGAAAACCTGGGGCGTTCTGCAGACAGTGGCGGGTTCCGGGGACCTCGTGGGCATGCGGAGGGGCCCTCTGGCCGCAGCCACCACGGACACCAGGAGACGCGGGACTCCTGGGAAGGTCTCCCCGGGCATGCAGGGGTGCGGGGCCAGGGAGCTGCGGGGCGGTCGGGCCCTGGCGGCCTGGGGACCTGGCCCGGAGCCAGGCTGTTGCAAGGGGACCCTCCCCTGCCTGACAGGGACCCCAAGTCTGCTCCTGCTGGGAACTTGGAGTCTGATTTCTATTGCTGATCTTTTTATTCATGGTTTTTAAAATATGACGTTATCTCCGGGGAACTTGCGAGTCCTGAATTCAAGGCGTTTCCCGCGAGAGTGTGTTGGTTTGGGGCTGTTGGCTCCAGAGGGACGGCAGCCCCGGGTCAGTTTCTCGAGCGCCGCTTTCTGCAGGTTTCCTGGCTCAGACCTTGTAGGCGCTGGAGGGCCACAGCCGCCAGCTCTCCCGGGGGTGGGGGATGCGGGGAAGGAGAGGGCGCCGAGGGCCCCGCCCGCCACCTCCGCGCTGCCCCGGCTGTTCTGGGTCTGAACAGAAGCTCGCTCTGCTGTCTCCAGGCACTCGCGCCGCCGGCCGGGCCCTCGGCGCCCCTGGAGACAGCTTGGGAGGTGACGCAGCCCCTGGCCTCGGGGTCCCTGCCAGCGCCCCCTGCTGTGTCTGCCCCTGACTCCTGGGGGCCCCGCAGCTCTCCTAACAGGCGATGAGAGGGGGGTTCGTGTGTGGGCAGCAGATCGCAGTCTGGACAGAGGGAGGGGACGGACCTGAGGGGGTGGGCCGAGGGCCGAGGGGGGCTGGGAGGAGGGGGGCCTGGCTCACCTGCCTTCCTGAAGCGCCTGTGCTCTGGGGGTTGGCGGGAGAGGGGAGAGTCAGGCCTCACCCCCAGAGCCTGGGTCATTTCCTACAAAGACGTCCATCCCCCCGCGGCCTCCTGTCCCCGTGATGCCACGTGCGGGACCAGAGTGGTCACTGGGCTCCCTCAGCTGCCTGGTGCTGGGCTGCAGCGGCCGGGGCTGGCCCGTGGCTAACTCAGAGGTTGGGGCTTCAGGAGCCTCATGGGGTGCAGCCCAGGGGCAGTGGGAGGGGCAGGTGAAGGCGCGAGCGGGAGTCCCTGGCTGGGAGAGGAGGCCCTGTCAGCGGGACGGGGCCCTTGAGGCCACGCACCACCCGCACCCCAGGAGCCCGGCCCTGGGCCCAGGGGGGAATCGTGGTTTATTTCCCTCCACCAGAGCCGGGCCTCGGAGTCACCGTGGGCGGAGAAGGTGCGGCGTCGCCTCGCAGCAGGCGTGGTGCGTGGAACCCGCTCGCCACGAGTCACATCTCCGGCCCCGTCTACTCCCCTCCAGAGAGGACGCGTCATGTGAGCCGATTACAGTTTTGCTTTCTACGAAATCAGGACTGTCAGCAGGAGACGCAGCCTCTTGCTTCCCACGGAACATCGCGGCAGCAGCAGGGCGTGGGCTGCGGGCCCGGGCGGTCAGGCCGCGTGAGCCGGGTCTCTGTGGACAGCCCCGCGGCGGCCAGCGCAGAGCCTGGGCCCGCGGTCGACGCCGTGCAGACAGGCTGGACGCAGGCCAGGGGCGCGGGCCCAGAGCGCGCTCCGCACGGGGGGCTGATGAGCCGCAGCACAGGCATTTGACTTTGAATCTCTTATTTATGATCATTGTGCCCCGGGGAGAGGTGAGCGCGCCCCTCGGGAGCCGCCTAGAGCTGGGCCCTGGGAGGGAAGGGTTGGCCCCTCCCCAAGACCCCGCGGGCTGGATGCCCAGAGAATCGCTGTCAACTGCCCCCCGCCCCCCGCGACTGTCCCGAGACGCTTCTCCCGACCTGCCCTCCGGGGCCCCTGCTCCTTGGGCCTGGAGCTAGGGGTGTTTGTCCTCCGGCCTCTGCTCTGCTTGTCCCCCCTCCCAGTGGCCGTGAGCCTCCTGAGCCCAGGGGGAAGCACGGCTGCGGTCTTCTGATGGTGGGGGGCAGGTGGCCTGTGAGCCGAGGCCCCCTCTGCGGCCGCTCGTGGGTCCCCGGCTGTGACAGGCTCCTGCCCAGCCTTCTTTTATGGACGTGACTCAGGTCACGTGCACTTACCCTGGGTGTGCAGCGCCCACTTGGGGTCATACCCTGTGGCCACGTCTACCGGCCCGTGGAGGCCGAGGGTCCTCGTGGCAGGATGGGTTCACTGCCAGACCCTTGGCCGTCCCCGTGGTCATTTCTCCAGCTCTTCGTGGGGCAGACCTCCTGGTGCTCCGTCCACTGGGTGTGAGCGGCTGTCTGGGGCGCAGGAGGCCAGGCAGACACGGTCGCCCAGCTGTCTGTGCCAAGCCAGTGCCGGCCTTCCAGGGCAGGGGCTGGGGGCTCACGGGAGGGGCTGGTGCTGCACTGCCCCCCCCCGCTGCCCCCCACTAACAGGACAGGCTGGCTCAGGCCGGAGCTCCCCGGCAGCCACCTCTGGCACAGGCCACCGTCTCCAGGTGTCACTTGGTCCCAGCGGGGGCGGGGGGGCTGCAGAGGCCTAGAGATGCCCCCTCAGGGCCAAGGCCAGAGTCGTGGTACCACGTGGAATGCGGCCTCCCTCCATGGGTCTATGTGGCCTCCACAGCTACCACTTGGAGTCCTGGTCGCAGCTAAAGCCCCGCAGAGGCCTTGACACCAGCAGCAGGGCAGGCTAGGTGGCGGCCGAGGGCTGCGGGTGCTGGGGTTCGGGGGGCCCGAGGCACCGTCTCTGCTTCTCTTCCCGCGGTGAGCGCAGCAGGAGACGCGGCTCCTCCTCCACGAGCACGTTTTCCCCACGCGCTTCCGACAGGCAGGTGCAGACGCCTGAGTTTCGACAGAGAAAACCCAACGCGGGGCCTGTCAGTGCTGCACGGGAGTGTGTGTTGGGTCTGCAGCGGGGCGGGGGGCGGCTGGCATGCGCCCCGTGAACCTTCAAGCTGTCTTGTTTCATCCCGTGGCCTCGCCCCTTCTGTGGTCCGGCCGCTTGTCCTCTCGCTACCCCACGGCCCTGCCTTATCCCCGCCTCCAGGCCCAGGTGTGCCCACTCACACACACCCACACCCCGCTCAGGTGCGCACCCTCAGGCCCGCCCACGCCCCAAGCGCCTCCTGCAGCGGCACCACCAAGGCTGCAGGTGGCGGCCACAGAGGCCACAATGAACCACTTACCCCGCAGCGTCCTAATGGCCGCAGCTCCCGCAGCCTCTTCCCTGCCCCACCCCGGGTTCTGACCCCGCATGAGGGGGGCCCCTAGCGAAGGCTGACAAGGGCCGCCAACGCCCCCACAGACAGCAGTGCTTCAACCCCGGATCCCCTGGCTCCAGCCCCCCTGTAGGGTAAATAAAAAATGATAACAGGCTTTTCTGCCCTCCCGCCATGAGGACGGATGATGGATCCCACGGTCCTGGGAGTGTCTGCCTGATGGCGGCGCCAGGAGTGGGGTGGGGGCATGCGTAAGTGGGTGCACCTGGGCTGAGAGAGTGGCCTTGTAAGGGTGGTGCAGCGTGGTGGTGCGGTGCCGAGGGTGGAGGAGAGCAGGGGAGTGGACCGGGGAGCGCGTCGGAGAACGGCGACGACGAAGAGCCGAGAGCGTGGACAACTTGGCAGTTGGAACCGGTAATGAACCTGCCCGGCGTGGGCTGGTTGTGTTACACCCGCGCAGACCACACGCCGTGCGCCCTGGCTGGCCGCCCCCTGGAGGTGCCTGGGACGGGGTGGCGTGGGCTCTGCTGGCCCTGCCCACCCTGCTGGAAAGCCCCGGGAGCCAGCCCCCCGGTCCCGCGGGCCCCTCGCATCGCCTGCCGGAGCGGGAGGCGGGTTGGCCCGCGTGTGGCGTGAAGCCGGGCCCGCCATCGCCACGCCCGCCCCCGCAGCACAGCCACACCCGGGAGATGCCCGCGGACCGGCCCTGCGGCCGCGGTCTCTGCGCGGTCGGGCTGCACCCACGTGCCGGGGCCCCTGCGGGCATGGTGACGGCGCTTCTGTTCGCGAGCGTTGTCGCCAGCGCTGAGAGTGAGCCCTGGGGAGCAGCTGTGCCGCGCAGACCTGAGCTGCGAGCCTGGTTCGTGTGACGGTGATTGAAAACACGTATCACAGACACGCCCCGGGAGCGGGTTTGGGTCGTCACGGGCTGAGGATGAGTCACCGACGAGGCTGGCAGTGGCAGACATCGTGAGACGTGGGGATGACAGCTTGGCGCCGCCGAGGAAAACAAGATCCTTCACAGCCTCAGACTGTGCTCCGCATCGAGCCAGCGCGAGCTCCGAGAACGTTCCTCGCGCAGAAGACCCAGTTGTCTCCGTGGGCGAGGGGGCGGGACGAGCTTCAGGGGTCTCCGACCCCGGGGACAGCGTCTGGGGACCAGAGCCCGGGGGGCAGCTGGCCGAGTGGCAGGACCCGTGTCCCTCCTCTCAGGGCACCCGGCCCTGCCGCTCTGGCCTGTGAGCTCTGCCACCTCGTCAGGGCCTGCACCTCCCCAAGCCAAGTTCATTTTTTTTTTTAAACTTTTATGGTTTTTATTTTTTTTAATTTATTTACTTATTTATGCAAGCACTGGGTACAGTCAGAAGCGCGGGAGGGTGAGAGAATTCACCAGAGCCAGAGCGGGGAGCAGAGCAGGCAGAAGGACCGAAGTACGCTGCTGAGGGGAGCAGCGGGCGGCAGGAGAGGTCTGCGCGCCATGCGGGACCCTCCTCCGGTGGCCGGGGAGCAGCCGGGGATCGAACCGGCGCCGCAGAGGCTGCGGGCAGCTTCGCAACCCAGCGCTCAACCGCTGCGCCACCGGGGAGGCCCTTAGTTCTTTTTTTTTTTTTTTTTTTTTTTGCTAGGGAAATATCTAGGGTATTTTTTTTTTTATATTCCTCATACAATTGCGACCCCCTTATTTTGACCCCAATCCCTCCCCTCCCCGCCCCTCCACCCCCCAAGTTCATTTTTAAAGTAAAACGGAGATAACAGCTTTGCAGGACTTTCCTGGGTGTTGTAGCCAAGGGTCGCGAAACTGGTGGCTTAAACCCACAGAAGTGACACCCGCGGCGGCGGGAGGCCCCACACGCGGAGAGCCCCGGGCCGCCAGCAGCCCCTCGTCACGCCAGCAGGTGGCAAATGGGCCCGGTGGGCTCTCCTTCAGGTTTGCCAGGCCTGTTTCTCCAGAAACTTCTCCAGGCTTCGGCGCTTGCTCCATTAAGTTAAACATCTTTAATCTGGCTCAATTTGCAGCCATTCGTTTTAATCATGCAAAGGTCAGCTGTCACCGTGCAAATGTTAGGCTTAATTTCTTTTCTTGATGAATATTATATCAGCGATAATTTGGCCCAATTTTAGTCATTTGCCAATAGGTGCTCAGGGGTTGGGGTCGGGACGGCAGCGAGGGGAGCGAGGTGGAGGAGGGCTTGGCTCGGGGCCCCGTGCCTTTGAGCCCCCCAACGTGGCAGCGGAGACGTGGGGCCAGGGCCTGGGCTCCCGCCCCCCAGCGACGCTCAGCGCCTCTGCCGGGTCCTCCAGCAGGACTGGCGTTGGGGGGCTGTTCTTCCCTCTTCAGAGTGGGGAGCTCCTGAAGGGGCAGGTGTGTCCAGAACCCCTGCCCTCCTGCTCCCCTCTCTGCCTCTGCACCTCAGTTTCCAAGCTGAAGGCTGAAGTGGAGGCTTTGCAGCCCCCCAGCGAGCCTTTCCCGGCCTGTGCCCCAGCCTGGGCTGTGCCGGGAGCGCCAGCAGGCATTGGCGGAGGGGCCCGGGCGTCCACTCTGGGGCCGCGCTGACATTCTGGGAGGCAGCTCTGTGAGTCACGAGACTTGGAACCTCTCAGAATTAACCAAGCGGCTCCGGTTTGTTGTGTCTTGACACCACCAGCCTCTGATGAGCTGCGCCGTCCGTGGGGACTTGGGGGCCACCGTGTTCCAGGCTGCAGGACAGTTTAGAGTCACCGGAAGCGGGAGCCAAGTGTGCAGTGGACGAGGGTGTGTGAGCCGGGAGCCCCGGGCCACTCGCCCCGGCCCCCTTCACAGAGAACTGAGCCCGGCCCAGGCAGAGGACAGGACTGGCCGAGGCTACACAAGCAGCAAACGGTGGAAACGGACCCGGAACCCAGAGGGTGGGCCTTCCTCTGGGGTGCGGGACCCCACGCGGGGAGCTCTCCGCAGTACTGGAGAGCCGCTCCCGTCCACTGCTCTCCTGGCGCCACCGAGGTCCGGGGGCGGGGGCCGAGAGGGGCCTGGGGCTCTGACGGCGTGGGGATGGCGGCACCTGGTCCGGGGGCTCCTGGCCGCCTCGGGGAAGCCTCTGCTGGCGCCTGCAGCTGGGGTTGGCGCGTTTCCTCCCGTCGGGTGCTGGTGCGGCTCTTCCTGCCGGCCGAGCCCCGTGCCTTCCGGGCTCTCCAGTGTCTCACGCGCTGCGGACCTGTCTTGTCCACGGTGTCCTTTGAAGTTCAAGTCCGCACTCTCGGCCCAGCCCAGGGCCTCTCGCTCCCCATGGCTGTGCTGCCACCTCACGGCTGCGGACCCTCGGCTGGACGGAGCCCTGAGGTTCGTGTCCATCTCCCTCCAGCGCTTGCAGCTTTGACCCCTCGTCTGGGGCTCTGCTCGGGCGCCCTGACCGTTGGCGCGTGGGGATTCGGCTGGCCCCACTCTCTGGCCTCTGGGACCTCGTGCGTCTCTCCTCCTGTGGTTCCGGGAAGGGGGTGAGCTCAGTGGGTGTCCCCACCTTTGGAGGAGGCTCGTGGGAGCCGAGCCCCATGCCTGGCACCAAACCAGGCACCTTCTGGCACTGCCCGGGGTCAGTGGCTCGGCACTGGGCAGTTGTAGAGGCAGGAACTGGACCACAGTGCAGGTTTTCTGATCCCATGCAGACCGGGTAAAGGAGGAGTCAGAGTCCTCATTAGTTTTGCAGGTTTTTTTATTGGGGTTCACCAGGCATATGGCAGGCAGGCATGCCAGCCTCCCAGCCCCTAGCAAGTCTTCACTCTATCTGAGCTCTCTGGAGTTCGTTCTGCTGCTTCTCGGCTTCTCTTTCAGCTTCGGCTTCTACTGCTGTTGCTGGCGTCCCCGGGATGCCGCCCTTAAAAAGCACAGTCTCAGCCCAGGTAAATCCCATCTACCTATGCCCACACCCCACTCCAGGTGCCGCCATCAGGCATGCATTCAGGACAAGGATCCATCATCTATCCTGATGGCGGAAGGGCAGAAAAGCTTGATATTTTCTTTACCCTACAGCAGTGCTGGCCCACGCAGCCCCGCACCACTGCCGCACACGGGAGTGAAGCTTCACGGTGGGAAACGGGAGCAGCACTGCGTGTGCCTGGAGCACGCCCATCTGAGGGTCTGCTCGTGAGTGGGGCCAGCGGGCGGGAAGCTGGCTCAGCAGGAGCCCGGGGAGCGGGTGATCCAGTCACCAGGGCAGAGAAAGCCCGGCCAGGCCGTGCCGGCCGCCGAGACAGAGCCGGTGACCGTCCCCAGGAGACACGCGCCGGACAGGCCCCTGTGCTGGGCGAGCCTCGCGGTGTCCAGGGCTGCAGCCAACAGTGGACAGCGAGACACGGGAGCCGGGGGGTGGAGGCCCAGGGAGAGCCGCTGGTCTGGCTGAGGAGCGCATCTGAGGGGCCATTTCCTGCTGGGGGCCGCTTATGGGAAGCCAGGTCAGGGCTGCAGGGGTGGGGTCACAGGTGCCAGGCCCCATGATACAGGTGTGAGGGGTGGCGCAGCACCCGTCTCTGCCTGCTGGATCCCAGGAGCACCCCAACATCGTCACAGTGAGGAATGTCTCCCTGCGGGTCTGCTGTCCCGAGCGGCCTGTTCGGCCGCCATTTTGTAGCCTGCAGTTCTGCGTCCCTACACCTGGTCAGGACGGCCCGGTCGCTCGGTCAGAGCCAAACCCCACAAGGCGCCTCTCGGCTCAACCAAGAGCTTGAAGCTGCGTCGCCCGGGAAGGGCGCGCGTCACCAGGGGTGAGCGGGAACGCCCGGGGGCTGAGGACCGGTGTAGGACACGGGACCCCGGAAGCTGATGAGTGGACGCCTGTGGATGAGAGAGAAACCGGGGCTGGGGACCGGGGGCCTGGTCTCGGGGACAATACCGAGCGGTCGCGCGGACGAGAAGTGCCTGGAGGTGACAGCACGTGTCCTGGTCTCCCCCTCCCCTCCCCCCGCCCTGCTCCCCTCCCCGCCGATGCTGCGGGGTTCTCCCAGCCGGAAAGAGGCCAGGGTCTTGCCCTCAGCAGCATCCTGCCTGGTGCAGCCTGCTCCACGACGCCCGCTTCTTTGTCAGCGTGGTGTTGCCTGATGCAGCGTCTCCCGCATCAGGTGCTGCGGGACCCTGCTTGGGAGGCAGGGGCTGTGGGGCTCTGGCGTGGTCAGCTCCCCCCGGGGGCCGTCCTCCATGCTCCCACCCCACGGCAAGATGAAGAGTCCCGGGAAGAGGCGGAAGGGGGGGGCTTGTGCTCCCCAAAGTCTGTGCGGCTGCTTCATCTGCAGCCCCGGGGGAGGGGCCCGCAAACGCTGTTGGCCGAGCGAAGCCGAACCCCCGGGACGCGCGCTGGCTCGCAGAAGTCGGCTCGCTCGGAAAAACCTGCTTGCAAGGAGTTTCTGGGGAAAACTTTTAATGAAGGGCTGGGAGAGCAAGACCCATTCAATTCCCCCCAATTACGGTGGAGGCACCTGGAGCGCGCCGCGGTTTGCTGCTTTGCCTCGGGTCTTCTGAGGCTGGATTTAAATCGCAGCCTGTGCCAGGCAGAAGGAGCAGCTTTGTGATCGCTGTGCCGGGAGTGGCTGCAACAAATTAGCAAGAAATGAAATATTCCCACAATAGGCGCGCGCCATGATGAGGTCGTCCGCACCGGCAATTACCTTTCAGATCTCACAGCGCAGGGGCGTCTCCGTCCCCAGAGCTGACTCGCGGCTTCGTGCGTTGGCTCCAGCTCAGCCCCGAGCGGGGGCCTGCGGGTGCGCCCTTGGGGAGGCTGAGCCCGGCCAGCGCCCACTGCGGCCTGGGCCATGGAGGGGCCGGGCGGGGGCCTGGGCAGGGGCCCGGAGGCAGCATGCAGTGGGGTTTGCCTCCTGCGCGCCCCCTGCCACCCTGCCCTGGTCCCGCCAGCTGCAGCCCATGGACAACTGGCCCAGCCTGCAGGCCCCCAGCCCCGTGGTCAGGATGGACTCGGGCGGAGTTTGGCCCCTAATTCAGATCGACAGCTCCATGGTGTCCCACAGATTGTCCCTGAGGGTCTGTTGAGACTGTGGATTAGGGGGTGATGTTTTAAACGATTCCCCCAACCCCCGTGCTATAGGGTGAGTTGTATCCCCTCAAATTCACACTGGTGTCCTGTCCCCCAAACCACAGAGGTCAGCTCCCGTGGAAATAAGGTCACTGCAGACATGGTCATGTAGGGTGAGGCCAGTGCTGGGGACCCTGCCCAGCCTGTCCTTTTGGAAGGGTCCTCCCAGGACCTGGGGGTGCTGTCTGGGCTGGGGGTGGGGGGCAGCCAAGTGTGCTGGGGGGATGTGGCCTCCCAGCCCCTCTGAAACCAGCCCACCCGGGGCTTTTGTGGGCAAGGGGCTGAGTCTCCACAGCTGGCTACCTGTTCCCCCAGCGATTGTGGGTGATGCCAAAGCAAAGGCACGTGGCGGGGGAGCCGGGCTCTGTGCCCAGACCAGGTGGCGCATCTATGGGAGCCCCAAACGGGGCGGAGTCTGCTCGGCCATCCCGCCCAGAGCTCAGGGGCGTGGCGAGAACGTTCTGGAGTGAGACAGCCTCCCTGTGACACTGCTCCGGATGAGATAATGCGGTTCAGGGAGCCGGGCTGCTGGCGATGCCATTTAAAGTCCACGCCGCTCCTGGTGCTCCTGGTGCTGTGATCGGATCGGTGTGTCGCTGGGCGGGGCCGAGGATGCGATTCCCGGTCCTGGAGCCACTGGGCGTCCCGCTCTGCTCTGCTCGGCGCTGCTCCGCAAGGCCCAAACTGCGATTTTCTGTCTCGCCTGCCAGTGGTGGCCTTGTCAGGCCTGGCGGCTTGGGCCTGCCCACTGCCCACCGATCCCCACACCCGTGACTGCCCGCACTGCTTCTCTGGTCAGCTTGGAGGTGCCCGACACACCCCCGGAGTTGCTGCCAGGTCCTGGCGTGAGGCTGTGTCCTCAGCCACAGCGCAGGGGAGTCCGGACCTCTCAGCACCCCAATTCCTCGCCAGTGCTGATCCCAGACAAACAGGCGAGCTGGGGGCTGCAGGGGACCGGGGTGCAGAGATGACCGGGCCTTGTCCAACAGCTGGAGCGCCCGTCTAGCTGGCTCTGGCTGGCCCACCTGGTGAGTTCATCTGCCTTTAACAAGTGGCTTCATTTCTGGGTGAGGGGAGGGGGCATTTCAAGGCACAGAGAACAGATGCTGGACGATCACCCCGATGACCAAGGCAGACACGGACCAAGCTCCTGGGTGTCCATGCGGCCGCTGGCCTAAGTGTCAGCCGGCAGGCTGGGCCGGCACCGTCCTCCTGGGCCTGGGCGCTGCCTGCTGTGCAGGGCCGACTCTGTGGGTGGAGAGGGACCTGCCGGCCGTGGGCACGTCTGCACTGAGGCTGGCGTCAGTGTGTGTTCACTCTCTGCTGCCAAATGACCATAAACCGGGGCTTAAAACAGCAGAGATTGTCCCTCAGGAGGACCGGAATCCTGGGGTTGGGCGGCCGGCTGGGCCTGCTCCCTCCTAGGGCTCCTGGGAGGGTCCATCGGCCTCCTCTGGCCTGGAGTGGTTTTCCAGGCCACCCCATGTCCCGCCTGGTGGCCGCGTCTCCAGTCCCTGCCCCGGCTCCTGGAGTGTCCTTCCTGCCTCTTCCAGGTTCTGGGCCTTTGCCCGCGGCCGGCCTGGTGACTCGGGCTCTCAAGGTGGTGCCGTCTCCCCTCCCACTGGGGCGCCCAGGCCCATGCGCCTCCTCCCAGTGCACGGGCTGGGGGCACAGCCCACCCCCCCCCCCCACGCTGGGCACCGTTGCCTGTGTAGGATGCGGCAGGGGCAGCTCCGCCTCGGGGTTGTTTTGAGGCTGAAAGAGAAACCCCCGCCCCCCGCGATGTCTTACCTGGTGAGGCGTTACCAGCCAGCCCAACCCCGTCCCCGCCCACAGGACCGGCCAGAGTCTGCCCCAGAAGCCCACGGTCACCCCATCCTGGCGCTGGCCAGAGGGGCAGCTTGTCCATGGTGTGCTTTGAGGGGCCAAGTGTGGACGGTCCCTCAGCCCCCCAAGTGGGAGGAGAGCAACGAGGATGCGGGCCGGGGGGGCTGCCCCCTGCTTCTGCCTGTCCCCCTGCGCTCCCTGGAGGAGGCGGCCAGCGCTTGCTTATGCACAAAGGAGTCTTTGTGAACCGGCCTGTGGACTTGCTTATCTTGCAGCTAACCAAGGGCAAAGAGAAGTCTGCTTCGTCCACAGCCAGGTTTGCTGGCAGGAGCGAGCGGAGCTTCCTCTTCATGCTGTTCCAACTGGCAAAGAGCTTTGGTTTGTTCCCAGGCCCGTGGCTGTGGCTGTGTCTGTGGCCCAGGCCATGTAGGTGTCTGGCTAGGATTTCGGGGTCTTCTGGTGGCATGTGGGGGAGGCCCGTGCTGGCCAGAGCCGGGGCCTCAGAGCCAGTGGATGGGCTGGCCACAAGCCACGGGCCTCAGGGGCCACAAGCAGGCACAGACCCGCAGTAGCCACACGAGAGGGTGAGGCAGGAGCTCGGCTGCTGCCCTCAGTTGCCACGATGGCCACTCACTAGTGGATGCTCAATGGGGTGGGGGGGTGGGAGGGACAGGGCATTTGTGGGGTCTCATGTGCCTCCTCCAGACTTGGGGGACAGTGACTGGATAGTTGGAAGCCAGACAACACCTGGGGGTGGGGATGTGTGGGTCATGGGGCAGGTGCCCTGGGCAGGACCCCGAGCGGTCACTTTGTGAGGGTCAGGCCCCAGCTGAGCCCTGGCCACGCACTGTGGGCGCTGGCTGGTCCCCCCAGAGACATCAGTGTCATGTGTCGGGGAGCAGAGACAATTGTCCCCACCCCACTGTGTCCCCCCAGGCAGCAAATCATCACACCAGCGTCAGAGAGATCCAGGAGGGAAAAAGCCAGAAAGTTCGAAAACAACCTAGACTTCCCCTGCGCATGGCCAGGACCCCAGGCCGGGGTCGCGGCCGTCACCACGTGGCTTCAGGCGCTCAGGGGCTGGACGGGGACTCTGGGGACGGGCAGGCCGCTGGGGGCCACCGGGCAGGCGCGGGGACACAGGAGGCCGCCTCGGTCCTGCCTTCGCACGCACGAGACCCAGGGCGAGGTCCTCCTGGCGGAGGCCGGGGCGAAGCTGGCAGAGACCCCGGCTCAGCCTTGCAGCCTTCCCTGAAATCAACTGTTTGCCAAAAAGACGTTTTGGGTGGTGGAGTTGTGCTCCCCCGTGCACGACAAACAGAGGGAGATGGAGGAACGGCTCTGGGGCTTAGAGAGACCGGCCTCACGGGCCCCTCGGGGCACAGCCGGGAGACGCTCCCCAAGGCCCTGGACATCCGGGAGGTTGTCAGCTCGGACGGGGGATTCGGTAAGACCTCGTGCCTGGACGGTTGGGGGAGAGCGCGGCCCCCCGGGAAAGCTCGCTCCAGCTCTGAAGGGCAGGGCAGGGGGCAGGACCTCGGATGGAGCCATGATGGGGAGCCGGGCAGCGATGGGGCACGCCAGCCGGTGAACTGGGCGAAGGGCAGGGGAATTATCTGTTCTGTTCTTGCAATTATCTCCAAGGTCACGGCAATTTCAAAATAAAGTGTCGGGCGCTCAGTGATCAGCACACCCAGCGGCTGGCAGAGCAGAGCCGGAGCCGCGCACACCAGAGCTGCCCGGGGCTCAGGTCTCAGAGAGCGGAGGGACTGGGGCGCGCACGGCCTGGGGGGGTAGGGGGCTGTAGAGGGGAGCTGGGATGGGGGTGCAGAGGGGGGCTGGGTTGGGGCTCGCATGGCTGAGGGGCGGGGTTCGCATGGGTGGGGGCTGGGGACACAGATGTCCACGTATCTTGATTTCCGCTCCCTGAGCCGTATCCCCTGGCTGTGCTCCTTCGAATGCAGGACATTTCAAAATACGGTCTTTAAAACCCAGAGTGAGTGGAAGGATGTGAGCCCCACCGCAGAGCAGATTTGGAGCGTGAGGTTTGGGGGCTTGCAGGACGGGAGGTGACGCCGGGACACGGCTGCGAGGGGCCCCTGCCCCTCCTCTGCTGGGCCGGGGCTGTGCACAGGGAAGGGAGCAGCGGCCCCGGTCCGGGCGCTCTGGAGCCCCCCCAGCCCACAGGGGGATTGTGGGAACAGCGTCCTCCACGCTCCTTTATGTTAAGGGGCAGCCCCTGAGAAGGTGGGGCGTGGAGAGCCCGCTGGATGGACGGTGGGTCACGATCTTTGTGCCCAGAATGTTGCCAACTCCTTTGTCCAGTGATGCTGGAAGCAGCCCCAGAGAAGCTTTTGCCCCCTGGAAAGTGGGGGTGATTGTGGCTCCCCTGTTGGGACTGCCGGCCACGTGGCCACAGCTGTTGCGTTTGCCCAGGTCCTGTCCTGTGCCCACATGGGTCGGATGGGTGACACGGATGTCCCTTTGCACCCAGCCCGCGGGGGGGCCCGTGCTCCTGGGCTCTGCAGCTGGGCCCCGCGTCTGGTGTCTGGGGGGTCGCTGGCGGTGCTGGGTGTGGCGGTGACTGTCAGACAGCGGGGTTCAGGGGTGCTGCCAAGGCAGCTGCCGGTGTTTTCCTGTCCGCCCCCAGAGCAAACACACATGTGTTTAGACACACACACGGGCGCCGAGGGGACGCCGAGCCCATGGGCCCTGAGCACAGCCGGGGACGCCGCCGGGCTCACCCAGCGCCTGCCAGGGCTGTGGGGCGCGGCGGTGCCCTTGGGGGTCTCTCGAGGGAGAACAGATGAACTTTCTGGTGCCAGACGAGGGTCTCATTAGAGCCAGGGAAGCTCCCACTATATCGTCATTAAATACTCAACTTACACCGTGTTTTTTCCTTGTAGCTATTTTTTTTAATCAGATAAAGGGAGTTCCCTGTTCCTTCCAGTTTTCTAAGCTCTTGCATTCTACTAAATGCTTTTTCCTTGATCCATTAAAATAATGATGCAGTTTTTCTCTTATTCCCTAGGGTGGGAATTCCTCAAAGGTGGGCGTCAGTGCACGTGGTGTCCTTGCGGGGGACGTAGCTGGTGTTCGTAGCTCCGGATCAACCCGCTGTCAGGGTGAGGACTTTCATGTCTCAGCTCTCGAAAGAATGAACAAATGACTTTACTGCCTGCTCCACGCGGGACAGAAGGCGGATGCCCGAACACAGTGTTCCCTGCTGTCTCCCGGCGTACCCTGTGTGAGTTGTGTGAAGCTGGTGCTGTAGCTTCCTTCGGCCTTGGAATGATTAGCCAGTGAAGTTGTCTTGCCTGATATTCTTTGTGGAAAGTCTTATTTTTTTTTATCTTAAGTGCATAATCTGGACACAATAACACACAATCCCCACCCGGCAACATACAGCCACACAGTAACACACAGCCACACACATATGATACAGCCCACACACAACCACATACAATCCACACAGTACCGCACAACAGCACGCTCTAACATACAACCCCCCCAGAGTTGCATAGCTTGTTCCATGTGCAGGCGAGGTGCATGTTGTCAGACACACATGCGGATAACTACAAGGAGGACACACAATATTTCCATCATGGCCAAAGGCTTCCCTGGCTCTTTGAAGTCACCTGCCCCGGGGCCCCCCGTGTGCCTGCAGGGAGCTGGCAGTGGCTTCTGCTGGGGGGCGGGGTTCCACGGTCTCCGTGCACCTCCCAGCCCGCGCCGAGTCCACACCCAGCAACCACGCCCTGAGGGTGTCTGGGACTGGTCCTCCGTGCCCCCCAGAAGTTCACCCCCCACCGTGGCCTTCTCGCCCTGTCTGGCTGGCACACCCCAGGCCAGAGCCTCAGCTGACTGGGCCTTTTCTGGTCTTTCCCAGCAGCACAGCCCCGCGCCTGCGGCCCTCCGGAGTCCAGGGGACACGTCAGCTCCTCAGCCACCTCTGCGCTCTCACTCCTCGCGCTTGGTTCTGCGGGTTTGCATCGTCAAATCCACCCGGGGCAACACGGCCTCAAGCAGCCACGCTGCTGAACGGCCCCTTGGAGAAGGGCTGCTCCCATGGAGCGAAGTCTGTCAGGGGAGCAGTGCGCCAGGGAGTCACAGGCCGAGCAGTGGCGGTGCCCGGGGCACTTTGTGCCCTCCCCAGTGGCTGCCCACTGGTCCCCAGTGGCCGCCTGCTGGGCTTCATGGCTATGAACCGCAAGACGGTTGGTTTTCAATGCTCGTGTGGGGGCTCGGGGGCAAATTGAGAAACCGCAAAGCTCATTTGTTCTTGCCAAGATTCAGCCATTTTCTTAAAAAATTGGTCCTCACGCTGTTGCAGAGGGTCGGTGATTTCCAGAGTTTAAAGAAACTCCTCTCGACGAGTCGCCCACGTCCCCGTTGCTTTCACGTAGGGGTGGAAGCTGGAGACACACACTGTGCTGCTCCTGAAGGGTCTTCCCTCTTCTGCTTGCCTTTATGGCTTTGCTTCATTATTGAAATTGGGAATTTTTATTCTTCTTACTTTCCTTTTAGTTGTTCATTTTGCTTGGGTTGTTGGGTCATTTTGTACTTTCGTTTGTGTAGTTCCTATCGTCATGACTTTCTTTTTTTTGTTTTCATTTATTATTGCAATGCAATGATTTTATATATTTTATGTATTTTTATATATTTTTCAACCCTAGGTTTCCTTTTTATTTTACATCTTCTCATTTCCTTCTCATTGTGTTCATATTTTCCTTTAAATCTTTCAACATATTAATAGCAATTGCTTTAAAGGACTTGACGACTAACACCAACATTTCTGTCATTTCTGGGCCTGTT
This sequence comes from Talpa europaea, assembly GCF_964194135.1. NCBI lineage: Eukaryota > Metazoa > Chordata > Mammalia > Eulipotyphla > Talpidae > Talpa > Talpa europaea. The sequence goes on from NC_140076.1 coordinate 1,410,720, forward strand.
CCTAATACCTGAGCTTTTGGCTTATGTCTCAGATATTTTTGTTGTATTTTCTCTTTCTAATACGTTAGGACTGGTTGTTGGATGTTGGGAATTTTGTGTGGTTGAGTGCTAGACTTTGTTGTCATTTACAAAAGAGTGTTGGACTTAGTTGGCTGTTGGGAAACTTGAAGGCAAATTTATCCTTTTAGATGAGTTTTTAAATTTTTTAGGGAGGCTCTACATTAGTCGATACTGTCAGCCAGTCTGTCTACTACTGGGACATGGTCCTTTTGTGTTTCCTGCTGAAGGACCTAAGTGTTGATGCCTCTTCACTTTGGCTGAACCCAGAACCTACTGTCTTAGGTGAGCCCAGCTGTGCAGTTCTCCTTTGTCCAAACTTGGGAAGTCTCACCCCGAGCCTGTGGGGTTCCAGCTCGGGAGATTCCTGTGCAGATTTCGGGAACTCCATCTTGATATAACACTGTAAGGGCAGAAAGACCACAGTGCAGGTTTTCTGATCCCATGCAGACTGGGTAAAGGAGGAGTCGGAGTCCTCAGTGATTTTTTGCAGGTCTTTTATTGGGGTTCACCAGGCATATGGCAGGCAGGGGATCTGGGGGGCCGGGAGGCTGGCAGTCCTCCCAGCCCCCAGCAAATCTTCACTCTATCTGGGCTCTCCGGTGATCCCTGCTTCTGCTTCTTTGCTTCTCTCTCGGCTTCTCACTCGGCTTCTATTGGCGTCCCCGTGACGCCGCCCTTAAAAGCAGTCTTAGCGCAGGTGCACCCACTCCAGGTGCCGCCATCAGGCATGCATTCAGGACCACAGGGTTCCCTCATCTATCCTGATGGCAGGAGGGCAGAAAAGCCTGCTATTTTTCCTTACCCTACAAACACTTTTCCACATCTCCCAGCGACCTCAGCTTCCGCAGCCCCTGAGCTCCCTGCTCAACTAGAGGCGCTGATGTAGCCAGCTTGTGAGCCTCCCACTTCCATGCAGCCTGGGAAGCACTTCAGGTCAGTTGTGGCCGCCACCCTGCTTGTCTGCTCCCTCACACGCACATACTGCCGGCCGTCCAGTGTCTGAAAATCTCTCAACGCCAGTATTTGGTACAGGGAGTGGAGCCCAGATGCCCTCCCAGGGCATGGCCCTCTCTTGTGTGCTCGCAGCATCGGGTCCATCCCTCTGAATGACAGCCACTTACTTGTCTGTCCCCCCCAGAGTAGGCTGACACCCCTTGAAGGCAGAAAGTATGGCTGATTATCTCCGAGACTTAGCACTGCCCTGGGCCTTTCGAAAGCCTGATACTTATCTTACAAATCAATCATTACATTGGTAAGTGAAGGAATAACTTCATGGCTGCTTTAGCGAGCATTTATTGGGCCTGCCAATGTGCTAGAAACTTCGAAGTTATTTTCAGGCATTATCTTGCGGGTCTGCTAGGCTTAACGGGCTGCTTAAGCCGCCATTCCGGCTGCACATTCGGCCTTTCCAGTACAAAGTCCGTTTGGCCCAGTCAGTCAATCAATTACCACTGAATGCAAAACCGTTGATCCTGCAAAGGTTCCTCTCAAGCTAAACAGCAGCAGGTGCTTCATCCCCCGGGGCAGTGAGTCTCTCACCCGAGGCATGACCAGGAACGCCTGGGGAGCCCTCGACTCTTATGTAACTTTGCGTCCCAGAGACTGATCAGCGGATGCCTCGTTAATAAGCTGGGACCACGAGCGGGGGCAGAAGCTTGGTTTCCATCTTCAAACACGGGCCAATCTGGATCCGCACAGTCACCTCCCCCAAAAGCCCAGAGAACCTACACAGACACTCGCTTCCTTCTGGGTTTTTCTCTTTGTTCTCTTGCCCTGAGTCACTGACTCTGTAAAAAGGCCAGGTTTTGCCTTCCCGGCAGCGTGCTGCCCGACCCGCTTGCTCCACGGCTCCCGTTTCTGCATCAGCGCGATGTGGCCTGACACAACATTATCTCATTTAATTCTCAAACTATGCTATTGAGAGAGATGCTATTTACAGACAACCCGTAACTCGATCGCATCTTCGCCCCGTGAAGTGGTGGATGGAGGTTCTCTGGGACGCGCTGACGCCGCCCTCTCTGCCGACGCGCCGCGCGCCCGCTTTCTCCTGCAGGGCGCTCGTGGCCATGTGGCTCCCCGAATGCTGGCCACAGACTGACGTCCCACCATCACTTTTCGGCCGAGGCCTTCCAGGGCCAGTGCATCCGAGCTTCCTACGGACACCCTGCGGGACACGAAGGGGCGGCCGGGCCCCCAAGAGCCAGACAGGCGGCTCCCCCTTCTCCTTTCCCAGGGCGAGGACAGAGCTGGTGATTCATTCTGTGCTCTCATTAGAGCAATTATCCAGTTAATTGCCCTGATCTGGATTTGGCCGAGTCCGTCGCTGCAGCTGGGGCCCCCCAGAGAACAAACAGATGGGCCACGAGGAGGCTCTGAAGGGGGCCTGGCACGCGGCTGTCTGGGCCCCGCCGCCAGCGCAGCCGCTGCATCCGCTGATGGGCCCGCCGCCCGCCGCCCTTCCTCCTTCCCGCGCTGCGTCAGCAGGTCAGGATCCCTGGGCGGCTCCCGAAGGTGACCCTGAAACTTGGAAGCGGGGTCTGGAGGCTGTTTCCTGAGAGGTCGCCTCCAATCAGCACATCCTGGATGCCGCGCTGCTAAAAATAGGCGTCTCTGTCAGAAGTGGGTGGAGGGGGCTCGTGTCAAGTGGAGGTTTCATTCTGTTTCCCCGTCCCCCGGGTCCTGAGGCCCCTCGCTGGACCCCTGACCTGCTCCCGCTGTGGGCTGAGCCGCTGGGCGGGACCCCAGGCCAGCCCCGGTGGCTGCCATGTTCATCCGGATGCTTGTGAGCTCCTGGGGTTTAGGGAGCGGATCTCCACCGATGAGCTGGGGTCCAGTGGAGCAGCGGGGCTGGCCAGGGGGTGGTGGGTGGGGGGCACAGGTAGAGGGGTTCCCCAGGGGCTCTGAAGCGGCCGTGGCTGGGGCCCGAGGGCAGCACAGATCCTGGACATCTGTCCCGAGATGCTGAACCTTAGACCTCCAGGAAGTCCTTACATGTTGGGGGGGGGAGCCCCACCCCAGGGTTCAGGAGAGTGGGGTCGAGGGGTCAGTGGGGAAGCTCTGGGTGCCGGAGACAGCCCAGGCCTTGGGGTGCCAGGGCCACTTCTGGGGGGGCAGCTGCCACTCATGCGGGGCTGGGAGGTGTTGCAGAAAGTGCAACAAACTGGCTTCTTCCTGGGAGCTTCAGCTGCGGAGTCAGCAGCAGCGTGGGGGGGGGAGGGCGGGGCTCGCCGGCCCCAGCGCAGACCAGCGTGCTCAAGAGAGCGTCTGGAGAAGGCCCAAGCACTTCTCCGTTGCGTTCTCTGCAGAGAAATGCCAGGCCCGTCACCCCGGGGCTGTGGTTCCCATTGCAGATCACCACCGCGAGGGGCCGGCTGCGGCGAGGCTGTCCCGGCACCTCTTGCAAGCTTAAGCGGCGGTGGTGACGGACCGCGGTGGACCCCGCCTCGCCGACACGCGGCGCTGGCTTCATGTGTGCACACTCAGGCAAGGGATTTCTTTCCTTAAAGCTGTTTCCCCGAGAATTGGTGGAGGATTAAATGAGGGAGCGATTGTAACACACGTGGCCCCGCCATTACAGCCGTGGGCTCGTGGCCAGCACAGCCTGAACGCGAGACTCCTGAACGCGAACAAGAGTTACAGTGGAGCCAATGATGGGGATTCTAGGTGTTTTGGGGTCGAGGAGCAGGGCGGGGGACGTTTCATTTAAAAAAAACCAAGATCTCCAGGGCGGGGTGGCCTGGGCTGGAGAGAGTGGCCAGTCAGCGCCGGCCCTGGGTTCCCGCTCTCCGGGTCTTCTGCCCATGGCAGGGCTGGGGCTCCGGTCCTGACCCCGGGGTCCCCCTCTGGTGTGGACAGATTCAGGGGTGCCACCCAGGGGCGAGGGCAGGGCCGGTGCAAGGGGCAGCGAGAGTGGCCTGAAGGCTCTGGAGTCCCCAGTCACTGCCCGCAGTGGAGCAGGCGTGTGGGGAGGGCGCGGGAGCGCGCAGGCTCCAGTCACAGCAGCTGGGTGTGTAGGCACCTGCAGCTCAGCCACCGCCCCCAGCGCCCCCATCCCCGTGGGGCCCGGCGTGGTGAGGCCGGGAATGGAGCCGAGGGCATGGGCGGGGCTGGGGTGCTGCGGGGCGCTGGGTGGGGGCTGCTGCTGAGGTCAGGCCTAGAGGCCGTCCTGGGAGCTGGTCCGGGCCCTCCCCGCGCCCTGCCCTGCGGCTTCCTGACCAGCGGAGCCCTCAGTGGCGGGCCTTCCCTCAGGGCTCACGTCTCCTCAAGAGCAGACGCAAAACCAGAGCAGACGCAGCAAACTCCGACTCGGTGAGTCAAGGCCGCCGGAGGGCAGAGCCGGGTCTGGCTGAGCGAACCCCGCTTCTCTGCCGGGGGTGCTGGGGCTGGGGCTCCTGCCTCGGCTCTGGACCTTCATTTGCGGGTGTCCAGTGGCTGAGGGTCCCCGGCGGCCCCTTTTATTTTCTCTCCCAGGGAGTTTTCTGGGGGGGCGGATGTGCCAGGGCAGAGCCGTACCATCCTGGCCTCGCGCCTGCGAGCAGGACTGACGGGCCGTGCTGTGGCCTCCGAGCCCCCCGCCCAGTGCTGTGTCAGAGGTGCCCCTTCCAGAAGGGGGGACCGTTGTGCGAACTCCACGCTGGCCTGTGGGAGTGGGCCATGGCGGGCTTGTTCCCCCCAGCCCCGGGTGGCCGTGGCGGCCGGGATCGCGGGCGGGTGGTCCAGGGCCCAGTCATGGAGGCTGGCCAGTGGCCCTGCGGGACTGTCCTCCAGAACACGGCCCCGTGGGCTCGCTGCTGCCCGAGTGGACCAGTAAAGGCGACCCGGGCAGGGGCCAGGCAAGGATGGGGGTGTGGTGGGGACCAGGCCGGGTCCCCACGGGCGGGTGGGGGGAACTCGGCTCCCCAGCCATCGCCGCAGCTTTCTCTGGCCGCCCTCTGGCCTCCCCCTGGTCTTCTCTCGCCCCCTCTCCCTCCCGTTTCCTCCCGTGTCCGCGCCGGGTCAGCCCTGGCCTCCAGGCACAGGTGTGGGTGCTGACACTCTCTGGTACCCCGCCCAGGTGCCCACCATCGCGGGTGCCCGCGCTCCCGCCCCTCGGCCTGGCGTCCAGGCTGGCGGGGCCGGCAGGACAAGCCTGGTTTTAACATCTCCCCTACGCCCCCTCCCCGTGGCAAGTGGGGGCGCCTGTAGGGCGAGGGACTGGCCCAGGGTCCAGGGAGCTGTGGTCCCAGGAGCCCACACGAGGCCCCGCCGAGGTGCCCCCTGCCCCCAGGCCCTTGTGGGTTTTCCTCCCTGGACTGCGTCACTTCCGGCTCTTTGAGGACAAGAGGCAGAAAACCCAGGTCCTCATCTCGGGGTGGCCCCCGCCGGGGTGCTGGGCTCAGCGGGGCACGACCCCCCCATTCTCTGCTCCTGCGTGTGCCGGGCGTTCTCTGAACTCCGCGTTTACTTGGCTTTTGAGCCTCTTCAGGTGAACCACAGGTCGTTTATTGTAGCTCCTTCTTCGCTGCCATGTAAGAATTTAAGATGACGACTCCCCGCCCTTCGCACAGGGAGCGGGACAGCCCCGACGTGGTAGCTGACGCCTTCACGCTCATCCCGTTGGGAATATCGCAGCCCTTCCCTTCCCTTTTCTTCTTCGACCCCTGGGTATTTAGGAATGTCTGTTTCATTTCTAGGTAGTTGAGCTGAGCCTGGCTTTCTTATTGAATTTATTTGTGATTCAATTCTTTTATGGTTAGAGAACAGTCTCTATGATTTCACTCTTTTAAAATTAAGATTTATTTTATGACCCAGCACAGTACGAGGCCTACCTTGGTAAACACGCTATGTTCTGAGTGGTTGAGCCACCGTCCTGTGTCGATTAGTTAAGTGAAAACGGTTGATGGAGTTGTTTTGTTTTTTATAGATTTTTATTTATTTATGCATACAAGAGCTGGGGTGCAGGCCAGAAGACGTGGGGGGAGAGGATTCACCAGGGACAGAGTGGGGAGAAAACAGGTGGATCTGTTGTAGAGCAACCCCGATACAAAACGGGGCGCCTGGCTGTGGGTCCTCACCCGCGCGCTTGAAAGGCCTTATCACTGCTCCACCGCAGGTGCACACGGAAGGTTCATGAAAGGTTTATTGACAAGGGCAGGGCAAGTGAGAGAATGGACAGCTCAGGGAGAAAAGTGGGAGACAGAGTTTTAAATGCGTCCTCCCCGATGCGCCGATCTGGAATCCCAAATGGTGCTCTGGGAGCTGGTGGCCAGCCAGGAGCGGTGAAGCCAGGAGGCCAGCGATAGCCAGAGCCCCCTCAAGGCCCACGTGTTTGGTTTTTATATCCAACCTGGCTGCTTAACCCCACCCTCAGGTCCCAGCCACCTTCCCTTTGGTGGTGATGGGATTTGTCTTTCCCGATGTCCTGATGGCTTTGGTCTGGAGTGGGGGTGGGGTCCACAAAGCCTGCATGGGATGAGCTCAGGACATCATTTCTCCCTAACAATTCCCCCCTTTCACTGGAAGATAACAGATCTACTGAAATCCACTGCTGAGGGGAGCAGGGGGGAGACAGGAGAGGTCTGCCGCGCCATGTGGGTAGCTCCCTGGTTGGGGATCGAACTCATGCCGCAGAAGCTGTGGACAGCTTCATAGGCTGCTTCTTAGGCTGCGTCTTAACCCCCCGCGCCACCAGGGAGGCCCTTGTCTTTTTATTAATTTTTGTTCTCATTGTTCTCTCAATTGACGAGAAAGGGGCCTTATAATCTGCTGATATTGCAGAATTGTTTCTTTAATTTTGTGGTCTGTGCCTTGCACTTTTTGAAGCGCTGATGTTGGGCACACGTGTGTTTATGATTGCCGTGTCTTCCTGAAGCATCGACACTTTCATCATTATGAAACGTCTTTCTCCATCTTGACAACACTGTCCTGAGACTTATTTCCCCTGATATTCGTAGAGCTGCTGTGACCTTCGGACCCTCCTGCATGCCACAATAGATCTCGTTATGTAAATGCATCCATTTATTTTCAACTTATCTTTGTCTCTCCATGTAAAGGGCAGGTGTTTTAAACACCAGATTGTGGAGTCTTGCTTTTCCCCCCAAACTGAAATTCACCGCCTTGTAAATATTGGATTGGAGCCGTTCTAGATATTACTGCTGCAGTTGAATTAAGATGAACTGATATAGTCTATGTTCAGCTCCTTTTCTTTGTGCTCCATCTTACCTTCTTTATTGGAATACTTCTTAGTATTCCACTTTACTCTGCGGCGTTGTGAGCTAATTTTCCTGCCTTTTTAAACAAGTCATTGCTCTAGGGTTAAAAGATACATCCTTGAATTTTATGGTCTACTTAAAGTTAATATCCTTTCAGATATTCTAAAGTTTCCATCTGATTTGTTTTTACTTTTTAGATTTTTCTGCTGAGTCCCTGCCTTTTCTCCTGTTGCCAGAACACCTCCCTTTACCTCCTGGAGCCTGTGCGGCCTGGTCCGTGTCGCATCCGGGTCGGCAGGGGCTGGCTCTGCTGCTGATCTCTAGTTGAGAGTGAGTCTCGCTCTGCTGGTTTCTGGTGCATTGAGCACGTTTGGATCGTGTCCTGGGATTGTGAATCTGGCGAGTGCAGACCCTCGAGGTGTGTGTGGTTTGCTCTAGCAGACACCGAACGGGATAGATCGCAGACTCTGCCCCTCTGACCTCCAGTCCATTTTTTGCTTTTTCCTGCTCCCCCAGCGTTGTCTGCAGGCTGCAGCACACACGGGTGACGTGGAGGGCAGCCAGAGATGGAGCCGGAGTTCCCCAGCAGCCTCTGGCCTTCTCCCCCTTCCTGTCTCTGCGGGCTTCCCTCCTTGCTCCCTGGGGCCTCCGTCGCCTTCCCGGGGGCTTTCCAGCACCGCTCCATGGTCCAGCCCCCTCCGGCGTCTACGAAAGATGGATGGGGGCTCACCAAGTTCTGCTGCTCCTTCCAAAAGTCCCCACCTCTGGGCACTTTCTAGAGCTGTTAGGTAGTTTATCTTTTGCAGAAACATTATAGCTGTTTTCTGTGGACTTGCTCCATCAGATGACCTCAATCGATACTTCTCTTGTTCTGGTTTTTAATTTAGTCCACTTCTTTATTAGTGTTGTCTTGGGACTCCTGGGGTGCTCGGCTGTGCCTTGAGTTCTGCTGGTCTGGCTGGGGACGGGAAGGGCAGGGTGGTGGGGTGAGAGGAAAGTGCTGTCCTGGTGCACCCGAGCCCCGCCCCTCCAGACTCAGCTCCTGGGGTGCTCTGCTCTGATGTGTGGGCCTCCCCCCGAGATGGCCTGTAAAGCTGTTAGCAGTAAGTGTTCTGCAGCCATCCCAGGCCCCGGAGGTTCATCTTCAGTTCAGGCAGCTTGAAAGGGAACCTCGGAGTCCTTAGCACCGTCCTCGCAGGTTAGGGGAGACGGGCCAGCGGGGAGACGGCAGCTTGGGCCCCCTGAGAATCCCGAGACCCTCTTTGCTCTCTTAGCTGTTCTCTGACGCGCTCCGCTGCTCTCCTCTGTACGCCACTGCCACGTCCTCTGCCACCACCCTCTGTGTCCCGTCCTCATGTGCTCAGCCTCTCGGCTCGCGTGTGCCCAGGCCACACCCCGGGTGTCCGCCATCAGGCACACGTGTAAGCCCGTGGGTGTCAATCACGATGCCAATGGTGGGAGGGCAGAAAAGCCCTGATCCCTTCCGTCTACCCTACACATGTGCTTGGAAGCCCCTCGCCTCGGGTTCTTTCAGCTCTGCCCCTGTGGGAGGCAGCTGGCTTGGGGGGCTGTGGACATGCCGTGTTTAGAACCAGGTTCTTGAGCCAGACTGGCCTGTGTGTGACCCCCCGTTGGCCACTTTCCAGCTGTGGTAATCGCTACCTCTACCCCTTCGTTTCTTTGCCTTTGAGGTAGAGGTGGTCATGCCTGTGGGATGGGTGAGCGTCAGGTGGAAGGTGGGTTGTTAGCCTCTGGCAAAGGCAGGCTGTGCAGTAGGGGTGTGCAATGGACTGAATGTTTGTGTCCCCCCATTGCATATTGAAGCCCTAACCCCAGTGTGGTAGTGTCTGGAGGTGGGGCCTTTGGGTGGGCCTCATGCTGTGATGAGAGCCCTTGTCAGAGGAGCCGATGGGGGCCTGTGGCTCTCTACACACACATGTGCACACCCACGCCCAGGGAGCAGGGCCTGATTTGCTGGGACCCTAGTCTTGCACTTGCAGCCTCCTGAAATCAAGAAAAATAAGTCTGCCATGTAAGCTGCTCGGTGTGGCGTGTTGGTGAGGCCGCCGAGCTGCCAGGACTTGTGCACGCTCTGCGCAGCATCGGGCCCCAAGTGTAGGTGGCTCTTCCGTGAGTAAAGGATGCGAGAGTGTGATGGGTTTCTGGAAAGAGGGAAGGAAGGGGCCCTGACCGGCTGTGCAGAGGTGGCTGTGGCCGTGCGACGCTGGTAAGGTTCTCACTGGGAGCTCAGAGGACAGACTCGTGACTCCTTATCCCGGACACAGCCCCGGTCACTTTGGATGGACAGCCAAGGGTCCCGGGAGCCACAGCTCCCAGCTCCTCAGGATGGCCCGGCCAGGGAGACTGGCTGTCAGGTCCAGGCAGCATCTGGGAAATCTAGATTCAGAAAATACCGGGTGGTGCCTGGGGTTGAGGGGCATGAGCCATCATACCTCTGGGGCCCCATAGATCCCATGTCAAAGAGAAAGCTTCTTTTAACGCCCATCCAGCAGGTGCACGCCCACGGTGCGTCTTAGGACACATGCCTAACTGCCGTCCACTGCCCTGTTCTTGGGGACTGGTGTGTCTTGAGGTGACAAGGGCAGGCGAGAAAGCTCCGTGTGGCCACAGACCGGAGGAGCTCCTGGGAGGCCGGTGGGGACGGAGGCATCACTGCTGTCTGTCCAGGGCCAGCCGCCTCCCAAGATCATCATCAAATGTGACTTTCCTCGTGCCACCTCGTTGCTGCCGGCACAAACGAGATCTGGAGATTATTGGAAATCTATGTGAAGTCTTGTTCCCTGTCAGGCCCTGACTAAAGCCCTTTCCGTTCCCCTCCCCTGAGCAAGGGAAGCTAAGTGGACAGAGCGCAGGAAAAATGTTTTGCTCTGGTTCAAACCTTTAAATCTTTTGTACCTTGGAGGTTTGTCCTCATTTTCAAAGCAGGATTTGAACAGAGGGTGACTGGAAGGGGGTGTGTGGGGCGGAGGGAAGCAGGCTTTAGGTTTTAGTACCAAGATCTCCCCAGCTGAGGTGAGGTGACCCCAGACGGTCACACCATAACTTGGGGGGAGTTTCTGACCCCTCCTTGGCTCCCACGGGGGAAATTGCTTCATTCCATGTCTGAGTTGACCCCCCTTAGTCCACAGGGCTCCGGGATGTGCAATTTCTTAACAGAAATCTGATTAGGGCTTTTCTGAATCTGCAAAGGTCTCTAATAAGCCCTTTTTGTTTATTGGTTTGTTTGAATCCAAATCAGCCGGGGTGTCCGAAAAAGACCAAGGAACCGAGAGCTGCTCTCGCCACCCGCCCAGGGGCTGTGCTGCCCGAGGGAGGGTGTGTGGCTCTTGTTGCACTTTGTTGTTGCTGCAATGTTTACGCTGCACCGCGGGAGTTGTCCATGTTGAGTCTAGGTCGGGAAGGCCCAGGTCTGCACCGAGGCAAGACTGTGGTCTCTTTGACCCAGTTTGAGCAAGTCCAACTGCAGGGGAAAGACATCACCCTGAAGCGAGGAATCAGAAATTGTGGTTGGAGGCTGAGAAGGCGGAATGTTCTATCTGGAACAACTCTCAGAGAAGGGGTGTCCTTAGAAAGAAGGCAGAACTTCGGGCACCTTCTGGGGCTCGTACAGATGCACGCAGAGTAAATGGTGGATGCATGAGGCAGGTACACGGTTGTTCTTGTCCTGTTGTCCACCACAGGTCCTGGCTCAGGCCTGGCACACAGGAAGTTTGTTGGTAATGTTAATTCCAAGCTCTGTAGGAATTCAGAGCCGTTGCCATCCTGGGGGCTATGCATGTGCCTCAGGCTGCAGCTTTGGTTTCTCTGATAGAAGCAGAAAGTCTCTCTGTCTGCTGCCTGAGTGCACAACTGCTAAAAGGAACATACCTGGGCTGATGCACCCCAGGAAATCTTGACTCTTCTCTGTAGTTCTATAGCAAATACTTACCTGCACTCTGGCCCATTCTCTTAGACCCTGCAGGGGACTAAAGACAAATGGACGTGCTGATTCACAACAACCGTTGTACAGTTTATGGTTTGTAACAACTATTTTATAGTTGTTGAACTAATTTACAGTTGTTGTGGGAATACAGATGTTGCCCTTTCATGGTAAGAATACTTGGGGAGGTTTTTAAATCTTGAGGAGGGGGGCTGGTGGGATCGGGCACTATATTTCGGTCAGGTAACCCCGAGCCTCTCCTTGCCTCTGGTCCAAATCCCCACCCCACGCAGTGGACTCAGGCAAACATGCGGGACTCCTGCACGTTAGTTTCCGCAGTTAGGCTTCGCTGCAGAACTTGAGCAGGAGCCCCCGGACTAATTTCCTCCAGGCAACTTCATTGGAACAAAGTTTATGTGGCAGATAATGAGAAAAGCAGCTGTAAAATCCTAAAGGAATGAAAAATAATTTCCGAAGAGATCCTGAGAATCTCTCAGAATGAGAAAGTCATGTTGATTCCTTCAATTATGATGAGCAACACGCATCTGTAACAGGCACTTTAATAGGCATTAAAGACATTTTAATGAGAAAACAATTTAAAAGTTGATAAACATGTGCCTTTTGTTGTTTCACGGCAGAGATGTTTGAGGGGTGGGGGCAGGGGGGACATGAGCGCCAGGTTCTTTATTAAGTGCCACGTTGTTCTGAATATTTCAGCAGCCGCGGTTCAGACTCGGCGCCTGTAGATCCGAGTGAGGTCGCACATCGGTTCTGATGTTGACAAGCGCCAGGAACGGCTGCTCTGGAGGGGGCGTTGTCCACGGCCTGTGGCTCATCTCAACACCCCGGGCTGGAGCGGGAGGCAGAAGCTCGAGGCTGTCGCAGCCCCCAAACTCGGGCTGGCTGGGGGAGAAAAGCACTTGCTCGCCTGGCACAGGAAAGTGGCCGCCCCCGAGGGCTCTGGATTTGGAGACCCTTTTGGCGAGAATTTCATCTCTTGGTGCCATGAACCAACCCTGGCACTGGGAAGGGAACACCAGCTGGTCTCACCACCCCAGACAGCGGCTCGCTCGGGCGGCCAGTTGGCCGTGGCACCCAGCCACCGCTCCTTGGTGGTTTCACCCCCCTAATTATGGCAACGATAATAGCTCTTGTTTTGCCATAGTGTGTGCCAGACACCGCGCTCAGCACCCCACATGGGTTCTGTGTGAGTTTTCTGACTAGTTTTTCTCTCTGTAACCAATGACCACACATTGGGTGGCTTAAAGCAACTCCTGTTCACTGTCTTGTGGTTTCTGTGCCTTGGCTGGGCTGGGTTTTCTGCTCGGGGCCCAGTGAGGCCACGGTTGGGGTGTCCCGTGATGTGTTCTCATCAGAGGCTCAGCTGGGGAGGGAGCTGATTTTAAGCTCCCTCATGTCCTTGCAGGTGAGATTCAGGGTGACCTGAATTCATGACCAGTCGAAGCCCCTTGAGGGTCAGGCACCGGGGGGCTTCGACTCTCTTTTAACGGGGCCCCTGATCTGACCAGGCGTGCCCAGGCAGTCTCCCTGAGGGAGGGGCCCACGGCTGCAGGGCTGTAACCCTGTGCATCCTTCACTTTTGTCCTTCCCCAGGTACTAGATGCGGGTCAAGGCCCAGCCACATCTGGGGGGTGGAGTCGCATCAGGCATGGGTAGTGGGGGCCAGAAACCAGTACCATCTCTCTAGGGCTGGACCCCACCATTATCAGTGCCCACCCACCCTGGAGTGAGATGCCACAATGCTCCTCACCCTGCCACGAGGGAATGGACACCAGGAGAGAGTGGGGTGTCTAAGGCCGCCGGCTGGGATTGGTTGAGCCAGAGTCAAACCCAGAAAGTCTGATTCCAGAGTCCTTCCGGGAAATCTCCGTGGCCCTGGTAGAGGGTCACGGGGCAGACCCGCGGGACGGCCACCGTGGTGTCATGCACGTCATCACAAAAACGACGGGTTGAGTTTGTTCATAGACATAGGCAAGCCCTGAATAAATGTTAGCTCTGCCCTGAGTGTTGCCATGTTTTTGTTTTTTCAGCTACGAAAGTAAAGTTCAACACAGCCTCCTTGGCTGGTGGAGATCACTCCCGGCATCTGGGGTGAGAGCACCTGGTGGCGGGTGGGCGGCGCCTGCAGCGGTGCTGTCTTGACCAGGCGGCAACCCCCTCCCCCCCACCCCCCGCGCCCGGCCCCCGTGCGTCACGGTGGGACCCGAGTCGAGGACCTCGCCGGCGGCCTGGGCCTTCCCCTCATAGCTGGGCCTGGTGTGGCTGCGCCTTCTGGAAGGGGGTCAGCAGCCACTGGGGGCACTGCTGTGGCCGTGGACAGGGTCAGCACTGGGTCTGCGTTGGCCGTGGGTGGCAGTGGGCGCAGGGGCCCAGGGTGGAGGGTGGGTAAAGGCCTCCCTCTCGCAGCCTCAGCCGTCTCTCTGCAGTCTGGGTTTGTCTCCTGCTTCCGGGCCGGCTCCTGGCCGCTCCTCCTCGGGAGTGATGGCTGAAGCACAAAGGGCTGCATAAATATTTGTTGGCTGATTGAGGGCGGACCCAGATGAGATAGGATTTTAGAAAAAGGAGCAACTGTCATTGGGTGAAATAATCTGATATTTCAGCACCTTAATGTGGTGCAGGACGCGCAAGCTGTCCAAGCACCCCGGGCGGGGTCTCTATCTGTAAGGCACACGGGAGCACAGAGGGACCTGGGGGTGGGGTGAGAGGGTGTAGCAGCAAACCAGCCTTCTGTGCCTCCCGCGTGCCACAAAGGAACTGTCCGGCTCCTTGGCCCACCCCGTGGCCATCTCCTCCGCTCCCTGAACCGCAGAACCTGGGTTGTTTGGGGGGACATGCGCCCTGTGGGACTACAGCCCTGCAGCTGGGTTCTGGCCCTTGAGATGCACTTGAAAGTTACTGGGGAGACCAGCCCTCCCTGAGCCACGATTCTGGGGCAGTGTTTTGCCGGGAGGAGGCCCCCCAGCGTTCATCCCTTCATCCTTACCTCTTTCTGCTGCCTGGAGACTGGATGTGATGGCTGGAGCCACAGCAGCTGCCTTGGGGCAGTGGGAAGACTGGCCATAGTGTTGATGGTGGTGCAGGAGAGGGAGGACCCCTCTCAAGAGTCCCCACCGACCAGACAGCTCAGGACCACCCACACCTATTGTGTGAGTCAAGTCCAACCCCTTCACAGTTTCAGCTGCTGGAGGAAGGTTCTCTACTCCCGGCAGCTCGTGTGCTGCCAAGCGACGCTGCTAACCCCAGCGGCTGGTGTTCCCAGTGATGTTCTGCCAACAAGAAAGCCAGAGTCCAGGGAAGAGACTAACACGGCTGAGCTCACAGAGCCGGGGAGCGGTGGCCTGGGACGAGAACGTGCTATTCCCAAGCCTGTGTTCCCTGGGCGTGGAGGAGGGAAAAGGACCAGGTCTGCACAGAGTGTCCTGTCCTGCCTAGAGCCACGTTTCATGACGAGGCCATTCACTCGAGATCTGCCACTGGAGACCCACGGGGGCCTCATCCTCACGCGCTGCAGCCGCCCCCGGAGGCCTGGAAGGGGTTCGCTTTCTAATTCTTCTCTCTTTGGGGATTTTGTGTTTGCTTTTCACTAAGGGAGACAGCGCCGCACGCTGGCTCGCCCCCTCCTCCCCGCCCCAGGCTCTGGGTGTCCTCGACGGAGCACTGGCATCCCAGGGCAATGAGCTACTGCGGGAAATAGGACCAGGGGTTTCGCCTCCTTGCTGTGGAACCGAGTCGCAGACGCCAGTTAGCTACAGACAAGTTAACTTGGGATTTCAATTAAACCTTTGGGGCCAGCAACCGATTCTGAGAGAATTTCTGGGAAGAAAGCAAGACAAAGCCAGTAGGTTGGGAGAGATGAAGGGGGAGCACTTTCTATGGCGTCTCCATCCCCATCACCGTGCTCCTGGCCGTCCGGCTGGAGGCTAAAGGCTGGAGGCAGGAGCCGCGTCCTCCCCTGGGGTCGGTGCCGGGGGTTCCGGCACCTGCAAGACAAAGTCAGAGAAGCAAGTGTTCTCTGAGCGTGTCCTCTACTTGCCCTGGCACGTGCAGTGTGTCTCTTCCTCACGGCCGCCACGTGTGACCCCTTCACGGTCACAGCCGTCATTTTAGAGGCAAGAAGTAATGGGAGAGCCGCGGAGGCTGGGTGGCAAGCGCAAGGCCCGGGTGACGGGGGTTAAGACGTCTGACCCGCCCCCCTCCTCTGTCTCTGGGCAGGGATCGGGAAGGTGTAAGCTGCTGCAGAAAGGCAACTTTTCTCTTATGCTGTGACAGCATCCGATCAGGATACAAAAGCAGCAAGACCAGACCTTTGCTCCTCGGGGGAGGCGAGGCCGGGTGCGGGAGTGATGGATTCACCGAGGAAGTAGGTCAGGTTTTATGTAAGAAAACATTTCCACACGCCTGCTGCGGTCCCAGCAGTTACAGCAGCACTGGGACAGCCCAGCTCCCCAGTAAAGAACAACTTCTAGAGACCAATGTCACTTCAGAGGTGCTGACGGCCTCTTCACCCCAGAGACGGCTGCGAGTTGTTTACTTGGGAGGGGCGTGGAGAACGGACGCAGGGAGAGGGGTGTCCTCAAACTAGCTCCCATGGTGGCACCTGAGCCTAGCCGCACAGGAAGCCTCTGGGAAATTGTGCAAAACACGGACCTCTAACCTGCTGTGTAATTACTACAGTGATGGTGATGATGGTGATGGTGGTGATGGTGATGGTGATGATGGTGATGGTGGTGGTGATGATGGTGATGGTGATGGTGATGGTGATGGTGGTGATGGTGGTGATGGTGGTGATGGTGATGGTGGTGATGGTGATGGTGATGGTGGTGGTGGTGGTGATGGTGGTGATGGTGATGGTGATGGTGGTGGTGGTGGTGATGGTGGTGATGGTGATGGTGGTGATGGTGATGGTGATGGTGGTGATGGTGGTGATGGTGGTGATGGTGATGGTGGTGATGGTGATGGTGGTGGTGGTGGTGATGGTGGTGATGGTGATGGTGATGGTGGTGATGGTGATGGTGATGGTGATGGTGGTGGTGATGGTGATGGTGGTGATGGTGATGGTGGTGGTGGTGGTGATGGTGGTGATGGTGGTGATGGTGGTGGTGGTGGTGATGGTGATGGTGGTGATGGTGGTGATGGTGGTGATGGTGATGGTGGTGATGGTGATGGTGATGGTGGTGGTGGTGGTGATGGTGATGGTGGTGATGGTGATGGTGATGGTGGTGATGGTGGTGATGGTGGTGATGGTGATGGTGATGGTGGTGATGGTGATGGTGGTGGTGGTGGTGATGGTGATGGTGGTGATGGTGATGGTGATGGTGGTGATGGTGGTGATGGTGGTGATGGTGATGGTGGTGATGGTGATGGTGATGGTGATGGTGATGGTGGTGGTGATGGTGATGGTGGTGATGGTGATGGTGGTGGTGGTGGTGATGGTGGTGATGGTGGTGATGGTGGTGGTGGTGGTGATGGTGATGGTGGTGATGGTGGTGATGGTGATGGTGGTGATGGTGATGGTGGTGGTGATGGTGGTGGTGGTGGTGATGGTGGTGATGGTGATGGTGGTGATGGTGGTGATGGTGGTGGTGATGGTGGTGATGGTGGTGATGGTGGTGGTGATGGTGGTGATGGTGGTGGTGATGGTGGTGATGGTGATGGTGGTGGTGATGGTGGTGGTGGTGATGGTGGTGATGGTGGTGATGGTGGTGATGGTGGTGGTGGTGATGGTGATGGTGGTGGTGGTGATGGTGATGGTGATGGTGGTGATGGTGATGAAATGATAGTGATGGTAATGATGGAAATGATAGTGGTGACAATGATGCTGTGATTCAAGTGATTTGATGATGATGACAACGATGATGATGATGGAGTTGACGGTTGAGGGAGGTGGTGGTGATTGCTTTCTCAAACCTGGAAGCATATTTTGTATTTTTTTTAAAGATTGATTTATTTATACAAGAGCTGGGGTACAGGCCAGAGGTGTGGAGGGTGAGAGGATTCACCAGAGACAGAGTGGGGAACAGAACAGGCAGATTGACCAAAGTACACTGCTGAGGGGAGCAGCGGGGAGACAGGTGAGGTCTGCTGTGCCCTGTGGGAGCTCCCTGGCCGGGGATTGAACTCGTGCTGCAGAGGCTATGGATTGACTGCTTCATACTGTGGTGCTTAACCCCTTGTGCCACCAGGGAGGCCCCCCATATTTTGTATTTTGAGGGGACTTCTGTTGCTGTAGAATAAGTTCTTGGATATTGAAGGCCTCAGAGAGAAGGGTCAACTAAAATTTTGTTAAAATTATGTGCCAAGAGAAATTCAGTCCGCTTGTAGGATATCGTCCCAAAGAGAGCAGAAATCAACGCCGCCTCCTACACCTCGCCCCGGGTGACATCCCACGGTGTCGGCGCATCTGCGGAGGGAAGGGCGGGTGTAGCTCACGGGAGGACGCCGTGTGGGCCGAGGGGGCCGAGGGGCCTGCCGCCGGGTTGGAAAGCGCGAGTCTCAGAACAGGCGCCTTCTGCACGGCCTCGCTGTAGATGCTGGTGCAGATCAGCGCACGGGGTGCCGGGGGCGGGTCGTGTCCTGATGAACACGGACCCAGTGACTAACCAGTGCGACCCCCAAGGGCAGAGGGTGGGGAGTAGCCTGAACCCCAGAGCCTTCTCACGCCTGTTCCCGTCACGAGTCCTGCCCCCCCTTCCCTTCCCGCCACAGGCTGTCCCGTCCGTTTTGGGGAGTCATTTCGGGGACCCACGCAGACTCCCTCCTTCGTCTTCCCTCGACACTCGGGACAGACTCGCGTGTGTTTTCCCGCCTTGCGCCGCTGCGGCCTTTCCCGCCGCCATGTCTCGCCCAGCGCGGAGATGCCAGTTAGCGCAGCTGCTTTGCTGGTGGGCCCCCGGGTCGTGTCCACCTTCCGTCGCGGTGGTGCAGACGCTGGGCACTGACCTGCGGGTCTCCTGAGGCCGAAGCCGGGCTGCGCTGGCTCCTCAGCGGCGCCCACGGGCGGCTCTGGCAGGACCGGGCGGGCCGGGCGGCGGGGCCCTCCCCGTTCATTGCCCCAGCACTGCCTCCAGGCTCGCTCAGCGCGGGTTCTCTGACTCAGGCCGTGCCCACTCCCCGGGCCGCCTTGGCGGGATAGTGGGGAGACGGAGTGGGCGCGGCTGGTGGAGGCTGTGGGCTCTGGGCTCCCTGGGCAGACCCCCGGGGGCAGAGAGCCCAGTGTCCCCCCGGGCCTGCGGGACATTAAATGGGCCTTGCTGGGCAGGGGCAGCCCCCGGCAGCGAAGGGGCAGCTCGCTCTGCGGGGGGCCACCGCGGGTCCTCGAGGCCCCACCCCGGCCCACAACGCGGCTGCTCCCGTAACAGCACGAGGGTGGGGCAGCGGGCGGCGCGGAGTGGGGCTGCGCCGGCCTCCTCCCAGGCCTGCACCCCGGGCCTGCCTCTACGTGGAAATAATTGGGTCCCCGCACAGCAGCCCGCCCGCCCGAGGCTTTTCCCCGGGGCCTGAGCCCACGGCGGCCTGGTGGCCGGGGCTGAGGGGGGACGCCTGCCACGGCGCATCCATCCGCAGCCCCCAGCCCGCCCTCTCCGAGCTTCCTGTGCCAGCCGGGCTGAGCGGCTGCCCTCCTCACTGCCGGGGTCCGCGCCCCCGCCCTGCGCTGCGCTCCTCCCCGCGGTGGGCAGGGGCCCTGGGACAGCAGGTGCCCGTCCTTGGGTGGCCCTGGGGCGGGGCCGCCACCTTCCAGACCCTCCTAGGAGCTCTGGCTCCACGGCCCCCTGGACACAGGACGGCCGGGTGGAGGTGACGGCCAGCCCTGGATGCCCTGGACCTCCTGGGGGGCACCTCGTCTCCCCGGGATCTGGGTTCCCAGCCGCCTGACTGAGCAGACACCCCGACACCCGGCTGCTGAGAGTCTTGTTCTCCATCTTTTCTGATAAATCCTTTTGCCTGGGGCTTCAGCTCTGAATTAGTGTTTTCTGGAAAAAATAAAAGCCAGAGTCTGGCAGGAGCGTGCAGTCGTGAACGGGCCGGTGCCAGCTTCTTGCTGTGGTTCACACTCCACCTTGGGGGAGGGGAGGCCAGTAGGTGGGTGGCAGGAGGGGGGCTTCTGGGGGTCCCCTGGGGGGGCTGGCAGGACCAATCCTGGCCCTCTGCCCCCCACTGGCCCCTGATTCTGCCCCTGCGCCTTCCAGAAAGAAGCTTCACCCTCGGCCCACCAGGTCCCTGTGGGCGTTTGTGCCCAGAGCAGATGGTGGGCGAGGGGCTGGTTCTGGGCACCCGGATTTGTACTGATGTGGGCTGGACAAGCACACAGGACAGGCACAGGAATGGCTGGCAGGGCGGGGGTTTCTAGCTTGATACTCTGGGCCTCGGGAAGCAGCAGGCGGGGCAGTGGGGGAGTGTGGGCAGGAGCCCCCCAGCGGCTGTGGCTTCAGCAGGAAGGAGGAGGGGGCAGAGCCAGGCCTCAGGGGGCTGGTTGAACATCTCATAGACCCTGGGGCGGGGCTCCCCCTGTTTTCTGGACCTGCTCTGGGGATGGTGGGGGGGCTGGTGGCCCCCAGTGGAGGCTGGGGACGGGTTTGCATATGAAGGTGCATGTGCAGGCCCTGGGGGTGGGGGTCCCGGTGTTATCAGCCTGGCCCGGATGTCAGAGACTAAGACAGAATCCCGGGAGGCACAAGCCATGTGGATGCAGGTGGAGGCAGCCCTGTGGGCTGGGCAGGAGGCCGCCAGGCCAGCCCACTCTGACCCCTCGTGCCACAACCCCGCTTCCCAAAGGAGACGCCGAGGGTCAGGAGTTCTGTGAGCTGTCTGGGCAGGGAATGTGTGGCCCCTTGGGGCCCACCCAGCCCTGACCCCAGGCCTTGGCTCCTGGCCGGGAGCCTCCTCCAGAGCACCCCCTGCATGGACGGTCCCTCCACCCTTAGATGAGCCCTGGATCCTGGGTGGGAGTCTTGCCCCCCACCCCACCCCAGCCCCCGGCCCCACCAGGCCCTCAGTGGACTGGCTGTGGACTGGCTTGGACTGACCGATGGACTGGCTGTGGCCTGGCTGGGCCTGGCCGGCTGGCTGAGGGGTTGCACGCACGGGCACCGACTGGCTCCTGCGTGCCGGGCGCAGCTGGCAGTCAGGGAAGCGAAACGGCTGTTTGCAGAGAGAGAGAGAATCTTCCCTGCAGCCCGGCAGGGACCCGGCCTGGAGAAATAGGAGGCGAGGCTCCCCGGAAACCAACAAGTAATTGGCTGTAGATGGATGTGTA
The DNA here is from genome assembly GCF_964194135.1 of Talpa europaea. Taxonomy (NCBI): domain Eukaryota; kingdom Metazoa; phylum Chordata; class Mammalia; order Eulipotyphla; family Talpidae; genus Talpa; species Talpa europaea. Next base: position 1,431,184 of record NC_140076.1, read on the forward strand.
CTTGTGGGGGGAGCCGGGCTCTTTGTTCCCGGGCAGCTGGCGTGGAAGGACGCGCAGCGCTTAGCAGCCGCCGGTCTCCACGCTCAGTGCCGTGTAGGTAGATGGCGGTGGGGCTGAGAGCCCAAGGGGTCCTGGGACACCCCCCCGCCAAGCCCCGGTGAGGGGACTCTCAGCCGCAGCCTCGTCTCCACCCGGGCCACGGGCCTGCTCGGCCTGAGCGGGGCTGGGATGCGGAGGGAATGGGGTGTGCCCTGGTCTGGGGCTGCACTGGCTCCTGGGGGGCCCTGGAGCTGTGTCGCGCTTGCAGGTGGACCCCGCTGCAGCAGCACACATGGCCGTGGAGTGGCTGGAACTGCTGGGGCCCGAGCCCCCCTGGACACCCCCACCCGCTTTGCCTGCTGCTTCCAGACTTCCCTGCCCACCTACCCTCCCCTGGACACAGCATCACCAGGGACCCTGTGGCTCTGCAGGGCACCCCAACCCCCAGGAGACCTGAGGTCCGGGTCCGCAGCCCTTGAGGACCACCAGAGCATTTGGGGTGATGGGCCCGCTTGCCTTGGTGGGGGCTGAGCTTTTTCCTCCTTCTGTCCCCGACACAAATCGTGCCTCGGGCGAGGCTGTGATCATGGGCTGCTCCCGAGCCCTCAGTGACGTCTGAGACGTGCTTGTGGAATAAGAAAGGACCGTGGTGCAGCTCTGGGGACTGACAGGGCGGGCCTCAGAGGTGAACCCGAGGGCCAGTGGGGCGGGCGCCGTGGCCGGGCCGAAGGGCACGTGTGGGCCCAAGGGAGGCCGCCCCCGCCCCATCCCGCACGTGACCGAGGGTTGGGGACCCAGCCTCCAGCCCTTTCGAGGCGCCCCTATTTTTAGCAAGGTGGAGTTGCTGTCAGCTCCCGCTGGGCGGAAACACTGGCCTCACCACCCAAGCTACGCGTCCTCTTCGTAATTTTCCAAGCGGAGAATAAAGACGAGGCGAGTAAAAATAGTTACGTTCCGACTTGGCCTGCTTTCAAATGATCTAATTAGCGAAGGACCCGAGTTTCTTGTTTTTTAAAATGTTTACTCAGATGTTTGCAGTCTGATGCGAAATGAGCCGGACACGTGGGGTTTCTGCAAAGGGGGGCGCGCAGGTGCTGATGGCTGAGAGCCCCGGGGCCGGATCCGGGAGCCCCCAGAACAGGCTCGGGGCCGTGGGCGGCCGCCACCCCCAGCGACCGCGAATCGGCTTCCCGGGACCATGCACGCCCCGGGCCTCCAGCGACCTTCTCAACTGCTCTGCGCACGGGCCTTTTCCTCCAAACTCGCCCTTCCTGCAAGACATCTGAGCTGTGATTATCTGTGCCTTTCCCCAGGCAGAGCCCCCCGCCCCCCGCCCCGGGTGTTGGGACCCGCAGACTCCGTCTCGTCCTCCACGCCGGCCCCCTCCATGGCTCCGTGTCTTTCTTAGAGGAAGGGAGAGAAACAGCCAGGGGGCTTCTCCGGGCAGCAGGGAGGCGAGGGGAGGACGGCTGGGGGACAGGCCAGAGGATGCGGAAGGCATCCCGGGGGTCACGTGGCAGCAGGCGGGGCGGGGCTGTCCCTGAGGGCGAGACCGAGCAGGGCCTGCAGCCGAGGGCGCCTGCGGGTGTGAAAGAGCAGGGGCCCCGTGCAGTCCCCCACGAAGGGGCCACGGTGGGGTCGGGATGCCTGCTCAGGGGACACGGGGCAGCCCCTTCACCCCCAAGGCCTGGTCCACTCTGGTCTTGGCGAGAGGACAGTGTGGCTACTGCCAAATTGGCCTTCAGGCCGAGATGCTGAGTCAGCTGTCCTGCTGCACGAGGGTCGGCCGTCGGGGTTGTCTGGAGACTGGCGGAGGCCACGCTCGGCTGCCCGCGTCCCGCGGTCACCTGGGCGCACCGATGGTGGGAGACTTTAAAGGAAGACCTGCGTGCTCCCAGGAAAACCATGGCGTGCAGCGGTGGCGGGCTTGTGGCGCCTCTCGTCTCTTTAAAATTCCTTTAATAGGGCCTCCCTGGTGGCGCAGCGGTTGAGCGCTGGGTTGCGAAGCTGCCCGCGGCCTCTGCGGCGCCGGTTCGATCCCCGGCTGCTCCCCGGCCACCGGAGGAGGGTCCCACATGGCACGCAGACCTCTCCTGCCGCCCGCTGCTCCCCTCAGCAGTGTACTTCGGTCCTTCTGCCTGCTCTGCTCCCGGCTCTGGCTCTGGTGAATTCTCTCACCCTCCCGCGCTTCTGACTGTACCCAGTGCTTGTATAAACAAACAAACAAACAAACAAATAAATAAATAAACATGCCTCTATAAAAAAAAAAATCCTTTAATAGAGCTGCTCAGTGATCATTTTTGAGATGCACGACAGGGGAAGACCCGTCTACGGCCATGCAGCGCCTCTGCAAACCCAGCGGGGCTGGTGAGGCAGCCCGAGGGCGGGCGGGGGGGGGGCAGTGTGGCCTCCGCTGGGCTGCCACTGACCCGCCGTTGTGGGCTGGGGATAGAGGGGTGCCCGTCCCCAGCAAGCTGCGTGCTCGCAGGAAGTTGTGCCCTGTGTCCCCTGCGGACAGGGCCTCTCACTAGGGAAAGGGCTTCTGGATGGGGAAGACGGAATGGGGCCCATTAGGGAGGGCACATCCCGTGTCCCGAAGGGGGCATGGACTTGGGAGAGGAGAGGAAGGACAAGGAAGAAAGAGCGAAAAGGAGCAAAGGCAGTTGGGCGCCTTGGAGGAGCGCAGTCCTGCGTCAGGGGAGCAGACAAGAGAGCTGAGAGGAAGTGGGGGGCACAGGAGGGCTTGAGGGCTCCTTCTGTCTGTCCGTCACCAGATGTTTGGTCTGACGTGGTCCCGGGCGGGTTTGTGGGTGTTTCTGGGTGAGATCAACGCTGGAATCGGTGGACCAAGTAAAGCAGATTGCCCTCCCGATGTGGTGGGCCGCATCTAATCAGTCGAAGACATGAGTAAACCAGAAGGATGGGCGCTCCCTCAAGTAGGGGCCTCCTCTTGTTGGTCCTTGATCTGGACCGCAGCCTTCTCCTGCCTTCAGACGTGAACTGGACTATGTCTCTGGTTCTCCGGGGTCCCCAGTACGGGACTGGTGGCCTCCATAGTGTACGAGCCGATTCCTTGTAATAAACCTATTTTCTATAAATATCATCGTGGCAGGTTGCTCTGGAGACGCCGGGAGGGCCGTTCACCCCAGCAGCCCTCTGGCTCTGTGTCCTCCTGGGTGTGAGGGAGGGGAAAAAAATCACAGAAACCAGAACCTGTTCTTCTTCGGGAAAGAATACCCACTCTGCACATTTATGAAGTGGGAAAAATAAAGCGAAAGATGACTCAGAACATCAAGCTCACAGATGAGAAAATTAAAGTATATAAAATATTTATCCATTTGGCTTCACGGCGGCCAGCCGTGCGTGCAGGGTGGAGATGGAAGCTTCTGGGCAGTCAAACCCTCTCCCTTCCCTGCAATGAGCTCCAGCAATTTGGTAAATGGCAGTTGAATGCAGAGTTCATTTTTCACATTCCATTAATGTTTCATTTCTAATACTCTTTTCAGTATAAATTTAAAATAAAATGGGAACTGGGCCTCCATCGCTATTCTCTATTAAGAGGAAAACGAAAGTGCTTCTCCATGGGTGACTGGGATCCTACGGGGTGCTCTCTCCTGGGGTGCGGTCCTGCACCCCATCATCTCCTGACCCCTTTTTCTCCACAGCTGACCCCTGCACCCCATCTGCACCTGCTCCAGAAGCCCCTGGTGGCCTGACGGTCTGTGCTGGGTGCTTACTCCGGAAGAGCTGGAGATCTGGGCCCAGTGCACTGAGCACATGGGGGTGCAAGAGCACAGGGCTCACAGACGGCCGACGCCAGGTCCGTGCTGTCCCCCCCAGGGCTGCAGGGAGGAGACTGGAGCAGAGAGGGGGCTGTCATGACGTCCCCCAATACCCTGGGGGGATGAGTACGCAAAGCACAAGGGTCAGCACACATAAAAACAGAACTCTGGCCAAGCCACAAGCCCCTGCCCCAGAAACCAACCTCTCCTCCGCAGTAGCCAGGAAACCAGCGCCCCCCTCTCCCAGGTAACCAGCCACGGGCCAGCCCCCACCCCAGGTAACCAGCCACAGACCAGCCCTTCCCCCATCCCGGTAACCAGCCACAGGCCAGCCCCCCACCCAGGTAACCAGCCACGGGCCAGCCCCCCCTGAGGTAACCAGCCACAGGCCAGCACCTCCCCTAGGTAACCAGCCACGGGCCAGCCCCCCCACCCCAGGTAACCAGCCACGGGCCAGCCCCCCCCATCCCGGTAAGCAGCCACGGGCCAGCCCCCGTCCAGGCGACCCGCTTACAGAGTCCGGTGTGTGCGCAGATTCGCGGAGGCTCTCCCCAGGAGGAGCCCCTCCGTCCCTGAGGGAACGGGAATGAAGCCCTTCCCCGGACAGGGTGCAGCCGGGGCCTGAGTTGTGCTGCCGACCTGCGACCTGGGGTGAGGCTGTGCCCGGTCCCCGTGGGAGGGGGGAAGGGAGGAAGGGGTGGGGGGGAGGGGTCTGCGCTCTGGGCTGGCCAGGGGGGCTCAGATCTCGGCGGGGTCAGGCATGTCTGGGCCGTCCCTGCACCCGCCCGTGGAGGTGGCCCTGGCGGAACTGTCGGCGGGCAGAGCAGACGGAAGCCCACGCGGCTTGGGCGAGGCTGGGCTCGCGGCCCAGGTCCACCACGCGAGGAGGCGCCGGGCCTCGGCGAGTCTGTCTGGACAGCCGTCTCCTTCCCGGGAGCAAAAATCATGTAACGGTGCTCACCTCCGGTCTGCTGCTTTCATTATTTAAACCAAAATGGAATGTGACCCAGAGTGAGGAAAAAGTGAGCCGAGTCAGGCCCACAAAGCCTCGCGGGGCACGCGCGCCCCTGGGCGGCTCCGGACCCCCGGATGGGAGGAGGCGTAAGTGACCATTGCCAGCGCTGGCCAGTGGGCAGCCTGACGATGATGCTACATTCCGGAGAGTGCAAACCAGCTCCCACGTTACTCAGATCCCAGCGCTCCTGAGCCGGGGCGGCGCCTGCAGCGAGTCACCAGCCAGGCCCCGGCCAGGAGGGCTTCTAATCAGCCTCCCAGAGGAAACCCAGGATGTCCTTCCACTAAGCCAAGAGGCCCAGACAGAGAGTGGCTGGGGGGGTGGGTGACACGTCCTTGGAAAGGGAGGCGTATCTGGGCAGCCTCAGGCGACTGACCGCCGGGCAGCACCCGGGGAAGAAGGGCAAAGCCAGGAGTCGGGGAGAGCAGCGAGACCTGTCTCCCCTGAGGCTGTTGCCTCTGACCCCCGGTCTGCATCTGCCGCCATCTCTGCTGCTGGCCCCCGCACGAAACTGACACCCACCCTCCCTTGCCTCCTCATGCCGCCTGCCCCGAATTCTGCCCCTCCCTCTCGCCTGACCCAGTGGAATGTGACTTTTATAGCCCAGCTCAAGTTTTACCTTCTAGGTGCAGGGATTATGATAGTGCAGCTGCTGATGGTGGTGACGACGGGTGATGGTGATGGTGGTTGTAGCAGCAGGAGGGCACGGAGCAGGATCTCTAGGATTCTATGCAGACGGGGTGAAGGAGAAGTCCTGGAGCCCTCAGTGGCTTTTCAGGTTTGTTGGGGTTTTACTGGGTACACAGCCGGCAGGGGTGCCCGGGGGCTGGGAGGCCTCCCAGCCCCCAGCAAGTCTTCACTCTGTCTGGGCTCTCCGACCTTCTCTGGTGGTCTCTGCTTCTCTGCTTCTCTGCTGCTTCTGGCATCCCCGTGACACCGCCCCTAAAAGCCCAGTCTTAGCCCAGGTGCACCCACTTCTGCATGCCCACACCCACGCAGGTGTCACCATCAGGCATGCATGCAGGACCGCGGGGATCCATTATTAATCCTAATGGCGGGAGGGCAGAGAAGCCTGAAAATCACTTACCCTACAGCGGTGATGACAGAGATGATGGTGCTGGTGGGGATGACGGGATGCTGGCAGCAGTGATGGCGTGGTGGGCACGGTGATGTCTGGCGCTGATGGCATCTGCTGGATCCCTGGCAGGATTCTCCCAGTCGTGGCGTGTGAACTCAGTTCACCTCCACAGCGCCCCCGTGAGGCTGGGGCTGTTCTATTCCCAGTTTGCATGCGAGGAGACCAAAGTCTATAGAGGTTGGTGTCCAAATCCCCCAACCCCCAGCTCCGGCGACCACTGGCATCTAGTGGCCACAGCTGACACTTGAAGTGTTTCCGTGTGGTCTGTGGCCACCCACTTCTCGTTTGTCTCGACCTGGCCCACCTGTCACTCCGCACCTGTTTGAGCTGTGCAGGTGCTTCCCGCACAAAACCCGCGTGAGCGCACGTACGCGGCGGTGCTGCTGACGGGAGGAACCGTCAGCAGCAATTGTCCCCGACGGGGGGAGAGGTCCCGGCATCCCTGCCGGGATTTAGGGCGGTGTCTTGGGGCTGGGCTGGGAGGGTGCGTCCCGGGGCCGGAGTCACCGTTCTAACCCTTCACCTGCGGAGAAAGCTCTCCTTCCCTCCAGGGAACTGGGCCGAGCCCCCACCCCAGCCTTCCCGGGCGCTCCCAGGTGCTTGTGTTTACTTCTCGCCTCAGCCCGGGAAAGCCACGGCGGCTCCTCAGCACCTCAGGGCTCGAGAGAGCCCCAAAGAACCACATACTTCCCTTCTCAAGCGCCGTGGGCAGCTTCCCGCCCCGCCCAAGCTGACAATGTGCCTAGTTAAGCACCATAATGTGAAGGATTGAGGTGCTGGGCCCGGACTGGGGTTGGGGGGGTAGGGGGATGGGGGGGTGCTCCACTGGGACGCTAGTCGCAGCCTCAGTGTGATCACCAAGTAAGAAGGACTTGAAACCAGAGACAGACGGACACACACGCCTCCTCTGTTCCCCACACTCAGAGGCGCCGCTCCCCCCCAGGCCCCGTCCCGAGTTTTAGGGTGCCGGCTTGTCTCATCTCAGGCGGCCCTGGGAGGAGGACCTAACCACCCCATCTCACAGTGCCAGCGCCCACGGGGTGGCCTGACGCCCGCCTGAGGGGGCCTGGGGTGCCCGGGGCTCCCGGCCACAGCCCAGGCAGGCAACGCAGGCCAGATGGGATTTTCTTCGTTCTTAGAACACTGTGCAAGCTGGAAGCGGGGGGCCGGGGCAGGCCTGTGGCCGGCCCCCTGGGAGAGTCTGCCTGCGACAGGAGGGTCAGCGAAGCTCGGGCGCTGGTTTCTACCCAGCGCCTCCGCTGCCCGGATCGCAGGACTTCAGCGTGGCTGCAAGAGGGGGGTCTGGACGCGTCCGCGGGGAGCTGTCTGGTCCTGACGAATGGCACGGCGGCCTTCCGCGGGCACAGCCCCAGCGACGGATTAAACATATCAATCCTGTTTGTTACCTTCTCTCATCCGCCAGCTGGCAGCTGGCCGGCCTCTGGGGCTCTGCCTTCACGGCCCCGTGGGGAGCGACACTGTGAAGCCCCGGACGCCGCCGTGGTTGCAGCCCAAGGCCTGGCCTTGGCGGCCGAGAGCTGGAGTCTCCTCTGGGCGGGCAGGCCCTGGACGGGCAAGCGCAGCTCCCGGGATCCCGGGCCAGGGGCCAGGTGCGAGCGTGTTTCTGTGTCCATCTGTCCACGGGCGGCCCTGAGCTGCCCCCGGGAAGTGTTCTCTGTCCATGGGGCCACCTTGGCCTGCCCCCTGGGGGAGGCGCCCGTGGATAGGGTTGCCCTCAGCTCATGGCAGCATGGGGTACAAAGGCTGTCCCTGGCCTCTCCCAGGGGAGCTGGCACGGTGCCCAGGGCCTCCTCGCTCCCCTGCCCTGCCCACTCCCATGGCCACTCCCCGAGAGGGCCCCGCAGGGGTCAGAGAGCGGCAGGCTGGGCCGTGTGCGCGTGTGACCGCACTGACGCCCCTTGACTGCCTCGGGCCCAGGCAGAAACAAACCGGGGGGAGGGGCGCCAGCTGGATTCTCGGGGCTCTTTGCCCCTCGCTGTGTGAGTCAAATGGAGCAGCCTGGAAGCAGGGACCCCAGCAGCCCCGAGCAGACCCCAAAGCAAGGACTCGGCGGCCTGGGTGGCTTGGGGAGCACAAACGCACCCCCAAGCTGGGCGCCAGCTCACGCGAGGTGCTGGGGTCAGCGAGGGTGTTTGGGGTCCCGGGACGGCTGATCCACGGTGGGGCCTCCACGCAGGACAGGCCCGGTCCTGACCTCTCCCAGGTACGGACGCTGCTGCTTGGGCACATGCCACACTGGGGTCAGGGGCCGCGCAGTCACAGTGGGCCAGTCTGCCCTTCCCAGACACACGGGGCCGCTGGCTTTGGCGGGTCACAGGGAGGCGGTTGGTGGCCCCGACCCCGAGGCTGACTCCCCAAGCCGTGACCCCAGGTGCTGTGACCTCTGAAGTGGCCCACCCCATATTCCGGGAGACCCGCCACGTCCTCCCTGTGGGGTGAGCTGGACCAGACCCCACCCCGCCCACCGGGCTGAGCTCCCGCACCCTGCGGGTCGGCGGGAACAGACGCTCCTGAGACTCCCCGTCCTGGGCCGCCGCCTCCTGCAGCCTGAGCCTGGGCCTCGTCTGCTCTGCCGCCGGTCAGGCTCCCCCCACAGCACCTCCTCCTCGGCTTGGCTCGGAAGAGAATGACAGCCTGGCTTGAGGGGCCCTGGGCCCTGCGGTCGGAGCCCCGCCCCCTCAGCGCGAGCTGGTCCTCAGCCGCCTCTCTCCTCCCAGTGTCCGGGCCCAGGGGCAGCTGGCCCGGCAGGCCTGGGTGTGAGAGTGGACACCGCTCCAGGCCCCGGCCCCCTGTGGGGTGACAGCGAGATGGGGAGTGGGAGGAGGGAGCCCGGGTCTCCCCGGACACCCCACTTTCTGGGGCATCGTCCTCCACCCAGCGCAGGGCCCCGGCCGCCCTCGAGCGCATGCCCTGTGCGGGAGCTGCGTGTGCTGGCCGCAGACGCCGAGTCAGGGTCGGGGCAGGCGCGCCTGGGCCACCTCGTCCCTCAATGGGTGAGACCTGCCGGCCCATCAGCTCCCACCGAGCCAGCTCGTTTCTCCTAACCCACTGGCCCCGGGAAGAAATATGGTCTGCATGGCTTGACATGGGCCTTGAGAAGATTTACTGCCCGTCCCCGGACTCCATCTGCAGCGGCCCTGCTGGCCGGTGGGAGGAACTCAGAGGAGCTGCCGAGGGAGAGCCCCTCAGCGCGGCTGCCCACTTCAGCCCGTGCAAACAGGCTGAGACCCAGGCTGGCCAGGAGGCGGTCCGGGAGGGGCGAGCAGTGGTCTCTGTCCCTCTTGTGCGCAGGGGAAGGTGCGCAACCTCAGGAGTCCGCCACAGGGCAGAGGGCTCTGCCCTGGGTCTTCGCCGCTCCCCCTGGCTGCAGGAGGAAGGTGGAGGAGACCGTAGCATGGGTGCTGTCCGGCCACCCAGGCTCGACTCCGGAGGACACTCGAAATGCTCCCCTCACGTCCCAGCCCCGGTGCCAGGCCTCCCGGGTGGGCGATGGCTGAGGCTCGCTGGTGGAGGGGCGGGTGTTCTCCTGAATGTCCATGCCGAAACGCCAAGACCACCGGGGAGCCGCCCTCTCTTTTTCTTGTCATGGTCATTTCGGCAGATGGACTGGACACTTCATCAATGTTAACAATGACAAATCACTGGCCTCGCAACACCACAATCACATAATGACCATCATTAGCCAATGGCCAGCTGCTGGGCTGAGCAGCGGGAGCGGGCGTCCAGCCCAGCCCAAGACACATGTCTGAGTGGCCGCTGGGAGACCACTGAGGTCCCGGGTGAGCCCCGCCCAGAACCCAGCCACCCCAAAAGGGAGGAAGTGTCCCGTTCTGCAGTGAGACCATAGTGGGTCCCCAGATCAGCCTGGAGGCTGAGCAGTCGCCCTAGAGACCAGTCCCAGCACAACCTGGAGGCTGAGGAGGTCACGTGGAGGCTGCCTGCAGTTCAGCCTGGGGGATGAGCAGGTCAGTGACAGGCTGGTCCCAGGAAGCCTGGGGGCTAACAAGGCGGACCTGGAGGCCTGGGGGATCTACCAGCAGGTCAGACCCAGATCAGCTTGGAGCCAGAGGAGGTCGACCAGCCCCAACAAAGGCAGGAGGCTGAGCTGGTTGACTAGCAGCCCAGCCCTAGCTAGCCTGGAGGCTGAGGGGGTCGACCAGGAGGCTGGAGGCCGGAGGCTGAGCTGGCGCTGGCCTGCAAGACGACCTTCACAGCGTCCAGGACAAACTCCTCAGCATCCAGGCAGAGCTGGTGTTGGCCTTCCAGTCGAACCCCTCAGCTTCCAACCTGGGCTGGGGTCGGTCTGCTGGTCGAACCCCTCAGCCTCCAGGCTGCGCGGGGGCCAGACAGCAGGTAGTCTTAAGCCTCCAGGACAAACTCCTCAGCATCCAGGCTGAACTGGGGTCCAAGTGCCAACAACCCCCTTAGCTACCAGCCTGGGCTGGGGCCGGCCTGCTGGTCAACCCCCCAGCCTCCAGGCTGGGCTGGGGGCGCCTGAGGGTCCCCCCCCCAGACTGCAGGCTGGGCTGGGGACGGCCGCAAGTCGACCCCTTACACCTCCAGGACCAACTCCTCAGCTTCCAGGACGAGATGGGGTCGGGCTGCTGGTAGACCCACTCGGCCTCCAGCCTGGACTGGGGCCGGCCTGCAGGTCGACCGCTCAGCATCCAGGCAGAGTGGGGGCCGGCCCTGGGGCTCCAGGCTGGACTGGGGCGGTCCCACACGTTGACCCTTGGGCTGGGCTGCAGTTCAACCTCAGCCTTCAGGTGGGGCTGCCGCCACCTGCAGGCGGAAGTCCTCAGTCTCCGGGCTGGGCTGGGGCGATCCCGCAAGTCGACCACCCAGTGCCTCCGACAGACCAGAAGCTCAGCAAGCTGAACAGCAGTCGCTGGCCCCAGCAGGAGGCAGTGGCGCGGGCCCAGCTGCCTGTCCTCACCGGGCACGGGTGCCCTCCTCACCGGCTGCAGCCCTGGCCAGGTGAGGGGGCCGGCTGGTGCAGGGGAGGTAGCCGGGGCACCCAGAGGCACATCTGGCTGGACGGGGTCCTGCAGCCTCGTCAGGGACGGACCGCGAGTGGCGTGTCTCCAGGGCCCACGCCCCGAGGTGCTGGCAAGGGGGGGCTGGTTAGGCTTAGAAATGGGAGCCCTGGCAGGGCAGAGCCCGGGTGCCCCCCCCAGATGCCCTGAGAGGGCTGCCAGGGCTTCTGCCCCAGGAATACAAGCTTGGACAGGGCGAGCTCAGGTGACGCTCACAGTAGGGGCGGGGGGTGTCCCTTCCTCACGGGGGGCAGGAGAAGCCCTCGGAGGCGCTAGCAGACGGGCACAGCCTTCTGTCCCCTGAGACCTGGGGAGCCCGGGTGGCCCCCTCTGACGGCATAGAGGGGTCCCCACCATTTGTCCCTCTGGGGGATGGGCCCTGGCTGTCCCTTGGGACTGGACGGCCCAGAATCGCCTTTTGCCCACAGCGGGGTCCTCGCCTCCACCAGGGGGCGGCCTCTTGGGCCTGTGGCCGGCGTCCCGGGCGCTGACGTGGGCCCCCCCACCGCCCAGGTTACTACGGCTCACAGCCAAGGGGCGGCGGGGGAGCCCCAGGCCGCAGAGCTGGGTGCTGGACTCTGGAGGCTGTGTGGGTGCAGACGCCTGTTGGGGAGGGATTCCTTCTCTTCTCAACAGGGGGTCCCCAGGAGCCCGGAGCGGGGTGCAGCAGACGTGCATGGCCGAAGACAGGGTGTAGACTGGACGGGCGAGGAAAGGCCGGCTTTTGCTTCTGCAGAACTCCCCGAGGCCAGGGCTTGTTTACCTGCTGCCCCACACCTGGCACCTGGCACTGCCTGTGGGGGCGTCGGGGTGCCCGAGACATGAGTTTAACAGTGAACGAGTATACAGAGATGGGGCGGAGGCCTCCCCCAAAGAGGGCAGAGCTGTTGCGAGGAGCAGAGGCAGGTGCGGGTGCCAAGGGTGGCCAGGGCATGGGCGAGCTGATGCCAGAGGTGGGCCGAAAGGTAATGGGGGGCTATGGGGGGCTGCTGAGCAGGAGCTGGACAGGTCGGCGTCACACGAGCTGCTGTAACGGATGGCGGCGGCTGCCTCTGGGTGTCTGGTCCAGTCCCGGGGGATGGGGCCTCCATGGCGCTAAGGGTCGGCACCAAGCGTCCGTTGGCGCCAAGGGTCGGCCGTGTGCCCTTGTAGCCCCAGGAGGGCAGGCAGGCCCTCTGCGGGGCTCACCGGCTCCCGGGGACGGAGAGCCGGGGCCTCGGGAGCCCCAGGGACGGCCAGCTCCCAGAGCAGGCGCGCCCCGTTCTCGCCCCGTTCTCGGGGCTTTCAGACGTGACTGAGGGTTCTCAGCCCTCCAGTGCCGACCTACACTCAGCCCTCCACGTAGATTAGCTGACGAGAGCTGGGAAAACAAATGCCTGTTTCTGAAAGCCCCAAAGGGCCATCACTTACGTGGCTTTCAACTTTAATCAGGAGCGTCTGAAACTGGCGCGGCACGAAGCCGCCCTCCGTGGGGCGGGAGACGTGGCTGGGGCTGCGTCCGCGCTGCCAGCTCGGCGCTGCCGGGAGGCGGCGTCCTCAGCGGGGAGAGCTGGGAGGTGCCAGCGGGCCTTGAGCCGCCCCGGGGAGCGAGGGACCCTGTTCCCAGTGTCAGGGTTTTACTCATTTGGAAAAATCTGGCAGCTCTGGTAATTACAGGGTAAGAGCCTCTTCCTCCCAGCCGCTGCCGGCCCCGCCCCGGGCCATGTGGGGGGTTATTTCGGGATCACAACCACACTCCAGCCCGGGGTGCTTTTTCCTCAGCACGTTTAGACGCTGTCAGGTGGGGCTCTGGCTCCTGGCGTTTGTGGGCTCCGAGGGCCCGGCTGTGCGGTGTGGGCGGGACGTGGCTGGAGGGCGGAGGGCACCTGGAGGGCGCCAGGCCCTCGGACAAGCGCCGCGGGGCCCATGAGGCGGGTGTGCCCGGACGGCTCTCCAGCCAGAGTGCAGCGTGACAGAAGAGGGCACGCGGCCCTGGGGGGCAGCACCCGGTGCCCGTGGCCAGCTGCCCCGCCTCTGCCTCCTGATGCCCCGGCTGCAGCCTGGGGTGGGAGGCGCCCCTGCCCTGCAGGAGGACTTGGGGGGACGTTGCGTTTGCTGCACGAGGGAAGCCCGGCGCCGACTTGCCCGTGCGCGGTCACTAGAAATCCGCGGCCCCCTGTGGCTCTTCCTGAGCCGTGTGTCCTGGGGGCTCCCGGGGGTGGGGGGTGGCAGGTGGGAGAGTGAACCCACCGCCGGGCGTCCCTGAGGGACCCGACGCGGAGACCGGGCCTTGGCTGAAGTGGCTCATTAAGACAAGGTCGTCCAGGACGCGGGTGGCCCTGAGGTGATGACGGCGTCCCCGGGAGGAGACGTGTGAAGACGGGGCGCCGGGCCCCTGCTGCACGGCTGCAGCCTGAGGAGCTGCAGGGGCAGGAGTGTCCCCCACCTCCGGACCCCGGGCTTCTGAACTGCAGAGACGCGGGTCGGCCTGGAGCGCCGGGCGGGGCACGAGGGCCAGAAATTGAGGCTCACATGGCTTCTCGCCAGGGCCCGCGGGGAGGCTCTGCCCACTGCTGTCCGGATCTCAGCGCCGGGAGCCTCGCTGGGGCCCTTGGGTGCAGGCGCGCAGCACTTCCGTGGCCGGGGAGGGGGCCCGGGTCACATGGCGGAGCCCGAGCCGCAGCCGCCCCGGGCGCGTCGGACCTTGGCTGGAGAGTGTGGGGGGCGATGGGGGGGCTGCAGGCGCCGGCCCCGCCGCTTTGCTTTAAATAGCGCCGCTCACGCGGGCCTCGCAGTCACAAGTCACAGCTCGCGGGGGGACGTGGGCACCGTTCACCCCGAGGTGGGCGGGGGGGGGGGCCGCTGCTGGCCCCCCGCGTCTCAGCAGCACCCACCTCACTGGCGTGTGCGCTCTGCTGGGTCCCGGAGCCTGTAATTATCATTAAAATAGTATTGTGCCCTCGGCAATCAGGCCCTTGTCCAGGGAAGGCTGCTGGGAAGAGCTGAGCTGGGGCCTGCGCGCGTGCGGACAGGGAGTCCCGGCCCGGCCCCTCATCTCCCGCGGGCGTCCGTCCCGAGATGATCCAAAGCGCCAAGGCCCGAGAAGCGGGAGCGCGTCCGCCTCGGTCAGTCCTCATGGGCTCCTGGCGGGCGCCGGGCACACCGAGGGGGGCAGTCGGGCGAGGACAGGCCCTCGGGGCCGGCCCGGGTTCTGAGGCTACGAAGACCCCTCAGCCTGCGGACCCGGAAGGACGTCCCCGCCCCGTGCCGTGCCAGGAGGGCGGCGAGCGGCGTCGGGATGGGTAACGGCCCTGCAGCCTGGGCCAGGCCAGCCCGGCTCACGTCGCTGCCCCCCGGGCTCTCCCGCCTTCCACCCTACACCGCCCCGGCAGCAGCTCCAAACTTCTGGATCTGCCCCCCAACCCCGAGGCCCGGGGGGTGTGGCCCTCGACACCTTGACCTTGGCGGGCGGAGGGGACACGCAGCTGATTAGCCAGCAGTGGTGCCGTCGTGGCCGTAGGCCTGACCAGGTGGGCTGCGTGGGGGCGCGGCCAAAGCGAGTGGTGCTGGCCAGAGTCATGAGCACTCGGGGTGAAATTCGGGGTGGGGGTGGGGGGACCACGAAGAGACTCGGGAGTCATCCGAGTCACACCTTGGGGTGAGGCCTCGCAGGGGACCTGGTGGCGGCTCCGGTCCCCACGTTGTCCCCACAGCCCCTCACCGTGGGCCCGACGTGCGGGGTCGGGGTGTGAGGAGGCCCCGACAGGCCTGTGCGAAGCCAGATCCCTCTTCTGGGAAGGGTGCCTGCCCCCCTCCTGCCTTGGCCGCTGGGTTCCCTCCCTGGCCGCGTCCCTCCCCAGGAGGCGCAGCCCCGCATCACACGGCCATGGAGATGGGTCAGGACGTCCCTGCTTGGCCCGCCTGAGGCTGGGGTCAATCCCCACAGGCTCTGGGCCCTGGGGCACTGCTGCCTGACATCCGCAGCGCTGTCTGGAGCTGCAGGGAGCCCTGAGTGCCCACTGCAGGCTCGCCCGGGCCCTCACTGCAAGTCCATCCTCCAGGCTGGCCGTGGCAGGGGCTGCAGAGGACCACGCACTGTCCTAGGTCTGTCCGTCCTTGGGGATGACCCCAGGGGCCCGCAGGGAGGGGCTGTCCTGCTGCAACCCCAAAGGCACCCCTGGGGCTCCTGGCCACGGAGGAGGTGCTACCACTCAGTCTCTGAACTCGGGGGAGCCAGCAGAGGGCAGGGCAAGCCCCAGACCTCTCTGCAAAGGGCTGAGCTCCGGGAACCTCAGTGCAGGTGGACGATGGACCCGGCCAGCAGAAGCTGCCATTGGCACAGGAGAGGTGCCGAGGCCCTGGTGCCCTTCCTGTGGGCCTCCTGGTGCCCCCCGCGCCGAGGCCTGGGACTCCTGTGTGTCCAGGGTGGGAGGCCCATCCCAGCCGGCAAGGCTGGACGCCAGGGCCAGGAGAGAGACATGAGGAGCAGCGGCCGCTCACCAGGAACCCGGGCAAGCGGCGCTGAGGAGGGGTCCCCTAGGCTCACCCTGGGGTTCAGGGGAGGCTTCAGGAGGAAATGCCCCCGGCTCTGTCTCGGGGGCTGTGAGGGCTGGAAAGGCGGGAGAGTGTCGGGGCAGGAGGGGCAGTGGGCGCAGGCGCCCCGCCCGGCTGTGCGTAGGGGGCGGCGGCTGCAGCGCCGGCGGCAGCTCTCAGGTGGCGGGATGAGGGGCAGGTGCCGAGTCCACCCCAGTGGCTGGACTCGTGTCCCCGCCCTGGGAGGGAGGACGGCGGGTCCTCTCCGGCCTGACACTCCCCCTTGCTCCGGGCGGCGGCGCTAGCGCTTCCTCTTCCTCTTCCCCTTCCCCTTCCCTGTCTTGCAGCTGCCCAGGCCCCCCGCGGTACCCGCTCTCGATGGCTGTAATCAAAAATGAACTTTAAGCAACTTTGTCTCCGAGTAATTCCCCGTCTCGCAGACAAGCTAATTTAGAGTGGAGCAAATGTCACCGACGCATCAGGGCCTCCCGTCTCTGTTCTTGGAAGGCAGGCGGGAAGCAGGTGCACGGAGGTGGCGGCCGGGCGGGGTGTGCCGGGGAGGGAGGGGCGTTGTCTGATTCCCTCTCAAAGGGTAAAAGTGGCTCCGAGAGGAAAGCGCAGAGATTTCCGAAAGGTCAACGCTGTAAAAACAATAAGAACCTAATTCGGGGATTTAGCTGTTTCTAGAACATTTTGAAGAAACCGAGAGGCAAAGCCTCCCGCTCCCCTGAACATTGGGCCTGGTGTCGGCCTCGGGACCTGCCGGCTCGCTCGTCCAGCCTTCCCGGGCGGCAGCGCGGCCCGAGCGGAGCAGGCCCGAGCGCCGGAGCGAGGTGCGGCTGGACACGGCCCCAGCCCGGGAGCGGTTTCCTTGCTGGCTTCCACCCGCTGGCCGGCCGGGTCCTGCGGGCCGAGAACCTTTTCCCGCCGGGCGCTGTGCCGGCTGGTCCCGCGGGCCCTCGTGGCGCCCTCCCCGTAGCACCGAGAAGTCGCCGCTGTGTCCTCACGCCGTGTCGGGACCGGGAGGCCGAAGGGCAGAGGTGAGCCGCTTCCTCCGAAGACGGGAGGCCCCGGGCAGTGCCGGGAGCCCGGCTCTGTGGGACGGCGCCAGTCTCGCAGCGGACAGTGCAGTGCCCGTGAGGTTAGGGCGGCGGCGCCCGCCCCGCAGACCGTGGGGGCCACGAGATGATGCGTGCAAAGCTCGTGCTGCTTAGCGACGCCTCCGGAGCCCCCGCACCAGACGAGGCGCATTCGAGGTCTACTGTGATCTCGGTCTAGTGCGTAATCCCGGCCGTGCCTTGACCCGCTTCGCTCTTGTCCAACGAGGAGCTTTCCTCTGTATTTTTAAATGAATTTGTTTTGGGGTCCTCCGGGAGCCTGGAGGCGAGGGGCTCCCTTTGGAATGATCTCGTGGGAAAACTGAACCGAGGAGGCGCGGACGCCCTGTCTCCGTTTGGGACCAGCCCCATCTCGCCGGCCATGCGGCTTGTGTCCGCAGAGACGGCAACACGAGGGGGACCGGCAGAACAGGGTCCCTGAGTTTTAGCCAGTGACCCCGATGTCTGGAGCGGGACTGGGGGGCTCCCCAGACCGCGCCGGCCGGCCTGACCCTTTGGAACGCCGCTTCTCTCTGGCCTCACTCTCGTCTGCTCATGCGCTCCGCTTGCTGCCGACACAACCTCACAAAGCTGAAGCACTTTAGTGGCAACGCGCTGAAACGAGGCGCTTCATCATCACGTGGGGCGGTTCCTCCCTCCGCACGCACCTGTGCCTGCCCGGCCGGGCAGGCGACCCTGCATCTTTATCCGGAACCGCGCGGCTGTTCCACGGGAGGAGAGCGCTGGGGGTGAACCGGGGCGGGCCGGCCGCTGCCCGGGCCTCTGCGTTCGCCGGTGGCGTCTGGGGTGCCGTGTCCGCGCACCAGCCCCTCCTTGAGGGGGGCGCTCAGGACACGGGGCGGGCGCGATGGGTTGGTCTAAGTGTCTGAGTCACGCGCTCTCAGCCAGCTTCACCCCGACCCAGGGCCGCTGCCTCCCTCTTTTTCCAGGGGACACGCTTATTTTTCCTCTCAAGCCCTCAGTTCTGACCTAAGGAGGTGTGCGGGGCTGATTCGTGTCCCGCCTCAAAGCGATAGGTCAGACTTCTCGGCCTCACCTGCCCCTACTCCAGCCGTGACCCGCTCCGTGGCGGGGGAGGACGTGGGGTGGGTCTCCGTCCAACAGGCCTGGCGTCCCTATAACCCGGGCGCTTCGGACAGAGACCTGTGCGGGGCGGGCCACCGCGTGGGGCAGACAGGGCTTGGGTCTTGCTCCCATGGCCGGGGTCACCAGAGGTGGTTGGGGCCACAGGCAGCTGGGGCGGGGGCCCGGGGACGCCCCGGGAGGGCCGGGAAGGACCAGCTGTGCCGACACCCGTCTCAGACCCGCCCTCCAGAAGTGGGGGATGTCGCCCCGGCCCAAGGCCTCTGGTTGTGGGGCTTCGCTCCAGCACCCCGGGAGACGAATCCAGGGAGCGTGTGCAGTCTTGACCCCCTAAAACCTCAAAACCTGCCTCTAGAGAAACCTGGGTCTCCCCAGACAGAGCTCATGTCTCCAGCTTCTGTGGCTCCGCGCGTGTCCGAGGTTTGCCCACGGCGGGGGCCGCTTTGGCCCCGACATCGCCCCTCCTCTTCCCTCCCGAGTGTCCAGAACGGGAAGGGCACGGGACAGGGCTGCAGGCGGCCGCGCTGACCCCGCGCTGAGGCCCGCGCCACGCTGGGGCCTTGTCCTGGGGTGTTTGAGGAGACGGGAAGGCTTGTCCCCTCTCGGTGGCGTCCATTTCTCGTTTCACTCGAGGAGGGGGCGACTCCGTCAGGCGCAGTGCCGGCCGGTGGAGGCCCCTGGTCAGCTTCCCTGGGTCAGATCCGCGTGGCTGGGGCTTGGGGTGAGGGGTGAGGGCAGGACCTCAGGGAGAGGCGAGCGGGTGTGATGTCTGCTCTTGCCCCACCCAAGGGAGGCAGCAGCCGGCCGGCGAGCCCTTCCCCGGACGGCGGCCGTGGCTTTGCGAACTTTTGCTTTGAGGCTGGGAAGGCAGGATCTTTGCACTGCGGAGCCACAGCCTGTCTGGAGGCGTGAGAGCGTGAGCCGGGTGCAGGGGTGGGGCGCCCGCTGCTCCCTGCCATCAGCTGCCCAGACGTGTCCCCCCAAGGCCCAAGGGCCGCGCCGGGGCCGGGCACCACAGCCACCCTGCTCTCCCCGCCCAGGGAGGGAAACCACCTCCCCTGAGCCCCCGCCCCACGCCCCCAGGCCTCTCAGCAGGGGAGGAGCCAGGCCACCTGCAGCCCTGGTGGTGGCTCCCTCGGGCACCTCTGGTCTTTGTCCCTCCCTAGAGACGTGCTAGATGGTGTGTGGGGCCCGGGGACCCGGAGATGAGGGGCCGGGGGGACCTGGCCTGCACCCCGTGGCCGACTGTGACCTTGGGGTGCTGTGACCCTGTTCCCTGCGTGTCTCATCCTCACAGGGACGTGGGGTCACCTGTGAGGACGAAATTCAGGTCTTCTGCACTCTGAGGGCCTGGTCATTTCTACTGTTTGGGGCTCATTTACCCGGCTTGTGCGTGTGTGCATGTGTGTGCGCCGTGTGTGTGCTGCGTGCCTTCCGACGCCCTCACCGCGCCCCACGCAGCCGTGGCTGCGAGCGGAGCTTTCCCCCGGGTGGCCTTTGTCTTCCCATGGGCAGAAGGTGCCAGGCCGGGGCTGGCTCTCCCACGCCGACTTCCTTCCTGAGCCAGCATCGGGAGCTCTTTCTGGACATTTCTGGAACCCTCGCAGCGAGACTAGGAAGGGGTGCGGCCCTCCAGCTGTCCAAGCAGACACGTCAGCCCCAAGAGGACAGACCTGCCCTAGTGGATGGGGGCTCCCCTCTCCCAGAGGGGCACCCAGGGGGCACCCAGGGCCAGCTGAGGGGCGCTCTGGGGAGGTGAAGGCTCAGGCTGTTCTGGAGTCGCCTCCTCCTGAGGCCGAGTGTGGGGCCAGGCCCTGCGTCTTCTGGCCCCCAGCTGGGCTGTGAGCCCCGTGGCCATTGAGGCTCCAAGCCCTGTGTCCTTAGCAGGGAGCAGGCCGGCCGCCAGGACCTGGGGTGGAGGTGGGAGCAGGCTGCACCCGGGCCCCTGCTCCCAGGCGCCTCTGACTTCCCGAGCGTCCCCGTGAAAGCACATCCTGCGTCTGAGGACACGAGTCTGGCTCGGCGTCTCCCGTCCCCGGGTGGTCACCACCGCCTGCCCTGCCACCAGGCCGGCCACATGGCGCCGCTCTCACGCCTCCACACCAGCTGGGCCCGGGCCCAGGCAGCTCCTGGCACAGGCTGGACGGGTGCCGACGGCAAGACGGGCCGGCAGACCGCTCCCGGAAGGCCGCACGGTGCTGCCTACGGACGCCGGCTGGGTCTGGGCTGCGGGGGACGGCCCAGCTGCCCGGGTCCTGCCGTTCTGCAGAGCTGCTCCCTCCGGCGCACCCCGCCAAGTCAACCCCAGCGCCCTCCTGAGATCCCGCCCCCCCGGGGGCTGCCTCTGCCGCAGCAAAGCGGGCTATGGGGGGCAGGGTGACCCCAGTGTGGGCCCGCGGGGGGGCACCATTGGGGCAGCCAGGGGTCCCTCCTGCCCCACAGGCAGTGAGAGTGGAACCAGCCTCCTCCCTGCCCCTCCCCCAGACAGTCACCCCGCGGGCGGGGGCTCCCCGTGTGTTAGCCATGTCACAGGGAGGGGCCCCTGGGTGAAACGGCCCTCGTGTCCTCCCCTGGGGGACGGGCGCCTTGCAGCAAGGGGGGTGAGGTGGCCGTGGGACTCGGTCAGCCTCACTCAGTTAAATATGTGCTCACCTCATTTTTTGTTAAAGTGCACCGATCTCCCCGGGCTCGGACACCCCCAG
Source organism: Talpa europaea (assembly GCF_964194135.1). Lineage (NCBI taxonomy): Eukaryota > Metazoa > Chordata > Mammalia > Eulipotyphla > Talpidae > Talpa > Talpa europaea. The sequence goes on from NC_140076.1 coordinate 1,451,630, forward strand.
CCAAGGACCGTGGACAGCCTCACTGCTGCCCACCCGGGTGACGTCCCAGAAGCTGGTGTCCCTAGGAGTGGGGGAGGCGCCTCCCTTTCCCTCCGAGGATCACGGGCACAGCCTGGCCGGGCCGAGGCGGAAGCCGTGGGTAACCCAGGACAAGGGGCACGGGAGCCCCTCTCCCGCCCTGGGCCGGGCGCCCGCCCTGGGGCTGCACACCCGCTGGTGCCACAGAGCCAGGGCCCGGCCTCGTGCCAGGAGCCACACCTCAGTGTCTGGCCGGCCCCGCCTGGGGCCAGCTCCGACGGGGGCGCTGCCCGTGGCTTCTGCACTTTCCCAGACTCTGGCCCCTGGGCTTGTCCCAACCCTGCCCGTCCACTGGAGCTGGTGTTGGCGTGACGTGAGCAGCCGTGGCAAGCTCCTGTGGCCCGCAGGGCGAGACAGGAGGGGAGGGGAGGCCCTCTCAGCTGGGTGGGGCCAGTTCCTCACTTGGGGGTCCCCCAAGGGCTTCCTTGCAAAGAAGACAGTGTTCGCAGGGGCGAGAGGGGACGGGAACTCGCCAGGGAAGCCTGCGCACCCCCCTCCTCCTGGAGCTCCAGGTCACAGTGAGGGGGGCAGCCGTGTCGCTGGTGGGTGTCCCCTGATAGGAGGTGACAGAAACGGCACCTCGCCTCTGCGACCCCCTCCCCAAACTCACAGCTCCCGTCTGACCCCCAGGAAAGCCTTGGACAGACCCAAACAGCAGGGCGTGCTCCGAGCACCGGCGCAGCCCTGGAGACCGTCACAGCCGACGAAAGCAGGAAAACCCGAGAAGGTGTCACGGGAAGGAGCCTCAGGCGAGGCGGCAGCTGGACGCCGCACCGCACGGGACCCTGGGGCCCTCAGCACGGAGCGGGGCAGGCCCAGATGAAGACCGGACTTTGGGTGGAAAGAACGGACCAGTACGGGCTGGTGGGCGCTGAGGTGCCTTCCACGGGCAGGCAGCAGGAGAGGCGGGCGGCTCTGTGGGCTGCTTGGGACGGTTTTTGCCATTTTTCTGCAAATCCAAAACTATCCTAAAATAAGAAATTGATTTAAAAATTCCCCTTCTGGGCCTCCCTGGTGGCTCAAGGGTTTTAAGACGCAGCCTGTGAAGTTGTCCGCAGCCTCTGCAGCACGAGTTTCATCCCCGGCTGGCCAGGGAGCTACCCACAGGGCGCAGCAGACCTGTCCTGTCTTGCCTGCTGCTCCCCTCAGCAGTGTGTTTCGTCAGTCTGCCTGTTCTGCTCCCCGCCCTGTCTGTGCTCAACCCTCTCACCCTCCTGCGCATCTGGCCTGTACCCCCCCAGTTCTTGTATAAATAAATAAATAAATCTTTAAAAAATAGGCTCTGTTAGAGATTCCCGCCCCGTCTCACCCCCGCTGACCAGGGTGTGGGTCACAGAGCACCCTGGAAACTTGCTGACCTGCCCTCTAAACTCTGGGCTCCCCAGATGGCTGGACGATGACCCCAGGCCTGGGTTGCCAGAAGCCTCTGCCCCGGTCTGAGCCCAGCGGCCCCCGCGGAGCTGAGCTGCCCTGAGCACCCCTGTCTCCCAAAGGTGCATCCAGCCGGCCGGTGGGTGACTGCAGTCCAGCGGCAGCATTATTGGCAGGACTGACTGGTCACCCTACAAGTCCAAGACCCCTTGTGAAGGACGCACCCTGGGTGGTCCTGGCCGGCCCATGGCCTGGCCTGGAGGAAGCCCGGGTGCTCCTGGGGGTCGGCCTGGCCCCACCGCCCCGCGTGGCCCCCCGCAGCCCCCTGGGACCCCTGTGTTCTCCAGGGTCCCCCGCCTGTCCCTCCCACGGGTGACGAGGGCCTGGCAGGCTGTGGCGGGTTTCCTCTGTGCATGATGAATACCCCTCATTTTCTCCCTGACAGTCCCACAGACAATACAAAGCAATAAAAAGCGAAATGACACGAAGTGTATCCCCAAAGAGCTGTAAAGGCCCAAGATGCGGCTGCATGTGCCGATCACATGAGGTTCTTTGCCTCAAAACAAATTAGCCTCATTAACAAAGGCATGTTCGAGTGAGGGGGTGGGGCCTGTGGGGTCTTGGCCGCAGGGGGGCCTCCATGCCGGGGTCTGCAGGGCAGTAGGTGGGAACACTCCCGAGGCCCCCAGGCTGCTCCCAGGCCGCGCTGCAGCATTTTAGAGGCACAGGGAGATTTTCTCTTCTCCTGTCCATGAATCCTGTGATGATGGGCGGGACCTGCCCCCCGGGTGTTAACAAAACCCAGCCCTGAGATTCTGGTAGTTGGCTTGGGGGGTTCCAGCTCCTGGCCTGCACTTCCCAAGGTCCTGGGCTGGGCTCACTGTGGTCAGGGCGCCCCATCCCACCCCCGCCTGGGCCCTTGGCGTTCCCTCTGCCTGGCCCTGGGGACAAAACACCACCTTCCTATTGGCTTCCAGAAACTTCTACTGCACCTGAGGAGCTCCATGGAAGTGCTAAGAGCCCCGCCCAGGTTGTCTGCTCTGATTCCCGCCCCGTGGGTGTGTGGCCTGAGCCGGAAAGGGAGAAATAGGTTGCAGTGGGATTCAAGCTGCTAAGGAAGCGGGGAGGCTGCCCGGCTCTCCCCCTGAACCCCGAGTCTTCTCAGGGTGTTAGAGGCCCTCCTGAGCCAGGCTTGGCTGGGGCCGCTGTCTTTGGAGGTCGGGGAAGCTTCCAGAAGGTCCCCGGGAGCCGGAAAAGGCAAGGAAATGGGGAGCAGGGGCTGGATGCAGGGACGGGGTGCTCCCCTGGTGCCCAGGCGCGTGCGGGGTCCCGGGACCCCGGGCCTGGCTCCCGCGGGGCTGTCAATCAGCGCACACGCGGGCCGCGAGCTAATCAGGTGAGCACTCGATTAATTAGGCAGCGTTTTTCCTGCACTTGATTTTCATTACAGTGAGTTTATTTTAGTTTCTCGTGGAGGAAAAACAGGTGCTCACATTCGGCTTCATCAGCTTCCTGTGGCTGTTTGATTCACATATTATTTTTAAAATGGGTTTATTTTGGGGGGCAAATGTGACCTGGAAAAACCCACTCCTGTTTACTCATCCGTGTTGCTGTTTCGTGGTTGTCTCTGGGCGCGGGGGGCAGCTCCGCCCGCGGGCCCTGCCTCCTCCGGGAACCGGGCTCCGCTCTCCTGCTCGGAAGCGGCCGCGCCGGGGCCCGAGCCGCGCGGGCCCGTGGACGCAGGGGCTGCGGCCCTCCCGGGGGTCCTGGCCGTCCGGCCCAGCTGGTCCCCGGCCTGCGTGTCGGGAGCCCCGGGAAGCCCCGGCCGGCCATGGTGCGCGGGCAGGGTCCAGCTCACTGCGTGAACCGCATGGGGCGCCAGAACCGGCGCCCAGCGAAGGCCCCGCGGCCTCTGACTTTGCCCCCACGTGCTTGTAGGGTAAATAGAAAAGCATCAGGCTTTCCTGCCCTCCCGCCCTCAGGACGGATGATGGAGCCTGCGCTCCTGAGCGCTTGCCTGATGGCGGCACCTGGCGTGGGGCGCGGGCCTAGGGAGATGGGATTCACCTGGGCTGAGACTGGGCTTTTAGGGGCGGCGTCACGGGGACGCCCGCAGAGTAGAGCAGAGAAGCAGAGAGAGCAAGAGAGCAGCAGAGACCCCCGGAGAAGGCCGGGGGGCCCAGAGAGAGTGAAGACTTGCTGGGGGCTGAGAGGCCTGCCCGCCTCCCGGCCCCCCGCACCCCTGCCTGCCGTGTGCCTGGTCAATCCCAGTAAAAGCCTGAGAAGCCACCGAGGGCTCCAGGACGCCCTCCTCCTTCGCCCCGTCTGCTCGGGTCACGGAGAACCTGCCCTGTCCCTTCCCGCCGCTGCAGTCCTGATGGCAAAGGGCGACTCGCCTCTTCCCTTCCGGCCCCAGGGGCCACCCTGCGCCCCTTCTCCTCAGACGCCCCTCCCCGCGTCCCAGCCGCCCGCCCAGCCCCATCTGTGCCGAGAAGGGCCGCACCCCGGCTTATGGACTTTCTCTGCCGGTTCCCATGGAAACCCGAATATGTGAAGATATTTTTTAACTTATCTGCCCAAGATTTCGGGTCAGCCTCACGGTTTGGGAAGGCTTGCTTTCAGAAAGATTTTCAGGGACTCAGCTCCCCCTCACCCCCGGCCCCTCTCGCTCCCTGTCAGAAGAGCGGGGCCGAGTGGGGGGACAGGGCTGAGTCGGGGGGAGCAGGGCTGAGTCACGAAGAGCAGGGTGAAGTAGGGGAACTCGGCTGAGTCCGGGCAGCCTTTGAGGCTCCCCTCCCTTCCCTGGGGGGGGGGGTCACATCACCTGTACCTGGTCCAGGAGACCCCGGGCGTTGCTGGGGAAGCCAAAGGGCAGGAATGGGGTCTTTGCCTCTGCGGGGCTCCCTTCCCAGCTCGCGGAGCGGTGCGGGGTCTGGGCCTCACTTCTGCTGCTCTCCCGCCACGGCCCCACGAGCCTGGTCTCATCCCGCAGCCCGGCCTGGGTTACGGTGCCTGAGGCCCCTTAGTCGTCCCGTTCCCCAGAGAATTGGCCTCGATGGCACGACCCCCTGGCTGTGGGGGGTCCCCCCTCTCCGGGGCTGACTGACAGGGGATGGGGCAGATCCTGATCAGGGCGAGGCCGGGGCTCATGGACCCCCTTCCTGCCAGCTCATCCCACCTGTCACTCCCTCCGACACCACCCGCTCCCCACACCTGCCTCAGGCACCCTCCATGGCCCTGGGCTGACGGGGTGCCATCCCGCCCCGCACCTGTGCCGTGGCCTTGCCTGGAAGCAGGGTCTGCGCAGGGGGCCCCCGATGCTGGATCCAGAGTGCCCGCCCCTCCTGGCCTGCTGGCGACGCCTCTGGCCTTTCTCCAGGAGCCTTGACCCCCCGACCCTGCCCTCGCCCTGCCCAGCCTCGCCCCGCTGCACCGGGTCCTGCTGTCAGCCAGCGAGGCCCACCCCCTGCGGCGCCTCAGCCGGCCCTGCCCTGCCTACACCCCGCTGTGGCCGGGCTTCGGGGGGCCAGTCGCTCCCTGTATTGCAAAGGGCTGGAATAAGTCTTGATGCTTTAACAAGTGCCCACATCATTTTTTCTTTAATACCCTATGAAAAGGGGAAATTCGGACACGCGCAGAGGTCAGCCTTCAGCCCAGGTGCCGGGAGAGCGGAGGTTGGCTGGGGGTCTCCCTCTAGGAGAAGGGCTGCCTGCTTGCCAGATGAGGCCAGCTGGGCCTGGGTGAGCCGGCTGGGGTCAGCCCTGGGGTCTGGCCTCGGGGTGTGGCGGCGTGGGGTCTGGGGTGGGGGTTGCTGCTGGGGAGGAGGGTCTGGTGCGGTGGGTCCCCCAGCCCCTTCACACCTGCCTGTGTCTGCGTGAAGGCCACGTGGGCCTGGGCCGCGGCCGCCGGGCGGCGTGCTCGGAGGGGTGTCATATTGTGATCTAAGCCGACTGATGGCAAATGTCAGTTTTATTAACATTCTTCCGTCAGGTGAACATTTTATGTCTACGAGGATGAGTTACAGAGGAGCCACTGGTGGCGTCGGCTCAGATGACGGAGCCCTATCCGTGGGCCTCCCCGTTCCGCCGTCCCTGCATTTTCATCCTGCGTGGGGGTGTCCACGGAACAGGCCATCCGACCTCGGCCAGCCCAGGCTGGGTGCCAGGCTGTGCGGGCCGGGCGCCCGGGTCTCCACAGGTGCTCAGGAACTGGCTCAGGAGCCAGGGGCCAGCACCCGCCCCCTCCCGCGGCCCACCTCCCCAGGAAAGCGTCCTCTGGTGAGAAGCCCACATGGGCTCTGAGTGGGCCGGGGTGGGGTCTGTCTCTGTCAGGTGGGGGTGGGTCCTGAGCAGGACCTGGGGCGTCCCCAGGCGGGGGCACTCTGGGCTCCAGGGTGGCATCTGGCTCTCTCCCGGGAGCGGCTGCCTGGATGAAGGTGACACCGGCCGTGAGGGTGTCCTGTCACAGTCCTGAGGACCGTGAGAAAACCAGCCCTTTGGCGGAAGACGCGGCCGAGAGACAGGCTCAGATGTGTCAGACGTCCCTGCCTGGCAGCCAAGTGGCCGGACAGCTTCCTCCTGCGAAGCCTCAGCGTGGTGCTGCTGGCGGTCTGCGGGGCTCGGGGACAGCGGCAGTAATTGGGGCACGTGCACATTTCTCAGGCTGGAAAATTTATGGAGTGTCACACACTATAAAGAAACTGTCACTTGGCGGCATATGTGTTGGATGTTGGCAGGACAGAATGATCGGGAAGCCGGCGTGGAAACAGCCCGTTGCTGGCTCTCTTCCTGGCGTGCTCTGGGGAAGGCGCACCCCCCAGGGCCAGCCTCGCGCCTGCACGCCGCAGTCGCCACCCTGACAGCTCGCACCGTGTGCCGCGCACCCTCCCGTCAGCTCCACCCACTCCCCAAGCTCCTGCGGGTGGGCGGGCGGGTGGACTCGGCCAGAGACGGGGAGGCCACTGGCTTCTTCTGTCCAAGGGAGGATGGGCCGGAGGGCAGGCGGCGGTGGGGGTGCTCCCCCCCACTACTTATGCTCCTTCCGTGTCTCTCTCTCGACGAGTCTTCTGCAGAGAGCGGCTCACACCCATCATAAAAGATGTTCTCTGAACACAGGCTGTGTGTTTGAAAGGCGGGGTGCTGGGAGAACCGGGGAGTCACGCGGGGCGTCAGGCTCTGCCTCAGGCCTGCCCAGGGAGAGCACCAGGGAGGCGGCAGGGCTGGCTGATTGGATCTGGCTGCAGTGGCACCCCCTGAAGTGGCTCCCCGAGTCGGTGGCAGTGGCGCCCACAACCCTCTTGGTCGCCTGGCCATGGCCCGTGACTTGCTTTGGCAACAGCTGTCCTGGGACAGGACCTGGCAGGGCCTGGACATGCCCCTCTCCCCAGGGCTGCCAGCCCCGCGGGTGAAACAGGAGGTCAGGGCCCGCCAGGACCCGCCCGCGGGGGAGCCAGCCCTCTCGGCCTGTCCAGCCGGGCCAGCTGGCCTGAGGCAAGTCGGAGCACAGTAGGCGCTTGGCGCTGGCTGGTCAGGGAGTATGGGGCGTCGTACCCCAGCTTAGTGACGCATTTTCTTTGATATTCGCAGAAACGAGGGAGGCCTTCGGGGATGCGTGGCGGCCAGGGCGTCTGCCTGCGGCCATGGCTGTGGGAAGGCAGGTCACACTGAGGACCGGCAGGCGCAGGGGCCCGAGTGGTCTCCAGGGTCTCGACACTTTGGCTCAGACTCTCAGTTTAGGTGAAAAAGGCCCCTTTGTGAGCTGTGAGGGAGGCGCGGGCTGTGTGGAGGGGCCTGCTGGGGCGTCCCGGGCTCCCTGCTTGCTGGCAGCCCCCTGACACAGGTTGGGGGGTGTCCTTGGTCCAGCAGCTCGCTTGGGGTGCTGGGTCATCTCCTGCCTCCTCTTGCAGGCCCCCCGGTCTCCCTCTGCACTGCCCTGGGGGTGGTCTCTGTGGCCTCAGGATGGCGGGACAGCCCCGGGCAGGTTGCACCCCTGAGCCACGGGAGAGGTTCGGCCCCCAACATGGAGCAAATTTATGGGAAAGTTCTCATCCAGGAAAAGGCAACTGTTTTCTGGCCTTTGCCAGGGTAAGAAATCACAGACAAGGCGCCATAACGCAGAGCAGATGAAGTGTGACCTCTCTGGAGTCTGGGACCCTTCAGCACCCACTCCCCGGGATCTCCTTCCTTCCAGCGCAGAGGGGCCGTTGCTCAGCCCCCCTGAGCGCCGTCAGGCCCGCCGCCCCGGGCTTTGGAGAAGTGCGGGCTGCATGAGGAGGCCGAGCGGGAAGAGAAAGGAGCCCCGCGCCTTCCTGCCCACCAAGGAGGCCGGGCTGGGCTTGCTGTTACATGGGTGGACACAGGGAGTTGGGAGACCCCTTGTCCTGAAAACACCCCGACAATACAGGCGCAGCCGGCTGGCTCGTCCGTGTCACCTCCCAGGATGTGACAGAACAGACGTGGACAGAAGAAGCTGGCAGGAGGGCCCGGGGGTGCGGACGGCAGGCGCCTGAGCTTCTGGCCCACAAAGAGCCTCACTGAGTTTGGTTTGAGTTTGTTTCTCCTTCAAAATAAATTTGTTCTGCTTTAAGAAGAGGCACCCGGGTAAGTCCAGCCTTTCCTGGAAATATTTCCGCAGCCAGCTCTGAAATACAGAAAACGGACGGTTGTTTGCCTGAAGGTCCTTTGGACCTGCCGGGAGCTCGAGAAGCGCAAAGGGAGGACGGCCGAGGCGGACGCGGTGAACTCTGCACTCACGCCTGCGCCTCGTGCGCGGTCAGAACGTCAGAGGAACCCCCGTGGCCCCGGGACAAGTCCGGCCCCAACCTGTGTTTTTGTAAATAAAGGTTTATTGACACGTGCCCACCTGTCCCTTCCCGTGCAGCCTGAGGCTGCTTTGCCCGCCATCCCCAGAGTCCAGGAGCAGCCACAGGGACCACCTGGTCAGCGGAGCCTGAAATGTTCACCATCTTGCCTGTTCTAGAAACTGGGTGGACTCCTGGACACACAGGAGTGTGTGTTTTTAAGGTGTGCCAGGAGGCCAGCCCACCTTGCACACCAGCTCCCTGGACTGGCTACTCGCCGACCTGTGAAGGGGCAGCTATTCCAGCCACATGAGTTCACTGGCGCCGTGGGTGGCTCCCTGAGAAGGGGACTGAGGGTCACTGTGCCCCAGGAATGCCCCCAGCCCAGGGGACAGGGCTCAGTGGGCGGCCTGGGGTCCTCTGCAGGCTGAGCTCACAGCAGAGACAGGCAGCATGCTCCTCCCGTTGCTCTGCGGCCTCTGGCCACCGTGTCCATGTTCACCTGCTGGGTGAGGCACCTGCCCTGAGGCCGATGTGCTCGCCAGGCCCACGCTCGCCGACACTGGGCTCCTGCCGCGTGGGAGTCGTGAGCTTGGTCTTCTCCCCTCTGCCCATGCTCTGCAAACATCTGGGGGGCAGGCTGTTCGCTGGGGCCCGAAGCCTGTTGAATTTTGAATGCCTTATTTAATAAAAATTATGTTTGAACATGCGTATTTATTTAGGATGAAAAATAAATCACAAAAAATATCACGAAAGTTAGAATCCTGATTTACGATACACAGCGTATCCTAAATCTAGGTCAACCCTGCACTGCTTTATCTCACTACTGACTCAGCCCTGGCTTGGTGCCGCCGGACAGCTCCCCACGAGTGGTCGTGGACCCCGTGGGCGTCAGAGGATGCTGGGGACTGTCCCTCGGCAGGGACACGAGCTGCGGTCGCTGAGTCGTGTCCTCCCCAATTCATCTATTGAACTTGTTTGGAAAATAGGATCCTTGCGGAGACGATTATGTTAAAGTGGGGGGGACTGTAATCCGACGGGCCAGGGCCCTTGTAAGGAGGTGAGGCCAGGACCTGCACAGGGGACGCGGGAGAAGATACTGCTGCTCGCCCAGAGGAGAGTCCGTGCCCCGCCAGCCTCCAGGACTGAGAGAGAATAAATTTCTGTTGCTTAAGCAGCTCAGTTTGTGGGACCGGGCCGTGCAATCGCAGCAGACGCAGGTAGCAAGAACTCAACTAACCTCCCACATGAAGGGGAGGGTCCAAGGCTCTGGCCCCGCCGATGGCGCTGAGGCAAGGACACTTGCTGGGGACTTGAGGGAAAAGACTTGGAGGGGGCACAGGGAGCAGGGAGCCACGCGGAGGGGCTGTGCCGGCCTCCCGGCCTGGGGCTGGCACGAGGACTTGGGGACGTGGAGGAGACACTTGGGAGAGACGTGGGGGAGCCCGCGGGGAGCCTGGCAGGGGCAGCCTTTGTCCTGACTTGCGCTTTGATTTTGCTCCTTTCTTTTTCTTTCTTTTTTTTAAGATTTATTTTTATACAAGAGCCGGGGTACAGGCCAGATGCACGGGAGGGTGAGAGGATTGACCAGAGACAGCGGGGAAAAGAACAGGCAGACTGACGAAATCCACTGCTGGGGGAGCAGCGGGGAGACAGGAGAGGGCTGCTCACCGTGTGGGTTGCTCCGTGGCCGGAGGGGATCGAACCGGTACTGCAGAGGCTGGGGACAGCTCCGCAACGCTGCGCTCAACTGCCTGCGCCACCAGGGAGGCCGTGATTTTGCTCCTTTCCTCCCAGCCTCGCCTGGCGCCTTCTGCCCTTTCCTGTGGTCCAGCAGCAGGGGGCTCAGACTTGTGATCTTACGGGCCTCAGTGGCCCTGCTTTGGGCCAACCCTGCTGGGCTGGGCCTTTGGCCACGCAGGGACGGTGACTGTGGGTGTTTCGTGGGGAAACTATTGTCCTTTCTTCTCTCTCTCTGTGACACTAATTCTGTCAAAGTCTCTTTCTATGAAAGGCCTCATGCACGAGAGTATGCTTTGTCTTATGTGGAGGATGGAAGAACCTACCCAGAGTGTGCAAAGTTTGGGGGTGCTGGGGTGCCCCTCAGTTTGTTTGCTAACAAAAAGGACAAGACACTTGCCCACCAAACATCAGATAAGGGACTAATATCCAAGGTACACAAAGAACTCATCCAACTGAACCATAAAAAAGCAAAAAAAAAAAAAAAAAAGAAAACGGGCAGAAGATTTGAATAGATGCTTTTCCACAAAGGACATGCAGACGCCAACCTGCTTTTGCAAATTGCTCCCCCTTGCTTCTTATCAGATGCAAATCCGAGCCACGACCAGATCCCATCTCAGGCCAGGGAGGACAGCTCACACCGGCAGGGGCGGGAGGAGTCCTGGACACTGGTGGTGGGGTCAGCTGGCGCCACCCCCACAGCAGTCTGGGAAGCCCAGACACTAAAGTAGAACTGCCGTATGGCCCAGGAACCTCGCTGAAGACATGATGTCATGTGCACCCCAATAGTTATGCAGCTGTTCACAGTAGCCGAGACGTGGTGGCAGCCTGAACACCCACAGACAGAGCATGGCTCACGCAGACAGCGGAATACTATGCAGCTGTCAAAAAGATGACACCTTGCCATTTGCAGAAACATTGAAGCGGCTCGAGGCAACGATGTGAAGTAAACTTAGGAAGTTGAAGACAAATATTGGACGATTCTTCCTGCAGGTGCAGCGTCCGGAGGCCCCGCAGGTGGCCAGCCCAAGCAGAATAAAAACAGAGGTGGGTGACAAGGGAGAAGCAGCCACCGGGGTGGGGCTCCGCGTGGACGACACCGGGGCCGCTGCGGTTTGGGTTTGGTTGTTCACACATAAGAGAATGTTTCCAAAGTAGCTTGGGGACGTCCCGGACGTCCTGTGGCACTGGGCGCAGGAGGGACGGGCATCACGTGGCGCCACAAGCCCGTGCTCCTCCGCAAACGTGTCTTCTAAAGCAAAAAAGAAACAGCTGAAAACTTCAGGAAAATGCCCCAGAGGAGCGAGCGAAGCCCCAGTCTCCCCGGAGAAGGCTCTCATCAGTGATTTTCACTCCCAGCTGACGGGACCCCAAGGGTGAAGAGGCAGCGCAGCTGTGGCGGGGCCGCGGGGGTGGTCGCTGCTGCCACTGGACAAGGGCGGGAGAGAGGACAGTCTGAAGAGGAGGGAGGGAGGGCCGGCCCCGGGGACATGAGCGGAAGCACCGACTCGCCAGCCACGTGCCTCCGCAGGGCGCCTGCCGGGCTCGCGGATGGAGGGGCTTCGCTAACTTCCCCGGGCTGGGGGTGACCACACCGTCTTCAGAGTGTAACCCCGTCCCCTGGCTCAGGTGGCCAGGCAGTGCCCACTGGCCAAGCACCCATGCCAGGGTGGCCTTCTCTGCCACATGCCCCTGCCAGTGTCCAGCGGGCTCAGGGGGCCCTGGGACAGCGGTGAGGGAAAGGCAGGTGGACAGGCTGCCCGGGGGCTGATGGCAGAGGGCTGACTCCCGCAGGCTTGGGGGTCCAGGGGCCGGACCCACAGAGGTTTGTGCTGTGGCCAGGTGGCCAGTGTCTTCGGGGTTGGGGTTCCAGCATCATCTCACGAGCCTGCCGTCAACTGCTCAAGGACAGACTCATGCTGCAGCCCTGCCCGGACAACCTCACGTTCCTCACTGCCACCTCCAAGCCCGAGCTCCACTCCTTACTCCGCTCAGGCCTCAACGCCCAAGTCTCCCAGGGCCCATTGAGACACGTGGGTGGCTCGTGGCTCCACGCTGCCCGGCGTCTGGCTGCGGGCGGTGCTTCCTGCCAAGGCCGCCTCTTTCCGGAGCTCCCTGTTGGGAAGTGACGGCCTTGCGCCCAGGAGCTGCCCGACCCCTGTGTCCCTCGTCCCACACGCCTGACTCACCGGCAGGGCTGGCTGACTTCCCCTCTGAAGACGTGTCTGTCATGTGTTAGCATCTCCCCCTCTCAGCCACCCACGGCTCGGGCTATTTGTCATTAGCTGCGTCACCCCTGCAAGGCGTCCGTCCACGCAGAGCGCGCTCGAGGCCTTCCTGACCCCCCTTCCCGCCCGGAGCCGCGAGCCTGGCCCCTCCCTGCAGGGCCTGTGCCGCCTGCTCCCCGGGGCCGGCCTGGTTTGTTCTCCAAGTCGGCGCGGCCGCCATGGCCGTGAACGGGGACGGGCCTCTTCCTCTGTCCCTGCAGCGAGCGCCCGTCCCCTCCTCTGGCCTTGCAGGGCTGGCCCAGGCTCCGGCCTGGTGCCGACAGCGGGTGCACTGCCCCCAGCACCACGGCCTCCGCGGCCTGTGCCCCTCACCTGTGCCCACCTGCCGGGCCTGGCCGTGGCCTTGGGGGACTCAGAGGAAGGTCAGGTTTGTTTCATCGAGGTTTGCTCGTGGCACCTCAGCGCCGGCTCCGTGTCAGAGCCACGCTCCTCCCCGCCTGACTGGAGAGGCGCGGTCCTGCCCTAGCCCAGCAGAGGGTGGGGGGAGCCGGCTCCCCGCTTCCTCACGGGCTTCGGCCGAAGTGAAACTTTTTGCCAAAGCGCCGGGTTTGCAGGTGCTCCTCCCCGACCCGCCCGGCCCCAGCGTGGGCAGTTGGGGGTGCGCAGGGAAGCCCCCTGCGACGTGACCTTGTGGGCGGCTTATCCCCCGAAAGATGGGGCTGAGCTGAGCACCCCTGAAGCTCATCTCCGAGGGCGGTGGGCTCAGGGAGAAGGGGAGAGCTTGAGTCCCCGTGGCCGACTTGGGGGGCCCTGCAGGGAGGAGACGTGGAGGGCGCGGGGCTGAGCGGGGCCGAGCGGCAGCCTCCCCTCCCCGCCGCATCCCCTTTGGCCCCTTTTGCCGGGACCCACTCGGGTGCGTTTGCCGTGGGGCGAGCCCCAGGCCCCAGCTGCCCCGCTCCAGGCCAGCCTGGTCCGCTGGCACTTGCGAGAAGGGTGGGTCCCTGGGGGAGCTCTCTGGGGAAACCGCGCCCCTGTCTGACTGCGCACCCTCTTTCACGCTGGGGTCTGCTGGCCGTGTGCGCCTGGATGGCCGGGCCCCTTTAGAGCGGCACGTTTGGGGGTCCAGGGTGCCGCTAGTCTGCCTGCTAACATCACCTGCCCCCTCGTGGGGTGAGATGCTCAGGCTGTTACGCCTCCCGCCTCTGTGGCCACCACCTGTGGCCTTGAACGCAGGAGGCCCTGGGGGGGGGGCGGGCTTGGGCCTGAGGGTGGACACCTGGGCCTGGGGGCGGGGCTCTAGGGCAGCGTCTCGGGGCGGAGGGCGGCGGGGGACGGTGTGGCCACGGCTGGGAGAGGAAACGGCCGTGGGAGAACGTCAGGTAGCCCAGAGAACAGATTCGCCGGGGCTGGGAGGGGGCCAGCCCCTCCCGGCCCCCTCCAAGCTCCCCTTGGCCCCCCCAGGCCCCCAGTCTGCCCGTTCTGTGCCCGGGGGCCGCGCTACACTCTTCCTGCCTCAGTTTCCTCGTTGCAAACGGAGACCACCGCCTCCCGCCTGCCGGGAGCCTGCTGTGGCGCTGACGGAGGAGGCAAGAGCACCGGGGGGACGCGTGGCCGGATCGGGACATCCAGGGGGCGGCGGGGCTGGAGTTAGGCCTGACGGGAACCGCTCACCCACACCTGCCTCCAAGTGCCCCCGCAGGCGCAACCTGGGGGATGTCTTTGGGGCAGGGGGCTCGCTCTGACCACAGGCTGGGCGGCCCGGGGAAGCAGGGCCGGCTTCGAGGAAAGCGGCGTCGCATCTGAAAGGCGTGGCCCTGAGGCGGCGTCGCCTGGAGATGGGTTGGTGTCGGGTGAGTGAGTTAATCTGGGCTCTCCTGAGGGGCTGCGTGGCTTCGTGTGTCCCGCGTGACATGCCGCACCGCTCCGGCCTCGTCGTCTGGGCTCGGCCTGTCCCTGTGCTCAGGCCCCGTCGCGGCAGACGAGGATGCAGCGGGCGGCACAGAGGGCCCCGCAGAGGCCTTTGGGGGGGGGGCTGCGCCCCTCCTTGGCTCCAGCATCTTCCTGCCCTGCCCTCCACCTCGGCCTTCCTCCCCAACCTGCGGATGGTGTGTGAGCAGAGGCCAGCTCTGCCTTAAAGGGCGCTGGGTAGCCTGCTGTGCCCACCGCTCCTGACGCAGCCCAGGAGGCTGACACCTGCGGGGACCCGTGCTCAGCCCCCAGCCCACACATGCCCAGCCTGCCAGTGCCCAGCCCCTCCCACATGCCCACACATGCCCAGACCCCCCGCCCAGCCTCCCCGTGCCCAGCTCCCCCCAACCCCCAGCCCCCTCATGCCCAGCCTGCCAGTGCCCAGTGGCTCCCTGTGCCCAGCCCCAGCTGATTCTCGGGGGCCAGAGCTGAGTTCTCAGGACTGTCCATGGGGAACTTGCTGTCAGGCGCTGCCCTGTCCCCAACTGCCAGGAGCTGTGCCGTGGCTCCTGTCCCGGCCCTGGAACAGAGGACGCGTGATGCCAGCTTCTCGCTCCTGAGCCGGTCTCAGCGTGGCTCCGGAAATAACTGCCAGGAATTTTGTGGGCGTCCAGGGAAGAGACCCCACATCTCCATGCACACATCAGTGCCCAGCAGATGCACACAGGTGCCAACCTGGTGGACGTGTGCCAGGGGCTCCCGTCCACCAGTGCTGCTGCTGTCTGGCGTGGGCGGCCCTGGAGGTGGGGAGGGCCCGTCCCGGGACCCACGGGCAGAGGCTGGAGGCCCCGCCTGGCGTGCAGGATTGAGGGCGGGGGAAGGGGCCTGGCCTGGAGGCCCAGCGGGGGGTTATTGTAAATATAACCCACACTTTGCCTGTGAGGAAACTGAGGCACAGCAGCCCCGCCCAGCGCGGGCAGAGCAGGGCTTCACCCCTTCTGTGTGCAGAGGCCGCCCCCTTCCCGGAGGGCGGCTCTTCCCCCGGAGACTGAGATTATAATTTCGCATGCTGTTTTGAAATCTGCTTTTTCATTTAACAAATAGATCATGAATATTTTTCCATATATTTGAATATTCTTCAACAACATAATTTTTACGAGCTACGTAGTATTTCATCGCAGGGGTGCAGTGTAATTTACCGAGCCTCTATTCTTTAACACTTAGGCTGTTTCCAATTTTTCAGTGCTTGTAAATATTGCTACAAGACACATCCCAGTAGATAAATCTCTTTACTTTTCCAGGTTATTTTCCTTGCATAAAATCTCAAAAGCAAAGTTACTGGGTCAAAGAGTTTTCCATTTTCAAACCGCACTCATATTTACAAGGCTTATGTGAATTCCTTGGGATCAAATGTGGTGAACGTCTGCAAGGATAAGTATATCAAACTAACATTTCCTGAGCCCATTGTATTGATAAATTGGACTTCTGCTCGCACTTGAACTCTGCAGGCAGAGGCAGGCAGCGCGGTGAGGAGCCGATGCGGTGGTTATGGAGCCGACGGCCCAGCCCATTTGTTGTCACTGCTGGCGCTGGCGGGCGCTGTCTGAGCTGGGGAGGGCGGCAGTGGCGGCCTTGACGGTGGGGGCGGGCATGGAGACGGTGGGCGTTGCTGGTCAGAGGCGAAGGGCGTGATGCCGGTGAGAAGGGCACGTCGGTGTTGGTGACGGGGAGAGGGGGAGACGGGGTGATGATGGCAGTGATAGTAGACGATGTCGGGTGTTTGCCGCCAACCTTTTATACACAAAGCTTCATTTATGCAGCTCCTTTAATCTTCTGGTTCTAGATGCACCTGCGCGAAAGAGGGATCAGCGTAGAACGGGCCATTGTCCCGCCCCCCCTTACCTGCAGCCGCCTGGGGTTACAAGTCCCACGTGCTGCGAACGGGCTTCCTGCCAGGGGAGCTCTGGGGCTGCGGCGGGCAGGTGCACACGCTCTTGCTTTCCCAGCTGGGGGCTGCACCGGGCCTGCTGGAGACACTCAAGGGGAGACGGGTAGCTGTGCTTGGAGGAGACGGGGTGGGGATGGGGGGTGGAGATGGCGGGGCTGCTCCTTTCCTGGGCAGGAGCAATGGCAGGCTTGACCCCGTCGTGGGTTACGTGGAGTATTCTGAATTTTGACTCTCTCCGGTCCCAGCTCTCGGGGACCTGCTGGCCCCTTTCTGTGTCTTCTTGTCAGAAGGTCCCTTAGACTTGCAGCCAGCCTTCGGGCCTCAGCAGCCCCGCTTTGGGCCAAGCCTGTCTGACCAGTCCCAAATGTAACTTGTTAAATTTGGGGAGTGTTTTTTTTTTTTTTTAAGATAAATTTTTATTTATTTATTTATTTATACAAGCACTGGGTACAGTCAGAAGCGCGGGAGGGTGAGAGAATTCACCAGAGCCAGAGCGGGGAGCAGAGCAGGCAGAAGGACCGAAGTACACTGCAGAGGGGAGCAGCGGGCGGCAGGAGAGGTCTGCGCGCCATGTGGGACCCTCCTCTGGTGGCCGGGGAGCAGCCGGGGATCAAACTGGCGCCGCAGAGGCCGCGGGCAGCTTCGCAACCCAGCGCTCAACCGCTGCGCCAGCGGGGAGGCCCAAATTTGGGGAGTGTTTTTGGAAACTCACATTTGAAATTCTTTCTCCCCAACCTCTATGCACACCAGTGCTAGTAAGAATCTCTCTCATTAAGAGCCTGTGCACGCAGATGGCCGAGTCCCTTCCCGAACATGCACCCCGTAACAGCTTGGGGTCCCTGGTCATGTACTGACACCCCCAGGAGACCTCTAGCGTCCAGTATTAGGGCAGACATGGCTAGTCATTCCTCAGCCTCCTTCTCCCCTTCCTCTGCTGGCAACAGAGCCCGCTCTGCTATTGTTATCTGTAAAAAGACACTGATGGGCCTCCGTGCCACTTCCTGACCCAGAGCTCAGAGCCGGGGAGTGACCCGGGAGAGCTGGGCAACAAAGGCGTCCTTTGTGATGTTACTGAGGGACTTTGAAAACCCCAGGTGGCCTGTGGATGGGGGCTGGGCCAGGGGCACTGCCCAGCATCAGAGGGCTGGACCTTCCAGCCCCACCCCGACCTCTTAGGGGAGAGAGGGGCCGGAGGCTGCATTCAGAGCAAGGGCCAGCCATTAACCAGCCCCCACAGAACCCCGAAACAACAGACTTGAAGAGCTTCTGGGCATGTGGGCGTCCCCCGTGTCCTTCAAAATGTCCTTTATTCCCAACTGGTACGTAGAGGGAAGCTTCTCTGAGCTCAGCCAGGCCCTGGAGCTCACCAGTCACGCCGGAGAGGAGGCCGTGGACCCTCTGACTTAGAGCCAGAAGCTCAGGTGACAACTGGGCGTGCGGCGGGCAGCTGGAGGGGGCGGAGGGCCGGCGCTGACCGGCGGGCCTGGTGCTATTTCTAGGCAGTGTCGGAACTGAATCACTTTTATGGGCTCCCCAGCCGTGTCTGCTGAGACCTGGAGATTGCTCGGCGGAGCTGGGAACGTGCTGGTTCAGCCTTTTAATGGGGCGCACGGCTGCCTGGCGAGGCTCCTCTCCCAGCACCCCCTGCAGCCAGACGTCCCCGTCGGAAAGTGACCAGAGCCGGGAGGGCAGCCTCGTGCTTTTCCTTCAAAGGCGATCGCCCGCCACACCCGCTTGCTGCCGGCTGGGCTGTCCCGGGGTGGGGGGTGGGAGTGGCCGGCTCCTGCCCAACGACTCTGGGGTGGGGGGGGGACTGAGAACCAGGAGGAGAGAATTGGTCCCTGCGGAGACCGCCGGCCCAGCGCCGAGGGCCCTCGACGGAAGGACGGGCCATGGTCTGGCCCTCTGATGGCGTGGTGCCGGCCTTTGTGACGCCTGCCGGGGGCCGGAGCCGGGGCAGATGGCCCGACAGCAGAGGAGGACAAGGCTGCGGTCTGCCTCCGGCGCTGCGCCGCCGCCCACGTCTCTGAGCTCCTCGGAACACCACCCGCTTCCCTTCTTTGAGACCGTGTGTAGAGCTCCGTGAGGGTGAAGTGAAACTGCGAAGCTGAACAATTTAGAGCAAAACCAGGAATAGCTCAACCCTTCAAGGAGCTTTTCCCAGGTGTTGCTTTCTGGAGCCGGACGCCCGCCTCTGGGTGTGTCTGTGACAGCCCCTGCCCCTGCCCTGGGGGCCTTGGAGCCTGGAGCCAGGCCCACGCCTGCCCAGCGGGAGCTGGCACGGGGCTGCCCTGCAGCAGTGAGGTCTGTGCTGACCTGAGCAGAGGTGCGGCCTCTCAGACGGCCCCAGCCACTGCCCTTTGCCTCTCGCCTCTCTCCAGGCTCGGGACCCAGGGCTGCAAGCCTCCAAGTCACCCCCGGAGGGTGCCCGACACCCCCAGGACTGAGCCAGGGGCCAGGGCAGGTGCAGAGTCACAGCCCCACAGACTGGCTGGCCCAGCCTCATCCTCAGAGCCTCAGGCCCGCAGGACACTTGGGGCAAGGAGAGGAATAGGGG
This sequence comes from Talpa europaea, assembly GCF_964194135.1. NCBI lineage: Eukaryota > Metazoa > Chordata > Mammalia > Eulipotyphla > Talpidae > Talpa > Talpa europaea. The sequence continues at coordinate 1,470,259 of NC_140076.1, forward strand.
TGCAGGGGGCGAAGCCAGGGAAGGGGCCACCCTGTCAGCCCATCACTATGGGTTAGTTGGCGTGAAACAGAAAATGAAAATGTGCACACGGCTAGCAGCTTCATTTAATTGCAAGCTTAAGGAAAAGGAGCGTGAGGCCAGTGCAGCGAAGGGACAGTGTGGTGGCAGCTGAGTGGCAGGCGTTATCTTTAGCTCCGGTGGAAAGAGCTGGTCATCTGCGCGCCAGTGACGCCGCAGGCTCTGGGGGTGCGGAGCGGGGCCAGGTGACCGCCCACTCCGAGCTCTGGGGTGCGTGGGAGGGAGAGCAGACTTCAGCGGCTCCAAGGCGTGTTCCTGGGACGGGCAGAATGTTCCGAGGGCAGGGACAAGTGCCAAGACCCGCTGCTGCTGAGAGCCGAGCCGAGTCAGCTGGCCTAAGGGAGGGTGGGGGGCGGGGCAGGCGGGTGGGCTGCGGCAGACCCCGCTGAGGGTCGCAGAATTGTTTGAGACCTGGGGAAAATGAATGGCTCTAAAGTGGACAGAGAAAAACACAAAATCAATATTGATTTCCCCCCAGAAAATGAACAAAGTGAAAACAACTTGATGAGCAGGGCGGGTGGGCGGCCTGGCCTTTGGCCTGCGGGCTGGAATCCTGGACAGGATCTGCGAACAGGTGAAGCAGCCGCTGACCGGGGCTCTTCTGGCCTGTGTCCTCCTCTGAAGTGTGGGCATGGCAGGCAGGACAGGCTGGGGCACCGTGTCAGACCCGAGCTGTCATCCTCAATGGTCAGCAGTTTTGGCCCTGGGAAGCCCAGAGCCTGGGCAGCAGGCTGGGTGTCCAGCCAGAGGGGACCTTCCAGCCACCTGAGCTCCTGGAGCCTTTCTGGAAACTGCCATTTGGTGGCTGGGTCCACTGACACTAATCCCAGATGCAGAGGGATGGAGGGCCGGTGCCGTCCACGGGCCACAGCGTGGAGACGGGAGTGACCGGCTGTTTGTGCATCAGCCGGGTCCATTGTGAAGACCCAAGAAGCAGCCACAAAGGTGCCCCGGAAGGAAAGAAGAGGCAGAATCCAGCATGGACGCATGCAGGCTTCCCTGGTCAGGGCTCAATGGGCTGCTGGCTGGGATGGGGGATATTGTCTCCCCGACTCTGCCCTGGCTCCCCTGCTGGCAGGATGCTCACAAAGTGTAAAGCCACCCATGTGGGTCTTCTGTGGGTCCCTTGGGGCTGCCTTTTCACCTGGAATAGAAGCAAATGCCCCCCAATGTCCACAGGGCCCCCGCGGGACCAGCCCACCTGTGGTGGGAAGGAAGGGGCCGCCTCTGTGCCCACGACCTCCCGCTCAGCAGTCGAGCCATGGAGGCCATGGAGCCATGCCGGCCCAAGGACCGGCCACAGGGCCTTTGCACTTACACTCCCTACCCCCGGGCCAGCACAGGACTCTCAGGTCGCTGCTCAGCCCCCTAGACTGGACGGCCGTGGCCTGCCTCCGCGGCGCCCCAGCTCTCCTCGAACCGCCTGGGCGGCTGGGGCTGAGCCATCGGCAGAGCGTTTAATTTACAGCTGGAGCAGCCAATTCATAATTCAAACAGCGCTGCCCTGAATGACACACACATATCGAGCTCAGCGAAGATGGAGAGATTGGGGCCTTTCATGCAAGCCCACAAAGCGCCCATCCCTCTCCATCCCGCAGCTCTCCGCTCTCCAGCAACTCTTCAGCTCCTGCAGAATAGCATGTTTTGAGCAAAAAGAGACAGTAAAAAATGAAAGAAGAAAATTAAATAGGGGAATTTAATTACATTTCGCTCGGAGCTTTCTCCCGAGGACCCATGAGAGCTGCTGCTATTCAGCCGCGAGCAAGATAACGGCGCGGGCTGCTCACGGCGGGAACCGGCCTCCGGGGCGGCGGGAGGCTGGACTCTGGCCCCAGCCCCCTTGCAGTGGCCCTTCTGACGAGAAGACCCTCCAGCCCTCGCCGCCTGCCGCCTCTCCCCGCCGGGCGGCACAGGCACACGGGTCGCAGGGACACACGCCACCTCCCGGCTGCTGCAGCTCCCAGCCAGGGCTGCGGCACCTGGGGCGACGAGGGTCCTGCAGCGACACAGACAACCAGTTTGGTCTTCATTTTCCGGAGCCGCGGGAATGTCACCTTTCCAGAGAGCTCCTCCCTCCTGCACCGGGGCGCCGCCAGCAAGCCACGTGGGCGCAGCACCTGCCGTCTGGCTGGAGACGCCATGCGGCCCTGCACACCGCCACCTGCACAGTGAGCCCGGCCCGGGCAGCTCAGCCCAGTTTAAAGAGTAGCCTGCACACACGCACGGCAGACAGACCGACAGACAATGCACACCCGTGTCCACACAGCACACACGTGCACCCATGCACAAGGAGATACACACATGCACACACCATGCTCGTGCACACACAGACACATACTTGTATTTGTATATCCACATGTAACACACACATGCAGCACACAGAGGCACGTGTGCTCACAGACATGCACAGACAGACACACACTCGCTCCCTGGGATTCAGGGAGCGTGTAGGAAGCCCCCGGACAGTCCTCGTGCTGCGTGACAGTTTAGGACCCACCGTGAGCCCCGGGAATGTGCTCGGGGGCGACGGCCTCCGGTGGGGAGCGAGCCGTCGGTCAGGGTCAAAGGCGGGAAACTGCCCAGCTCGGCGGTGGCTGCAGAGTCGGCGATGCCGTCAGGACCGGCTGATCAAATCCTGGGCGGGAGCAACCGATGAGAAGAAATCACGTAGGGAAGGATTTCAGGGGCTTTGTTTAAATTATTAAAGGAGTCGATTGTTTTTCAGCATTTTAGAGATGTCATTTGCACACAATTCATACGATATCACAAATTATTTAATGGCTGCACCAGGACCCCGCGTCCCCTCACGAGTTTGCTAGACAACATTTTTGTTTCGTTAGTTTGGAAAAATTCATGTAACTCTCTGTATTTCACAGGTATGTGAGACCGATGAGCTGGCTCCGTGAGTCACGGAGGCTGAGAGATCCCGGCATCTGCCATGTCCAAGCTGGAGACCCGGGAAAGCCGTGGTGAGAGCAAAGGCCTGAGAAACAGGAGGTGCAACGTGAGTCCCGTCCCCGTCCCGCCGGCCTGGACCAGCGCAGTGCCCCAGCACATCTCCCCTCCTCCGCCTGCTCGTCCTAGTCGGCCCTCAGCTGGTTAGACGAGGCCCACCCGCCCGGGAGAGCAATCTGCTCTACTCAGCCCCCCATGCCCCTGTTACTCTCACCCCGACACGGATACCTCCAGACTGTTTGACCACACGTCAGGGGCCCGGCGACTCCGTCAGGCTGACATACAATCAACCATCTCAGGAAGCTTGACGTTGTCTCACAGCTTCTACCTTCACCCTCGTGACGCATCCCCCAAGGTTATCACACCTGGGGAGGCCTGGGCGGAGACGCCACCCCCACACCCATGAGTGGCCCAGACGAACCCAGAGCCAAAGTGCTGACCCACACGCGGGGGGCGGGTGCCCGCAGATCCCCATGTCACCGCTAAAGCAATTCGCAGCCTCTGCCCCATCGCAAAGTCAAGGGGAAGAGAAGCAGAGCCAGCGGTGATTGCCAGGGCAGTGGGGGGTTTGGTCTTACGTAATCTCTAAGACGTCACTGGAGATCGGTGACTCCCGGGGCTAAGACAGCGCTGGCCCTTTCCTTTCTCGGAAGGCGGGAGAGACGGTACCGGGCACGACCGGGACGCCAGGCAGAGGGTTGGGCTGAGTCCGCGGACTGGGCCAGGCTGTGAGGGCGAGACAAGGAGTCAAAGGAAACACCTTCCAGGAACAAAACCTCCTTCCTGCACGAGTTCAGGGCCCCTGTTCCTACCCCAGGTTCCCTCCCTGATGACATCAAGCGCTCGCAGAGGTCAGGTGCTGTCGCTGGGCTTTGATTTCTCAGCGGCTCCTGACCCACTGCCCGGAGGGTGTGAGAGGCGGGCGCGGCGTCTGCCGGGCCGGAGGAAGCCGTGCCGCAGGTGTCCCGGCTGGGCCTGAGCGGAGCTATGGGGTGGGGGGTGGGGAGGCTGCCCCGGGCCTCCCCTGCCGTGTCCCCGCGCTCCTGGCTCCTCCAGCAGTGTCTGCGCCTAATCGCCCCTTACAGGGACCCGGGTCAGACCGGTGAAGGGCCCCCATGGCCTCGTTTTCCCCTGACCACCTCTGCAAACCCTCTCCAGGTGCGGTCGCATAGCCAGGCGCTGGGGCCAGGACGTCCACGTGGATTTCGGGGTAACCGGGTGTAGGGTGAGGGAAAAGCATCAGGCTTGTCTGCCCTCCCGCCATCAGGATGGATGACGGATCCCTGCGGTCCTGAATCATGCCTGATGGCGGCACCTGGAGCGGGGTGTGGGCCCATGGAGATGGGATTCACCTGGGCTGAGAGACTGGGCTTATAAGGGCAGCGTCACGGGGACGCCAGAACCACGAGAGAAGCAGAGAGAACGCGAGAGAAGGCCGGAGAGCCCAGGAAGAGTGAAGACTTGCTGGGGGCTGGGAGCCTGCCTGCCTCCCGGCCCCCTGCACCCCTGCCTGCCGTGTGCCTGGTCAATCCCAACAAAAGCCTGAAAAGCCACCGAGGGCTCCAGGACTCGCTCTTCCTCCACCCCGTCTGCTCGGGTCATGGAGATCCTGCTCCGTGTCCTCCTGCCCGTCACACCGGGGGACACAGCTGGCCACGGCACCGTCTCCCACGAGGGCCGAGCCCACACCACACCCTCCTTGCCATGAGATAGAAAGGGAGCTGGACCCCGGGAAGCTGGGGCTGCACCCCTGGCCCGGTCGCCAGGACCCCGCTGGCGCGGGCCATCCCAGCCTGTGCAGGCGCCTCGGCCGTACTCCCCTTGGGCGGCCTCGTCAGAGGCCCCGTGCAGACGGGCGCCGTCCGCTTGCAAAAGCTTGAAAGGACTTTGCTGGATGCCAGGCCTGCGGGGCGGGAGCGCAGCTCGGAGCAGGATTGTTTCTCTTCCCTCCCGAGCTGGGCTGCGCCCTGCTCTCGCTTTCACCCTCCCGCACCAAAGGCAGCCCCGTGGCCAGGCCCGTCCAGACGTCAGTCACCTCCGTCCTCCTGTGAAGCGCGGGCCCGTCCATGTCCCTCTCCCTGGGAGGGCGCCTGCAGCTGCGCTGTGACGGCCCAAGGACCCCTCAGAGTTGCGCACTGGGTGGCGGGTCTGGGAGGAGGGACGTGAGCTCGGGCCGGGCCGCCTGGCCACGGAGCAGCCACACAGGACACGCGGGACTCATGGGCTGGGGGCAGCAGGGAGGTGGGTGCTGAGCAGGAGGGGAGCCGACAGGACACGTCCGTCCATGGCCACCTCGCAGTGCCCTGCAAACCCCGGCCCACTCATGGATCGCGCTTCAGCCGGGAGGTGGAGCTGCCGGGGCGCAGCGTCATGGGACTGGGGCCAGCAGCTTTCTGAGGGTTCATGTGTTGTGGGTTCGGCCCAGAGGCTCCGAGGAACGCAGTGGTTTTCTCCATGCTCCAGTGCAAGGTGTCGCCCGGATGCCCAGGGGCGCATGAGGGCCCACCGGCCCTGGGCCTGCCCAGCAGCCGGTCCTCGGTCATTGCACAGAGGTCCGGTCCCAGCGACTCGAGCAGAACAGGGGTCCTTGACAGCGGGGGCGCTGGCTTCCAGCTTGCCCTGGGCCCCGGGGCACCCCCTCCTCGCCACCCCAGTTTGTCAAGACCCTCCCACCCCTCTGGGCGGGTGACCCGAGCATCGGCGACCACGTGCCCGAAACCGGGGCCCCATCGCCTGAGCCCCGTGGCTTCCTCCTGCGGGTGGCGCGGCTCTGCCCGCCCCCGCCTCGTCCCCTCACTGGGCTGCAGCCGCCGGAGCCTCGTGAGTGACCCCAGCGTGGCCGACTCATCGCTGGTGTTTGATCTGCACAGCAACACAGCGTCTGCAGCCGGACACGGGGGCCGGGCACGGAGTTGGGGTTTTATGAAACAGCTCCCGAGGGCAGCCGGGGTCGGAGTCTCCAGACCAGGGTTTCCCTTCTGAGCTTGGAGAGTTGTAACACGATTTAAACATAAAATCAAGGCTCTTGGCATTTAACAGCTCCCTCCACGGCAGGATTGACTTCTAAATAAGACCCGGCTGGGGCGGAAGAACGTCCCAGAATAAATCCATCAGGCGGGAGGCCGCGTGGACAGGTAGGAGGGGCAGGTGGGTTGAGGCGGGGCTGGGGGCTGGGGATTCTGCGCAGGTGGGTTTTCCAGAGCTGACCACCGGGCTCAGGCGCTTGTCCGGGAGGCCAGCGGGGTCTGGTGCTGCCAGGCCTGCCCCTCGCCCGCCCGCCCGGTGCTGCAAAGACTGCCTCTTCCTCCAGCCGGAGCTGCGGGTTTGGAAGCTGCCCGGGTCCTGCTGAATTCTTTAGTTTCTTTGGCTGGACGACGCACAGCTGGAGTTGGGGCCGGGGCGGGCCCGGGCCTGGTGGGCTGGGGCCGGTGGTGCCCGAGCGGGCGTGGGGCTCTGCCCCGCTGGCTCTGCCCCTGGGCCCAGGCTCTCAGCCTCAGGGTGAGGGCCGCCCTCCAGGCTGGGAGCCACTTTACAGGGTCCCCTGAGAGAAGGGGGCCGAGAAGGCTGGTATTTAAAAGCTCTGGAGTGGGAGAGAGGGTTGTTATGGCAACAAATTGCTCAGACTCTGAAGAGGCTCAGCCCCTTGAAGCCGGAGGGAGGTGCCGGCCACGAGGAGGCCCAGAAGGCCCCCAGACAGGAAGGACACGTCCACGCCAGGGGAAGGTCGTCGGGCCCAGGGGGAGGCTGTGGTCGTCACAGCTGCTGGCCAGGGGCCTGCGTTCTGGGGTGCCATCCTGGGGGGATGCGGCGGTGCGGTCCACGGTCAGTGTCTGGCCGCCCCACCCCTGTGGCCCCCAAGGGAGGGGAGGAGGGCGGCAGGTGCTTCCTCCTTTGCAGTGCTGGGGAGCACCGAGGGATGAAAGGCGTGGCGTGGTTATGGGGTGCAGGGTCTCCTGCTGGGGTGAGGACGATGCTTTGGTAGAGGTGGCGGCGGCACCACATCGAGGATGAATCTGTACACATTAAACTTGGGGTGCCTTCTGTTGGGGGAGTCGCCCTGCAAAGTCAAATGAGAATGGACATCGTTGCAGCTGCCTGCCTCGGTGGTCCTGCCTCCTGCGCTCAGAGCAGAAGGAAAGAGCATTGAGTGTGGGGGTCACGCTTCACGGCAGCCCCGGCTGGGGTGGCCACACCCTAACAGCCTCCAGACTCAGGTCTGCCCGCTGCTCAGGCCCTTCGGGCATCTGTTTCAGGCCACTGCTCCTGTTAGTTAATGGCCCGAGGCTGAGTAGGAGTGTCGTTTCCACCCACTCGGGGAGCCGCTGCAGGGACCATGGGAAGGGAGGTCTCGGACGGCCCAGGGTCATGGACCCCAAGAGCCAGTCGGACACGCTGTGCTGGCCACCTCCTGCAGTCCTGGCCCTTCCCTGGAGGCTTCACCCGCCTCGGCTGGCCGCACGTGCATTGGACCTCGTCCCGGGTCTGCAATGACTTTTCTGAATGAGCGAGGACACCCCAAAGAGAAGGCCTCAGGGAAGCCGTGGTGGGGCTGAGTGGTCAGGCCTCGACGCCGCTGGCCTCTGTGGCCGTCCCGGGCCCTGGTTGTGTTAGTGCAGAGGGCGGTGGGCGCGGGCAGCGCCTGAGTGTGGACACCTGAGGGTGGTGTGTGCGTGTGCAAGGGCGCACACCTGCGCCTGAGGGCGGGGCGATGAGGGCGGCACTCAGAGACGGCTGCGGGGCAGCGGCCACGCCAGGGCGGGACCGGAGAGGGCGCCGGAGCAGCTGGAGGAGGGCGCAGGGGACTCGCGGGCCCAGGCGCCGTCTCCCTCTGGCCCGTCCCCTGCCAACCACTCACCCTGCGGGGGGCGCCCAGGGCTCCAAAATGCTCCTTCAAATCGCTAGACCCCACGTGAGCCTGCCCGGCCAGTGGGTGCAAATCCCATGGCCTCCAGGAATCTGGAATCACGGTCCATCCGGAAAGACCGCTAGCTGGACAAGCGTGTTCAAGACCCAGAATCAGAGTGAGGACGCCCTTTGGACGCCCCCCCGGACGCCTTCTCGTCCCCTGCTCGGAAACCATCTCATCCGCTTGGCTCTGGCCGCCCGAGACGCCCTCACGGCCCACTCACCGCCAGACACCGCCCGGCCCTCCTGCCTGGAGGCCTCACAGCCCCGGGAGTCTCAGGTGCTTCTCATCTGTTCTCCCGCAGCCTCCCGTGAAGGCCCCGCCCCCAGCCGTCCGGCCCTCGCCCTGCCCCTCGCCCTGCAAATCTGGCCTTTGACCTGGCTCCCTGCTCCCGCCAGCTGCCACCCGGGAGCCTCTCAGCCGGGGTGGGGGTGGCGCTGCGTGCTGCCACGGACTGTCTGTGCACCCCCAAGATCACACTGGCACCGCTGCCCAGTGTGATGGCACGGGGGGGGGGGTGGCGCTGAGTGTCCTTTAAGGGGCCTCCGAAGGCTGCCCCACCGGACCTGGCGCCGGGCTCCGGGCTGTGAGGAATCAGAGCATCCCCCGCCCTCAGGACTTTCCTTGGGGGTCCAGGTGCATGAATCCATGAACCCCAAGCAGCCCCCCCTTTCCTGTTTTGTTTGGTAGCATTAATTGAACTGATTTCTATTCATGCTCTTCAAGGAAGGGAAGCAGGATTAACCGGCTAAATGCAATTTGCATACAAAGCTCCAAGGAGGCAGCCGCCCTCCCCCACCCAGCCCGGAAATGAGTTCTGGCCCCGCAAATGGCTTTCTGGGGGGGACCGGAGGGCTCCAGGGGGCTGGGGGGGTGCCAAGGACACGGGCCGGCCTGGGGACCCTCTTGGAGGTCCCACAAAGCAGGACCCCCGTTCCCAGGGAGCGGAAGAGGGGGCTCTGCTCCCTGAGCCTCGTCTCCTCTCAGTGTCCAGATGTGGGCACGGCCTCTGTCTCCCTCGGGAACGGGTCCGAAGCTGGGAGCCCCCCCTGGCCCGGTGAAAGTCTCCGCTCTCTGGGCGAAGGCTGAGCAGGATTCCCAAGCCCCGCCCGTGGCAGCCCCTGGGAGGCAGCCCGGCCTCCAGCCCTCACCAGTTTTCCTTGGGGCTCCCCCGTGGCCAGGGCAGCCACCAAGGCCACGGTCAGGCGCGCGGGCGCTGGTGGACCTGAGCAGTGCCGCTCCGGGTGGGCCGACACCCCCGCGAGCGTGGCTGTGGCTGGCTCTGCTGACTGAGCGAGGGGGCGCGGGGCCTGTGGCCCGGGGCTCGCTGCAGAGGCCGCTGGACCCTGGGCGGCCGGGGCCCCGCCTGGGAGCAGCCCAGGAGCATCACAGGCGAGCTTGGCAGCCAAAGACGCGCGTCCTCACGGGGCCAGAGAGGCGGAGCAGGCGCCGGGTGGCCCTGGAGCGGCTGGCGGGAGGGGCGGGGGCCATGGAGCCCCTGGTGTTACCAGAAGCCGGGGAGGACAGGAGTGACCCCCAGGGCACCCGAAGGCTGCCCTGCTGTGGGTGCTGCCGCGGCCTTCTGGCCCACAGACGTCCGGGGAGCGTCCAGAGGCGCCCCCCCCCCCCACCGTGGCTCCCTCAGGTGCACACAGGAGCTGCGCCGGGCACTAGGGACCCGCCTGCTGCTGTGCGGGCATCTGCCAGGAGCGCCCCTGCGCTGGGCCAGTGGGCACAGGTCAAGGCTCTGTTCCCAGAGGCCCCGGGAGCTCCGCCCCGTTGAGCCCCTCATCTGACCGCCTCTCTGGGGCCCTCCGTCCACCCCGGGCCCCGGCCTCCGCGCTGGCTGCTGGGGAGCGGAGACTCCCAGGGCTCCCAGCTCCGAGGCTGGACACTTGGCAGCGACCCGAGGGACGCGGGGACCCTGTCCCGGCTCACAGGCACCTCCTCGCTCTGTCCCCCCGGCTGAGGGGCGGGACCCCCTGGAGTCCCCTCAGGGTGCTCATCCCATCTCGCCCTCATGGTGTCCCGGCACCTCGGGGGTCACGAACGCGGGGACACTGACATTTCCGAAACTCGCACGGGCACCCCGGCAGCCGGCTGCTCCGCACGCCCCCCCCTTCCCCGCGGCACACGGCCTGTCGGGGCCAGGCAGGGGACGCTGGGCTCTGCTCCCCGCGGCCACTGTGCCGGCGGCTGGACCCGCAGCGGGAAGAGGCCCGGGGCAGCGTGTGGATGAACCGCTCGGCCGTGGGCCTGGTGAGCTGCGCTGGGGGCTGAGTCGTGAACTCGCGCGGCTTCACACGCCGCTCGCGCACTGCTGTCCTTCGGCACCTTCCCTCGGCGCGTGAGCATGTCCAAGGCTGCGCAGAGGCGGGGCCGGGTCTGGCCTGGACGCTTGAGCCGGGGCCAGGGCACAGCGAGTGCGGGGGGGCCGTGGCAGGGGATCTTGATGGGTACAACCTGGGTAGGCTGAGGGGGTGCCCCCTGGCTGGGCGCCGCCAGATGCTTCGGCCAAGGCCAGCTGCCTCCCCCCATCGCCCCAGAACAGGCGGTTTCGGGGTGGGGCGGAGGCCGCCTCCCTCCCCCCACCGCCCGCCAGTGCTCAGACACGCCTCGACTTTAAATACGGAACATTTTTAATGTTAAAGAGCTTAATAAAAAACAGCTTGAGAGGGATTTGAAATAACTTTGGATGGGAAATTGGGCGTATGAACGGCCACCTCGGGTGAGCCGCCTCTCCCTCCATTCACAGGCGAAAGCCTGGCTGTGCTGAAGTGCTAAGTGTTTTCCTCCAGGAAGTCTCAGCTACCTCACCACCGCGTGGCCGCCGGGGGTGGGATGAGGGAGGCTGCTCTCCGCATGCCGGGCGGAGCGGCTGCCGGGCTGGACACCGGGGGGCGGGGCTTCCCGAGCACGCTGGGGGTAGCGGGCCCTGTCCTGACCCTCCCCCAGCCGAGGCCAGTGGGGCCTGGGTGTGCACGGTCATCCTGGTGTGCACAGGGGTGTGTTCAATGGGTGTGCATGCTGCGCGTGCACAGGGGTCGACCTGGGCGTGGGTGGTGCTGGCGTGTGCCACCGGCGCAGAGTTGCTCTGGGGGACAGAGAGGCAAGAGCCAGGAGCAGCCCTCAGCAGACAGACCGTTTCTCAGCGAAGCCCAGGCCCTCGGGTGACCGTGGCCGTTGATCTGCAAACACGGCCTGGGCAGGGAGCGCTTCCCCACACGCCTCCCCTGAGCTGCTCACCTGCTCTGGAGGAGGGGGCAGAGGCCGCTGGGCCCACCAGGAGGGCGGCCGTGACGAAGTGACGAAGTGACGGGCGAGGAGGGAGACAGGGTGGACATTCCAAGCCCCGTAACCGACAGGACAGGGTCCGCTCGCCCCGAGGGAAGCGCAGAGCTGCCGCCAAGGCCGGGGCCCTGCCCCGCGCGCCTCCATGGGCCGACCCAGCGCCGCAGGGCGGCCACAGGGCGCGGCGCCCGCAGTACCATGGTTACGCCGGCGCCACTCTCGGACGAAAGGCTGCGGGAGCTGCGAGCTGTGGGCGTTACTTCCTGCAAGCTGCCAGCTCGCGGCCCCCGAAGGCCGCGCCACCTCGCAGCACCTACCCAGACCAGACCCCAGGGGGCAGCGCAGGCAGGAGCCCGCGGCTGGGAGGGGCGGCCCCACCCGTGTGCTCCGCCGGGGCCGCGGGGCGAGTGTCCGCCAGCCAGAGCAGACGCCCGAAGGAGCGGATTCCCGAGGGGTGCCGCGGACAGGCTGGGTGGCCGAGCACACACTCGGGGTGCAGGTGACACTCTGCGGGGCACGGTGCTTGGAGGGTCCCTATATCATGGACCCCGGCAGAGGGCACCTTGGGAGGCTCGGGGGCCCACCAGCCTTGGACGCCCTGGAGGATCCTCCTGGGAAGGGTGGGGAGCAGGGGGGGCAGCAGGTGATGCGTCCCTGCCCCTGCCCCGCCAGCTCTGGCCAGAATCACCCCCTCGACCCAGGGAGTCCGTGGAGGGGCGGGGGGCGCTGTTCCAGCCAGGGCGCCAGAGGAGCCTTCCTCTGAGAGGCGCCCATCGGTGGAATGGGTCAGTGAGTTTTCCCGCTGCACCCTTCTTGGTCTGGCCGGGGTCCCCCGCGGGCTTCTCCCCACAGAAGGGGAGCTCGAGGGCCAGGGGCACCAGCCTGGAGTCAGGGGCGGGGACGCGGGTGTGTCTGGGGCCTGGCAGCCCCCACTGGGACCCCGGGGGCGAGGCTGCCGGGCAGCAGGTCACCGCAGGACTGGACTGCCTCTGGGGGAGGACGGGCTTGCCAGGTGACTGTGTCCCTCAAAACAAGTTGAAACCCTGGTCCCCAACCTCCCTTGGGTAATCAAGCTGCAAAGGGTTCTCTGGGGCGCGGGCCTCCCAGCGCGGGGGTCTGGGCGAAGATGGACCCCCGGGGAGGTGACAGGAAGGCGGCGACAAGACCCAGGTGGCCGTGAACCCCAGGAGCTGACGTGGCCCAGGGAACCCCCACCCAGAGCCCGGGAGCGGCCCTGTCCACCCCCATATCCAACGGCCCAGAGCTGGGACAAGGGCTTCCGTGCTTGGAAACTGCCGTTTGTGGGGAAGGTTATGCGGGCGCAGGGGGAGTTTCAGGGGTGGTCCCTGTGGGGGTGAGGGGCCCGGGTCTGGAGGTGAATGCTCTCCATGGAGGGTCCCCACGAGGGCCCGGGAGGAGGGGGCGCAGGCTGAGCCCCGGGCCGGGACCCACCCCCAGGAGCACCGGTCCCGAGGCCACAGGGGAAGGCGCTGGGGGCGCGGCACCCCGTCACAGCATGACCCTCTGGAGCAAGCTTGCCCGGGAGGCCCGAGGCGCGGGAATCTTGGAGGAGCCCACCCAGCGCGGGCGCTGCCGAGGGCGGGCCCCGGAGGCGACGACCCCGTCTGAGGACTTTCCAGTCACGGTGAAAAATGAAATCACCAACAAGTATTAAATTTAAAGCTGACACCTCCCGCCTCTTGCCACCTGCCCGCCCGGCACCCACCTGTGGGCTTCCTGTGAAGTGATCTCAGGCTGTGACCACGGCGCCTGAAGCCGGTCCTCGCGCCTGGTCACGCAGCCGGGTCAGCCGAGTCCCTGCGCGCCTCCTGCGGCCTGACCTTGGAGGGGCGTCCCCGCGGGTGGGGGAGGGACAGGGCACCACCTCGGGCGGGGATCCTGGGGGAGGTCCCGGGAGGCCCCAGATGGCCCAGTTCAGTCTGAAGGTCCTGTGCCCCGACCTTCAGACCGAGCTAGTGGGGACAGGAGGCTCCCAGACCAGAGGGTCTCCCCAGCCTAGACCCGGTCTCCAGCCACACACAGATGTCCTCAAGTCTCACCAGGTGACCCTCCACCCCCGCCAGGTGTGACCCTCACCTCATGACCCTCCACTCCGCCAGGTGTGACCCTCACCTCGTGACCCTCCACCCCGCCAGGTGTGACCCTCACCTCGTGACCCTCCACCCCGCCAGGTGTGACCCTCACCTTGTGACCCTCCACCCCACCAGGTGTGACCCTCACCTTGTGACCCTCCACCCCACCAGGTGTGACCCTCACCTTGTCACCCTCCACCCCACCAGGTGTGACCCTCACCTTGTCACCCTCCACCCCACCAGGTGTGACCCTCACCTTGTCACCCTCCACCCCACCAGGTGTGACCTTCGCCTTGTGACCCTCCACCCCCAGCAGGTGTGACCCTCACCTGTGACCCTCCACCCCACCAGGTGTGACCCTCACCTTATGACCCTCCACCCCACCAGGTGTGACCCTCACCTTGTGACCCTCCACCCCCAGCAGGTGTGACCCTCACCTTGTGACCCTCCACCCTACCAGGTGTGACCTTCGCCTTGTGACCCTCCACCCCCAGCAGGTGTGACCCTCACCTCGTGACCCTCCACCCCTGCCAGGTGTGACCTTCACCTCATGACCCTCCACCCCACCACCCGGGAAAAATCTCCCCCGTCCATCACTCTCAGGGTTTGGCAACTCAGCCTGAAGGCGCCTCTTGCCAACTACCGCCAAGCGCCCTGCAGCTTTGGAGGTGAGGGGACTGGGGGGGCGAGGGGACTCAGGCCGAGGGGAGTCTCCTCCTCAGTGAGGAGCGGCACCGAAAACTCCGAAGCTCATCCGTGACGAGAACTTTAAATTCGCCGTGAATCTTCCGATCAGCCCGCCGAGCCGCGGGTTGAGCGATGCGGCCCAGAGGGGCATCTGAGCGGAAGGGCCGCCTCGCCAGCCTCGCTGTTGTTCCCACAGGTCTGCATCGGAGAATCGGCAGGTCTCTGGACAGACGCGCTTCCAGAGTCCAGCAGGGCCTCCCGCGGAGGGAGCAGGGCTCTGGGCTGCTCCAGCTGGCCAGCTGACGGCCGAGTTTCGCCGCGGCCTGGGTTGAAACCCAGAGGAGCCTCTGGGTCGGATGACGCTGGGAGTCTTGGGGGAGGGCGCGGCTATGGTCCAGCGATGGGGGTCACGGGTGCACACCCACTAGGGAGCCTCTGTTTGCAATGACAGCCCCGCCGCAGCCGGCCTCAGCGGGCTCACCCCTTCACTCGCCCCACGCCGTCTCCAGCCTGCTGAGCCCGGCCCGACCGCAGACCCCGCGCCGTCTGTCCTCGGGGGAGCCCGACCACCCCACCGCGGAGCGCTGGCCTCCAGGTGGACTCGAGCCTGAGGCTCCGGGCTCAGGCCCCAGGTGCGGCGACGCGGCGCCACGGCCCAGCGCACGGAGCTGGGAGCCGAGCGTCCGCGCCTGTGCCGGGTGGTGTCCCCTGGGCTCTGACCCCAAGGACAGGGTGGGCTCGCTGCCATCCCGGCTGCCCTTCCAGGTGACCTTGCCCCGCCCTTCACTGCGCTCCAGCCTAGTAAATCCTCCTGCTATTACCAGTTAGAATGGAAACAATTTACTGCGTAAATAATTTATCCAGATTCCACGCAGAAAGTCTTTTGCAGAGATACATCAGCTAATAAAGAAAATTGATTTTAGAAGCCAAAGTCAATACTGGGTTCAGGAGGCGTCTGCTCATTTGCATATTGCTGTCTCGGGGGACCCGCTGTCACCGCCAGGGGAAGATGAGCCGCCACCCTCGCCGCCCGCCGGCCCTGCTGCTTCGTTTCCAGGCGCCCTTGGAAAGCGGCCCAGACCGGGCGGGGCGGCAGCGAGCTGATCAGCAATTCATCGATAAAACTGGAGTTTCTTTCCTCTGGGGTCCTTCGCGACACTTGCGAGTCCACGGGGATGCGGCCTGAGGGGGGGCTCCGGATTAGGGGGTACCTTGTGGGACGGCGTCCTCGGAGCCAGCTGACTTGAGCATTCAAAGCGTGTTTCCTGTAACTGCTTCATAATGAAGGCTCATTTGTAATTAGGAGAAATGATTTGCATATAGAAAATTAATGTAATAAGGTATCCAAAAACAATTTTTTCTCTTTGAATAGCTCCCTTGTAATTTAGCGCATCTAATTCATTTCCTTGCTCAGCCCTTTGTTCGCAGATAATGGGAAGGTGAATTTCAGCTGAACCACAAGAAATTCCAGCATTTGGCTTCCGAGCTCGCCAGCCATGTCCACCTGTCTCGAGACAGTGGCAGGCATGTGGGGGACAGTTGTCAGGGGAGGGGGTCCTTCTGTCCAGGGTCGGGCTCCCCAAGGGCATCACAATCACCGAGGCACCCCAAGCACCCGCTTCAGGCCCCCCCAGAGTATGGGGGCAGAGGTAGACTGGGCCCGGCCACCTGCGCTTCTGCCCAGTTCCATGGTGACCGAGGCTGCTGGCTGTTCTGGGACCCGGCTCTGGCAATCACAGCTGCTCTCTCGGGAGACGGTTGGTGAATCGCTGTCCTGAGCACAGGCCCAGCCCATCAATTACGGAGACGGAGGCATCCAGCAGCCGTGAGCCCTGCAGTGGGAAGACAGACTGGGAGACCAACCGTCTCTCTCTGACTCCCGCCTCTGGTGTGTGGGCCGAGGCCCCTTCGTCCAGTCCTGCACTGAGACGAAGACTCAGTTGGGGAAATGAACTTGATATTTACGTTCATACCCCACACCCCTCTGCTGCCAGACCCCTCCCAGAGCAGCGAACACTCTGGAACAGAACGCACCCTCACAACAGGCGCGAGGCCCCTAAGGGGAGGGGAGGGGAGGGGGCATTTCGTGGTGGGTTACAGGATACAGTGCCAAGTGCTGGCCATTGGGCATGGAAATCCAGGTGGATGATGGTGGTGGTGGTGATGGTGATGGTGGTGATGGTGGTGGTGATGGTGGTGATGGTGGTGGTGATGGTGGTGATGGTGGTGATAGTGATGGTGATGGTGGTGATGGTGATGGTGGTGATGGTGGTGATGGTGGTGATTGTGGTGGTGGTAGTGATGGTGGTGATTGTGGTGGTGATGGTGGTGATGGTGATGGTGGTGATGGTGATGGTGGTGATGATGATGGTGGTGATGGTGATAGTGATGGTGGTGATGGTGATGGTGGTGATGGTGGTGATGGTGGTGGTGGTGATGGTGGTGATGGTGACATGATGGTGATGGTGGTGGTGGTGATGGTGGTGATGGTGGTGATGATGATGATGGTGGTGATGGTGGTGATGGTGATGGTGGTGATGGTGGTGATGGTGATGGTGGTGGTGATGGTGGTGATGGTGGTGATGGTGACATGATGGTGATGGTGGTGGTGGTGATGGTGGTGATGGTGGTGATGGTGATGGTGGTGGTGGTGATGGTGATGGTGGTGATGGTGGTGGTAGTGATGGTGATGGTGGTGATGGTGGTGATGGTGGTGATGGTGGTGATGGTGGTGATGGTGACATGATGGTGATGGTGGTGGTGGTGATGGTGGTGATGGTGGTGATGATGATGGTGGTGATGGTGATAGTGATGGTGGTGATGGTGATGGTGGTGATGGTGGTGATGATGGTGATGGTGGTGATAGTGATGGTGATGGTGACATGATGGTGATGGTGGTGGTGGTGATGGTGGTGATGGTGGTGATGATGATGATGGTGGTGATGGTGGTGATGGTGATGGTGGTGATGGTGGTGATGGTGATGGTGGTGGTGGTGATGGTGATGGTGGTGATGGTGATGGTGGTGATGAAGATGACAATGGTGGTAGTGATGGTGCTGCTGCTGCTGCTGCTGCTGATCACAACACGAATTACCATGGTGCAGTTGGCTTGAGGACCGAGTGAAGATGTTTATTCCCATTGGTCCTTACCCAAGGGATGGAGATTGGCCAAATATTCTTCCAGAGAAAATGATGAATTTCAAAACAAGCGTCTGCTTGTGTGGGGCTCCTGGCCACACAAGGGGCTGGCTGCTCCCTGAAAGCAAAGGAGTCTCCTCTGCCAGCTGAGGCAGCACCCAAGCCTCAAGAGGGGCACCCCCGGGACAGGCACCTGCTGTCAGAGGCACCTGCTCCTGTGGCTTCACAGGGACAGAGCAGACGTGACAAAAGCCCAGGAGAAGGACCATCGCCGAGGAGGGCTGGCTGGGCCATGCTGACTGGGCCGTGTCACCCGGAAGGCCGTGGCAAGCAGTGTCACAGCTCCTGGAAGCCCACCAGGGAGGCAGAGTCCTGGGCACACCACCCGCCAAGTCGGAATTGACATCCAATGAGATCCAGGCGTTCTCGGCACTTGGCTCTGCTGGGCCCTCCAGGCGAAGGTGCTGGTGGGGGCGGAGCTGCCGGCTCCTGGCCCTGGCCCTGGCCCTGGGCTGGTTGCCTCCCCAAGCTGAGGTACACCCGGGGCCCTGGAGCCATGGACCCTACTATGCCGGCACACGGGCAGCAGGCCAGTGGACAGGCCGATCTACACCCACCCGGAGCCTGCCAGGCGTGACAGAGGAGGCTGCTGGCCTGAGCTCTGGTGTGGCTGGGAGACAGCAGCGGGGCTGACGGTGTCTCCTCTGAGTCTCACCTCCCAGCAACGCCCAGAGCTGTGCCACTTGTAGTCCCCAATTGGGGCGTCGGGCTGCCCAGCACCCCATGTTTCCACTCAGGCCCCTCTGCGGGAAGCCCTCCTCTCGCCCAGGATCACGCCCAGCCCTTAGAGCTGCCTGGACCCCACCTCCCATGGGGGCCCTCCTAGGAGGTTACCCCAGAGCCTTCAAGCTGATTCTGCTCTGTCCCGCAGACCAGGGCTGGCCAGCCCTGACCCACAGAGCAGTGCCAATAAAGCTTTATTGGCACACGCCGGTCTCCGCTGCCTGCGCACCATGGTGGGCAGAACAATGTGGCAGTCAGCCTGGCCCGCGGAGGTGGAAATGTTAATGGTGCGGCCCTTTCCAGCAAAGAGTGCTGCCCGTCTGGAGGGCCCTTGCGCCCCCAGCACAGGTGCGGCCCCAGCTGTCTGACACTGCAGGCGAGGGCCCTGGCAGCAGGCGCCAGCGTGGTTGTCTCTTCATCGCATGCCCCACGGGGCTGCGACTCTAAGCTTGGAGTCCTGGTGGGGCCCCTGCCCCGCATGTCCACCTTCTCTGCAGAGGACAGGGCGGGCAGCCCCCGCGTGGCTCAGACATGCAGCCACCCTGGGGAGATTTGATGCGGGCACCCGAAGATCATCAGCCTGAGTCAGGCGAGCGCTGGGGGTGAGGGAGAACCTCCTTGCCCACGAGCCCGGCGGTGGGGTGACAGACTGGGTGGGGGTCACAGAGTGGGCAGGCCAAGTGTGTGGCTCGAGAATTGGCAAAGCACCCAGGACTCGCAGCCCGTTCTCGTCCACGGAAGTGACACCTGCCGGGGAGTCTGGTGCAGCTGAGTCATGGCCCGGCGGCCCCTCCGAGGAGACGCGTGGGGTCAGGTCCCCAGAGGCTTCTGCCACGTGTCTTCAGCAGCTGTTGGACGTGCCACCTTGTCACGTGCGCTTCTGTTCAGTGGACACCGTGGGCTCCTTAGCATCGAACTCGCACCAGCAGAGAGTGAGTGACCCTGCCGAGGGCCCACCCACGGCACATCCTCCCTGCGGTGACCACGGCCTTCCTGCACTAGGGCCCAAGAGGCCCTTCCGCGCTGCATGGCTCCTATGGCCACGGGAGGACGCTGTTGGCAGCGCGGGAGAGAAGCCTGCGCGGGAGGCTGGGCGCCTGCGTGACCTCAGCCCGACCTGCGGCAGCCGCTCCCACCGTCGCCCACGTCAGGGCTGACCCCTGCGCACCAGAGACGCCTGCTGGCCTCCGGCCACGGCAGGACAGGAAGGCCGAGCAGTGACCAGGGCCGCTGCCCACACCGTGACTCAGCTGATGACAAAGACGGAAGCTCACGTCGCCGAGGGTGCTGCTGGCTCGCGGCCCTCAACTGGCCCTTTGCAGACAACACCCAGGGCCAGCTCACGGCGAGGCCAGCTCAGGTGGGCCGCAGCGGACCCCGCCCCAGGCCTGTGCCCTGTCGGGTGAGTGGGAGGCTCAGGCCTTCACGCGCTGGCCTCTGCAGCGCCACGGGCGGCCTCGGTGGTGCTGATGCAGGAGGCGCTGGGGGCGCGGGCGGGCACGGGCCCGGTGGCCGCACCTGGGGCAGGTGTGGGCGTGGCGGGCATGCGCACCTGAGCCTGCAGGTGGGACATAGGGGCGTGTCCCTCAGAGCCTGGACGGTGGAACAGCTGCAGGAGGGCCGCGGCCGCGGGGCTGGAGAGGAGGGACTGCGGGGGGACGCCAGAGAGAGCCCTGAGGAAGGCGCATGTCCAGGTTCGCAGAGGCCACAGTCAGTCCCCCGCCCCTGGCAGGACCCCCACGGCAGCATCTGCCTGTGCTGGGGCCCCACCCCGGCTCGAGGGCACACCCCGGGCTCCATGGTGGGTGGGAAGGAAGGCGGCAGGTTTTCATTTCAATGCAAAGGACACTTTGGTCGCGGGCAAACATGGCCCTTAGGCGGGGACTGGCCAGGTGGCCTCTGTCCCCCTGGGTAGTGCCAAGGCCGGTGTCTGCGCCCCTGGCTGGGCAGCAGAGACGCTTGCTCCAGCTGTCGCTCTCCCCGGAAGGGCGGCGCCGGGGACGGCGGGTGAGAAGGGGAGGCTGAAATCCTGAGCAGGAGCGAAGCGGCTCCCGAGCGCGGCGGTGACATCTGCGGGCACCTCAGCCAAGGGCACCTGCAGACGGTCCCCCAGCGGGGCCGGGCCGGCGCTGAATGTAAAGGGCCTTCTGATGCTTTCAGTAGTGCACGCGTCGCAGGAAGCTATTTTTGAAAATAACCTCAGCGCTCACAGGTTTGCTGGCCGTGCACGGGAGTCTGTGGGGCGGGGTCACGAGGAATCCAGCACCCAGGAGGAAGCCCCCGCACGCTCTCCTCAGGGGTGATATTGCCTCCTGACTGGCCACGTCGAGGGCACGTGACACCGACTGACGAGGAGCCCATGCGGCCCCTGGAGACGGAAGGGCGTAGAGGAGCAGGACGCCGGCCAAGCCGCACTTGACGACCCTGTGAGCGTCCAGCTCCGCGAGGCCTCGATATTCCGCAGACCCCGGAGGCTCCCCGCCTCTGGCCAGTGGGGTCTCTGCCCGTGGCAAAAGCCCAGCAGAACATCAGTCATCAGCGCAGAGGTGGCTGACGTCCTCAGTTCAGAGGCGTTACAGGTCTGGGGTCCCCACACCCCGACCCCCCAGGACCAAGCACGCGGTGCCTCACGGAGCAGCAGGAGCGATCCGAGACCGACCGTCAGTCGTATGGGCACGGGCAGCCCCGCCGTCCTGCGCGGACATGCTCGAGAAGGCCCCACCCCGCCCGCGCGTCCTGGACGCCGGTGTCCCCCGGGCGAGTTGAAGGGCCGGGGCAGAGCGAGTCCAGCCCACCCGGCTTGGCCCACACGGCCAGTCAGACATGATTCCAGACATGTCGTCGTGGGTTCTGGGTGGATCTTGACCCAGCAGACCGTGGGTGAAGCAGGCTGCTCTCCATGCTGCGGGAGGGCCGCGCCCGGGCAGCTGAAGCGCTGAAGCAGCAGCCCGCTCGGCACGGGGAGAGGCGTTCTGTCTCCGGGTGGCTCTGGGTGACTCTGGCTTCCCGGGTCCCGGCGCCTGGTCTGCTCTGTAGGTGTTGGGTCTTCCAGCCTCCATGTGGTGAGATCCAACCAATTCCCTCCACAAGGCTCTGCCTCTTCTCTGACTCCACACGCCCATCCTGTGGAGAACCCACGTCACGTTGCCCCTCAGGCCTGGAGGGCTTGGCGTTTACAGACAGGACACTCGAGCTGGTGTTTCCACAGCCCCATCTCGCCCGGGAGCTGGGCCCAGCACGGCGCGGGACGCATGAAGAGGCAGCCATGTGTGTTTCCTGGTCTCGGGGGTCAGCACCGGACTCGGGGGTCAGCACCAGCGGGCAGACCACTGGGGCAGCGGCTCCAGGCTGGGGTGCCGGGACAGGTCGCTCCACCTTCCCAGCTTCAGTCGCCCCACATGTAGGCCGGAGGCGTGGAGACGCCAGGGGGCTGCTGTGACGTCCACCCCGGACGCTGGGCAGCAAGGGCCGGTCCCTGCTGGCATTGAGGGGCCGTCCCTGCTGAGCGGCCGCACACGCCATTTCAGAGTTTTGAGTCCCCTTGGAGGCGCCGTCTCCAGCATGGGCCAGGCGCGGCCTGTGATGGCGGGTGCCGAGGGCCTGGTGCCTCCCAGGGGGGCAGGGCTGGGCGAGCTTTGCCCCTGGGGAGGGCGTCCCTTCGAAGCCCCTCTTCGTAGGCTTCCCAGTCTCCACCCAAAACACAGAGGCGCCCGAGGCTGGGCTGGCAGGGCGGACGGAAGCCAGACGTGGAGAGCTGGGTGGGAGCGGCGGTGCGGGCTGTGCCATCTTCCAGCGCAGACCAAGCCCACGGTTCTAGCGCCAACAAGCCGGCAGCCCAGTCTTGCGGGCGCTGGGAGAGGCGCCCACGCGGGTTGCTGCAAACCGTCTCCGTTCCTCCCTCAGCCAGCAGAGGCTCGTCTGCGAACGCCGGCTCAGGACCGAGGGCGACGGGCTTGGAGGCGGCGCTGGAGCCATCTTTAACTCCCAGCTTGGACGGAAGCCGCGAGACGGACGGCGGGAGGTCGCGCCCCTTCCTTCTGCTCCACGGACCGCGCACGGCGGGGGGCCAGAGGCTGCCGGCTGGGGTGGGGGCTGTGAGAGCGCCGTAGCAGCACCCGGCGCTCCAGAGGCCCTCCGGATTCAGAGCCCGGTGCAGGGTCACGCTGCAAGGACACTTGAGTTCGGGGTCGAAGGGACAACACCCCAAGAGAGCTGCAATGGACTAAATGCGTTCCCCACAATCACATGTCAGGATCCCAACCCCCGTGTGACGGAGTTGGGGGGGTCTTTGGAAGGCGATGCGTGATCACAAGTGGTTCCTACAGGGGACATCGTGTAAGGAACCCCAGAGAGCCCCTTCCTCCGTCCCTGCGGGGACCCAGACGCAGGACCTGCCGGCACCTCGGCCCGGGACTCCAGCCCCAGGACTGTGGGGGCCACCGGCTGTGGGTCTGTGATGGGCAGCCTGGTCCCAAAGGGGGTGCTCCGTCCACGGGCTCCAGAAATCCCTGGGCTCGGATCTTGGCCCAGACACTCTCTGTGGTCACAGATCCTCCTCGGCCCCTCTGAGCCGTTTCTTCTGGAAAACCCAGCGATGACCCTATCCCCTTCAGGAGGCTGGGAGGAGCTGGCAGGACCCCCCTCCCCAGGAATGCCTGGGCCTGCCCACGCCCCCCTTCTTGGGGGGGACAGGCCGTTGCACGATGTCTCCAAGGCCTCACGACAGGGTAAGTGCCCTGACCTCCGCCTGCCCAGCGCAGCCTGGCTCCCCGGGTGGCCTGAGGGAGGCCCCTGTTTATCTGCCATCCACTTCCGAGGTGCGATGTGACCAGCCCCTCCCGTGCCCGCCTGGCATGCTCAGCGTGCGGGTGCACAGCCGTGCACAGCTGCCACCCTCTCCCCACAGTTTGGCACAGAAAACTCTGGCGGCGCGATGGTTGCTTTGGCTGTGGGGAAGCAGCAGGCGGGAATTCAGTGCAGCAGCCCGTTACGGGGGACCTGGCAAGGCACACGCGCTGTGCCCTTTACCTGAGGATCCCTCTGGGGTCTCCCCAGACATGGCCCAGGAGCCACGCAGACCTAGGCCCTGGCTCTGCTCAGCAACGCCGGGAAGACCGAAGCCGCAGCCCCTGCCTGCCGGGAGCGGCCAACGAGGTGCACCCAGAACGATGCTGCAGCTGAGCCTGGGGTGCCCTTGGGTGCCTTTGGAGTCATGTGCTCAGGCGGAGATAAGTGACAACAGCAGCATGGTGGGTGAGAACAAAAGATGCACTTTTTTCTTGTAGTAGGCATTTTATTAGAAGGCATCTCTGCACGGCAGAAGGTCACTGGAATCAGCCAAAGGACGGCCAGACCCCACCCCATCTGGGCAACGAGAGAAGGTGTTCGGTGGCCGCCAAAGGTAGGACGGTCCTCGCGCACAGAGGCGAGCGCGGATAAGTCGTGGGGACGGGCCATCCCCCTTGTTGGGGAGTCCCTGCTGATAACTCAGGTGCCCCTCCCTTGGGGCAGGTCTCGTGCTCCCTCCCCTGGGGGGCTGTGCCCAGGGGTGCACCGCCAGAGACTGGAGCAAGGAAAGGAGGAAACAGCAGCTTTGTAGCCGAGGCACCCAGTGTGCACCCCCTTAGCCAGTGGCGGCGTTGATGTCATGTCCATGTGGGCCACACACCCTGGGGTTCCCTTCACCCCCGGAGATGTGATAAGAAGGGCGCTGCTCCTCTGGGCACCTGCTTACCCACTGGGGCCCCCTGAACCTATAAGCTCCGTGTAATCATGAGAAAGAACAAGAAACCACAGAGCGTTGTCCTGCACGACCCCTGACCCGCGCACGCCAGAAGCGCCGGGGGAAGGCTGAGAAAGAACACAGACTGTAGGAGCCGGAGAGACACGGAACTAAATACAACATGGTATCCTGGACGGCATCCTAAGACAGAAAAAGGGTATTCATAGAAAAATTTGCAAAGTCTAAATAAAGTCTGTAACTGAGCGCGTAGTATTGCACCAATGTTCATTTCTCGGTTTTGACAAACGCCTCCCGCTTATGCAACATTTTCGCACTGGGGACAGCTGGGCGAAGTATCGACGGGGACTCTCTGTACAATCTTTGCAACTTTCCTATAAATCTGCAGTGATTCCAAAGAAAACATCTTCATAAAGATATGTATTTGCTTATTTTATTAGAAATGAGTGGAAGGATAAGGCCTACAAGGAAAAAGAAAAGGGCGACCTACAGGGAGGGGCTAGAGAAGACAGAACCAGACGTCTGGCTATAAATTATTTTGTGATTTAATTTCAGGGTGTTGCCAAATGTTTTATGCAATTTAGAATAAAATCCTCTAAAATTGTCACGTCGGCTGGGCGGCCGCATGCAGAGAGTGCGGCCGGATCCCTGGCTCACACCATAGACAGCAACGCGCTGCAGCTCGCAAAGCCCCCCGGAGCGTCCAAAGCAAATGGCGTGAATGAAAGAAACGGACTATCCAGTTGTTCCATGACCATGGAAACGAGTCATTTTAAATGAATTTAGCTTAATGGGACAATAGATCCCCGGTAGGATCGATCCTAGGTGAAATGGGTGTAGAAATGCTCTTTTCACCTGACTACGGCTAGGACAGAAATCAGAGCCACGCGTGGGTTTATTTAGCGACAGCGTACTCGGGGAGAGGCCCAGGTGGGCAGACCCTGTGGAAGAACAACTGCTCCAAACGGCGGGGGTCCTGGCTTAAATGGGGTGCAAGGGGCACCCTCTGCCCCTTTCTGGGGCACAGGTGCTCCTGGGCATAGCTGGATATAGGGGTTGCCTTCCCCGCCTGGGTGCTTCTTGGCTCTCCCCGGGACCTTACTGGCTCTGGCGCTGTCTCCTGGGGTCCTGGGGTCCTAGCCATGCATTTCCTTCAGCATCGCCCTCCCTGCTGACAGCGGGGTGCGTTCTGGGACACAGAGTATAAGCCATTAAGTTGGTGTCCTGGAAATTGGGACTTTCATTGTGGGAGAAATAAGATAAAGATGTGAGAATGATGATTTTTGCAAATACTGTTCTGGCTCTAAAATAGCCGTATAAACAAAGGATGCATTTTTTAAATTAAAATGTTGCTCACCTCTGCCTGCTGGGGAGCTGGATCTGACAGGCAGTAGCCGGGGCCGCGCGCAGCTTGCAGGTGTGGCCTCCGTAGTGAAGGGCCCCGGCCTGGGCGACGGTCTTCAAGCGGGGTGTTGGAGTGGAAGCACATGCTGGGGCCTCCTGTCCTGGCCCAGCAGCAGCAGCAGCGCCGGGCAGAGCGGGCGTCACCTGCAAGAGCCGTCACTCGCCAACGAAGGGGCGTTCTATCACCATTAGGAGCGCAGCCGGATCAAGACACCCCTCAAAAGTGTTGAAATTCCAGAGTTCATAGTGATGCAGAAAGCCAAAGTGAATAGACTGCAGCAGCAAACCCTCGTCAGCTCCGGAAATGCCCAAGGGCGCCCCTCCATGTCGGAGGCTGCAAGTTGGGGAGAAGGAATCGGCACCTCAACAACCTCTTTGATGAGAGGATGTTCCTTTCTATTGACATACCCCGGCTGACAAAGGAGGGAGGGAGGATCAGCATAGACGGTGGCCATTCAGCAGCCCCATGAAGTGACCCGTCCAGGCCATGATAGCCAGTGCCTGTGGACATCACAAAGGCCAGCTGGTGTCCTCCTGGTGGACGTGCAAGACTATGGGTGAGGGGCTCCAGCCCCAAGGCTCACGAGCTCCCGACTGGACTCCTGCTTTACAGAGTGCCTGGGGACAGGGTGATGGAGGGCTGCTCCCAGGACGGGCATCTCGGATTCAGAGCAAGCATGAGAGGGACCCGCTCTGCAAAGACCTGGGGACGGTCCTCCTCTGGCCCTGATGCCCCCGCACGGCTTCCCATGCGACTTCCCACGCGACTTCCCGTACTCAGCAGCTCCTGGCTCGCTGGCTCCAGCCACAACAGCCCTGCCCGGGCGCACAGGACAGCAGCCTCTGCCCCTGCAGCTTCCTGCCCCCCTGCCCAGAAGACCCCTCTTTCCTGAAGCCTTCACACGTGGCCACATCACCTGAGCCACCTTCCTGCTGAAGCATCTGGGGGTCTCACACCCCCATGCCTGCCATGGCTCTGCTCTCCCCGAGCAACGACCACCCCCTGGCAGATCACTGGTTCCCTGTGGCTTCCCGTCCCGACCCCCAGGATAACGTCGGCCTCCAGAGGACCGGGGTGGAGTCTGTCTTCCATATTGCGGGTTCCCAGCCCAGGAATGGCGTCTGGCAAGCTGGGAGCATTCAGCACTCATTTCTTACTCAAATGAACAAAGAAAACTACAGAGGGACCGTTCAATACCACATGTCAGCAAGGACAAAGAAATGCAACCTATTCTTTCATTGCTTTTGTAAATAGAAAGGCTAAGAAAAAAGCAGAAATGCAGCTAATAGATGTGGAGGAATTCAATGGAGCAAATTAGAGAAGATTTATTTGAGAACACTATAGAAAGCATAATTAATGTATCCTGTTTATAAAGATAAAAATTGTCTTCAAATGAATACGTGATGTCACACCATTCCAATCAAAATTCCAGCCCTGATAAAGGGAAAGTTGATGAGCCGATTCCACACTTAAATATAAGAGCCAAATGATAAAAATGGCCAAGAAAATTTTGAGGAAATTCAGTAAGGTGGTGAGGGGCATGCGGGGCAGAATGTCACATCAGGAATCAAACCTACAGGAAGTTGTGGAGGTCAGCAATGCAGTAGAAGGTCAGCCGGACGAACACAGGGCCCGGAAGCAGGTCCCTGCATGTGCAGACAATTAAAACAGTAGGAGGATGCTATTGTTGGTGGGAAGACAACACAGCATTCAATAAACAGAGCAGGGATAACTTATTGCCCACATGGGAAATAAAATAAAATTAGCTCCCTATCTCATTATCTCACGCCGCATCCAATATGCAAGTCTAGTTGCTGAAAGATCCAAATGAGAAAAGCAAAATAATTTAAATTTTAAAAAAATATGAGAAGATCTCAAACTACTGACATATTTCTAAAATAAGATTAAAAAGGCAAAAACCACAGAGGAAATAACTGCTAAATTCAACCACATTATATTAAGAAAATCCTTTTCGTCAACAGATACTATTTTAGAAATGCAAGGATAAGCTACTGATCAGGGCAATTAGGCAAAAGTCTAAAAATAAATAAATAAGTCAGTAAACAAATGGCATCCAAATGGGAATGGAAGCAGCAAAACTCTTTGCAGGTGACATGATCTTGTATGCACAATAGTCTGAATAATTCACCCCGAAACTATTTGAGCTGATACATGAACCCAAGATTCCAGTCATTATACAAAATCCATTGCATTAATATATTGTTAGCAATGAGCAATTCAAAGAATAGAATTAAGAAACAACTCCATTTACAGTAGCATAAACAAAGTATAAGAGACTTAGGGATGTACTGGACAAAAAAAGTGTAACTCTTGTACCATGGGCGTCTAAAACATCACTGGAAGAAAATAAAGACCTAAATAAATAGACATCCCATGTCCATGGATGGGAAGACTTAACTCTAGTTAAGATAACAAACTCCCTAAACTGATCTATAGATTCAATAATCCCCTAGCGAAACATGAGGGGACATTTTGGTAGACATTGTCAAGTCAATCCAACAACTCTGGTGGAAATGCAAGGGACCTAGAATAGCTAAAGTACTCTGAAGTTTCAAAACTTACTACAACACTTGCCTATAGGAAAACTTACTACAAAGCTACTGTAACAAGACCACGAAGTTCTGGTGGAAGGGGCCCCATGGAGATCCCAGAAGTAACCCACCCTCTGTGGTGGAAAGAGCACCAAGGTGATTAAGTGGGCTTGTTGTAAATATTCCATTTAACATGCGGGGCTGGGGCCGCAATGTAGCTGTGTACCAAAGGACGATGCTGGACCCCTACCTCACGCCATACAGAATTTAACTCAACAGAAGTCAAAGATCTACAGGTAAGAGCAAAAGCTATGACACTCCTAGAGATAGAACTCTTAAAGGTTTAAATTGGTGTCAAGTGCACAACTTTGGGTTACGCAATAGTTTCTTGGATATAACAAATCAAACATATATATAACCGGTGAAAAATAAATGGATCAGACTTTGTCAAAACAAAAACTTTCGTGCTTCAATGACATTAGCAATAGGGCCTCTCTGGTGGCGCAGCAGGTTGAGTGCAGCCCTGTGGAGCTGTCTGCAGCCTCTGCAGCACGGGTTCGATCCTGGCCGGTCAGGGAGATACCCCCATGGTGTGGCAGACCTCTCCTGCCTCGCTCGCTGCTCCCCTCAGTAGTGCTTACGGTCCATCTGTCTGTTCTGCTCCCCACTCTGTCTCTGGTGGGTCCTCTTACCCTCCTGTGCTTCTGGCCTATACCCCAGCTCTTGTATAAATGAAAAATAAATCTTTAAAAAAATAAAAATAAAAAAAAAGGACTATTAGCAATAAAATGAAAAGATGACTCTTGGGATATAAGAAAGATGTTCCTAAGCAAAGATCTGATGAGGGATGGATGAGATTTCTGCTTCAGGGTCCAGGGCATATAAAGAAATCTTATGGTTCAACAACAACAAAAAAGATAAGTAATCAAATTACAAAATGGGTAAAGATTTATTTATTTATTTATATTTATTTATTTTATTTTTATATTCCCCATACAATACACTTGCATCCCCCCTTACTTTGGTGCCAATCTCTCCTTTCCCTGCCCTCCCACCCCACCCATAGAGTGTCTCTGGTTCATAGTTGTTTGTTGATTTTTATTTTCACTTTCTTATGGTTATTCATTTTCCTGGTCCCTTATTTAAATTTCTAGATTCCTGTTATGAGTGAGACCATCCGGTATTTTTCTTTTTTTTTTTTCTGGCTTATTTCGCTGAGCATGATCCCTGCCAGCGCCATCCATGTTGCTGCAAATTGCATGTGTTTATCTTTCTTGATTGCTGAGTAATATTCCATGGTGTATATGGACCACATCTTCTTGATCCAGTCATCTATTTTGGGGCATTTGGGTTGTTTCCAAAGCTTAGCTATTGTAAACAGTGCTGCTATAAACATAGGGGTGCAGGTGCTCTTTGGAATGGAAGTTTCTGTGTCCTTGGGGTAAATCCCTAGGAGTGGAATTGCTGGATCCTATGGAAGCTCTATGTGTAGTAGGTCCAGAAATCACCACACAGCTCTCCATGGTGGCTGGACCAGTTTGCACTCCCACCAGCAGTGCAGGAGAGTTCCTTTTTCTCCACATCCTCGCCAATATTTGTTCTTGCTAGTTTTTTACTATGTGTCATTGTCACTGGTGGGATGTGGTATCTCATTGTGGTTTTGATTTGCATTTCCCTGATTGCAAGTGACATTGAACATTTTTTCATGCCTGTTGGCCATTTGCATTTCTTCTATGGAGAAGTTTCTTTTTAGCTCTTCTGCTCAACATGGGTAAAGATTTAAATGGACGTTTCTCCAAAGAAGACAAACAGCCGTCAGAAAAAATGTTCCCCATCATGAGCTTCGGGGAAACAGACCAGGAACGCCATGTCCAGGTTCATTCTACATTCTGAGAGCAAGAGCGACGGTGCTGGCGCGGGGAATTCAGGTGTGGGGCGGCGGCCGGAGGGTGGGACGGGCAAGCACACCCGTCTGTGTGCACTGGCTTTGGGTTGCGATGACTTAAATTCAGCGGCAGGAACATTGGGTTTCCTTACGACCCGTGCAAAAGGAGCGGGAGGTGCATTAAAGATTTTAAGTGCAGGGGGAAATGTCAACACTTGGAATTAGAAGGGAGAGCCTTGCCCGCAGGCACGGGCATCGGGCGTCAACACCGGGTCACATTTGCCCAACAGCCTAAGGGAGGAGCTCGGCTTTGCCCCGGCTGGGGCCTGAGGGAGGCACTGAGCGGGGGGAGGCAGCGGCGGGTAGGGAGACATGGGCTGGATCGGAGAGTTCAGGAGAAAGAGCAGCACAGGCCAGAACGCGAGGAGAAAGCGTCAGGGAGGGGCCTTGCAAGGGACAGAGTAGAGCTGAAGCCAGACCATGTTGCCGGGGCTCCCTCTCGCTCTCCCAGGGCCGATTAGATCCGGGGGACGCGGGAGATCCAGGGAGTTCCCATCCCTGCGAGCCCTCCCCGCCGACTCTCGCTCTCAGGCTCCGGTGTCTGAGCGGGGCGGCTGTGACCTTCCGGTGTGGGAGGCACGCGGCGGCGCGTCTTTGCTGGGCTCCCTGGGACAAGGGCCTGTGCCTGACACCCGCGTCCACGGGACTCTGCTCAGTCCCTCTACAGCTCCCGACCCACACCTCTGTCCTCAGGACTCTCTCCCTCTCTCTCTATCACTGTCTATCTATGTATCTATCATTTATCTATTAATACCATCTGTTAAGATCAGTCAGTCAATCACTCTTCTACGCAGTCTTCCTGCCTCCCTCCCTACTCTTTATCTACCACGGCAAGGTCTCAAAACAAGCTGCAGAGTGCCCCAGGCGGTGGGCACTGACAGATGGCACAACACGGCCGGGCAACGGCAATGGCTGCCATGACGTAGACAGACGCGCCCCCTCTAGACCTCGGTGCCAGCTGCTCTCGCTCCCGCGTCCCTCCCCGTCCTGCAAGGACGGCCTATTGTCTGGTCCTTGAAACCACGGCCGACCTTGGTCACCTTCACCCCCGGGGCCCGGACCAGCCCCAGCCCCTCCGGGTACCGTCCACTGGCACCCTGGCCGCCTGGCCCTCGACCCTCCACCGGCAGACGTCCCCCGGGCACGCCTGCTCCTGCCTCCTCCACCCTTTCCTTCACCCGCCCCGCCCCACAGGCACCCCGCGCCGGAGGAAGCGAGAGCCGAGCGCGCAGGTGGGACGCGAGCAGCCCAGGCGGGGCGTGGGGGCGGCGCCGGGCAGGTGAGAGGCCAACGCTTGGCGTGTTGGGTTGGTTCAGAGCCGGTAGGAGGGAGCGGCGGGCCGAGGGCCGGCCCAGCGTCATCACTCAGGACCGCATGGGCCACGGCTAAGTCATGCTCCGCGGTGTCTCAATTCCCAGCCTCTGAAGCAGGCGGGAACCGTTACTAAATGTCCTGAGAAGCCAAGACGCTGCCACGGGAGCACCGGGGAGCAGCGGCATGCGGTGAGCAGGGGACGAGGGCTCGGCCGCCGCCCGCCCGGTCGCCCCACGGGTCCCGTCTCCGCCTGCGCGTCGGCGCGTGCCTTGCGGGTCATGGCCGGGATAAAAACGGATGAGTGGCTGAGGTGGGCTCCGTCCAGACGCCAGGAGGGCGCCTCTTCAGGCGTGATTTCCTGGGGGACGGCGCAGCAGAGCCGCCGGGTGGCCCCCGACCTTGCCGGCGTCTTTCCGCGCTGTCGGGTCTGGCCGTGTTTCTGAAAGACGATGTTCGCAAGCCCCAACATCGCTAGATTTGCAGGGAATTAATTCTGTAGATGATGTGAGACGATAGCCTATAAAGTTAATGAGATATTACTGGAGCTGGATAAACAATTAGCAGCATTAGCCGCCAAGACAGACCGGGACCTGTTGCTGCCGAGCAGAACTGCAGCTAATTAAATTGAAAATTACAGCACAAGGGTGTGAAAACAAAGCCGGTGGAGGGGCTGGGGTAGGGGAGACTCCACGGAAGTAATATTGCGCAGGCAGCCCTGGTATTAGAAGCGAGAGGCGGGCGGTGTATTAAAGCCATCCATCCCCCTGCCCCCCGCGCGCCTCCGGCTGGGTCCTCCCGCCTTCCCGCTGCCCCGGCCCGTGCTCGGGCCGCCCTGCGGTCTCCAGAGTGTCTTGTTGGCAGTTTTCCGTGCCCATCACCTGCAGGGCGGCTGTGGCGCCCGTGTGGAGCCCTTGCTGACCCCGCAGACCGTCCCCGCAGCACCAAATGGGCTGCTTTGTTTGTGCCGGGCAGAGCGAGGCCCCCCCCCCCGGGCACAGCAATTGTATTTCAAGTCTCAGCATTTTGCCGTGATTTGGGCCCCGCGGCCCGCCAGGGGCTGGGCTGGAGGGCTCCCTTCACTGACCGGTGCGCAGCTCTCGGAGCCAGCAGCTGCCTCTCCTGAGCTGGGAGAGCTGCGCTCCCAGGAGGTCTGGCCCCGGGGAGGCCAGGGCGCGCCCGCCCCTGTTCTGGGGGCAGAGGCAGGAGCCAGGCGTCTCCACCAGACCCGGGGTTGGCTGCAGCCAGGACAGGAGAGAAAAGTCAGGGACTTGGCCCACTTGGAGGAGCGCATTTGGGCCTCCGGGGCCTCTGGTTCAATCTAGACTGGGGTTTTCCTCTACGAGACCCCGTGTGTACCGAGGGGCCACAGGTCCCCTTGGTTCCGCAAGACCCAAGAACTGGCCGCCTGCTCCAGGCCCCCGGGGCTCGTCTCTGCAGCGGGGGAGTCCGTCTGCCGGGAGTTGTCACCACGTGCCTGGTCGGGCCCCGAGGGCCGGAGCGGGGATCTCCGAGGTCAGGGGAAGGGCTGCTGACCCTCAGCTGTCCTGCGCCCCGCGAGAACCGGCGGGCGCTGGTCCCCACACAGCGCAGGGTCGGTCAGCACAGCCCGGTGGCCAGAGAGAGAAGTCTCCGTGGTTAGGACTCATCTCGGCTGGACACAGGACTGGACGCAGGATTGAGGACGGCCATCGTGGAATCCACGTCCATTTAGAGCCGTGACGCCCTGCTCTCTTAGAGCTGTCCATGCTGCCCCCCGAGGGGCTCCCCCCAAGCAGGCGGGGGAGTTGGCTCCTCCTAAGCATCCCCGAGCCTGTGCCCTCCGGGGTGCCCCTGCCGCTCCTGGCAACCTTCGGATGCCCCAGCACCAGGGGAAGGTCAGGCTCGACCACTGCTGCAGGAAAGGGACCACCAGAGCCCTGCGCGGCGGCGTAGCCGATGCCTGAGGGCTCTGACGGCGCCCGGGTGAAGGCCTCTGCCCTGGGCCAGCGGCTGAGGCCCGGCTGGAGTCCTGCAGGAAAGAAAACCCCATTCGGGAAAAAGCTGGAGGTGGATCCTCTGCTCAGCAGCGACCCGTGACGTGGGCAGCCGGGTCGGCCACACCAGTGCAGGACGACGGAGCGAAGCGCAGCAAAGGCCGCTCAGCAGGAAGCTCCAGTGGAAGCAACTCAAAGGCCAGGAGGGCCCTCTGCTGCGGCCGTCCAGGGCCTCGGGGCCCTCCGTGGCGCCACCAAGACTGGGGGCTGACGCTCACCGGGCCCCGTCCTAAGTCGCCCCCAGGAAGGAAGCCGGGGCTGCTTTTCCCAGAGTCTCGCTCACCTCACGGCGCAGAGCAGGCGCTCAGTGAGCTCTGGCTGGTGACGTCCCCATCGACACACACAGAGGTTCCCCAGACACCCGCTCAGTCAAGAGTCAGGACTCACTTGTTCGATAAAAACGTCATCCTTTCGGGGGAAAACGATGATACGGTGAACGATCAGAAGGGCCGAGACTCCAAAGCCCCCCGCGACGCGTCACGCCCGAGGCCGGCGCCGCGGAGAAGCCTTCCCGGGCGACACCGCCGCTGCCCGCGATGGAATAACCTTCAGGGACTCGCCGTCTTCCGCGTTCCACGTGAATGATTTTAGTGGCAAACATTTTATAAGTTAATTCTGAAAAGACGTGAGCAGAGACAGATTTAATTAATTCTCTGTCTACATTTGTTTTTGCGCTTTTAACTTCAAACGAGTTTCGAGGAGCCGAGGCGTGGCCGGGCCCCGGGGCTTCGGGTGAAGCGCCGCGGCCCCTGAGGGAGTTGGGGAGCAGGGGCTGAGGCTGGGAGGAGGCGGCGCCCCACATACAGCTGTAGCGGCGGGTGTCCCCTCGGCCGGGGGCCTGCGAGGGGGAGGCGGCGTCCGCGGCCCTGCTGCCTCCTGGTGCCCGAGACACCGGTTGCCGCATCAGCCTGTAGACGCCGCCCGGTGCTTTTCCGTGTGTGCAGCCCGGTTGTGCGACACGCTAGAAAGTGTGTCACGGCTAGAAGGGTCTTTACCACAGAAAGACACTCTATTATCATGGCCCCGAGTTATCGGCTCTTCGGTGTGGCCGCTCTGGCCCCTGCAGGAGCAGCGCTGGCGTCGGGGGTCGTGTTGGTGTTTCAAGTCGTGCCTCCTGAATTTCGCCCGGTCAGCCCCGGGGCCGCCGACAGCTGCAGGGGCGCCCCAGGCTTCCTGCTGGGACAGGGCGGCGCCCACCCCCAAAGCTGACCCCAGGGTCTGCTCCCTTATCCGCCGAGGGAGCCTGTGCAGGGAGGCGCGCGGGGGAGGGTTGTTATTCTGGTTGCATTAAAAATCCAGCAAGGTGCCCCCCCGACCCTGCACGCACACTGAGAGGGGCTCATCCCTTGTCTTCATTTGCTAGAAGAAAAGAGGGATATTGGCCCCTCGTTCACCCGCCTCATGCTGCGGTTTCAAATATCTTTGCTTTAGTGAAATTCTGGGTTAAGGTTAATGATTCAGCTCCGCGGCTAAGCATGTTCTCTCAGAAGGCGATTCATGTGTTCCGCGGGGCGCGGGCCGGGCGTGCGTGCTCACGCTCGGGGTCAGGGCAATTTGGAGCCACTTTTATTAAGGCAACAGGAAGGGGCTGGGAGGTTGGGTCAGACTCTCGGCTAATTACAGACCCTTTATCCTGTGACTAATTAGCATCGGAGTCAGGGCTGGAGCAACCGGGGAGAGAGGACAGGGATGAGGTGGCCGCGGCCATTGCCCCGCGGGGAGCCCGTGCTAGGGAGGAGCCCGGCCACCGGGGCTC
This sequence comes from Talpa europaea, assembly GCF_964194135.1. Classification (NCBI taxonomy): domain Eukaryota; kingdom Metazoa; phylum Chordata; class Mammalia; order Eulipotyphla; family Talpidae; genus Talpa; species Talpa europaea. Next base: position 1,504,935 of record NC_140076.1, read on the forward strand.
GGCTCCCTGCGGACTTCAGGAGTCACCCTTTCCATTCAGCGCCGCCCGCGAGTCCCGCGACAGGAGGGAGGGAGGGTGCCGAGCCGCAGGGGCCGCCGGGCTGGCCCGGGCCTGTGCCGCCGCTGCTCCCCCCGAGAGGTGGCGCGTGGTTGGTGCGGGACCTAACACCTCCCACAAAATCTCCTCCATGAAACCGAACCCCATCAGAGGGATGGCATCATTTCTTGGCCGCGTTAATTTTTAATAAGCTGGTTGCATCAAATCCAATCATGCCATGGAGGGCAGTTTTTATATTTTATGAACACAAATAAATCCCTTCCCAATCTACAAGCTCCTTGGTGGGGCTTGCGAGGGCCTTTGGGTAGCGTGCGTCAAGCCTTCATCTCCCGTAGCCGTCCCGGACTTGTAAGTACCTCTGGAAGATTCACTGTTGCTTAAATAATTGAATCTATTTAAAGAAATGAAGCCAATTAACTTTTCAGTTTATGACCAAGAAATAATTTCACCACGTGTGGTCAGATTCTGCTAAGCATCTGGGGATTCAATTATTGCTCAGAGCTCAGAAAGCTCCGCACAGGACCCTAAACGCGCCTCTCCCGGCCTCTGCAGGGGGACTCTGGGTGCAGACCTCACGGTCAGGCACCAGCAGCCGACGACGCTCCATGGGCCTGACACCTGCACATTCTCAAATCCTTCTTCTCACGAAACCCTGGCGGGGCGGGGGCTGCCCTTGGGGACAGGTGCGCAGTGCTGCTGCCCCCGTGGGCTCGTCCTTCCTGCAGGCTCTCCCTTCTCTCCTGGAGAGACCCAGGCTCCCTCAATCTCTTGGCCTCAGGCCTTCCTCTTGGGCTTTATGCACATGAAGGTGCAGGTGATGGACGGGAGGCTAACAAAGGCAGACTTTCCTCACAGGAGTTTGCAGTGGTAATAGGGAGAGCATCTGGGCAGAAAACATAAACAGCTGGGGTGTTGGGCACTCTCACGGGCTGAGAACTCGGGGTTGCTTTCTTTGGGGGGGCGCCAGCTCTGAGAGACGGACCGCCTTGTTTTCCTCTCCCTCCCACGCTGGCTCACAGCCCAGAGCCGTGGCCCTGGAGCGGGAGGGGGCCGGGAGGGCGATCCTTTCCCCGCGGGGAGGATGGGTCTCCCCCCGTGTCAGCCACACGCGCTCGCAATGGGGCTCCCGAGGCAGGGACGTCCGCGCCAGGGCGGGGGGGGGGGGGGGAGTTGGCGGGGAAGCTGTGTGTCGGCCCAAGCCCTTCTTTCCGCTGAGCCGGGATGTTGCCGGGACCCGCCACCGCCACCACCCATGGCGGACCCTCTCGTGCCACCCTGCGCTCCCGTGCGTGGCTGCTGCGTGGCGGGCGCCGCGGCAGATTCGGGCCCAGGAGAGCTGAGCTGAAGGCTGCTGCCCGCTCTCCTGCGGGGCGTCTGCCAGACAAGGCGAAGTTGCTCGGTCACCCCCAGGGCCCGCGGCAGCTCCCGCGATGGGCGTCGAGCACGGAGCGAGCAGCTGTCAAACGGCCGCCCGGGGTTCATTGCCGTGGAGGCAGCACCTGGCCTATGTCCGGCCGCTGTCCTGTCCCTCTGGCCCTTGGGAGTCACTGGCCGGGTGGTCCACACACTGTCTCCTACGTCCACGGTGGACTGGAGCCCAGAGGGGTGAATCTGAGGCTCCGCCCCTGCAAGGCGACTGGGGCAGGGGCCCCGCACGAGTCTCTGGAACAAGGTGTGAAGGGTGGACGCCAGGCCCCCCAGGCTGGTTTGGCTTCGTGCCGTTGAGCAGGTAGAGTGGACAGCTTCCGGAGGAACCACCGCGCCCCACCCAGGGTCCCGTTCCTGGGCGCCCCGCAACGCTCCGACCCCAGGGCGCAAGCAGCTCTGGCCTGCACTGGACCTGAACTAGCTCCGTTTCCGTCACTGGCTCTAATTACTTACGTCCCCACCAAGGCTGTGCCGAGGGCTGCTCGTGAGGTGCTCTCCGCTGCCCCTGCCTCCGGGACCTCGCTGGCACCCAGCGCCCACCTGAGTTCATGGCGCCGTGACGGACAGGTCCTGGGGGACGGGAGAAGAGGACCCCACAGAACCCCGCTGTCAGCCAACTGCCGAGAGGAAGAGGCTCAAGTCCCTGCACCGCTGCGCTAGCGACGAATCCGGGACTTCACCCGACGCCGTCAGCCAGCGCGGCGCGCTCTTTGAAACGGGGATGGCGGAGCCTGGGGCTCCAGAAAAAGGCTGGGGAGCGCGAGCACCCACGAGTGGACAGCGACCCCGAGGTCCAGCCCAGACCGAGCTGCCTGGACACTTGGGGGGCTGGGAGGCCCCGGCCTGCAGGGCTGGGCACTGCGCACGCCACGGCCATTGTGCTCTGTTCGCTGTGCCGTGGGGAGCCCCGGGAGCCGGACGTGCCGCCGTGACCCCCCGGGGGCCCCCAGTGCGGGGAGGAAGCGGCCCCGCTAGGACTCCCCCACGCGGGCGAGGGCTCGTTCCTCGCGGCTCTGGTGATGGTGAAATAGTTATTTTTTCCCTCTTGGAATTAGTTATTGAAATTCCAAATGTCAATTTATTTTAATCCCTTAATTCTGAGCCCAGTTGACGATGCTTAGAGTATTAAAACATTTTAAGGTATTTTAATTATGTAAAACTTGAAACAGACTTGAAAAGCCTCTTACGTAGACTTTGGGGTGCAGTGTGGGGTATTCTTACCTCTCGGCAGCCACCACCACGCCAGGCCCCCGAGTTGATGGGGGCACGTGGGCTCACCTGTCGTGGCCGAGGGACACGTGGGCGCGTGGGCGGGTCCCCCTGTGGCAGGACAGGGCGGCGCGGCTGTGCAGGGCCCTGAGTGAGCCCCAAAGTCACTTCTGGTCGACTCGAGGCTCAAGGTCTGCCCGTCATGGCAGCTGGCGCCCTCCGCGGTTTTGCCAGCTCTTATCAAATTCACACGACGCAGCAGCAGGTCCTCCGGGGCGGGCTCCGCACGGCGGGCAGGCAGGGGACGGGCCGCCAGAGACTCCTCGGGTCATGAGCTCCAGGGTCTTGTGTCCTGAATCCACTTTGTTCTGCAGCGCGTGGGGGGCCCCCGTCGGCCAGTCCCAGGGCTCCGGGGCCAGAGCAATGGACGGGGGTGCCGGGGTTGCGGGTGGGAAGTGACGAGGTGGGGGTTCTGGGGTGGGTGGGCCCACAGGGGAACGGCTCGCACATCCGCAGGCTCAGGGCTGAGGAGGACAGGGCGTGTGTGTGTGCACGTGTGCGCGTGTGTGCGTGACGTATCGGGGCTGAGACCCACGCGCCGGCTGCCCTCAGTCTGTGCCCCCTGGCAGCGGGAAGGGTGATGAACCGCCTGGTTCTGGGGGGGTTCTGCCCACAACCCTGTGCCTCCTGTGGGCCCGGACTGGGCGCTCCGTCCCCAGCGCCCACCGCCAGGCCGGCACCCGTGAAGGTGACTCCCAGTCCATGCGCTGGAGAGAGCCGGCCGCTCCCGGAACGCGTAGTTTAAGCCCAGTTCCAGGAATGTTCTGGGGCTTTTTATCTTCGCGGTGAAGCCGTAAGGGCCTTAGCAGCAGCTGGCCGGGCTGCGGAGTGGAGCTCCGCGCGGCTCATTAGCGGCGCTGCTGAGAGGAGGCGGGGGCGGGAGCCGCCTGAGCAGCACCGGCGGACGCTGCTCACCGACCGGGCGGCTGATGGAGGATGGGCCTCGCCCCCCAGGCGGCGCCGACGCAGACGGGCCCGCGGCGCCATCCTCAGCCAGGGTGGGTGGTTGCTGGGTGTGGGCGAGCGAGTGGAGAAGCCCCGTCTGAGCCAGAACGGGGGTCGGGGGTGGTTCACAGTCCCCGCCCCATCCCAACTGAGCACCACCTGGAGAATGGGGTGACATGTCGATGGGGCTGGGGGGCCCGCCTCCTCACTTGGCTCCCCACCCTGGGGCGCGGTCTCGTCCTGTGGGTCGCTGGGCTCGGTGTCCTGCTTATGCCCGGCCTGGCCGCCTCCGGGGCCGATGGCCGTCCCGAGAGCGAGTGTCCCAGTCCAGAGTCTCAGGCGCGAGGCTGCCCAAGCGCCCAGCCCAGCGGTCATGAGCCAGCCCAGGTTCCCAGAGGCGGGCGCCACCTCCGGGCAGCATGGCGGGGCGCTGGTGGCCGACGTCACTGGGCTGAGAAGACGCCCAGGCCCTCCAAGGCCACGGCAAGATGGGCGGGGAGAGGGGAAGCTGGCCCACCCGGCTGCACGCCGGATCTACCCGCTCCCACCCCGGCCTCGACCCGCGGTGCCCGCAGCAGCCAGGGGGAGGCCGGGAGCCCCGACGCTCCTGCAGTCCAGTTAAGGGAAAGGCTGACAGGTGCTCCCAGCCTGGGCGCACGTTACAAAGGCCAAGAAGCTTCTCTGCAGCCCCGACTCCTGTCTGAACGGTAGGAGCCCTGAGCGGTGGCTGGACAATGGGCCCCCTTAGGTCTCCCTGCTCCCCAAGTCTGACTGTGTGCAGTGAGGGCAGGGGCCAGGCTCCCTGATGTCTGAGTCCAGGGCCGGGCGCAGGGGGGCTGGGAGCTCTGGGGAGGCCTGGGAGCTCTCAGGCAGCCAGGGCAGGGCTGGAGGCCCGGGGGGGGGGGGGTTCAGGCTGGTCCCCACTGGTCATGGACGAGGGGGTGGCGCGGGCATGGACCCAGGGGGAGATCCCAGCCAGTCCCAGCTGGGCTTCCGCCTGCCCGTCCCCCGGGCTGCCTGGGCTGGCGGGACAAAGTCGGGCCAAGGTGGGCCCCCGGCACCCCGAGGAGCTCTCCGTGCAAGGTTGAACACCCCAGCGTCAGGGAGCGGCTGCCTGAGACCCTGCGAGGCGCGGGGGGCGCCGGGCCCGGACGTGGTGGTATAAATAGCCGGCTTTTGTGAGAAGCTGCTGAGCCGCGCAAATACCAGCCGCACCTTGAGGTATCTGCTGAGTCTTATTATTCTTGGGTAATTGGGGTTACGGGCAGTTGCTCTCTCTTATCGGTCAAAGTTTCTCTTCAGAACGGTGGCTCCTGGGGGTGCAGGAGCCGCCCCCGCAGCCTCGGCCAGGCAATTAACCCTTCTCCCCCCGAGGGAGCGTGCGCACCCACCCCTGACCACGCACTGGCCGGGCCGGGGAGCAGCGGCAGGAGGCCAGGGCGGGCGGGAGGCGGCCGGGGGGCCCGCGGCGGGAGAGCTCGGGCGGGAGCCCCTCTGGGCTCTGAAGGGCGGACGCCGTGTCCTCACCCACCAGCCCCGCACACGCCGCGCGGCCGCCCGTGCCGGAATGCAGCCGGCCTGCTGTCTGCTGCACGGCGGCTCACGCGGGGCGGCGGTCGCTGCGTCAGGAGGACCGTGGGGTCCGCAGGGGCTCCCGGCCAGGGCCCCCCGCCACCCGCCGGGCAGTGGACAGCCTCGGGGGACTCGCTCCTTTTCCACTCTAAGCCCGCGCGTCTCTCAGTTACTTCTGCACGTCGCAGACCTCGTGGGTTTCAAAAACACGGGACATAGTCCTGGCAACCCGCAGCCCAGCCTCGGGCCGTCACAGCCCCGGGCGTGACTTCGTGGCCAGAGGAGGGTGCGACCGTGGGAGGGCCATAGAGCCCGCGGCCTGGGGAGGGCGGGGAACGTTTCTGAGGCCCCCATGAGGGCCTTATTGTTAATATCTCTCTGACTCCCCAGAGAGCTCACGTGCAGGCTCTTCTCTCTGCAGCTCGGCTCAGCTCCCTTAAACCAGCCCCGACCACCCCGCCCTCATCCCTGCCTCCCCGGGGGTGGGGGGTCTTGTTCCTCTGCAGAAAGGCGAGGGGACCCCCACCTGACTGCTGAGCGACACCCCTTGTTTCTAACTAGACTGTGGGCTTCCTGGCGCACACGCAGGCTTCTCTGGCTCCGTCGCTCCTGCACGTCCTGGGTGGGCTTTTTCCTAGCATGTGTGAGTCGCCAAGAGCATCACCGGGGCCAGGTTCAAGCCCCCGTGCGGCCCTCCTGGCTGTGTGACCTTGTGAGCCTCCCTCTGCAGCAGCAGAACCCGTCTCCTGGGCCCTCCGCGGAGGCCGGGACCCTGCTGGGGGCCGGGTCTGGGGGTCCAGAGCAGAACCCTCAGCCCCAGCCACGGCAGGTGGGGCGGGACCCTAATGCCTGTCCCACATCGAGGCTCTGGTGGTGAACACGGAGCTGTCAGCCTCGCATCCCGAAGCCCCTCCCTGCCCCTCCGGGACCCACAGCCAGCCTGCGGGCCCATCACGCGCCGTTTGCTCACCTGATCTGGTCCGAGCCTGTCCCGGCGGGCCCTTGACACCCCAGCGGGGGAGCCTCACCCGGCCCCGTGCCCACCGCCCTCCCGGCCCACCTGCCTTCTCCCTGCTGTTGGCTCCTGCCCCGCTGCTCCCGCGCGCCTCGGGGAAGTCGGCAGCTAACGGGACTAACGAGCGGGTCACTCCATCTCCGAGGAGCCCCCGGCCGGGCTCCCAGCTTCCAGCAAGGGAGGCTTCGTGATTCTTACTGCGCATCATTTGAAGGTGACTTTGGTCCTGACCACGTTTATTTTATGCTCTTTGTGGCCAACTGATGCTCAGAAGAGCTGAAGTGAGCAGGCGGGAGACGGAGCGTCAGTCACCGGGGAGGAAGGAGCCGGGCTGGCAGGCAGCGGGCGGGGCGGGCGGGTGGGGTGTCCAGGGAGCCCCCACCTTCTCGGCAGCTCCCCTCCCCTAGCTCTGAGGTGTGCAGTGAAGGGGGGCAGCGGGCAGGGCCTTTCTGGGCTGGGGAGAGAAGCTTCCCTCACCCCAGAGCCTCCTGGGGATGTTGACAGCAGCGGGAGAACCCCAGGAACACGGCTTGCCTTGCCCTCACCCCCACCTTCTGTGGGGTCCTGCTCTCCTGAGCTTGCTTTGCCAGGGTCCGCTGGGGGGGGGCGCTGGGTCTCCGTGCCAGTGACCCACGGCGCCTGGGTCAAGATGAGACCCCGAGGGACCCCCTTGAGGAGAGGGGCCTCCATGAATTCCAGAAGGTTCTCTCCTCCACCTTTCCCGTCTTCTCCATCTGGAGGCCAGTTCCCAGGGGGTGGGTCAGGGGACCCCCATAAGGCGTGGCTGCCCTGCAGGAAGGGCCGGGGTGCTGGGGCCCACAGCGGGGCTTGTCCTCTGCGGCTGTTGGATGCTTTCAGGTGTGACCTGATGCTGGAGGGAGTTGGAGGGGAGCCTCGGGGGGACCCCCAGACTCCCCGCCTTTGGACTCCTGCCTCCACACCAAAGCAGAGGGGGCGCGCGAGCCCCGCTTCTAATGGATGACCCGGCTCCACTCGGAGACGTGCTCAGCGGCTCTCAGACTCGCTGAGCCCCGCTGCTTCCTTTTTTTTTTTTTTTAAGTGCGTTTTACTCACTTACCTCCTGTTCCTCTGAATTAGGTGTTATTGGGAAAATGCAGCTGCCCCCAATACCTTCCTGCCTTCCTGACAGACGAGCTGTTGAACTTCAAAAGTATTTTCAAAAGTAGGACATCCAGCGTGTCACGAGCCAGGGGTGGGCGCTGGCGCGCCAGGCCCTCGGCCACCTCTCGTGTCGGGTCCCCCGGAGCCGCGTCCCTCCCGAGTCCGCGGGGAGAGGACCCCCAGAGCCAGGCTGCTGCCAGGAAACTGGGAGTGGGGGCGACCCCTGCAGGGACCCACTCGTCTGAAATGGGGGACGATGAAGTGCAGACTGGACGGAAGGCGTGGGGAGTGGGTGGGGACGCAACGGTGGGGGCTGAGCCGGCGGCCAGTCGGCCCCGACGGCGGGGTGGGGTGGGGGGTGCTGTCTCTGGGGTTGCAGCTGATTTGCCGCTTCTTGGTCGGGGCCCTCAGGTTTGCGCTGGGTGGTGAGGGGAGCCTCGCCCGGTGCTCAGGGCCCGGTGTCGCTGCCCGTGGCCGCAGCCAGCGCGTCTCACCCAGACGGCACCCGAGGGAAATGCTCTGCTTGGTGCACGGGCGTGGCAGCGGGCGAGTCCACGTCCTGTCCTCAGAGCCTCCCGGCACCTGGGTCAGTGCTATCAGCTGGGAGCGATTTTGCCCCAGAAGGTCTTTGGCGCTATCTGGAAAGATTTCCACTGGCGCTTGGCTGAGGGTCCCCCACCGGGCAGCGCGGCCTCTGGTCCTGGTGTTGGGGGCTGATTGGGGGCCTCGCCTGGGCCAGGAGCTCGGGGGTCTTCCTGTGGCCTCTGCAGTCGTGTGATATTTCTGCTTCCTATTGTCTCGGACTCGGCGGGGGGGGGGGGTGTCCTGGGACGGCAGAACCAGAGGGAAGCCTGTTCCTCACCGTTGTTCCCCAGGCGCTTGAGAAGGGAGGGAAGGGCTCCTCGCCGCCAGGGAGGCCCGTCTGCGGCACCCACCCGCATGCCTGCCCCAGGTGGGTCCCCGGGGGGTGGCGCCTGAGCAGGGCGGCGCGTGCAGGGCCTGCCCCCTCAGCTGGGCAGCACTGAGGACCAGGAGCTGGTGCAGAGCAAGAGCCTGAGTTCATCAGAGAAGGTTCTGGCCAGCGATGGCAGCAGCAGACTCAGGCTGGTGACGGCTGTCCCGACGGCCCTCTCCAGCGGGCTGGGGTTTGCTAGTCTTGCCATTGTTTGTTGTCTGTTTGGCTGAGACTTTCATAAAATGCAATCTGGGCCTGTGAAAACACGCCAGACAACGTGCCCACACGAGGACGTGTCCACCCAGGACGTGGGCAGCCGCAGGCAGGTGGCCACGGCCTGAGCGGGCCTGCCCTCTCCCGGGCCCAGCCCCGCGGGTGCATCGGCCTCTACCAGGGGGGAAGCAGCTCCAGCTGGGGTATCCCAGTGAGCCCACTCAGCTCGGGAGAAGCGCAGGCTGGACAGAATGGAGCAGGGCCACCCCAGTGTCACCCACATTGTGGGGCCTCTTCTCCTGGCCTCCCCCGGGATCCCTGACGCTGCAGGCCAGAGTAAGCACGATGGCCTCCAGGGTTACCATGAAGACGGGGTGTGTGTGTGTGTGTGTGTGTGAGCCGTCCAGCCTGGGCTGTCCTGGGGGCTCTCAGCAAGCACAGGCACCTTGGGGAGCGGCTGCCTGAGTGGACATCCGTGAGTGAGCACAGCGGGCAGGGCGTGTGGTCAGCTTTGTCCTGGAGGTCCCAGCCATGCCGCACGCCTGTGCACATGAGGCGTGGAGAGGGACGGAGTGGGCAGCACTCCGGGTTTACTCACCTCACGCCTGATTCCTGTGTTCACATAAATGAAAACCCCGCTGGTGTGAGGGTCACGGGGCAGGGGGGCAGCGCCGCGCCCCGGAGCGGAGCGGGAGGAAAGCACACCTGGGGGGGCAGGCAGGGACGATGACAGTGGGGAGAGGGACCTTCAACCCCCTCCCCCTGCGGACCCTAACCCAGCTGACCCCTGCCCTGACTGGCTCTAACTAGCTCTGACTAGCCCTGACTGGCCCTAACCAGTCCTCACCCTAACCAGTCCTCACCCTCACTAGCCCTAACTAACCCTGACCGGCCCTAACTAGCTCTGACTAGCCCTGACCAGTCCCGGCTCCCCCGCCAGGGCTGCTCCACTTTGGGAGGTCGGGCAGGCTCCAGGGAGCCTTGAGCACGGGGCTGGGACAAGTGCGGCCGGGGCCTCAGGACAAAGGGTGTCGGCTGGAGGGACAGCAGGTGCAGCTGTGCTGGGCGGGAAGGGCAGGGGTGTCGGGGGGAGGAAAGACCCGGGAGAGGCGGCCTGGGGCGGGCGAGGCAGCGCGGGGGCATTCGTGGGGGAGGGCAGGTGGGGCTGTCCTGCCGCGCCTGACCCGGTGGAAGGCCCCCTCGCAGGGCCGTCTGCAGGAGCAGCGCGGAGGAGGCAGGAAGTCGGGGAAGCCGCAGAGACCGTCTCAGAAGGCCAGGTGGCCGGGGACAGCGCCGGTCAGAGGCCGTGCTGCGAGCTGATGGGCCTCGGCGCTCTGTGAGGGGACGTCCCTGCCTGGTGTCTGTGTGTGCGGGGCAGGCACAGCTGGAGCACATGCTTGGTGGGCAGCACCACCCAGGTGCTGGTCCAGTGTCGCCCGCAGCTGCCCAGCAGCCACCACCCATGGACCCCGGTGCCCCGAGATCCAGAGCCAGAATAGCCTGTCTGGGCCTAACTGTACGGAGGGGTGGACGTGTCTCCCCTGGCCAGCCGCTCTGCTGACCCCATGAAAGCTTCGCAGGGCTTCCGAGAGCCGTGAGGGGCACCTCTGGGCACCCAACAGCCCATGGCCAGTCGCAGTGGGCCCTGTGCTCGCTGCCAGGAGGAAAGCTGCCGGAACATTCTATGGGTGTGAGTCTGCCCGTATCTTTGGAGAGCCGAGTCCCGGGGCCTGGGCGTAGCCAGCCTCAGCAGACACCGGGAGGCCCTTCCCGGTGCTGGTCCTGCCAGTTCTCCACGGTGAGGGCCCAGGTCTCCGTCCGATCATCCCTCCCGCTCAGCCTTTCCGCTTCCGCCGTGGGGGCCCCTGGGTGAAGGTGCCCCTGTGGCTCGCGCCTTCGCTCCCTGCATGAGTCACGAGATCGTGCATCTTTTCGTGTTTAATGGGCCGGTCTGGACACCCTCCTTTGTAAGGCACCTGCCCAGCCTCTGCCCCTTTTGCACGGCGTCCGTGTCCATGCGCTTCCTTCTGGAGGTTTATTTTGAAGTTCGAGAATTGCCTTTTGATTTGCTTTTCCAGTTTCCAGCTCACTGCCCAAATCCTGCATCTGGTCCTTAAATTCCCTGGACGTGCGTGACCGTTTTCGCCGCCTGGTCTTCTCTGTTCCTCTCATCCTTGCATCCTTTAAAGCCAGGGCGTGGAGAGCCGGCAGCGCCTGCCAGCGTGGCCTGCAACGAGGGTCCTGCGCCCCGCGTGGTCCCCACCACACCTGCCCCGAAGCGCCGCTCCTCACGGCCTGACCCCGTGTTCCTCCTGGTTGCCAGCCCCAGGGCCTCGGCTCATAAAGCAGCAAGTGTCTTTGCGGCGAAGCCCCACCAAGTGGGGCCCTCTTCTCTGGAGTGTGGGGGGCCCTCCCCGCCCCGCCCCGTTTATACCCCAGTGGTGGGGAGCAGGGCGGGCAGGGGCCGGGCTGCCCCTTCCAGAGCGTCACCACCTCCAGCCTGACCCCGGGCCCGGGGAGGACTCTGCCCGCCCGCCCGCCGCCTCCTGGTCCAAAGCAGCAGGACCTTCGCGCGGACAGTCACGCCCGATTCTTGAGTCTCCCCCCACCGATCTCCCAGCCCTTCACCCCAGGCTCTCCCTGACTCGGAAGCTGAACGCTTTCAGGTAAGTTTTAATTTCTGAAATTTCACAAAAGAAACTTTCTCCAGAAAGCCGTTCCTACAAGAGGGAGCATCCCGCGCCCAACGAGGACGCTGGTGGTCCGTGAGAGGGACGCCCTGTGGGGCCCAAGCTGCCCCTGGACACCACGGCCGACACCCCAGGATGTCCCAGCCCTGCGGGGCTGACGTCGAGGGGACAGGCACGGGTGTCTCGAGCGAGCCGAGCACCTGCACACCGCGGGCGGGTGCTGGCTGGAGGCCACGGGTGGCGGGTGGGCTCGGGCCGGGTCTCGCTGACGTGGGCGTGCGGGTGTCTGGCAGGAGACGCGGCTCTAAACCATCACCTGGCCACCCCGGAAGGGAAGAAGGCGCCGCGAGAACGTGGAGAGTCCCTCGGGCCCCACGGGTGCGGGTGAGGCGCCACCTTGGAAGCCTTCAGAAGGAACCGCCAGTGACCGGAGGGGCCGGGTGCTGCATCGGGGGACGTGGAGCCCGTCCAGGGCCCCCCAGAGATTCGGGCACCGAGTGAGGACCTGGCAGGGGCAGGGGCAGGCTTCCCGGGAGCAGAGAACTTGGAGGAACACGGGCTCGCAAACTCCAGTGCGCACGGGCCTCGGGCTTAGACGTGCCAGGCTGGGGTCAGAGGCGGCGTCCGAGGCCGTCAGAGAAGGAGGAAGCGTGGAGGCCGCCGCGGGCGACGCCGGCGGGGCTGGACAGGAGCAGAGGGAGGCTGGAGAGGATGTCGGCGCTGGTGGGACTCGTGGGTCCCTCCCGACCTTCCAGGCCTTTCCCTTCCGTGGTGTGGACTCGACCCACTGAATGGCGGCTGGTCTTTTATGGTGAGAACTGGGGGGGCTTGACAGCTCCATTTGTGAAGTAGCCCCGCCCCTCCTCAGGTGCGCGGCCAGCGCTGCGACCCCGACGTCCTGGTGGGGACGGACCCGCCACCGCCGGTGTGGCTCCCGCCCCGCAGGTCACCGGCTCCAGCTCCGGCCGCCTGTCTGTCAGCAGGAATCGGCACCGAGGGGCTACAGACGTCGGCATATCGGCCGGGGTTTGTGGCGTCGAGGATGTGAGGACACGCACTCGCCTGCCTGGTGAGTGTCGCCATGCCCCCGGCTCCCCAGCCCCCGCCCCGTGCCCCGAGACCCTGCTGCCCAGATCCCCAGTCCTCACTGCCCGGCACCCCAAGGTCCCACTGCCTAGCACCCCCGCCCCCACCGCCCAGCCCCCTGAGGTCCCCGCTGAAAGCAGGAGCAGCCCCCATCTCCAGCCCTCAGACACCCACTCGCGGCGCGGGCAGGGGGCTCGTGTGGGGCAGAGCGCAGGGCAGAGTCCACTCCAGGTTTCCTCCTCCTCGCCTGGGCCCTCCTGGCTGCCCCGGAGGACGCGCTGGGGCGGGAGGGAGGGGCCGGCGGAAGACCAGCCCGGACAGCTGCGGCGAGAACAGGTGACAGCTTGTCGGAGGTGGCCCAGGGGCAGCCGTGTGGGGGCATCGAGGCTGGCGTGAGAGGCTGATCCCGCGGTCAGGACGCGTCCTCAAAGAGCGGGCGGGCAGCCGCCGAGGCTGAGATGCAAAGGGAATGCCTCTTTCAAGCGAAGGACTGTTTTCGGGACCTGTGAAGCGCTCCTGCTGGCCTTGGTGACATCTCCCCCAGCAGCGCTCTTTTCAGAGCTGCTTTTGGGACTTCTGTCAGCCGGGGTTCTCCCGAGAAGCAGCCGGCAGGATGTGTGTACAGAGAGAAGAAGATTTATTTTAAGGAATTGATTCAAGTGATGATGGAGGCTGACAAGTCCCAAACTCAGATGGGGGAGGCTGGTGACAAGCCCCAAATCTGCCGGGGTGGGGCGGGGGAGGCCTGGCAGGCGCAGGCTTGGGACAGAGTGACGGTTCCGGTCTCGAGACGGTCTGCGGGTGAGCCAGGAGGAGCCGGTGCTGCCGGAGGCCAAAGACGGCTTGTGGCCGAACCCCCCGGGTTCCGAGGGAGCTTTTAGTCTTCTCCAGTCCTTCAGCTGCTTGGGGGAGGCCCACCCCACTCCGGAGCGCAATCTGCTTCCTCAAGTCCACTGACTTAAATGTTAATCTCATCCCAGCCCCACGGAAACATCAGAATAAGGCGAGACCCCACAGGTGGGCATATACAGTCAATGCCACGACAGGCTGCGCCGGAAGCCCTGACGGCGGACACCCCAGGAATGTGCCTGCAGCTTCCCTGGTGCGCTCCGAGGTCCCTCGTGCTGGAGCTTTGCTGTGACTTGTGAGTCGCATCCAGGAACCGTCTCTTTCTCCACCCAAATAATACCCCCAAAGCTGTCACTCCCCACCAGCAGGAACTTAATTCAAACGCATCCATGGACGGCCGGGAGAGATGACATCTGTCCCCAGGGACCTCTGGTGGAAGGACACCTGCCATCTGTCCTGCAGGTGCCCCCTGGGCCCCCCGGCTTGTGCAGGAGACAGGCCAGATGTTCTCTGGGGAGCACTTCTTGATCGAGGATGTGATGACACTGGCCCCTCATTCCTTGTGAATCAACAGCTGCTGATTTCATTCAAATAATCTAATTTGAAATTCTGCTTCTGGAACACAGACAGCTCCTTCCGCCCAGGCAGAACAAAGAGAGGAGAACAGGGGGCCTTCATGGGAGATATTTTGGGTGTTTTCAGACATAGACGCCAACAATCTGTTCGCTCGTGGGGCTCTGACCTCTTGTTTTGAAGAAAAACAGGGAAAACAAGCTGAGGACGAGGAACATAAATATTTTACTTTCACGCATTCTCCAGTCTGGGCCGAGACACATGTCTCCCCTGGACCTTCCCCAGCCCGCCCCCTCCCCCACCTCTGTGACAAGCAACGTGGACACGAGACGACGGAGCGGATTCAAAATGCGGTTTACCAGTTTGGAGGAAAGACGAGCTGGCGCTGCACGACCCGCCTGGGAGAGACGGCGTTTGCGGGGGTTTATAGGGCCCTGGCAGGAGAGACGCCGTGTTCCTGTGAGGGCGCTGGGGTGGCCCAGAGGGAGCAGGGCAGGCCGCTGAGCCCGTCCCGGGGGCCAGGAGCGGAAACGCAGAGAGGGGGAGAGGACCCCGAGACTCCACGACGGCCGTGCTCAGCCTCCGCGCCCCAAGCCTGGTCTCCTGGCCCTGGGGGCCGGTCTCGGAACTGCCTCCGCATCCCCCGCCCCCCGCCTTTCCAGCCGGACCCTCACAGCCAGGCCGCGTGTTGTGTCCGGAGGGCCGCCGGGTCCCTTGGCCGACGACAGGAGGCAGAGCGTGAGAAGGACAGCGGTTTAGTGGGTCGACACACTGAGGAGGCGCAGACTCGTGTCGGGAGGCCCCGTCCTGCTCTCCGGCAGGGCAGGTGTTCATCCGGGGCCCCAGGGCGCAGGAGGGCCAGGGCCGGCCCGTCCTTGCCTGTAACTCACACCTGGAGGGGCCGCTTGACGCCAGCTCACCTGGCCCTCGCCTGGTGGCCGGCGGCCCCATGTTTTCTTCCTAGTGATGGTCTCTGCTCTGGATGTAGGAAGACAGAGTCTGTCAGGCCCAGAGGGTAAGTGAGTGTTCTGGGGTCCAGGGAGGGGCTTCACTTGGTTGCTGCGTTGCTGCCTCTCCTCTCCCTGCGGTCGGGGGCCCCCGGGGCATCTCCCAAAGAGGCCCTGGCCAGCTGAGGGCATCCCACCAGTGTGGGGCCTGGTCCCGGAAGAGACATGGGCCAGGATGGGGACGGCTGTGCGAGGTGCTTATGGCGCTTGTGAGGTTATTAAGATTCTTTTTCTGGGCCTCCCTGGTGGCGCAAGGGGTTCAGTGTCAGCACTATGAAGCCATCAGCAGCCTCTGCAGCACGAGTTCGATCCCCGGCCAGGGAGCTGCCCACAGGGCACAGCAGACCCCTCCTGACTCACCCACTGCTCCCCTCAGCAGTGGATTTCAGTGGATCTGCCTGTTCTGCTCCCCACTCTGTCTCTGGTGAATCCTCTTACCCCCCACACCTCTGGCCTGCACCCCAGCTCTTGCATGCATAATAAATAAATCTTAAAAAAAAAGATTCTTTTTCTGGGGAAAAAACCAACCGAGACGGGTTTCCCCGTGATCACAGAAATGTAAGATGGAATTTTTGAAGGTGGAAACACGCAGGTGATGGAGAAGCGGGGGCTGCTGCAGGCACCCCCTGCCTGTGCCCGTCCCCCCGTCAGGAGAAGGGCTTCCTCCCCCTCCGCTTGCTCTTTGGGGGTCTGATCTCTCCCAGGAAGCAGGCCCTCGAGGTCCCGCCACACGAGCATCAGCCGTGCCCCGCTTCAGGGTGAGAGGCGTTTGCGAAGAGAACAGATCCACGCCGGGTCGTCATCTGTGAAGAAAAAGGGGAAGTGGTAATGGGCTGCAGTGATGTGGGGGCGTCTGGGGAGACTCTCAGCGGTGGGAGCCCCAGGAGGACGAGGAGGCACGTGGGAAGGCTGGGGGAGCAGGGGTGTCCTTCAGGGGGTGCACACGCCAGCAGGAAGGTGGGTGGAGGAGCGATTTGGGGGCAGAAGGTGGAATCCCCTGGGGCACACTAAGGCCTGGACGCAGGGCCCAAGGCTGGAGTCCACGCCATGGCTGGGTGGCTGGTGAGGAAGAGACCAGATCCGGTCGTTGGGGAGACCCGACTTCACCCCCACATCCAGGCCTCGGGGTAGAGGCAAAGGAGACACGGGGTGCTGGTGGAGTAAGGGTCCCGGGGTCCCCAGGAGAAGACTTGCCCACCCTGCAGGCCCCCTGTCCACCCCCAGTGGCCAGCAGGCTTCCCTCCGCAGGGCGGGCACAAGGTGCCAGTCTTCACCGGGAGGGCACGTGTACGGGGTGAGCTGGACGCCCCAAATTCACAGGCAGAGGCTGTGACCCCAGGCACCCTTGCCTTTCCCGCCAGGCGGGCGGCCAGCCCCGGGTGTGGGAGGCCGGCCAGCTCCCCAGCAACTGAGGCGCTGGGGGCCGTAGCGCCGACACACAGGACTGCCGCGCGGCAGCTCATGATGCAGCTTGGGCTGCGTCACGTAATCACAATGTTTACAAATAAAATCATAGTTGAATTGCCCCAGGAGACGTATTACTTAAAGAAAGTTTAAGGAAGTCTTTATCGATTCAGTAATGGCTTGAATGTCTTTGGCTCCGGCTGGGCGATGGCCAGAGACCACAGCCCCTCCAGGCGGCCAGGCTCCCGGGGCAGCCCAGAGGCTCCCTCTGAGGGTTCACCCCCCCCCCCAGCCATTTTCACAAAGAAGTACGGCTTGACCTTGTCAGATTTTCTAGGTAATTGCTAGAAATTTGCGTAGTAAACTCCAAGTAATTAAACGCCTCCCTTGAAACCCGCGGTCAGCCAGCAGTTACCTCCCTGGCGTCTAAACTGCCCGCAGGGAGCCCCTGCCTACCGCCTGGTAAACCACATGTTCCCCAGCGCGCTGCGTCCTGCTGCGTGGAAAGTCATCAGCTTGGGGTGCTGGGCGCTGGCTGGGGGCTCTTCCCACCCCTGCCCCGCCTTGTCCATCCCTAAACCCCGAATCCGAGCAAGCGCCGTGCTGGCCAACGGTGGCAGCCGTGGACCTTCTACCGTCTCTACCCGGGACCTGCCGTGCCCAGCGCGGGGCCGGGGTCACTTGGCTGGGGCGGGGCTGGCGGCGGCTGTGGGGTCAAGGCCAGCAGGGCGGGAACCCGGTGGAGGGGGCGGTGGCCGGCTGCAGGGAGGAGAAAGCGGGGCGAGGCGGGCAGAGCTGCTCTCCGAGACCTGGGCAGCAGGGAGAACGGGCTCCTTCAGAGCCCTGGGCGGCGGCCAGCGGGAAGCTGGGGGTGGCGGGTCTGGGTGGAGAGCGCGGGGACGGCCCGCCAGGGAGGCCGGGACTGGACAGGCCTCCTGGATGTGGGTCACAGCGCGGAGGAGCAAACACGGCCGCCCCGAATGACATCTTTTTGGCAAAAGGTTGATTTCACGGAAGGGTGCTGAGGAGGGGGCGGAGCGAGCAGGGGGTCGCCAGGGAAAGGGAGGCTCCAGGTTTCCTGCCCCACCCAAGGAGGGGTGGCGCCAGGCAGGGCCAGGCAGGGGCAGACGCGTCCCCACAGCTGATCCAGTGAGAGGCCTCCGTCCCCACCCCCCAGCCCCGTCCTGCAGCCCCTCCCAGCTTCTCCCCTCGGGCCCCGTCACTGGATGGCGGCCTGGCCTCGCTGAGCCGGGCAGGACGAGTTAATCAGGCCCTGGCCACTCGGCCGTCCACTGCGGCCCGACCGTGTGAATACGGAAGGCCCTTGGGGGCGCGGGCGCGGCCTGAGGGGGTGGGGGGGTGCGAGCGAGCACACCTGCGCCTGGAGGCGGGAGAAGGGCGCAGCAGCGCGGAGGCGAGGCCACGCGAGAGGCGAGACCGCGAGGGGAGGCCAGAGAGAGCCGGGGAAAGAGCGTCAAGATCCGTGGGGGCTGGGAGGCTCGGCTGCCTCCCGCCCCCTGCGCCCCTGCCAGCGCCTGGTCCCCGAGTGTTACAGCCCGAGAAACCCGCCAGGGCTCCGGGGCGCTCCTCGTCCTCCCGCCGACTCGCCAGTGACCCTGCCCTGGGCCTCCCGGCACAGCCCCAGGCCCCGGCCACTCCCGCAGCCGCCCTCCCGCCGTCCTCCTGGGAAGAGGCCTTCGGCGTGTGCCAGGACACCTCCTTGCCCCCGGCAGACTCACACAGGTCCCGCTGCCGCCCCCCCGGCCGCGCCCGCTGTGCTGGGGCCTGTGCGCTCCCTTCTCCAGGAGTGAGTTGGCTTCCGGCGTCCACGCCCTTGGGGATTCATCAGGCCTACGGGGGCCTCCAGGTGAGCAGAGGCGCCCACTGTGGGGGAAATGTGATGCTCAGGCCATCTGCCCTCTGTGGCCGCCCCTGGGCCCTGATCTGCTAGCACAGAGGGTGGTGAGTGTGGGCAGTGGGCCTGATTGTGGACACCTGGGTGTGCATGTGTGCAAGGGTGCACACCTGCTCCTGGGGGGGGTTAAAGGGCATGTGGCCCTAGGGAGGGGCTCAAGTTGCCGTCCGCCTGCTGGCAGGCTGCCCTGCGCACGGTTAAAACCCTCAAAGAGGGTGCCGAGGGCCCCAAAATCCTCTTTAAGCTGTTGGGACTCTGCCCGCCTGGGCTGGCCACACAGCAGGAGGCGTAGATGGCGGATGGCTCAACGCAGACTGGCATGGGGCCCTCTGAGACCTAGGGAGGGGCTGTGGGGTGGCTGGCCTCTCCTGTCATGGCCAGAGGTGGTAGACCCCGTGGTGCCTGGCAGGGCCTGTGCGGATGGAGGGGTCTTGGCCAGAAAAGCAAAATGCAAATAAGTCCTGAGAATCGCCTGCACACACGAGGGTGGTCTCTGGCCCTAGAAGCCAGAGGCCGAGGGTTCCTCTGCCCAGCTGGGCCCCCCAGGCCGCTGTGCACACAGGCCTCCAAGGCTGGGCGGGAGCTGGAGCCGGGGCTGGAGGAAACAAACCCAAACAGCAGCAGGTCCAGGCCCAGCTGCACCCGCCGCGGCCCGGGGGCGTGAGCCCGGGGAAGCTGTTCACGACCCTCCATCTAGTCCTGAGCAGGAATAAGAGGGTAAAAGCTGCTCGTCAGGATAGAATGAAACAGAATCAGAAAATACACTGAAAAGGCAGGAGAGCCCCTGGGCGCAGCCCCCGGCGCCAAGGCCAGGGCCTCGGAGGCTCAGCTCAGCCCCTGGGGCCCAGTTTCAGGAACTTGCGCTTTAGTCCAAGGGCCGCGTCGCACATTAAAATGCTTCCTAGAAATAATGCGTCTTCCCTGGTCGGCGGAGAAGCCGAGGTGTCTTCTTGCAGACGTCACCCTCCAGGGCAGCTGGGGTGGCCAGTTTGGCGGGGCAGGGGCTCCTGTGGGCCGGGTGGCTTTGGTGGTGAGCGCCCTCACGCGTGCAGAGCTTGGTGCCTGCATGGTCATGTTTGGGGTCATGCGGGCGCCTGGGGGGATGCTCTCCTGGCCCTCACCTGCCCGCCTGCGGGGATGCTCTCCTGGCCCTCACCTGCCCACATACGCGCTCCGTCGTCGGGGAGCAAACATGTGCCACCCCAAAAAATCTTTGGCAGGAGGCCGGCTTGATGGGAGGGGCCCTGAGGGCTGTTTCGAGGGCATTCACCTGCCGCGTGGGCGTCTCCCCACTGCACCGGGAAGGCCTCGCCTCACCCGCCGAGACAGCAGCCCCGAGGCCGCCACCTGTGTCCACCGATCCTGCCCGGGGGCCCCCAGCGACCTGCCCATCCCCCAGTGCCCCTGCGTAGCCCCGGAGCGTCTGGCCTTTTCTCAGTCTCTGATGCTGGTGTGGTTCCTTGCCAAGAGGAGGGGCCTCCTGCGCACCCTGACACCGGCTGGTTCCCCAGTGCCCTCAGCAGGGCCCTGCGAGTGCCCGGTGTTCTCTGTCGCCTGCTGGCCGCTGGCGTCTGACCGCGGTGT
The DNA here is from genome assembly GCF_964194135.1 of Talpa europaea. Classification (NCBI taxonomy): domain Eukaryota; kingdom Metazoa; phylum Chordata; class Mammalia; order Eulipotyphla; family Talpidae; genus Talpa; species Talpa europaea. Next base: position 1,524,619 of record NC_140076.1, read on the forward strand.
GGGGAGGGCAGTGCCCCTCCGGGCACCACAGGGCGTCGCCTCCTTGGTGCCCCTGGGCTTCCACCGGCCACCCCCTCTCTGCCTGGGGTCAGCCCCGCCCCGTGTCTGTGACGACCCCTCGCGAGGACTCCGCCCGCGGCCCACTTGACTAAGCGGCTCTGCCAAGGTTCTGAGGTCCCAGGTGGGCTCGGCGCGGGGGACGCTGCCCGCTGCCCGCTGCCCGCTGCCCGCCCCCCCCTCGCCTGCTTCTTCCCGGCTCAGCTTTCAGGGGCTTCATGCCGAGGCTGATCCTCTGGGGCCTGCAGAGACCCGGCCACCGGCGCCGGCCCCCGCAGCTGCAGGGGGACGCGGGCAGCCTCTGGTCCCACCTTCCCGGGGAGGACGGAGGTCACTCAGGTCGGGGCACGTGGAGACAGCTCGGGTGCGGCTCCAGAAGGAAGTGTGGGTGCCCTTGCCCAGCAGGGGGGGCGCCTGTGGGCAGCAAAGAGAGCAGGCGCGGCGCCCCTAGAAGCCTGACGGCAGGGAGGGCGCCCGCCGGCAGGGCGGACCTGGGGTGAGGTGGGGGGTTCAGTGCAGCCGGCCCCGGGGGCCAGCGTTGTCCATCCCTGGCCTCTCATCACGCCCTGGGCTTGGGCCCCGGCCGTCGCGCGTCCGAGGTGCCGTCTGGTTTCAAATAAACACAGCTCCCGGGACCGCCTTTGCGCCGGCTCTCGGCGGGGGCGGAAATCAGGTGACGGAGGAAGGCGGGGGTCCCGGTGCGGGGGCTGGGGAGCGCATCGTGTGGCCAGAGGGTCCGGGTGAGAAGCCAGAACCCCCACACTGGCCAGCACAGCCCCTTAGCACCCCCGAGGGGCGAGGGCTGGGCTTGGAGTTCTGATGTGCAGGGCGGGACCTCGCCCCCCCACGCCTGCCTCTCCCCCACCCCTCCCCCAAATGTGCCTCTCCCCCCTTCCCCCTCCCCCCAGGCCTGCCTCCCCCTCCCCACACCTGCCCCTTGCTGCTCTCCTCTCCCCTCGCCGTTCATCTCCAGCGCGATCTGCACGGCGACAGTCGCCCGACAACCAAGGTCAGACTCTTTCCCGGGCCGCACACTGTGCCCAGCTGCCTCCCCGGTGCCGGCCACGGCGGGGGCTCTGCAGGGGGCGTGGGGTCAGCCTGTGTCCAGCTGCCTTGCTCATACTGGCAGGCGCCCTGAGGCCCTGCGGAGGCTGAGCTGCGGCCTCCCTTTTCTGTGCTGCAACCCCCCAGATGTGCCATCACCGCCAGCTGCAGTGGGCACAGGCTGGGTCCGGCCAGGGGGCCCGTCCTGCTGACCGCCTGCTGCCCACCCTGGTGCCTCCTCCAGACCCACGCGGCTCCCAGGTGCCCACGTGGTCCCCAGGGAACACACAGGCCCTCAGACGCCGCGGCCTGGTGTGGCTCGGCTCCCGACCGCTCTGCCTGAGCCTCCAGAGGGAGCAGGAGAGGCGGGCGGGCCTGCTGACCCAGGGTCAGGTGCTGGCGAGGGCAGCGGCTCGCTTTCGCCGTCGATCGGGTTCACGTGGGGTTCTCTCCCGGTAATTGTTCGATTGCTCTAAAAATAAGTAACGGATAACATGAATAATGATCCAATTGCCTCCGCTGCGACTGGGTTTGAATCAGGGCTGACATGGACGCCCCCGCTTTCACGCTGGCCATTTGGCAGCTGCAGAGAAAAGGCTTTTATCCCCCGGGGCTGGCCCTGCAGCCCGCGGCCCCCTGCTGGCCAGGCTGGCCAGGTCTCCACTCACGTGCCCCAGGGCGCCCTCCCAGGCCTGCCAGCTGTCCGCCCCCGCCCGCCTGTCCTGGATGGTGGGAGCATGTCCGTGGGCTTGGGGTGGCCCTGGCCCGTCCTTCCAGCTCTGCAGAGCCCTCCGTGTCTCCCGTGGGGGCCGGGGCAAAGGCAAGGCCCGTGGCAGCCATCTCCCCTGCGGGCCGGCCGGGCTGGAGAGCCTCACGGGAGGGCGGGCAGGGCCACGGGCAGGCGGGTGCAGGCGGAGGGGCCCTCGGGGTGGCCCCAGGGCTGCCCTTCCTGAGTGGTGAGTCCAGGGCAGGTGGATGGAGGGCGGGGGCCAAGGAGCGGGGGAGGGTGTCCCAGCAAGGGCCCGTGCCCCCTGCCCACAGTGCTGGGCCCGAAGCTGGGCGTGAGGCAGCTCGGCCGCCATCCGGGCCCGGGGAGCCACAGCAGCGCTAGAGGGAGGGCAGCGGCGCGTCCAGGTTGGGTCCCCAGGAGCTTCCAAGGGGCCGGCAGGAGGCAGGGCGTCTCCGAGCTTCAGGCCCCGCACCCTGGCGGGGTCACGTGGGGCCGAGGACAAGGAGAGGACGGCATGTGCAGGGCTGGGCTGGTCAGGCGAGGGGCCCTGCGCAGCGGGTCACCCACTGAGCACCTGGGGCCCGGTCACTGGCCTCTGCACTCAGGTGCCAGGGGCCAGCGTGCCGTGGACATGGTTGTCCCCCTGCTCCGCCGTTGGCCGTCCTGCCTCGTCCGACCCTCCTAGCCTGGGCCGGGGGACAGGCTGTGAGGACGGGGCACCCCACCCGGCCCCGAGACCCGCAGGGCCGGCCGGGCGGCGCCTCCCCCCAGGGCTCCCGTCCCTCACTGGCGTGCGGAGGCCCCGAGGAGGCTGTTTGGATTGGCTCATTTCAGCGGGTTCATTATTTTTACAGGGAACAATTTCCAACAATTTTCCTTGTCACTCAGGGCTGCTGAGCCGAGCTGCTCCGTGTTATAAATACTCGTGCACCCGCTCAACCGGCGCTTGCAGGAGACACCCGGGGCCTGGCCCCGCCCGTGTGAGGCCTGCCTCTGCCGGGGCGGGGCCGGGGCTGCCAGGGGGGCCCCCTGCAGGGGCTCAGGAACCCCAAGAGCGAGGCCCGGCCCCCATCCCCTTTGTCGTGATCTGGAGACTCAAGCTGGGGTCTGGAATCCAGGTGGTGGAGGCGCCGGGACAGCGGGGGTACAGCTGGGGCTCCTGGGTCTTCCCAGCACGTAGTGCCTCCAGGCAGACCTGCTGAATCGGGCCTCTGGGGTGGGGCTGGGGGCACTGCTGGTCCGTCTCTGCTGCCGGGAGGGACGGGGCTGCAGGCAGAGCCGAGAGCCTGCCTGAGTCGGACGCTGGCGCCTTCCTGCGGGGGCGTGGGGGGCTCCCTGCTCCAAGCCCCGTTTGAGCATCACAGCAGAACAGGCCTGCAGAGAGGCCCTCGGTGCTCAGCTCTGGGGCAGTGTCGCCAGCGCCTCGGTCCTGGAGCCGCGTCATCTGGGGCGACTGCGTGGACGGCAGCAGGTGGCCAGGCGGAGGCGTGGGCATTGGGCAGCATGCAGTGTGGGCGCCGGGCTCCCCTTTACAGGTATCTGGGGCCACCTGTGCTAAGGGCTGTGAGAATGGGGTGTGGAGAGGGCACACATGTGGGGGGACTGGAACCCCTCTGTAGTGTCGGGGGAGAGAGAAGACGGAACTCCAGACACGGTCACGTGGTGACACGTTTGCCCGAGCTCTCCCGGGGTGTGCACGGCATGGCCAATAAGACGCTAAGTTGATCTGCAACGTGGAACTTCGGGACGTGAGGTTGTGCCGGTGGTAACTGTCTTTGTCAGAGAAGAGAATTTACAGGGAACTTGAGCAGAGGCCCGCAGGTAGGACACCTGGCCCGCAGGTAGGCGGGGCAGGCGCTACAACAGAACTAGTTGTGGAATCACATCTTTCCAGACCCTCCGTGGTGACGGAATCCCGCGCTGGCTGGGCCCTGCTCTCTCCACCCCCTCGCCCCACTTCTCCCGTTGAGTACGTGCCCACTGGGGGCCCAGCCCTGTGCTAACACCTGAGCGCTCATCGCGTCCCTGGCCACCCTGCAGTCTCCCTCCTGGGGATGGACGGCTGCCACCCAGAAGTGCTGGGCAACCTGCCCGTCACCGTCCACAGCTGCGCTGGGAGTGAGCTGGCAGGTCCAGGGAGGGGGAGCGTGGCCGCCGGGAGGCAGGCGTTAGCTGCACACCTGGGGCAGTGTCGCCAGCGCCTCGGTCCTGGAGCCGCGTCATCCGGGGAGACTGCGTGGACGGCAGCAGGTGGCCAGGCGGAGGCGTGGGCACTGGCAGCGTGCAGTGTGGGCGTCGGGCTCTGGGGTGGGGCCGGGAATGTATGTTGGACTCATGAGCCGGCTGCCCAAGGCCTTCTCGTCTCACATGTGGTAGATCGTGTCTCCACTGGAAAAACGGCCGGCGAGGGTGTCAGCTGGCCGTGTGAGGACAAGGTGGCCTGCCGGGAGAGCCTCGGTCAGCAGCCCCGCGGACAGGCCTCTGCCTGATGGGTGGGTTTCCATGGAGTGGGAGACTGGTTGGAATTTTTCTGCAGGATAAGCACGTCTTAACATCGACACTTCCCCCCGTGAAATTGCCCGTGTCTTAAAGTCCCTTTTTTTTTTTTTTTTTTTTGCTTAATAAACTTGAAATTGTGGCTGCCTCGGTGCCGACCCCTCTGTGCCGACTGTCACAGCTAACTCCCCTCGGCAGGGCCAGGGCCCGCAGCTCAGAGCCAGCCAGCCGGAGCGGCCTGTCCCGGTGAGGTGAGTGCCGGGGCGCTGCCGGCCTTCGCGCGGGAGGATTCCACCCAAATGCATTACGTCTGGCGTCTTGCCTCCCTTCTGAGGGCTCATGGAAGCCCTCTGACACGCAACGTCATGTCCAGGGAGACCCCACCCCAGGGGGAGGCAGCCCCTCCGCTGTCGCCGGGCTCCCTGAGCAACAAGTGGCGCGTTGCGGCACACCCAGGAGCTCGGCGCCCGCTGTCAGCACCACTGCGGAGCAACGGCTGAGCCGGGCGGGTTGGCCTGGAGCGCGGGGCCGGCAGCCTGGAGGGGTGCGCCGGGCGACCAGCCTCTGAGGCCAGCCCCTCGGAGGCGGGCAAATCCCCGTAAAGTGCCTCTGTGTGTCCAGGGAGGATGTGCCGTTCTGGGCTCCGGGGACTTTTAGGAACAAGCAGAAAGCAGCGCGCGCTAGCTGGGCGCGTGACTCACCCGGCCCTCCTGGGGTTTCCAGGCGCCTGGTCCTCCTGCTGCTGCCTCTGTGGCCCCAGAGCCCGGGTGAGTCGGCCGCGGCCCCCACTTCTCCTGCAGGACAGGGAGGGGCCCGGGAGGCCTGCGCCTGCCTCCTGGGCCAGCTTCCTGGGCCCTGTCCCTCTCTGTGTCCCCTCCCCTTCGCCCCCCCCACACCCCTAAGCGCCCTCAGCCAGGCAGTGAACACCCCTCCACCTTGTCCCTGTGACCCCGAAACACCCATGACAGGAGGCCCTTCCCGGTGAGGTGACAGTGGCCACCGCTGTCCACGGGGTCTGCGTCCGGCTTGTGCACCCCCGGCGGCCGGGGAGGGGGTCCTGCTGCGCTGGCTATGGTGAGTGGCAGCCACCGAGCTGGGCCGCTGGAGCTGGTGGTGCGGGGAGGAGCAGGCGGAGGCTGGGGAGGAGGAGGGTGCTGGGGTCCCGCGGACTCACCTGCAGCCTGGGAGAACTTCCTGGAGGAGAGGACCCTGACGCTGAACAGAGCCCTCGAGGCCGGGGAGCTCGGAGGGCACCTCCCGAGGGGAGCCCCAGCCGCACAGAGGCCTACGGCCCAGCAAGACGGGGACTGGGTGTGGGGCCATGGGGGGCCGGGCCCAGAAAGAGCCGCAGGGAGAGGAGGCTCCAGCCCTACGGAGCGGCCGGGGCAGGCGCGGTGAGCTTCAAGCCGGGAGGGAGGGGGCACGGCCATCACCGAGGCCCCGAGGCAGGGAGCCCGCAGGCCGGTGCCATGCTGGGTCCTCAGATGCGTTTGAGAACCAAGCCCGGTCAGGGGGGCTGGAGGTGCCACCTCCTCCCCGAGGGGTGTGAAGGCGCAGACAGCGAGGAGCTGGCCGGGATGTAGGTGACTTTTCTGAAGCGGGGTGAGCACAAGCAGGGGCACAGCTGTGCTTCTGGGGGGCAGGCCCTGGCAGCGCCTCTGCCCCTGGGGTGGGTGTGAGAGGACCGGGGCATGCAGGGTCCCAGGAGCGTCCACGCCGGGTCCCTCTTCCTGCAGCGTGACCTTTGTGCCGTCAGGGCCTGCACCTGCTGACCTCGCGCCTCCGTGCTCGGGCGTCCGCGTGCTGTTGGTCACGCGGGTAGATGTCAGAGATTTTTTCCATCGAGAGTCTGAAAGCTCCACTTTCAAAGGCTACTTCTCTTTGTGCAAATGAATAATCATCTCCTCGTAAAGCTCTCTGCTTTGAAATCCAGGATGAAAGGACGGGGCGCCATGACTCGGTGGTGGCGGGGTCCCGGGGAGGCACTCCCGCTGGCTCCGTCTGGGGAGGGCGGGGGGGGTGGGGCTGGTGCACGTCTCCACCCACAGCCGAGCCCCACCTCCCCAGAGGCGGGAAGGAGGGTCTGCCCGGGCAGAAATGGGGCTTTGCTGGAGTAATGTACTTCTCTGGGCGCCCCTCCCTGTCCTGGGCCTTTGAAGACCCCACAAGGGTGCTTGAGGGACATGGCAGTAGCCCTGGGCCAGCGAGGTCGTGACCAGGCAGGAGTCCAGGAGGGGAGGTCCTGCGGCGGCTCAGGACCACGTGTTCACTCTGCACTGCTGCCTGGGGCCGGGGTGGGGTGGGGGACAATGTCTGCCCCCCCCATCCAAGGTGTCCCCTCCCCTTGGTTGGTCAGGAAGCCCTCCAGGGTGAGGGTGTGCACGTGGCAGCCTGGCCGGGCAGGACACCTGGTGGGGGAGGGGCCGGCAGGCCGGGAGCAGCCGCCTCTGGAGCCCAGCGTCCTGCCTGGAAGGACGTCACAGATGTGCTGGCTGCACAGCGAGAGCAGGACGGTGACGCCGCTGGCCGAGGCCACCTGCTCCTAGGTGTCTCAGCAGGACCAGCCCGGTGGCCAGCTCGGCTCTTGGGACTGTGCTGACCCCTGAGCTGCCCCTGGGCCAGGAAGCTGGTGTCTGGGAAGCGAATGCCAGCAGGATGCGGCTGGGGGAGCAGCCAAGCAGATCTGCTGACTCTGCCCCCAGAACTGAATCTGCAACCAGAAGGCCCTTCTGGAAGCATCCGAAGGGTTGACAGCCCCCGTAAAGATCAGTGCCACACCCACCCCATGTCGTCGCTCTAAGAAGGTCGGGTTCCGCTCACCAGTCCCCTGGGGGGGCCGCGCCTTCCTGCCCCGTGGAGGCCACGCTCTGGCCAGCCCCCGTTCCGTGGTCCACACTACACGGCGTTAAATGCTGTGAATACTGCGCTTGGCAGGACGATGCCACCGACCCCTCTGGACTGTGCAGAGGTGAAGAGGCAGGGCTCCAAGTGCACCCTCAGGCTGACGCGACAGGCGGGCGAGGCCCAGGCCGCAGTGGGGTGAACCAGCTGGGTGTCTGCCCCGCGTCAGGCCCGCAGTCATGACATGCCCCCCTTCCTTGCTGGCGTGTTCCGGAAGCCTCTTCAAGCCTGAGGACAGCAGCCCGGACAAGGCATTGTTAGAGGAAGTGACTTTTCTGGTCAATTACTCTGCAGATTGGCTGTGAGCAACCCGGACGCCGCCTGAGCCGCTGCTGGGGTCAGGCGCTGATGGCGCCTGGGGAAGGGGCCGCAGGAGGCCCAGCGGCTTTCTGGTGTGCTAAGAATGGATCTCACAGTTTATCCCGGGCTCTGGCAAAACTGTTAAAAAGGATGATGGTGGTGATGGTGGTGATGAAGGTGGTGGTGAGGGTGATGGTGAAGGTGGTGGTGAGGGTGATGGTGATGGTGATTTTCTGCTTCTGCGTTTAGAGGCAGGAGGTGCCTGCCTCTTCCCTGGGCAATGAAGTCTAATCCCAAATCCTCCAGCTCTGAGGTCTGAGGATCTCTCTAGGGCTTGGAGGTAGGAAAAGGCCCTGCAGCAGGGAGCCCCTCCATCCTGCCCCAGACCCGACAGCCACCAGGCCCTGCAGAAGCGGGGAGCCACCAGAGACACCCCAGAGATGCCCCAGCCACTGCTGGGAGAAAGGGGAGGCGCTAACTGGCTTCACCCCACCCAGGACCCGCCCCTGACGCCCTCCCTGCAGCACCTGCCCCCAGGGCCCCTCTTTTCGCCAGCCCCACACCCCAACCTCAGGCCCCACCAGGCCCAGGGGTGGCCTTCAAGCTGTGCCACGCATTCGGCAGGCACCTCCACCCGCCCTGTCCTCATTGTGCCCTTCTGAGAGGACAGGCACAAAGGAGCCAGAGACGCCTGGCGAGGGGCTGCACCAGCCTGGCTGGGTCCATTCCTGGGGGCCTCTCCCCACGGCGCTGCCCGCCTTAGTGGAAGTCGCCCGTCCTCCGCTGACTCGGTCGCCTCCTGCAGCCTCCCCGGAGCAGTGTGGGTGCAGGGAGGACCCCAAGTCTGGCCCTGACTGAGGGTGTCCCAGCCCCTCCCCACAGTGTCCGCGGGCGCCTGAGGAGCAGAGCCTGTGAACGCTTTACAGAAACATAATAATTTTGATCAGCATTTTCCTTTCCATTGAAAATCACAAACTTAGCTACTTAATCAAATGTCACGCCTAAGACACATTTACCTCCTTGGGAGAGAAATGAACAATGGCAGCTCAATTTGGCTTTGGATGGGTTTGAAAAGTAGTCGAGTCCGGGGAGGCCATTAGGTAAATGGCCTTGAGGGCCTCTGAGGGCCTCCCGCGGGGCGGCCGCTGCTGGGCGGGCAGCGGGCGGGGCTCGGGGGTGCTCTGCTCCCTATGGGGCGGCCAGACGCGGCGGGGGGCTTCCACCGCGGGGTCTCAAAGTTCACTTTTGCACTTGGTTAAGCTGGCAGGAGGTGCATGTGTGAGACTGCATGTTACGTGTGTGTGCATGTGTGATGGTGCACATAGCCATGTGCACGTGTGTCAGCATGTGACATGTGATGCATGAGTGTGCATGTGTGTCACTCCGTGACATGCATGTGCAAGTGTGCACACACGTGCTGTTGTGTGCTGCCAGCATGTATGCATGTGTACATGTGAGTGTGCATGTGCATGTTACGGTGAGACAGCGTGTCTGGTAGTGTGCAGGTATGTGCATGCACATGTGTGCCAGTGTGTGCCAGTGGGTGTGTGCACATGTGTGTATGACTGCCTGTGTGTGATGCTGAGGTGAGTGTGTGCACATGTGTGTGACTGTGTGTGAGTGTGTGCTGTGTGTTTGCATGCATGCATGTGCTCTTGTGTATTGAACGTGTGTGTGCACATGTGCATGGCCATATGTGTGCACGAGCAGCTGTGTGCAGTGGTGTCCGTGGCAGCACACGCGCGTGTGTGTGTTGGGTGGCAGCATAGACCTGCTTCCCGGGAGGCGGGTGGGCGGGCTGGGAGTGTGCGTGTGCTCACAGAGCAGGGAGCTGCCGCACTAAGGGCGAGACAAGTTAACAGGCGGCTCCTTTCGAGGGGCTGGGTGGGCCTGCTGGGGACGGGGCACCCTGGGCCCTGCACTTAGGCCAGACTCCCCAGCCTGAGGGGGTGGGCCTCGCGCCCCAAAGATCACAGAGGTTGGCCGGCCGGCGCAGCCACTGCTCCTGGGCTCCAGAAAGCACCCCCTCTCCACTGCCTCCTCAGGGGTCACCCCTGGGGGCTGGGAGCCCCCCGTCAGTGGGGAGAAGCGGAGGTTTGAGACCGAGACGGAAAACGACACGTTTCTGGGGACTCAACTGAAATCCAGCGCCTCCTCCCCTGAAAAGCAGGCGTCAGGTGACAGAGGAGACCCGTAGAAAAGGGGGCTGCGTCCCCCACACATCACCCCAGCTGAGGATCTCAAAACACGATTGTCACAAGTGTTGCCCCCAAATCGTGGCAGTGTTTGGAGCGGCCACTTAGCCGCTGCACGCGTGAAGAGCTCGCGTGCTTCCACGGGGAGCTCAGCCTTGGCGATGTTTGGATAATCCCTGTCAGGACAACGGCCTCCCAACCGCCCGTGCCGCGCAGCGCAGCGCAGCGCAGCGGGCACCCTCACGGGACGGACACAGACCCGCGGGTGGCAGGCGGCGCCGAGGGGTGGAGCAGGGAGCCCAGCGCCCGCCCTGCCCGGGTGGCTCTGACTGAGGAAGGGCCTGGGGTGCAGCAGCCGCCCTCGTCCCACTAGGTGGCAGCAGGCTGTCCGGGCCCACTCTGATGCTCTGGGCCCAAGTCCCGGCTGCACTGTGGCCCTGATCCCCCAGCCTGGGAGGGGGTCCGAAGGCCCAGGGGCCCCGCAGGCCGGCAGAACACTCTGGGCGCAACAGACCGTGGGGGCATCGCTCTGATGCCCCGCAAAGCCCTCTGCCTGCAGAGGAGCGCCAGGCCCCTCTCCTGGGGGGGCAGACGAGGTGCCAGGGGAGCAGCAGGCAGCAGTGCCGGCCCTGCACCCCTCCCTGCCCCTGCCCCCTCGGGTCGTCGTGGGGACCGCGTGGTCCTGCCTCCAGCCTGGAGGGCGCTTCCCCTGCAGGCCCCAGGTCCAGGGACCGTCCCAGCCAGGTTCAACGGCCCTGCCAGCACCCCCTCCTCAGCCTGGCACCCCAGCCTCCGCACCCCTCCTGGAGCGCCCGCCAGGATTAGGCACCTTCTCCCTCCCCTCCCCGGGCCCTGCCCTGGTCTCTGGGCGCCTGGTTGGGCTCCCCGCTCCGCTCCGGCGCCCCAGGAGCCACCCGCCCTGCGCAGGCGCCCCTCTGCCCCCCGTGGCCCATCAGGCGCAGCCGGCCCGCGCAGGTCTGGCCCCCCCCCCCCCAGGCTGCTCTTGGGCCGGGGGCGCCACCGCGGTCGGGGGGGGGCGGGTAGCTGCCCACGCCCGCCGGGACACGTGGGTCCGCGCAGGCTGGGCGGGCCCGAGGGGCTGGAGCTGAGTCCAGGGGCTCCCCGCGCCCCGGTAGGGAAGGGCAGAGCCGAGTCCGGGGGCTCCCCGCGCCCCGGCCCCGCGCGCCCCGCGGCAGCTCCGCCTGGAGGAAACTTTCCTCGCGGCCCCCGATCCCGGGCCCCGGCGCTCCCCGGGAACGGCCCTCCCGGCTCCGCGCTCGGGCCGCCGGGCGCGCGGGGAACCGGGTCGGAACCTCGAACGGCTTCGCTTGCCACCCGGTTGCCGTGGCAACACCATCCGGCGGCGCCCGGCGGCCCAATCGCCGCCCGCGGCCTCGCCTGCGCCTCGCGAGGGGGGACCCGGCCCCGCCGGGCGCGGGGCGCGGGCGCGGGCGCGGGCGGGGGCGGCCGGCGCGGGGCGCGGGGCGCGGGGCGCGGGCGCGGGGGGCGCGGGCGGGCGGGCGGGGGGCGCGGGGCGCGGGCGCGGGGGGCGGGGCCGCGGTGACGTGCGCGGCCGGCGGGCGGAGTTGGGGCGCTGCCGGCGGGGGCGAGCGCGAGCGGCAGACGCGCGGAGGGAGCGGCCGGCGGCGCGGGCGGCTCTGCGGCGGGCGCGGTGGGCGCGGGCGGGGGGCCCCGGGATCCCCGCGCGCCCCCTCGGCGCGGCGCCGCCCCGCGCGTTCCCAGCCCCGCGCGCCCGGCCGCCGCCTCCCGCCCCGCGGCCCGGACGGAGCCCCCGGCCAACTTGGCGCGCGGCCCCGAGGCGGAGCCCCGAGCCCCCGGCCGGCCGGCGCGCAGGAGCCCCGCGTCCGCGCCCCGCGCGCCGCCCGCCGCCCCCCGCGCGGGCCGGACCCAGGCGAGAGCCGCGCGCCGGGACACGCACGGACCGCGGCGCCGCCCGCCCCCGCCCGCGAGGGCGCCCCCCGCCCCCCGCTCGCCCGAGGGCCGCGGCCCGCGCCCGGCCGGGATGTGCGCCCCCGCGGGCCGCCCCGCCTGAGCCATGCGCCCCCGCGGCGGCGGCGCGCCGGCCGGCATGGAGCCCCGCGCGGCCGCGCTCTGACTCGCCCCGCGCCCCGCGGCCGGCGGCGCCCCGGAGAGACCCGCCGCGGGACGAGCAGCCGGCGCGGGCGCCGCGCGCATGGCCGGGGCGCGCGCGGTCTGAGGCTCCGCTCCAGAGACGTGACCATGTGGATTCAACAGCTCTCGGGACTCAGGTGAGCGGGGCGGCCGGCGGGCCGGGCCGGGCTGGCGCGCGGGGCCCCGCGGGGAGCGCTCGGTCGAGGGGTCCGCGCGCCGGCCGGTCCCCGGGCAGGAGGCGCGCCCGCGGCTCCCGAGCCAGCAGCGCAGTGTCCTGGCCGCCCGCCCCGCGCGCCTCCCGCCCGGGCAGCGGCGGAGCCCCGGGGCGGGGGCCGGGCAGCCGGGGCAGCCGGGGCGGCCGGGCTCGGGGCTCCGGTTCCGGCCAGGGCTCTGCACGCAGAGTTGAAGGAAACCCGGACGGGCAGCCGCGCGGCCCGCTGTCCCCTTCTTCGGGACCTGGGCTGAGCAGGGCCTCCCGGCTCCCAGCTGCACATCCAGCTGTTTGCCGGTGACCTCGGCCCCACAGGCGCGCAGCTGGCAGCGGATGGGGCGGAGAGGCGGGGGCTTGGGGAGCGCCCCCCGCCACCCCCAGGCAGCCACCCGGAGCACTCAGGGCTGGTCCGTGTCCGGACCCCAGGGCCGGCGGCAGCGGCCAGATGGAGCCTCAGGCTGCTCTGGGGGGACTCGGGAAGACCCTTGCAGGCAAACTTTGCCCACCTGCCGTGCGCTGGGACTTCATCCCCTGCCCGCGGCCACCCGAGACCCGGCGGGACGCGGCTGTCCCCGGGCTGGCCGGCCGCTCCCGAGCCACCGCCCTCCTGCCAGGGGCTCCTCGGAGCCTGCACGTTTGGGTTCTGGGGTGCAAAAGAGCAGGGAGGACAGCGGCGGAGGCCGCCCCAGCAGCTTGCGCTTCGGAGTTTGTCCACTGGGATGCACTGTGCCCCTGCGAGCCGGAGCCCGAGCCGGAGCCGGCCCCGGGCTGGACAGGCTGCCCGAGCCTCCGCATCCCACCCAGAGCTGGGGGAGCGAGCTGGGGGCCCAGTTAACTGGAGCCCTGGTTTCGGGGAGCCCGGGGAGCTCTCTGCCCGTGGGTGGCGGCTCCCCTTTCCTGGCGTGAACGCTGCGTAACACACTTAGTGCACCGGCGGGCGACGTGACCGGCCTTTTTCTGGAAATAGCCTCTTTCTCCAGGTGGCCGGTCTCGCCTGCCGCGGGGCTTGAAAGGTGAACCGCCCGGCGCGGCCTCTTGGCTGCCGGCCTGGCGGGGCTGAGGTCTTGTGCTCCGCTACACAGGGCTTAGGTTTGGCCTTGCTGGGGGGAGACAGAACGGGGCGAGGGCAGCTTCGCCGGGTGACCGGGTCCAGGCGCCCTGCTCAGCCCCCCTGCTCCCCGCCAGGCTTCGGCAAAGATCACCCCCCCCACACACACACACACACCCGGGGGCACCTTTGGCTTCCAGATGCTTCCTGAGCTGCTGTCTGGCACTTGATTGCTGATGGTGGCAAGTTATTTGAACTGATATCTGCTTTATTACCAAGTTGCCAGATCCAGAGATCAGCACCTTGTGGTCAGGGGAGAGGAGCGGCCGTGCCGGCAGGAGCCCGCTGCTCAGCCCCCCGCGCCGTGCCCGCGCGAGCTCGGCCGGAGCTCGGCCGGAGCGTGCGCCAGGAAATGGTTCTGTGGGGGATTTTGAAGTTTGACCTTTTGGTTTTTTCTCTCCATGTTAGCACAAGGGATTTCCTCTAAGTGTGCCTCTCCGGAGGCGCTGTCACCTCCGGGGTGCTGGCAGGGAGCTCTGTCCTGCCCGCCAGAGCCGGCCCTGCCCGGCCAGCAGCCAGGGCGCCCCCGGCCCTCGGTGACCGGACGCCGGGGCGGCCATGAGGGCTGGAAATGTGCTTTTTGCTGGGTGTCAGCTGGTCCCCTCGGCCAGCCATCCGTGGCTCCCAGGTGCGCCCCGGGTACCTGCGGCCGGGCCGCCTGGCGACGCCGGGTCCGAGCCCCGCTCCGCCTGCTGGTTGTCGGCTCGGTGTGGCCAAGCGGCGCGCGAGCCTCTCCTCCTCGGGAGGGACAGATGGCGTGTGTCAAGCTCCCTTTGTGCCTCTCTGGCGGCCGATGTCGCAGCGTTCCAGAGAGACGCTCGTCAGCACGGCCGAGGTGACTCGAAGGCGGCCGGCCCGGCCAGCTGTGGGGGGCGCACGGCAGCCCCGGCCTGAGGCTGGCTGCTGGCTGGGCGGCCCCGAGGCTGGGTCCCCGGCCGGGCCGGCTGTGCTGGTGTCTGCGGGGAGACCTGTCCACGCTGGCCTCCTTCTCAGACCTGTCCCTGGGCCACGCCGTGCGTTCTCCCCTTGAAGGTCCCACGGCCCTGTGGTGGGGGGGCGAGGGGGGGCGGCGTGTGACAACCTGCTGTGCCCCCTTTTTTCAGTGGGATCCGCAGGGTGCCTCCCTGCTCAGGGTCGTCACCACCCCGTCTGCAAAGTCCCCAGCAGCCGGGGCGAATGCTGGCTTTGGGGGCCCCATCAAAGCTCCCTCCCGTGAGTCCTGGCTGGCGCCCATTTCCAGCTGCTGCTACCAAATTGCTTGCAACTGGTTCCGTGGCGGGCCGGCGCCGGGTGCGCCGGGGACAATACTGCTGGGGCAAATCACCATTTTAGGAGGCAGCGCAAATCCTCCACCCCAGGGCCGGTCCCCTCCCGTCACCCTCGCCCCCACAGAGGGCTCCGCTGTCCAGGCGGAGGGGCGGGGCGGCCCTTCGGTCCTTTCTGCTGGCTGTGTTAACCCCTTGCTCCCTTTGCATGGAGGAGGGCGCCGAGGGGGGAGCAGGGCGAGGCCTTGCGCCGGCCCAGACAGCTCCCTGCCTCCCGGCGTCGACGGCTCTTTCCCCCGGGACAGGGACCGGCCTGCTTCCCGCCACTTCCGCCTCCTGCCGACAGAGCCGGGGCCTCGGGGTCCAGTCCCGGCCTCGCGGTCCCGGCGCACCGGCCCGGGCACACTTGCCGGGGTGGGCGCGCTGGCCGTGCCCTGCATGTCCCTGGGCTTGTGGAGAGGCCCAGGGCGCCCCGGCGGGTCGCCGCGGAGCGGTAAACACCAGCCCCCACCTGACCGGCGGCGCCCGCCCGCGTCCGGGGCTTCTCCCCGGGGTTACGTAAGAGTCATCTGCTTCCTCTACGTCGTTGCCAAGTTTTCTTCAAAGGGTTACAAGTCAGTAGAGACCAAACTGATGTAAAGATTAGCTTGGAAAGCCAAATATATCCTTGATCTAGATTTTTGTGTTTGAAGTCTGGCTCGAGAGGTTTTCTCGGGTCTGATGCCAGTCAGGCGCGAGGGGCTGGCAGGCGCGGCCGTGGGCGCGGGGGCAGGCAGCCAGGGCCGCGCCTCCTCCCCTAAGACCCCTCCCCGGAGCGCAGAGGTCTGGGAGCGTCGGAGGCCCCGGCCTGGGGGGCCTTACGTAAGGCGGGGAGTCTCGGTTCATAGAAAGTCAGAGGCTGGAGCTGCCGGGGCAGAGCCCGGGGGCCTGGGGCCTGGCTCCCTGCGCCGGGCACGAGGGTCAGGTCTGGCACCCCGGGAGACCTGGCCGCGCCAGCCCCCCATCCTGGGCCCCTGCACCCCCAGGAGCATGGGCTGCCTCTTCTGGTCCCTGAGCCCTGCCACAGAGTGTGGGGGCTCCCGTCTCCTCCCGCCGCAGGGGCGGGGGGCTGGGAGCGGGGGCAGCTGCTGCTGCTCTTCCAGCCGCCTCGGGACGGCCGTGTAATTGGGGCGCCCGGGCGAGGGACACGGCTGGGGGCTGGGCCGCTCCCGCCTGCGTCTCTCTTTGGAAGGCGCCTGCGGTGAGAGACCCGGCACCCTCCGGTCACCTGGGGGTGTTAGCGCTGGAGAAGCCCCCCGCACGGCCCCCGCAGAGGGGAGGGCCGCGGCCAGGAGAGCCGTGGGGGCAGACGGAGGCCGACGGGGCCGGGGTCGGCGGGCGGGGGCTCGGCGGATGGCGGCCTTTCCAGCCCGCCCTGGGCTTTGCAAAAGGTGCTGCCTGATTTTTCCTCCTCTTCCCAGAAAGAGGTTGGCGGCAGCCCTGCGGGTCCATCTGTCTTCAGCTTCCCGGCTGCGTGCTCGGTGCCTGCCCTGTCCAGGCGGTGGACTCTGCCAGGTGTGGCGCTTCCCTCGGGCTGGCCGGGGCCCCGGAGGCCATGCGGCCAGTCCTCCGGGACAGCTGGCGCTCGGGCTGGGTGACCCACCTTGTGCTCCCGCGCGGCCTCAGGTGCTGCTGGACGGTGGCTGCACCGCAGTGCCAAGGACACTGGCGGCAGCGCTGGAGACTGGGGGGGTGTCTCCCCGGAAACGGGGGGAGCCTGCTGCTTGCAGGCCTCCTGTCTGGCGCTGGAAAGGATGTGCTCTCCGCTCGGGGCCTGTTGTTCTTCCTCTTCTCTCGAGAGGAGACATCTGTGGCTGCCAATGTGTCCCCGGGGCACGGCACTCTGGCTCCAGCAAGCTGTGCCCTGGGATCCTCGTCCCGAACGCCACGCTCGATGCGGGGAAGGAAGGCCCACCCGGGGCCAGCCTAGGTTGAGACCCTGTCTTGCCCCAAGCAGATGTTCTGCTTCTTCACCTGCTTCCCGGAGCTCGACATTCCACCATGAGAGAGTCATTCCTTTGGCCGGCAGCTTCGTCACCTCTGGAGTGCAGACATACTTGTGGCACTAGGATGGGGATGAAGGACCCACCAAGGGGTCGGGGAGACACGGGTGGGCGTGAGCTTGGGAGAGGCAGACTTACCGTCGTTACGGTCAGGTTGAGGCCCCGGCTCGCTCAGGGACACCCGCTAAGGGCTGGAACAGGTTAACATGGGAAGGGAATTTGCTCGAAAGGGAGGGTGGGCCCTGTGGGCCCTGTGGACGGGGCAGGAGGGGCCAGCGTAACGGGCATGACAGGCACACCCCTGGGAGCCGCTCCGTACCCAGGGAGCACCCACTCTGCCACCTGACCCCCACGGGAGCCACCTCCCGCGCCCACGCACACCTTCCACTTGCTTCTGTCTCGGCGCTGGTGCCTGTACAGAGCGGGGCCCGCTGGGGGCGTGGGTGGCCCCGTGGGGACAAGCAGCCCTGTGCAGCCACATGCAGGCCGCCTCGAGTGCATGCCGTGTCCCCCAGTGCACGGGAGGAGATCCCGGGTGAGCCCAGCCGTGGCGACACCTTGGGCCTGCGCGGAGTGGACGCAGCGCTGGCATTTCCCTCGGGTGGGCATCGGGGGGTGCTGGGGCTCAGTTCCTCTTCCTGCCCCGCCGGCGGGTGGGTGAGTCCTCTCAGCACAGCCCACTCTGGACCCGCACCTGGGGGCAGGTGTGGACTGCACTGCCCTGCCAGATGCGACCCCAGGAGGCTGGGGTGAGAGCGTCTTTTCTGTAGAGCCTGGCACCTCCCATGGAAGCCGGCTCTGCTGGAGCTTGCTGGCCCGGCCCTGACCCTGCTCAGCTGGCTCTGCAGGGGGTGGGGGGGGTGGGGGGGTGGGAGGGGATGGGGTGGGGGGGTGGGGGGGATGGGGGGTGGGGGGGATGGGGGTGGGGGGGAGGGGCCTGGAGGCCCGGCAGGTATGCTGGACTCCTGGAGGCCCAGGGGGCTGCAGTGGGGCTCCGGGAGGCCCCGGCGGGTGCCGTGGGGCTCCCAGAGGCCCGGGGGAGGGGTGTGGGTGACAGGGCTGTTTTCCGGGCCTGCAGGCAGGAGCAGGAGATGCCAGCCCTGCAGGCAGGCTGCTCATGCCCGGGGGACACTGCATGCCAGGAGGCGACAAGGGCTTCGGGGAGGTGAGGAGTGCCAGCTGCTCGCCTGGAGCCGAGGCCTCAAGGTGGGGGCGGTGGTCTGAGTAGAGAGAGGAGACCAGGAGGGAGAGAGCGAGTCGAGGCAGACCAGAGCCTGCGCCCTCCTGGATCTGAGGCTGTTCTCAGCGTTCTCCACCCTCCCCCGAGAGCGCGCCCTGCTGGGGAGGAAGACCCCGAGCTGGGACCTCCCCCCCTCCGCTCCCCCCGAGCCTCACAGATGCTGAGACTCTGCCGGGCGCAGGCCCACACGTTGGGGACTCAGCAGAACTGGTTTGGGTGAAACCTTTGGGACGTTGTTGTAGAAACAGGAGTGGGGAGTGCGTTGAGTGTCGGGTGCGCGCCGGTGCGCGGGAACGGCTGTGTGTGTGGTGTGGGTACGTGTGGGTGTGCGGGTGTGCGGGGGGGTGTGCTGGGGGGCCTGAGGGTTGGAGGGCGTCAGAGCACTGATCCTCAGGGGCTCGGACTCCAGGTGAAGGGACCTGTTTTTTAAAAAAGTAAACGAAAGACTCCTGCAGAAGGAGCTTGCAGCATCGGGGTGTGACTCTGAAGAACCAGGTGTGGAGCACGCCACCCAGAATTTGCTGCCCTCTGTGTCAGGGAGGCACCTGTCCCGCTGGGCTGCCTGTCCTGCCTCAGCAGCACATGGGAGGGGGCTCTGGGGGGGACTTGGGGAATGTCCTTGGGTCTGCACAGCCACCTGCCAAGGTGAAGCGGCACCCATAGGGCCTCCACGCCGGGCGCGGCCCCCGGGCGGGGGCGAGGGCTTGGGAGTCTGTGGGCTTTGGTGAGGTGCCAGGGAGGAGGTCTGGGCTCGGAGGTAGTTCCTGTTTTGATCCCGTCAAAATAAATCTGGACACCCCGGTTTAGTTCAGCAGCCATAGGTTCACCTTAGGACTCCGAAATTCAAACGGAAGGAAGTTTGGACTGACTGCTTAGCAGATCAAGGGCCTTCCTTGGGCCCAACAAAGGCACCTTCTAGAGGTGACCTTCGGGCTCTCTGAGCTCTGGTGGGTTCTGGTGACAGCGGGAGGAGAGTGAGTAAACACGGCTTGGGGGAGGTGTCTCAGGCTTCAGTGTGGATTGATGGCCGCGGTGTCCCCGAGCCCCGTGGGGGGTGTTCGTGTCCTCTCATGGAATCCCTTGTCCTGAAAACAGAATTTTGTTTGATTCCCTGGTGGGGAAGTCTGGCGTCAGGAAAGTGCTGTTAAAAAACTAAACATCCTCAACTCATCTTGTGAAACTGATGTTCCCCCTGATATCAAAGTCAAATAAGGACTGTTAGAAAAAAAGAGGCAAACATTTCTTGTGAAAATAGACAGCAGTAAACAAAAACCTTAGCAAAATATTAGCAAATAAAATTCAGCAGTGTGTAGAGAAAGGGTATACCATGGCCATGCAGGGCTTGTTCCATGGATGCAAGCATGCTTCAGCATTGGAAACTCAAGCAGCGCAATCGATAGGACGAGGCTAAAAAGAAAAATGGTATAATCCTGTCGATTGATGGAGGACGCACTTGATAAAATTCAATACCTGTCCATAATAAGAACTCTCAGAAAATTAGAAATGGGGGACACGTCCTCAAGTAGGCAAAGAATGCGCACAGAAACCAAAATTAGCTTCATATTTAATGTTCAGAATCTGGAGACTCCCCCACCCCAACCACCAGATCAGGAACAACCATGTTTATTTTCACTGCCCTCATTCCGCGCCCTGCTGCAAGTTCAAGCCCATATATTCAGGAAGAAAGTAAATAAGAGACAAACAGAAGGAGAAATAAAACTTTGAGAGGATACAACTGTCTACATGGAAAATCTCGAGCTACCTTGAGATAACAAAGTGAGGTCAGCCTGTCCGACACAAGATGTTATATTACCACAGTAATCAAGACTAAGAGGAAGGGTAGGTCGGTGCCACAGAATAGAGAATCTGGAAATAGACCCCCACAAATATTCCCCCCTGATTTTCGACAAAGGGGCAGATTCAGTGAAGGAAGATAGACTTCAACAGATAGCACTGGAGCAACCAGACAGTCATAGCCAAGACAACACAACAAAAACATCACCTGTTAACCTAAGTCTTCTGTCTTCTATGAAATTAACTCAAAATGGATAGCAGAATTAAATGTAAAACTAGAAACTAGAACTACTTAAGTGATTTCAGCAAGGTTGCAGGAAACAAGATAAATGCATGGAAATGACTTGTCTTTCTGCCAGCGATGAGCACATGACGCTGAAACTTAAAGGCAGTGCTGCTTTGTTTCAGCCTCAGCCTGTGATAGTGATGCAATGCACCAGGATGTGCCTCAGGCACTCCCCTGAATTCCCACTATTTGTGGCCAGCCAGACATTTCCTTGAGCAGAGCCAGTGTTGTGAGTGGCCCTTTTGTTTCTCACTATGTCTGCAGGTTATAACTTACCAGCAACCATGAAAGAACCTTTTTTAAAAAGATTTATTTTTTATGCATGCACAAACTGGGGTACAGGCCAGAGGTGTGGGGGGTGAGAGGATCCACCAGAGACAAAGTGGGGAACAGAACAGGCAGATCCACTGAAATACACTGCTGAGGGGAGCAGTGGGTGAGTCAGGAGGGGTCTGTTGTGCCATGTG
This sequence comes from Talpa europaea, assembly GCF_964194135.1. Taxonomy (NCBI): domain Eukaryota; kingdom Metazoa; phylum Chordata; class Mammalia; order Eulipotyphla; family Talpidae; genus Talpa; species Talpa europaea. Next base: position 1,544,888 of record NC_140076.1, read on the forward strand.
GGTAGCTCCCTGGCAGGGATTGAACTCATGCTGCAGAGGCTGCGGATAGCTTCATAGGTTGTGTCTTAACCCCTTGTGCCATCAGCGAGGCCCAACCATGAGGGAACTTTGAATAAACCAGGTTTGTTACTCTCAGGTCCTGGAGGGTATGTGGCATGCCCAGGGCCACAGTGAGGTCTCAGGTAGAAAGAGAACATTCATGGACCGGGGGGTTGCCTTTATTGGGTGCCTTGGGTTTTGAAGATTTACTCTTCATTGCTGGAGTTAAAAACAGGAGCAGGAAGGGAAAAGCAAGTGGTCAGTCAAAAAGTCAGACATCTAGATCCACCAGGGATTTCTAAAAAGGTGGATTTCTTGGGTGGCATGGCCTGGGTCTTTAGCCAGTCACCTAACTGCAGTGTGTTTATTTAGGATGGATGTCTTGAAATGAAGGCCTCAGCAGTCAAGAGCTTGATGCCTGTCACTTGCATTGCAATCAAAAAGGCTAATTGTCTAGCACTTCACTACCAATGCCACTTTTGATTGCTCCAAGGATGACCTCTGTTGATGTAACTCTAACAGAACATGTGCTGACAGTTTGCAGGCTGAGAACTATACAGTGCTCATGAAAGACATCAAAGAAATGAGGGACATACCATGTTCATGGATTGGAAGACAACTTAGTCAGGATTTAGTTCTCCTCAAATTGGTGTAGAAGTCAAGCACTGTTAAAATCCCAGCAAAATATTTGTATGTCTAGATATGATTATCTTAAAATTAATAAAAACAGAGGAACTAGAATACCTAAACAGTATTGAAAAAAATAACAAAATGAGATCAGCCTGTCCGACACAAGATGTTATATTACCATAGTAATCAAGACTAAGAGGAAGGGTAGGTCGGTGCCACAGAATAAAGAATCTGGAAATAGACCCCCACAAATATTCCCGCCTGATTTTTGACAAAGGGGCAGATTCAGTGAAGGAAGGTAGACTTCAACAGATAGCACTGGAGCAACCAGACAGTCATAGCCAAGACAACACAGCAAAAACATCACCTGTTAACCTAAGTCTCATGTCTTCTAGGAAATTAACTCAAAATGGATAGCAGAATTAAATGTAAAACTGGGTAACTTTTAGAGACAAAGTAAAGAGAAATTCTTTTTTAAAAAAGATTTATAGATTTATTTATTTATGCATACAAGAACTGAGGTGGTGGCCAGAGGTGTGGGGGGTGAGAGGATTCACCAGAGACAGAGTGGGGAGCGGAATAGACAGATCTGCTGAAATACACTGCTGAGGGGAGCAGCGGGGAGTCAGGAGAGGGCTGCTGTGCCATGTGGGTATCTCCCTCACCGGCTGGGGATTGAACTCATTGCAGAGGCTGCGGATAGCTTCATAGTGCTGTGTGTTATTAACCCCTTGTGCCACCAGGCAGGCCTAAAGAGAAACTCTTCAAAATGTGGGGCAGGCAGAGAGTTCTTGGACTGGCACCAAAGCACAGTTGATGGAAGGAAAACCGCTAAGTTGGACTTCATCACAATCAAAACATTTCCTTGTGGAAGACTTTGAGACAAGCTGTGGGGTCAGGGATATTTGTGAATCACGTATCTGCTGAAGACAAGTATCCACAATATATAAAGACCCAACTTAGCAGTGACCACCCAATCAGAAACAAGCCACAAAGGGACAGGTCACCAAAGAGGGTATTTCTGTGGTCAGAAAGGTATAGCGGCACGTCCAGCACCATTCGAGTTAGTGAAGTGCGGGTCAGAACCCCCAGGAGCTACGCTGTGCACCTCAGAGGACGAGTTACATTGAAAGCGCAGCCTGGGTGTCATGGTCCTGGGGAGGCCTGGCCAGCCCCTGGGGAAGCAATGTGGTGACTGCTCATGTCCTTAAACATGCAGCTGCCGTCCCACTGAGCTCTTATGCCTGACACTCACGTGGTGTCCACCCCAAACCTGCACATGGAGAGCAGCTGACGGCAACATCTTGAGTTGCAACCCCAGATGCCTGCCAGCGGGTGCACGGCTCCCCAGGCTGTGGTGGCCGGTGGTAAAGGTGGAAGGGCCATGGTGCCGCGTGACTGGGGAATTGATCTGAGGGAGAAGTGGGCTCAGAAGGCTGGCTGCTGATGGCGCCCCACCCCCCCAACCCTGGGCGGTGGCGAGAGGTGTGGGCGAGGCTGGACCCGGCTCTGCTCTCTCTGGGTTGTAACCATTGAGACGCCTGCTCCGCTGTCCCTGGTGATCCCTGGGGAGTGGTGAGGGGAGATGGGGGAGGTGCAGCGTGCAGGGTGGCTGGCCGTGAACATTCACAGCTGCATACATGGGAAGCTGGTGAGAAAACCCACACCCTCTGCTTGTTTGGGGTGTGTGTGGTTTGTTTGTGTGTGTGGTATGTGAGATATGTGTGTGTGGTGTGTGTGTGTGGTGAGTGCTGAGTGTGGAGTGTGGCGAGTGTGGTGTCTGCAGTGTCTGTGGTGTATGTATGTGGTGTGTGTATGTGTGTGTGGTGTGTGTATGTGGTGTGTGGTGTGTGGGGTGCGTGTGGTGTGTGTGGTATGTGGTGGGTGTGGTATATGTATGTGGTGCATGGTATGTGTGTGGTGTGTGTATGTGGTGTGTGATGTGTGTGTTGTGTCTGTGCGTAGTGGTGTGTATGTGGTGTGTGTGGTGTGTATTTGGGGTGTGTGGTGTATGTTGTGTGGTGTGTGTGTGGTGTGTGTATGTGTGGTGTGCATGGTGTGTGTGTGTGTGGTATGGTGTGTGGTATGTGGTGTGTGATATGTGTTGTGTGTGGTAGGTGTGGTGTGTGTGGTATGTGTGGGTGTGGTGTTTGTGTGGTGTATGTGGTATGTGTGGTGTGGTGTGGTGTGTGGTATGTGTAGTGTAGTTGTGTGTGTGGTGTGTGTGGTATGTGTGGTGTAGTGTGTGGTGTGGTGTGTGTGGTGTGTGTGTGGTGTGGTGTGGTGTGTGGTGGGTGTGTGTGGTGTGTGTGGTGTGTGTGTGGTGGGTGTGTGGTGTGGTGGGTGTGGTATGGTGTGTGTGGTGTGGTGTGTGTGGTGTGGTGTGTGTGGTGTGGTGAGTGTGGTGCGGTGTGTGTGGTGCGGTGTGTGTGGTGCGGTGTGTGTGGTGCGGTGTGTGTGGTGTGGTGTGGTGTGTGTGGTGTGGTGTGTGGTGTGTGTGTGGTGTGGTGTGGTGTGTGTGTGGTGTGGTGTGGTGTGTGGTGTGGTGTGTGTGGTGTGTGTGGTGTGGTGTGTGGTGTGTGTGTGGTGTGGTGTGTGTGGTGTGGTGTGTGTGGTGTGTGTGGTGTGTGTGGTGTGTGTGGTGTGTTGTGGTGTGTGTGGTGTGTGTGGTGTGGTGTGTGTGGTGTGGTGAGTGTGGTGCGGTGTGTGTGGTGTGGTGTGTGTGGTGTGGTGTGTGTGGTGTAGTGTGTGTGGTGTGGTGTGGTGTGTGTGGTGTGGTGTGTGGTGTGTGTGTGGTGTGGTGTGTGGTGTGGTGTGTGTGTGGTGTGGTGTGGTGTGTGGTGTGGTGTGTGTGGTGTGGTGTGTGGTGTGTGTGTGGTGTGGTGTGTGGTGTGGTGTGTGTGTGGTGTGGTGTGGTGTGTGGTGTGGTGTGTGTGGTGTGGTGTGTGTGGTGTGTGTGGTGTGGTGTGTGGTGTGTGTGTGGTGTGGTGTGGTGTGTGTGGTGTGGTGTGTGTGGTGTGTGTGGTGTGGTGTGTGTGGTGTGTGTGGTGTGTGTGGTGTGTGTGTGGTGTGGTGTGTGTGTTGTGGTGTGTGTGGTGTGTGTGGTGTGGTGTGGTGTGTGGTGTGTGGTGTGGTGTGGCCTCGTCTGGCCCTGGGCTTCGCGCGTGTGGCGTCCCCTGGGCGGGCGGGCGGGCCGGCCGGCTGCGGCGAGGGCGGGGCCGTGGCGGGTGCGGCAGCAGGTGCCGCTGGCCGAGGGGCGCCGTCCAGCTCCTGCCACAGACCAGGGCAGCTCCGAAAACAGCGCGTCTTCTGGGCCAGCCCCGCGCCTGGCGGGCCCCACGGGAAGAGCCCAGCAGGGAGGGGCTCCGGCAGGTGCGTCCCCCCCACCGCGTCACCAGCGGCCGGGGCTGCTTCCCCGTCCCGCGAGCCGGCGCGCGTGTGGTGTGTGCTGGGCGTGGCGTAGGTCTGCGTGTGGAGGTGTGCGTGTGTGAGTGTGCGCTTGAGAATCACCAATTAATGCATCTTTGCCTTTTTCATCCATCAACTGCCAAGCGGTTGAAAACTCTAATTAACAAAATCTCTCTGCAGCCCCCGAGGTCAGGAAACCTCATTAGCCTTATTTCACAGATGGGTAAACTGAGGCAGAGTGGGGTCAAGCAATTTTCCGAAGGGCTGCAGAGCCAGCAACGTGGCGCCAGCCCCCCAGAGGCCTCGACCCGGCCCCCCGGCCCCGCGGCGAGCTGGGAGAGGCGGGCACGGCTCCCTCGTGCGGTGCCCTGCGCCCTCCAGGGAGGGGGTGTGCCGCCCCTCTTGTTTCAGGGCAAGGCGGAGCCCACGGCGGGTCCGAGAGCTGCGGGGCGGGCTTCACCCCCACACCTGACGCCTCTCTCAACCCGGGGCGTCCCGAGACCCCGTCCGCTGCAGGGACCGCTGGCGTCCCGCTGAGTCGCGGCGGGCGAGCTCGGGGGGCGGACGCAGCGCCCCCTTGGGTGTCGCGGGAGGGGCCCAGGCTCCGCGCGGCCTCGTCAGTGGGTTACAATCGAGGCAGAATTCACAGGACGTGAAACTGGCCCTTCAAGGTAAGCGCTAAGCGGCCTTGAGCCGTGGCCGCCGCTCAGTCCCCAGAAGCAGCCCCGGGCCACAGCCCCCACCCCCCGCCGCCTCCCCGCTGACCCCGGCGGCTGCTCTTCTGCGGCCCCCCGTCCTGGGCGTCCTTCCTCGGCGTCCCCCACCGGCCTGTCGGGCCGGCCCCGGCCTCTTCCGCAGCCGCGTGGCAGCGTGCGTTGAGGCACATCCGGCGCGGCGCGGGCTGACCTGCCTCTGGCTGGGGCTGGTGTGTCCCCGGCCCCCGGGGCCCGTCTTTGGGGCGCCTGCCCCGGGGCCGGCTCTTCTCCACCTTGGGTTTGTCCGCAGCCGCCCGCTCGTGCCGTCCTGAGCAGCTGCGGGGGCCCCGAGCCTGTCTTCTCCTCGGGGGGAGCGGGCGTCGCCCTGCGTGGGGCGGGGAGGCGGATGCCGCTGCCGAGAGGCCTGGGGTGGCTGCCCGAGGGGGCGGTGCCCGCGGCCTGCCCTGCCCGGCGAGCTGGCGCGCTGGCTCAGCCACGGCCTCGCGCTGATCCCCAGGGAGGCGGCTCGGGCGAGAGGCCCCGCGTCTTCTAAGCCCCGAGCTAAAGAGGGATTAGGAGCCATTTGGGGAGAGGATTAGCGCCATGGCCCCTGGGAGGAAGCTCCTTCTCCATGACTTTGGCCTCCCCTCTCCCTGAGCCCCGGGCTGACCGGACCCCGGGGGACCCCTGGGCCGTGCTCCCCACTCTGGCGGGAGGGCGGCCAAGCGCCATCGCCCCCCGTGACCCAGCCGTGCTGGAAGCCGCAGCTTCGGGGACCACCTGGCTGGCTGAGCCCGTCGCTTCTCGTGGGGGCTGCGTCTCGGGCCCTGGGGGCCCCACTGCTGCCCCGGGAGCCCGCGCCCCGCGCTCCGCACAGCACCCAGTGGAGGTGTCCGTCCAGCCTCGCCCACCTCGTCCAGCCGCCCGGGAGCCAGCAGGCCGCGCGGGCGGGAAAGCCCGAGAGCAGCAGACCTAAATGAGCTGTCGGTGCTTTCCGGAATGTTCCCTTTTCGAGGAGGAGGAGGCTAAGTCGATGCCGGGAGTCCCGGTTTGGAAGCCTCTTGGAGGGGACGTGCCGGCGCGCAGGGCGCGAGCAGGGCAGCCCGGCCTGGCGCGGCCTCTCCGTGGGGACGGCGGCGATAGTAACACCCGCTGGTATTTTGGGCCACGTCACACTCGCAGGCCGGTGTCCCCGTTCCCGGCAGCGACGGCTGGCGGCTCTCACGCGCTGCGTAGCCGGCCGAAGCCCTCGGGGGGACGTGGCGTGGGGTGACCGTCTGCACACACATCGGGACAGAGCCGACGGCCGGCCTGGCGTCCTGCGGGGGGTGCTCCCTGCCCCCGGCTCTGGTTTCCCCCTTGGGCTTGGGGTCTGGGCCCTGCACACCCCTGAGGTGCAGGAGGCCCCCTGCCGTGCCTGCCCCCACACGCCCCCAGTTCTGTGCCCGTCGCACCCCGTTCACCAGAGCCCGCCACGTGAGGGCCTGAGGCCCGGTTGCTACGCTTCTAATCAGAAAGGTGCAGCCTGTTATTTCTCCTGCTTGTGTAAATCCAAATTCTGAACAAAATTGCATCCCGAGGTAGCCAGGAAATGTCGCCCACGGAGACACGGCGTTTCCCGGGGAGCTGGCCGAGGCGCCGCCCTCGCTCCCCGCCTGGGCTGCTCCCAGCAGGGCCTTGGGCCTGCTGTCCCCACCGGCTCGGGGACCACCACCCCGGCTCTGGCCGCTCCCGGCTAAGGCCGTAAAGGGGCCGTGGTGGGGTGCATGTGGGTACACGGGTGGGGTCACATGGCCTCCAGGCTGGGCCTGTGACTACTCAGTGTCACTGAAGCTACTGGACCCCGAGTCACGGTGCCAGCAGCAGACCCAGAACACGCCTGCAGGGCCAGGCAGCCGGTCCCTCGTGCAGCCGGGAGCCTCACCCATGTCACTGCGGGCAGAGCGCGCTCGAGGATTCGTGCTTCCAAATCCTGTGAACCTGGGATGGCACGGCTCACGGAACCCCCCCCACCCCCGCCGCCCCAGCAGCCGGCTCCTAGGGCCCCGTGCCAGAGCGGGGCGCTTGCCCTGCAAATGCAGCTCCCTCCCCCTTCAGCGCTGGCCTGGGCCTGGGGTTGCTGGTTGCCGGAGTGGCCGGAGTGCGGGCTGAGCTGTCACGGCTGCCCTGACACATGCTCAGCCGACCCCAGCTACGCCCGTGAGCCCGCAGAGGACGCCAGCAGGACGGAGAGGACATGGGGCGGGGGCTGGGGAGACGGCACGAGAGGCTTGCCCTGTCCCAGGCTCCAGGGCCCCCTTCACGCAGGAGAGGGGAAGCCCAGGGGAGCGTGGTGCCACCCCCAGGCCGTGCCCAGCTGCACCCCACAGAGCTGAGAGCTGATAGGTGGGAGGGTGAGGCTGCTGGGCTGGAGATGGTCAGGCACGGGGGTCGCGCGTGGTGCTGACAGAAGGAGGTGGTTGATGAGGGGCAGTAACCCGGCCCCAGGGGCGGAGCCTCCCGCTGGTCAGCAGCTCAGTGACATCTCCTCACTGTGTTTCGGGGGTGGCTCTCCCTAGGGTTCTCTCAGAGCTCCTGGCGGGGGGTGTCTGGCTCCTGAGCCAGGAACAGAGGGTTCGGGACCCGTGGGATGTGTGAACGGCCTGGCCCCCAGGCTGTCAGAGGAAATGCAGGGCGCCCGGCTGTGCTCAGGCTCGGCAGCGACAGATGCTTTTTTGGTGTAAGTTTGTCCTAAGTTTTGCACGGGATGTGCTTCCAGGAGGGAGCCGGGCCTGCTGCTTCTCCCCGGCAGATCGTGGGGCGCCGCCTCCTTCTCCGCTGACCTGGCGCCTGGTCCCAGCCTGCCAGCGGGCGGCTCGGGGAGCGCGGCCTGACCTGTAAGTAAAGTTTCATTGACCCGGGCCCAGCACTCGTTGGCATCGTGCCCGAGGCTGCTTTGCTACGAGGCTGTCCCTGCCTGGTTGTGCCCGAGACCCCAGCAGCCCCCCGAGTCTGAGGCATTTGCTCTCTGGGTCTTTCCAGAAAGCCAGCCGACCCCTGCTGTGGGTTCCAGGCTGGTGGGCAAGCCTGGTCTGGGGTGCAGGCTGATGGGGTCATGAAGGCAGCGGCAGGCACCACTCGTGGGCCCCATGGCACAGAGGGCGGACTCAGCCCCCGGTCTCTGGACTTCCCACCGGGGCTCTGGTCCAGGAGGAGTCGCAGAGCTCCCATTCTGACCGTGGGGACAGGGCAGAGTCCGCCGCGTCCTCTCTCTGTCTCCCTGACTCCGTATTTTGGGGTCTCTGCTGCAAAGTTCTGTGCCAACAAAGCCTGGTTTCACTTGCACGCGCCCTTCCCGTCTCGAGCCACTTCTCCCCCCGTCTGCGCACAGCGTTTCCAAGGTCAGACTCTGGTGGTCCTGGAGGACGTGGCCCTGCCCACGCTGGCTGGGCTCTGGCTGCAGCATCTTCCGCAGGCCAGAGTGCGCGGCCCTACACCGGGGGGCACTGCAGAGGGGCTGCAGTCCGCAGCACTGCCTGCACCCCCTCCAGGGCTGCTGTCCCTCCTGACACCTTGAGGGCTTCTGGAGAGCTGGGGGCTGCCGGGACTGCTCCCCGCTTCTGACATCAACTCCAGCAGCCTGGGCCCCCAGGGCCTACATTCCTTACTTCCAGATGGGTCTGTGGGAACCGGTCATCGGGGTCATTCCAGGGAAGGGAGGAAGAGGTGCCCAGGCCGGTGTCCAGGACGGACAGACAAACCTGAGGGCGTCTTCCGCCTCCTGGCCAGTGTCTGACAGTGCCCACGAGCATTGCCCCAGGGAGCTCGCCAGTCTCTGACATCCCAAGTTTGGTGGGCTTGGTCACCTAGAGCAGGTGATTGTCCACCCAACCGGCGGGTCTCCAGTCCTTTGAGAGGCCAGGTGGATGCCACGAAGCCCAAAGCTCCCTGCAGATCACATTGCAGCCTGCCTGGTGTGTGGACCCTGGGGAGACAGGACTTTGCAGGGGCCTGGAGACACTGCCCCAGCCCAGGCTGAGCCCTTCACTGCAGTGTTACAGCTCACCGAGGTGCACACCCCCTGCCCGCACACCCTCTGCCCGCACACCCTACCCGCACATCCTCTGCCTGCACATATCTTGCCCACACATTCTCTCCCCACACGTCCTCTCCCCACACACCCCCTGCCCGCACACCCTCTGCCCACACACCCTCTGCCCACACACCCTACCCGCACATCCTCTGCCTGCACATCTCTTGCCCACACATCCTCTCCCCACACATCCTCTCCCCTCACATCCTCTCCCCACACACCCCCTGCCCGCACACCCCCTGCCCGCACATCCTCTGCCTGCATATCTCTTACCCATACATCCTCTCCCCACACATCCTCTCCCCACACACCCCCTGCCCGCACACCCCCTGCCCGCACATCCTCTGCCTGCACATCTCTTACGCATACATCCTCTCCCCACACAGCCTCTCTCCACACACCGCCTGCCCGCACACCCTCTGCCCACACACCCTACCCGCATATCCTCTGCCTGCACACCCTACCCGCACATCCTCTGCCTGCACATCTCTTACCCACACATCCTCTCCCCACACACCCCCTGCCCGCACACCCCCTGCCCGCACATCCTCTGCCCGCATATCCTCTGCCTGCACATCCTCTGTCTGCACCCAGGTCCAGCATCCCCTCACTGCAGACGCTGCCCTCAGGCCGAGTGGACGCCACATCCGTCCTATCTGCAGGGCATCCTGGAGCCGCTTATGGATCTGTGTGGGGAGGAAGCCCCCCTGCGTGCCCACCCCGCACCCTTGTGTGGGCACAGCCAACCCCGTCGGCCACTGGCGGCCACTCCCCTCCATGACGGCCAGACACTCGGCAGATGCAGGAGGGAGGCTCTCGGCTCTGCTGCCTCTGCGCTCAGCGGGCGCCACGTCGCCTTCTTGCTTCATCCCCGGGCCCGTGCATGAGTCACGCGCTCCGGCTTCCTCCTATGCGTTTGCTGTTTTTTTTATTTTTTACCAGTTCCAAAAAAAGATGATTTGTGTGAAGGGAGTGAAAATTGAGTTTATTTACGACAAAGGCAAACTTTGGCAAGGAAATCCAGAAGAGGCCCCTGGCTTCCGAAACGTGTGTGGTTGCATCACGGCCTGCGGGACGCCAGGCAGCAGCCACACTGGGCTCCGCACGCCCGCCCCCGGGGCCCCCCGGGCCCCCTTTGCAGCATCAGGAAGCCAGCGCTAAGGGACTCTGAAGTCACCTTCAGCTAACACCCAAGTGAGACAGAAGGACGCTGGCCCTGGGGCCCGGCCACAGACACCTGGGGCTGATGGGGGGGCAGGCGGGGCCGGAAAGAGCCTCCGGCGCCAGCAGTGCGTGGAGAGGTCATTCTGGAAGCAGGGACGGCTGCCCGGGTGCCCGCGTTTCCTCCTCGCCCCGTAGCTCTGGGCATCCTCCCTCAACTGGCCCCGGACTGGTCAGGCCCCTCCCCGCCTCTGCACAGCATCTGGGACCATCTGCAATGGCTGCTGGCCCTCAGGCTGCTCCCAGGGCCAGACAGGCCAAGGAGGGCAGAGCTCTGCCGGCCTCGGCCCTTCCAGGCCCCAGCAAGTCCCCAGCGAGTGCCCGCAGTCACTGTGGGTGGCTGGGGCGAGGGCCCGACCGAGCGGAGCTGAGTGTTCCCATGGGAGAGACGGGTTGGAGACTTGGGAGGGGATGGGGGCCGTGAGCACTGAGTTCACAGGTCGGGGTCCGCCTGGTGCCAGAATGGGGGGCTGCAGGCGGGAGTCACAGGGTGCTGGGCCTGCCTGGGGTTAACAGCAGGGCAGAAATGGGTCCCCTGGGTGGCCAGTGCTGGGGCGACCGCCACGTGGCTGGAGTGAGCTCCCCGGCAGGGGAGGCATGCAAGCTGGGGTCGAGTGACAGGGCGGGGTGTCCCGGGCGGAAGGCAGGCTGGGATGCCATGCACGCCCCAGCTTGGGGGCTCCTGCGGGGTGAAGCTGGGCCTCACCCATCCACTCCCACCGTGGAGAGCTGTGTGTGCGGCGCCCTGCCCTGCCGAGCCCCCTGCACAACCAGCTGCTTTTATTTGTAGCAAATGAAGCGTTCGGGTGGAGACAGGCTCACCTGGAGCTGGCCAGCGGCCCTGCTCTCCGCGTCCCCCGAGGGAATCCACCCTCCCCGGAGCCCTCCTGCTTTGCCAGGCGGAGGACAGAGAGGGGATTAGGGAGGGAGGAAAGATGAAAAATCTAACATCTGAAACCAGCGCTTGCTGCGCGGTGGGCGTGAAGCTGCGGCTTGCAGGAGAAACTCTCTCAAAGTCAGTCGCGGCTGGTCACGTGGGGAGGAGCTGCGCCTCGCAGAAGGCATAGCTGGTGCTTCCAGAGAAGTGACTCGAAATGCAAAAAAAACGAGCCCGTGCACCTGTCAGCGTGCGTTCAGGTCACCGAGAGCCAAGAGCTAAATATGTCCCAGAAATGAGCGGTGGAGCCGTCTGCTCGTCCCTGGTGGCCCAGCGAACCGGGGCTCACGCCGGATCCCAGGCCGTCCCTCCGGCAGGGCGTGAGCTCCACGTGGCGCGAGTGGCGTGTGTCCTCCCGAGGGTGGCTCAGGGTATGCGACAGCGGAGGTCGGGAGGCCGTGGGCTCAGCCCGGGCAGGAAGGGTGTCGGGTCCCTTTCTCTGTGCCCAGGGCCACCTGCAGCTCCCTGTGGTCCGAACTTCCCGGGGCGGGTGCAGCTGAGGAGGAGCATGCGCTTTCCGCTGGGGATGGTGCCTGGCGCACGAAGTGTGGGGCCGCAGCGGGTGGACCTGGTGCAGAACTATGCTCTGCAGGCCAACCTGTCAGACAGTGTTTTTTTTTTTTTTAATTAATAAATTTTATTTTTATATTCCCCATACAATTGCAATTGCAATCCCCCCATTCTGAACCCAATCCCTCCCCTCCCGCCCCCCACCCCCCAAAAAGTGTCTCTGGTTTATAGTTTTTGTTGATTTTGATTTTCACTTTCTTATAGTTATTCATTTTCCTGGTCCCTTATTTAAGTTTTCTAGATTCCTGCTGTGAGTGAGACCATCCGGGATTTTTCTTTTTCTTTCTGGCTTATTTCGCGGAGCATGATCCCTTCCAGCGCCATCCATGTTGCTGCAAATTGCATGTGTTTATCTTTTTTGAATGCTGAGTAATATACAGCGTTTTTATTCGTTAGAAGCTCAGTGTCTTATCTCACCAGTGCATCACGCTCCCTGCACTGGGGCCTGGGCTGGGCTGAGCCGAGAACGGCTTGCCTGTGGGCCGATGTCGGCTGGGCTGCTGTCTCATCTGAGGCTCGACTGGGGCTGACCCGCTGCCCACGGGTCCTTGAAGGCCGCCCAGCTGAGGGCTTCCTTTTGCACTGGCTGGCGGCTCTCCTGTGGGGCTCACAGCCTGGCGGCTGGCTTCACACTGGCCAAAGAGCGTCCCCCTGTGAGATGGGTGTCACGGTCTCATGTCCCAGAAGGGACATTGGCGCCTTTGCATCCTCAGCCACTTGACAGTGCGTCCCAGGCCCCGTCCACGTGCAGAAGTGGGTGACGTGAGTGTGAGCACGGGGGGCGGGGGCAGAGGGAGTCCACCACCCGAGGCATCTGCTTACCTGGTAAACCAGCGTCTCTGGGGGTCCCAGCTAATCAAATACGTGCTCACGTGTATGGGTGCAGGCCTGGGCCAGGTGCCTCACCTCGAAACGTCATCCTCACACAATCTGTGGGCTCAGCTCTGCTGCTGCCCCATCTGATAGCTGGGGTGACCTTGCACAGAGTTTCTCACCCCCCAGACCCCCCAGATATCTGAACAGTCGGGAGCACCGGGCATCCCAGTGCCTCTCTGCCCTGCAGACAGCACGGGTGCCAGGCAGCCCCTCCCAGCCCTGCGTGGTGCATCCTGACACAGCCACGTCCCCTTATCCGCTGTCCCCCCGTGGCTCCCTACACTGTGGAGTCCGTGAAGGTAGCGAGGGGGGCCTGGGTCTCCAGAGCTAGAGCAGAGACCCTCGAGGCGTCGCGCTGAGCTGCTGCGCGGTGATGGATGGACGGATGGGTGCGCGATCTCGCGTCTGGACTCTTTGGTGGGGCTGCGGAGCATAAGAGAGCCTGCTGAGTAGCGTCTGGGTGTTCAGCAAAGTGCCACAAATGGGGAGGCGCTTAAAACAACAGGTGCCTGTTCTTTCCAGAGGGCAGAGGTCAAGGATGGAGGTGCCCGCAGGGCCGACTTCCTCTGCAGGCACCCGGGGAGGGTCTTCCCAGCGTCAGGTGCCTGCTGGGCTCTGGTGGGTGCCCCTGGCGGTGGCCCATCCCTGTGCTCTGCCTCTGCGTGCCCAGCGGCTGCTCCGTCTGCAGCCCCCAGTGTGCAGCTGAGCCCCAGGGGCACCGTGGCTGCGTCTCGCCCAAAGGCAGGGGCGGCGGATGTCCAGCTCAGAGAAGCGAGGGGCAGGGGCCTCCGGGCCTCAGCTTTCCTGGTGTCTGGTAACCTGCACGACGTAGGTGCAGCCGTCAGCTGTGCGATGGGCACCCTTTGCCCCAGAAACAGCCTCACGACACATCTGGAGTCGTGTCTGAGTCCAGCACCTGCGCGGCCCTCGACCCGGCCAGGTGGACGCAGGAAGTTGCCCCTCACACCAGCCGCTGCCCCGCGGAGCTCACCCAGGCGTCACCCGCCTGCAGCGGCCCGCGGCCCATCAAAGCCTCTAGGAGGCAGAGGCGGGAGGGAGGGAGCGGCGGCGCTGGGCCTTGCCGTCCCCAGCGCACGGCTCCTGGTCTCTGGGGTGCTCCCGGCCACCCCGGGACACCCCGTTATGGGCGCCCTCCGGCTGCTGCTGTCTGCTCTGCGCCCCGCAAAGCCCCTGGCTTGGGTGCAGGCCCCAGCAGAGCCGCACCTCCCGGCGCTCTGAGGCCTCGCGCATGGACGTGACATGCGTTTCCGCCGCGGCCCCGGCGGCGAGGTCAGTGCAGCGGCGCCGCGCGGGAGCTTTGACACCAGCACGCGTCCTTCCAGGGGGCTTCCGACGCCTTTTGGCCGGAGGGGAGTAGAAATGGACCATTCTCTGCAGGATTACAGTCCAGCGCCTGGTAACCTGCACGGCGTAGGCGCGAAGGAACAGGTCCTTGACGTTAGAATTTGGGCGGATTTGGAAATATTGCGAAGATAAACTTCTGAGCAAGTTCTGTTTGAGATGGAGTGTTTTCCAGGGCCCGTTATTGGTTTAAAATCCTGGGGGGAAGAGTTAAATAAATCAAAGAGACAGGTGCAGTTTTTAGATTAAACAGCCAAACCCATACAAAACCCCTTTGTCTAGACTAGACAAACATCGAGTGTTATTTCAGGCAGTTTGATGAAACGCCCCACTGTTACCCCGAGCCCGCTAAATGCCTGCAGTGTTCGGCGGAGCCTCTGGACGCCCGTGTCGTCGGCAGCGCGGACACCACGCAGAACTGCTCCGGACCGCGAGGGCGAGGCGAGGCGGCGGCCGGCTGGGGCGAGGCCAGGCGCCGGCCACACCCTCGCGGGTGCCCGGGGCGGGCCGCTGGGCTGGGGGACGCCGCTGGGCGGGGGCGGGGGCGGGCCGGCACGGGTGGGACCTGCTGACGCTTGGTGCCGCCTCACCCTGCACGTCCAGCTGCAGGAGGGGATGTGTCCTGACCGCGGGCGAGCCCCTGGCCGTGTTTATTTCCTTCCTTCCTTCCCTACCTGGGCGTGTCTATCTGTCTGTCTGCTTCCACCCCGCCCACCCCACCCCTGGACGCATCCCCCGCCCTCAGAAGGGTCCCTCCCTTTATCGGTGCCCGCTGGGCTTCGTAAGCAGCTCGCCGTGCGCCCGCTGCCGTGTAAACGTCCGGCTTGCGTCTCTGACCTCTGGCTCCGGCTCGTCAGGCCCAGGCGCCCTCCGCTCAGCTGTCAGGGGCGGCACCCGCTCTTTCCTTATGCCAGGAAGTGTACCCTGATGTGGACAGGCTGCCCCTGCGGGGTCCAGCCTCCAGGGAGGGCACTAAGGCGGCCAAATGCTGCTCGGTCCGGCAGAGCCTGTCCCCACCGTGGGGGAGTGCTCCCCAGAGTGCGCCTTGGACCTGCCCCCCTCACCTGTCTCTGCGGGGAGGGGCGGCACTTGCAGGGCCTGGCAGGCCCAAGTGGGGTGCTTGGGCCAGCTCCCTGTCACTGGCTGGCCAGTTGGGGTCGAGTGCCCGTGGCTGTTGGTGATGGGCGCTGCTCTGAGTGCTGGGCGGGGGCAGCGGCCCATGCTTGGCACCGCAGTGGTCCCCACCGCACGGGTGAGGGCAGAAGCCCAGAGAGGGTGAGCAAGTCCCTGTGGCCGCACAGCTGGGAGTGCCCGCCAGGGCCAGCCCGGGAGGGCTCAGAGCCCACTGCCGACAGCGCGGCCGGCTGCCTGGTCCGTGGCGCCCCAGCAGCACCCGAGGGACGCCAAATGTGAAGCGGGGGCGGCTTGGAGTCTGCGGGACTCGGGCTGGCGTTGAGGGCAGGGGGCCCGCTGGTGAGCAAGGGTCTCGGACACCATGGCCTCTGCCACCCCTGAGGCTACCGTGGCTAAAATGTGTCTTCGGCTGGTCCTCCCAGCGCAGACTGGCCGCCCATCCAGCCTCTGCCTGTGCGCGTGGGCCCCCCGCAACCCGCCGGCCCCTCCCCGAGCCTTTGCTCAGCTCTGCAGCCTGGAGACACATTGGCCTCTGCAGCCCCACGCCGGCTGCCCCCACTCCCGGAGCCCCGCGCCTGCCCCCAGGGCCCCCGCCTGCAGGCAGGCAGCTGCTGCGCCCTCAAGCCCGGCCGCTTCTCCCATGCCCCATGGCATCGAGCGCTGAGCCCCCCGGGGCTTTCCAGCGGGGGCTTGACACATGATGATGTGGCGAGACAACGGGTCTGCAGGAGCAAGCTGCATGGCTGCGGGGCCCTCACATCAGCCCGGGCGCCCGGCCCCCGGAGCCTAGGGGCGGTGTGCAGGCGGCGTCCTGGGCCTGCTGGTCCAACTCAGAGGTGACGCCAGCCTCAGGCCCCCGTGGCCGCAGCTGGACTCTTCCTGCTGTGTGACTGGGGTGCGTCCCTCACCCTCTCTGGGCCTCATTCTCAGTCTGGCGAGTGGGGCCGACAGCAGCATCGTCCGCTCTCCGGGAGGAGCAGTGCAGGGGGTCCCTGAGAGGGCAGCAGCAGAGGGCGAGCAGAGAGGGCGGCAGTCACTCCCGGGCCAAGCCTGGCTCTGGGGCCCGCAGGGGCCTGAGCATGTGCGTTTCTTGCCGCACCCGGAGAAGCAGGAGGGGCGGGAGGGTCGTGGGGCCCTCTGAGCCGGTCACTGTGCCTCCAGGTCTCCTCTGACCTTGTGCGTGGAAAGCCCATGTGACCCCCCTCCACACAGGGCAAAGAGATGTGGGGGATGCCGATGCAGTGCGTTTTGGGGGGGTCTTCCCGTGCTAGGTGCCGTGCTGGTCCCCCGACCCCTGCAGACCTACTGACCTCAGAGCTTGTGGCCTCCGGGGCTCGCCCAGCAGGGAGGACAGGCACGTGCCCGCCTCCTCCTCCTCTGTTCGCAGCCATCCGAGGTCACTACCCTGTGCCGGCTCTGAGCGGGTTGGGACACGTGGCGGGGCGAGGAGGGACAGCACCAGCTGTGGAGGGTCTGGGGACAGACTGGACAGATGCAGCCTGAGCAGGGCCCAGGGGCCTCGCTGCACAGAGTGCAGGCCCTGGGAGGGCTGCGTGGGGAGGGGCAGTCGCGAGCAGGGGTGGGGTGGGGCAGAGGCTGGGGAGCAGTCCAGGAAGGATCCAGCAGCCAGGCTGACCTGCCGGCCAGTGCACCCCCCACCCAGGGGCTGTTTTCTGCTGCCTCTGAAGCGCCCAGGCTCAGGCAAAGTTGCTGCTGTCTGCAGTCCAGGGCTGCTGGGGGCAGCTGTTAACGAGCTGATAATTTTCCTCCACGGAAACTCTCTGTCCCGTGCTCCTGGATCAGCACATCTTGCAGGTTTAAGAGTTCCAGGCAGGGGGAGGCCGGGGGACTCCTTGATGCCTGGGGCAGGAGCGGCCACCTTGATGGGCCTGCTTCCCCACCATCAGCTAAACGAGCTCGGGAGGGAGCGCTCAAGCTGGGTGTGGGGTGGGGGGCGCCGGGGAGGGAGGGCAGCAGGAGCAGATCGCCCCTGATTTGGGGGGTTCTTTGTCTCCTGCTTTCCAGACATCCCAAACCCAGTGCTTTTCCAGGGCACAGGCCTGGGGTCGAGGGCTTGCTTGCTCATCACTCCCCCCACTCAGCTGTGCGTGAGCCGTGAGGGACAGGTGGGCTTCTCGCATCACACAGGGGGACACGTGGAGACCTGGGGGTCCACTCGCCCCTCCAAGCTGCTCATTGCGGCGTGGATCTGCATCTGAGCTGAGGCTGACCTGCTGTCCAGTGAGCTCACCTCCCCCGGCCCCTGGCCCCGGCCCCTGGCCCCTGGCGAGTCTGCCCGCCTTCCCTCAGACAGCAGGGCCAGCGGCAGACGCAGATGGAGTCAGACCTGGTTCCAAGCCTTTTGTCGTGATAAGTCATCGTGGTGGGAGGAAAAAGGCAAAAGGACAAAGCCAACCTCCGCTGCTGGAGCTTCCCTCTCAGCAAGCTCCTCGGAGGACGGTCGTGGCCGAGGGCCCAGCCGGGAGTCTGGCGACAGCCGCCTTCCCGGGCCCCGGAGCCGTGTCGGCGTGGCCGTGTCCCGAACAGGAGCTGTGAGGTGCTCCCGGCCCATGAATCACGAACAACAAGGACACAGCCTTGGTTCTTCCTGCACCAACAGCACGTTACCTAATTCAATCATAAAACGGAAGAGCAGGTCCATTTGTATAATTCCCCGGGAAGACGCGCAGAGCTTGGCACGCGCGGTGCTGCCTGCGCGGCTCTCCCCGGCAGGGCGAGGCGCCTTTGCTGGAACAAGGGTCGAGCAGAAGGGACAGAAGCCCGCAAGAGGACGCGTATTGAGGGGATCTTTTAATGCCTCGCTGGGATGGTTTGTTTGCAAATGGTCTGCAAGCTGCTGACAATTTGTGTTTCCCAATTGGTGGGACCCGTCGGCAGCCGTGGCGATCGGCCAGGGCAGCGCCTGCCTGTTGCTGCCAGGAGCTCCTTCGCCGGCCCGGGGACCAGGACCCCAGTTAGGTGCAGACCGCTCCTGAGTGCCACCTTAGTGTGTGTCCCATGCAGCCCCCCTCAGCCCCTCGGGAGGCCACCCCACTGTGAGGCAGGCGCTGTCGGCGGCGGCCTGCCACCAGACATCTGGCCAGCCCACGGCTGCGGGCCGGGAGGTGTCTGGGTTGGCTGACGCGGCCTCTGCAGGTTGGGACGGCAGGAGTGTCAAGTGACAGACAGAGGGGCAGGGGTGGGGGGGCTCTGACACACCCTCTGTCCAGCAAGGCGCTTCCTTTAGGCGTCCCCTCTGCTCTCCCTGGATAGACTCAGACCACCCTGACGGCAGAGCCTTCCCTCTGGGGTCTTTCCCCAGAGAAGCAGCCGCGGGTGGGCGCAGGGCCGCAGGGGCCCGGGAGCTGCTGAGCTGGTGAAATGACGGAGCCTCTCCTCCTCCTCCCCTCGCCGTGGCCCCTGACTGCGTCAACACGGTGCCTGAGCGTCGGGTGGCTGTCGCCGAGTCCCCCGAGCTGGAGGGCTTAGGACAGCAGAAACACCACCTGGCTCAGCAGCCTGAGGTCGGGGTTCCGGGTGTGGGCGGGGCGGGGGCTCCCTCCTCTGCCGGCTCCTTGGCCTGTGGTGTCCCCGCCGCCTGGCACGGCTGTCCCTGTGCCCCGGCCCCCTGGCCCTCTGGTGCAAGAATCCGTCGCTGCGTCGGTCCCTGCCACTCGCCTCGGGGATCTTTGCCAAGTCCCTTTCCCCAAATAAGGTCACGGTCAAGCCTCGGGGAGGTAGCAGGAATTGGTATTGGGGGGGCTGCATCCAGCCCAGTGCAGCCTCGTCAGCCGTGCGCCTGTGTGGGCCGGGGCGCCGGTCCCTCCTCCTTGCTCTTTCTGGAAGCCCCGGCGGCCTCTGCCACCCGCAGGGTAGGGACGAGGAGGCTGCGCTCACGGGGCGGGCGGCCGAGCTGGTGTCCCGGGCTGGTGGGCTCCCGCCTGGAGTCCAGCCCTGGGCCGCCCCAGCCTCCTCGCCCCGCCGACGCGCGCGGTGCCCGTCCAGGCTCTTCCTGAGTGTGGGCGCTCCTTCCTGCCTTGGGCCCCGAAGGGCCCGTCCCCAAAGGAGCACCCCACGTGCGGGGACGTGGCCCTGGAAGTAAACAGAGTGGTGACCCTGAACCTCCTGGGTCCCTCACACGCTGACGCGCCGGCCCAGCCTGAGGCTTCTTGTCAGCAGGTGCCAGTTAGAAATTGATGCCCTCCCTGGCGTCCCCCCGCCTCGAGGCCTGCAGATAAGAGGATCTGCAGCCGCTGGTGTGCCCAGACCTCATCCCGGACGTGGCACCTCCCAGCCACGCTCCGAGGCCAGGCGGGCCCAGCCCTTGTCCAGGGCGGGCTGAGCTGTGCGTTTGCCCCCGTGACCTTCTGGAAGTCGCCGACGTCCGTCGCTGGCTCTGTCTTCCTGCTCGTGGGGGCGTCTCCACTTCTGCAGGGGGATCGGGCTCGCCCAATCAGCGCCTTGCTGGCCTGGGGAGTTGCCTGTCTCCAGGCGGCCGGGTCCCCCAAACAGGAGCCCCTGGAAGTTTCAGGACCAGAAGGTAGATGCCGTCGGCAGCCGTCCGGCCCTCCCTTTACACCCGGCGCTTGGCGCCCCCCTCCTGGGAGACGGCCGAGCACGTGTCTGTCTCTGAGAACCCACTCGACAGCCAGAGGAAGGTATTTAATTTTTAAAACCGTGATCATAGCGAGAATGTGGGCTTGAGGCTCGAAAACCTCTGGAAATCCGCCGCGGGCACTTGCCACATAGCAGGGGATTTATTTAGGGAAGCCACGGATCATCTTTGCAATCTCCCGTAATTATCTGTTTTCTCAGCTGGTGCTCAGAGGTGCGTCTCCCTGAGCCCAGAGCGGGGGCGTGTGGAAGCGCTGGGCGCCTTCTGCGGGCCCCGCCAGCCCACCCGGCCGTAGAACACTGCCCGGTGCGGGGGTCAGGTCCTGTGGGGCAAACTGGCTGTGGCCTCTGGGCTGGGGCCAGGCGCCCCGGGGCTGGTGTGCTGGACGTCTCCCCCGAGGCCGTGGTTTCACGGTTGGGGACATGACGTGTGATGTCGCCCCGGGGTCCTCCTGGCGGGGACGGGGGCTGAGTAATGCTCGGCGAGGCCAAGAGTTGACGGAGCTTGAAGGGATTATGGCAGAAGCGTCCGCCCTGCATCGGCAGGGAGGGCAGAGCAGGGGTGTGATAAGCCACACAGGCCCGGCTGTTAGACGCTGGAGGAAATTATATGATGAATGTCCTCGCTCGAGAAGGGACCAAGCCCAGTGTTGTCAGCACCATGGAGAATGCAGGGGCCATCCCTGTGAGGATGGAAGCGCAGACACCACCCGTCCACTAGGCGTTTCCCACTCACCAACTACCCATCCATCCATCCACCATCCATCCATCTATCCATCCATCCTCCATCCACCATCCATCCATCCTCCATCCACCATCCATCCATCCTCCATCCACCATCCATCCTCCATCCATCCATCCACCATCCATCCACCATCCACCATCCATCCATCCATCCATCCTCCATCCACCATCCATCCTCCATCCACCATCCATCCTCCATCCATCCATCCACCATCCATCCACCATCCACCATCCATCCATCCATCCATCCTCCATCCACCATCCATCCTCCATCCATCCATCCTCCATCCATCCTCCATCCACCCACCCACCATCCATTCACCATCCACCATCCACTCATTCACCATTTGTCCACCCACCTGTCCACCATCCATCCTCCATCCATCTGACACACGTGTGGAACCTCTCTGTGCTTGGTGTTGTGGGGCTGGGGATACGGACCATCGTCAAGGGGGGTGTCCATCTAAGGGTTGCAGCTCTACGTGGAAGAGACGTTTATCTCAGGCCTGGGGATGAGACACAGGCAGCGTGGATGGGAAGAGGCAAGTAGGGGCGGATCTGCTGGACAGGCCAGGAGAGTTGGCGAGAGAGGGACTGTCAAGCCCAGCAAGGCTGGCTGTGGGGAAACCCGTGAGGGGTCGGCGGCACGGGGTGGTGGCGGAGGTGTTGGGGCTGTGGTGTGTGTGGCGTCCCCGAGGAGGCCGGCCTGACTGGAGCGCAGCTCCCTGACCCAGTCACCCAGGCGGGTGCCTTCCTCCCAAGTCTGGTGAGGCTGTGGGGGCCTCTCCGTGCCCGGGGTCCTGGGGCACACCCTGTGCTTACTGGGGAAACTAAGCCCTGAGGCTGCGTTCTGGTCCGGGGTGGGGTCAGAGCGGAAGGTGGGGTGCTGGGGCTCCATCTCAGGAGATGCTGGAGGAGAACCTGTGGGTTGACTGACCCTCCTGGAATCTGGGAGGTGGCTGGGGCATCTCAGCAGGCAGAAAGCCCCAGAAAGCTTTCCAGATGCATGATGCAGATGCATATGGGGGCAGGCTTAGGGGCCTCCCTGAGGATTCCATGCAGGGGTGTGGGGGAGGGTTGTGTGCAGGGGTGTGGGGGAGGGTTGTGTGCAGGGGTGTGGGGGATGTCCTGTGCAGGGGTGTCTTGGGGGGCTCTGTTGGGAGCCTTCACAGAGCAGCAAGGCCCGAGTTCTTGCAGTGTCCTCTCAGAGGGGCTGGTGCTTCCTGTATCCCCAAGGCAGGGCCCCCCAGATGCCCACACACCCCCAGTTGTCCCTGAGGACCATTGTCTTTGTCCAGTGCGCAGGCGTTGCCTCTTAGATGGACACAGACAGGACCTGCTGACCCTCCCCTGCGGGAACTGGGTGCCCCCCCCCCCCCCAGGCCCTCCGTGGGCCCTGCCCCTCAGACTTACCCCCACCAGGTATAAGGGACTGAGGATGGTGACGTGCAGGGCGGCAGTTTGGGGTCCCCAAGACCCTGGGGTGCTGAATCGACTTTGTATGGCCGGACCCGCCTCCCTTTTGTCACTAGAAGTCTGTCTGCAGGTTCAGAAGACCTTCGAGGTCACCTGCCCTGCCCCCTGGAGTGCCCCCACCTGCCTGCCCAGCCTAACGGTGGGTGGAACCCAGGGCCCCGGAAGCGCTGAGCCCTGCAGCTCCTCTGGGAACCGCCTGCCCCCCGCGCGCCTGTGCTGGGGGCTGCTGACCTCCCCGAGGCTGCCCTCTCCTGGGCTTGGACCCAGGCTTCAGCCATGCTGGCCCCTCTGCACCCTTGCCAGCCCCACTTCACCCCCCACTGTTCCTGAGGGTGGTGCCCGGTGCCTGGGTCAGAGACCGGCACTTGGGCAGGGCCAGCCTGGAGGGCAGGGCGGCGCCCCAGGGCCACGGCCGCAGGCTCTCCCCCACCCCTGCCGGCCCCATCGCTGGCCGCCCAGCTGCCTGGGCCAGCGTCCACGCTGCTCCTCTCCAGCAGGCGCAGCCCGGCCTCGGTCAGGCCTCCGTCAGCCTCGCTGTCACTGGCCCTTGCACAGGGGACCCCGCAGGGCCGTCCAGGTGGGCGGCCGGCCCTCCCCTGCCCGCACGGCCCTCCTGGGCCGCCTCTGTCCTCGCCGTGGTCACCCGCAGGGCCCGCCCCTTTGCCTTCTCCTCTGCTCCTCCCGCGGCTTAAAAAGGGCCTCCTGGCAGGCACAGAGCTTTGTAGACACGACGTAACAATGGCAACCAAACCAAAATAGACGGTCCCCCGAGGCGCGAGGGGCTGCGGAGCCGCACGACTCTGCTGAGTTCCCACGTCAGGGACGGAGCTTCCGCGATGAGCCTGGGGTCCCTGGGCAGCGCCCCACACCCCGGCTTCTGGGGCCACCATCCTGCTAGTGAGCGGCACAGCTGCCCAGCGAGGACCTGTCCTCCCCGGGACCTGTCCCTGGGGCTGTCCTCCCTGGGACTGTCCATCCTGGGGCCTGTCCTCCCTGGGACTGTCCACCCTGGGACTGTCCTCCCTGGGACTGTCCACCCTGGGGCTGTCCTCCCTGGGACTGTCCTCCCTGGGACTGTCCACCCTGGGGCTGTCCTCCCTGGGACTGTCCTCCCTGGGACTATCCACCCTGGGACTGTCCTCCCTGGGACTGTCCACCCTGGAACTGCCCTCCCTGGGACTGTCCTCCCTGGGACTATCCACCCTGGGACTGTCCTCCCTGGGACTGTCCACCCTGGGGCTGTCCTCCCCGGGGCCTGTCCTCCCTGGGACTGTCCACCCTGGGGCTGTCCTCCCTGGGACTGTCCTCCCTGGGACTGTCCACCCTGGGGCTGTCCTCCCTGGGACTGTCCACCCTGGGGCTGTCCTCCCTGGGACTGTCCACCCTGGGGCTGTCCTCCCTGGGACTGTCCTCCCTGGGACTATCCACCCTGGGACTGTCCTCCCTGGGACTGTCCTCCCTGGGGCTGTCCTCCCTGGGACTGTCCTCCCTGGGACTGTCCACCCTGGGACTGCCCTCCCTGGGACTGTCCTCCCTGGGACTGCCCTCCCTGGGACTGTCCTCCCTGGGACTATCCACCCTGGGACTGTCCTCCCTGGGACTGTCTACCCTGGGGCTGTCCTCCCTGGGACTGCCCTCCCTGGGACTGTCCTCCCTGGGACTATCCACCCTGGGACTGTCCTCCCTGGGACTGTCCACCCTGGGGCTGTCCTCCCTGGGACTGTCCACCCTGGGGCTGTCCTCCCCGGGGCCTGTCCTCCCTGGGGCCTGTCCTCCCTGGGACTGTCCTCCCTGAGGTCCTGTCCTCCCTGGGGGCCTGTCCTCCGCGGGGCCTGTCCTCCTCGGGGCCATGCCCTGGGGCTGATACTTGCCTCCCCCAGCCCCACCCAAGGCTGTTTCCGAGAGGTGAGTGCGGCAGGGCCCGCTCCGCGGGTTGCTGTGAGAGCGAGTGGGCACGCGGGGTGCCCATCCCTGTGGGGTGCTGCTTGAGGGCCTGCTCCCTCCTTCCTCTCTCTGCTCCATTCTGCTCAGTCCTGTTTCCATAAATATGCTCCGTCCCAGCACACGCTCGTGTGAGAACTTTCCGGAGTTTCTCCTGGCCTGCCAGCCTGCTGGAGGGCCGCGGCACCAGGACACCCCGCTGACGCCTGCACCCCCCTCGCAGGCCCTCCCCATGCCCCACACACCCCAAGGGTCCCTCTCAGCCCTGGTGCCCCCGCGAGCCTCTGAAACCGCAGTGGGCTCACCCCAAAGGGCCTTCACTGAGTCTGCTGTGCCCTGGGCCTGCGCACCCTGCCCCCTCCTCGGCCAGGCGGTCCCTGCGTGAGGCCTTGCTGGCAGCCCCCGCTGGGGTGCGCCGGGCCCCGTGCTTTTCCGGGCCCCCAGAGCTTCCACGCGTGGCCTGACCTGGGAGGAGGCGGGAGGCCATCCCCAGGGCTCTAGCCCAGCTCCTGCCGACGCCCAGCTCCTCCGCAGCACGGATGGTGGCTGGTACGGGCCAGCCTGTGCAGCATCCAGGCCCCGTCCTTGGCCCCCCCTGCAGGGGATCATGGGGTGTGGCCCAGGGCCTGGCTCGCAGATGGGCAGGCCCGGGCCGCTCACTGGTCATGCCCTGAGTGCTGCCCAGAGAGGGCACAGAAGGGACGGGGAGGGACGCTAGCTGAGCCCAGGCACCCGTGGGTGGGGGGCGCCGCAGGGACAGCCAGTCCCGGCCTACAGCAGCATCAGACACACCCCCCACTCCGGGCCCGGAACGGTCCCACCCCCAGAGTTGCCCACCCACTGCTTGTCACCACTTCCCTCCTCCGGATTGCTCAAGGGCACGTTGCCCGGGCAACCAGAACGCCAGCGCCTCGCCATCCTTCAGTCTCCTTCAAGCACCTGCGAAGACATGGAGCCGCAGCCCCCAGCCTCAGAGCGGCTGACTCGGCTCCCCAGCCCCCGGCAGCCCCCGGCCGCTGGCCCCCCGGGGGCGTGGGGTCCCCCGGACATGGCGGAGTGACCCCAGGCACAGGGGAGCCTCGCAGGAGCCCAGCTCCACGTCTTCACCCCACAGTCCTTGGCACCCGTGATGTGCCCGTGTCCGCCGTGTTTTACAGGCGGGGAAACTGAGGCACAGAGCAGGTGTGCTGCCCAAGCCCACACAGCTGGCAGGCTGCAGGCCCAGGGTTAGCCAGACAGCTGGCCCGGCTCCCCAGCGTCACCGCCACCCGGGGCCGCCTCTGGATCATGTGCAGAGGGACCGTGGAGAGCTGTGACCCGGGCACTGCGTCATGTCCACCACCTCCTGGCCCTCGGGACAAGCGGCTGCCGCCCCCTTGCCGGGCGTGGGAACAGCAGAAGCAGCAGGCAGAGCTGCCACCTCAGTGGTGGGCGCCGGGCGCCTTCCAGGAGGCTGCTCTGCAGGAGGCCGGGGTGTCCCTGGTCACCTCCTGTCCATCCCCCACCCGTACCCAAAAATAGCTGCAGGCGTTGCCAAGTGTCCTTGGGGGCAGGGTCACCTGGGTGGGAGCCCCGCGCCTCCCAGCGCCTCCCCCCATGCTGGTGCCCGGCTCTGCTGGCTGGTGTGAGACCAGTGGGGGCCCCTGGGGAGCAGCACCCAGCCTCTCTGCAGCGCCGCTGCGCAGGCCCGGGCCGTCGCCACGGTTACCACGACGGAAGGCGGGGTGCACTCTGCCTCTTCTGGCACGTTCCCTCCTCCGTCTAGGAGCCTCAGGACGGCTTCCCGAGCAGAAGCCCCAAGTCCCCGTCTGGGCTCAGGGTCCAGGCGCCAGGCCCTGTCACCCCGGCCGGGCCTGCGTGAGGGTGAGGTTGGCGCGTCATGGGGGTGCGGGCGGAGCTCCCACCTGCAGGGCTCCAGGAGAGGGGCCGGCCTTGCCGCTCGCTCTGCTCCTGGAGGGGCCTGGCCCTCGGCTTGGGCTCCAGACCCGCTGGGAAGGCAGGGGCCGGGCCAACGCGTCCCGTCCTCCAGCCGGGCTGTCCTGCTGCCACGGGGCGCGTCGGGCACCAGGGGTGCTCAGGTCGCTGCCACTCACACTCCTGGGATGCCACGGTGCTCCCCCCCCTCCAAACAGGGGCTGGGCCTCTCAGGCCGCGCGCCTCCCGGTGCACCCCGAGTCAGACCTGCTTTGCTAGAGGAGGGAATCCCAGAACCTTGTGAGTGACCCTCCTGCTCCGAGGAAGGCGGGTGGCCAGAGGTGCTGGCGGTTTCTGTCCCGCGCACACGAATGGCGCCTTCCTGCGAGCCGCGGTCCCTCCTGAGCAGGGCCGGGCCCGCCGGGGACATGGGACCCTGCACTCCTGCTGTTTTTCTGTGAAATTCTTCTAAAACGACAAGTTTGTTCAAGCAAACAAGCCAGTACAAGTGGGGTGGGCTCTGGAAGCATCTGGGCGGGGAGACCCCCGCGCCCCCCAGGGCCCAGGTGCAGGGACGGCCACCTTCCTGGGGGCCCGGGGCGGTGCCAGAGCAGGTCGGACTCGGAAGGCCCAGGCGGGACCAGAGCACATCTGTGTCCGAGCCTCCCGCGTCCCGGGTCTCCTGAAGCCCGACATGCCCGCGCCTGGCGAGGTGCCCACGTGTGTCCTTGCCTTTACTCACGCCAGACGGCTCAGAGCACAGCCTCGGGGCTGACGCCAGGCTCTTGTGAGTTTGTTCCCTCAGTCTCCGAACTGTGTTTCATGGCGTCCTTGGCGGCACGAGACATGTCAGTCCGGCGGAGCCCGGCTTCTCCAGTGCTGGCCGGCAGGCTTCGTGCGTGAGGCAGCAGCGGTCACCCCGCGAGGCTGTGGCTGGGCGCCTGCCCTCGTCTGGCCGTCACGTCACCTCATCACTGTGAGCTCAGCCTCCGCCCGGCGTGAGGAAGGGATCGGCTCGCTGCTCTGGCGCGTGGCGTTCGGTCTCCCCGCGGCCTTTCTCCCTTTCTTGAAAAGAATATCTTTCCTGTTGAGTGATCCTGGTGCCCTGCTCAGAAATCAGTTGACCCTGAGTCTGAAGGCTTCTCTCTGGACACGTGGCTGTTAACTGCTTGTCACTTATACAGCCGGGAACGGTGCTCCCTTCCCGTAGGCTTTATCACAACCCACGGTGTGAAGAATATGTATTAACCCGAGGGAAACCTCGTCCTCGGCCCCAGCACCGGCTGCTTCTTGGAAGGTGGGGGGGGGGCCTTGGAGGCCACGTGAATGATGGACAAACGGGTTTGCAGAGCGAAAGCAGCCCAGCCTTGCTCAGAGCGGCTCCATCAGGGGCCCCTGGACCTGTGCCCTGAGCTGTGCAGAGCTCAGTGCCTGGGGTGGGGGCTCGGCCACGTCACCGCCTGCGAGCGGGCCATGGGGCTGTGGGCGGGGCGGGGCTGCAGCCGCCGTCGGGCCCCGTGGGCATCCCATGGACCAGGTTCCTCTGGGCTCCCGCGCCAGCCCGGCCCGGCCCAGGGCTCAGGTGCTGACACCTGCCGCCCGCCAGCCCCCTCGGGAGGTGTCGCCCTAAGTGGAAGGGCTGCCTTTGTCTCCCTTAATTGACAGTGATTTTCTTCTGCAGGAAAATATACAGAAGGTAGCGAATTGAATCTCAATTTGCTGAATCTTATTAAACTGTTCTTGGGGAAAAAAGGATTTCAATAAAAATTTAAGAGGGGAGAGACGGCAGAACCCTGCAGACTAGGAAGTAAAGCGAGGCTCCCGGTCAGGCAGCAGTGGGGGCGTCGGGCGCCTGTCCTCGTGGGGCCGGGTGGCCTGCCCTGCGCGGGGCGTGGACGTGGTCGGTGCTGAGCCGGTGGCCGCTCCCAGCGGGGTCACGGGCGTTCGGCCAGGCTGCAGGGGGTGCAGCTACCGGGGGCCGGCCCTCGCTCTGCTCCTCCTGCCTCGGGCCTGTTTGGGGGTAACGCCACACACCCCTCCTGGGGCGTTGCCCGCAGGCCTGGAAGCTGCCTGTCCGGGCGCGCCCTTCAGTGTCTGCCGTATCCGCCGCCTCTATTCCGGGACTTTGTCACCGCGAGACACCCCGCCGGCCCCCGCGGCCGCCCCACAACCCTCTCCTCTCGGCCTGCGGGTTCTGGGCTCTTTAGCCGTGGACTCGGACGGGGCTCCCCAGGGCTCGTGCTTGGTGCGACCTTTCCACGCTCAGCCCGCGGTGGGCATCAGCTCGGCCTTCTGATGACCGACGGTCCAGGGCCCAGCTGGGCGTGCCCGGGTCGCCCTTCAGCCCACGCCGCCCCTGTGTGCTGCTCCGATCGCTGTTCACATCCGGCGTGGCGCCTGCCCTCCCTCGGGGCCTCCAGAGCCATGTTCCGCATCCAGGGGCCTGAGGGTCCCTGGAGTTTGGGGGCAGCTGGCCTCGGGGTGAGCGGTCTGCCCGGCTCTCCGACCTCCCCCGTGGGCATGTGGCGGCCCCGGTCAGCATGGGGCAGGACTGAGAGCCGCCTGCCTTCCTGGGTGATGGGCCTGGGAGTGGACCAGGGGCCTCTGGCTCGTGAGGGTGGAGCTGGGGCCCCAGCCTGTGCTGAGCAGGGTCAGAGGGCAGGGCGTGGGGGGCCGTGGGGGTCTATGTGGCCCCTTGGATGGTGCGGGAGGCCTAGGCCTGCAGGGACCGGGCCTCCCGGCCTCCCCCCGCCCCCGCGCGCCGGGCTGCTGGGGTGGGTGCAGCCTCCGTCCTGACTCGAGCCCCCGCCTCGCGCTCTCGCGGGCCCCGCTCGAGCGGACCCGTCAGTCTGAGAGGAAGGAGCCGGACCTGAAGAGGGAAACAAATCAAGCTCTCCCGGCATTTGCCATCGGTTGGTTTTTCTGCATAACAGCTGGGTGGTGTGGAGATGAGAGGGTTTCTATGGTAACCAATTACAGCTCATGATTGGTGAAAAATGACAGAAATATCCTGTGTGTGAAGTTATGCTGGGGCAGGCGGGCAGGCCCAGGCTTAGGTGCTGCGGTTTTAATTTCCTGGGGAAATGTTTCTCCAAGTGCTGCTGCCAGGCGCTACTTGTGGCTGCTCTTTGTTCAGCCGGCCTGCGGGGCCTGCGGGGCCGCGGGGCCTGCGGGGCCTGCAGGGCCTGCGGGGCCTGCGGGGCTGCGGGGCCTGGTGGGCCTTCGGCCCTCAGATGCACCTGCTCGGGAGCACTGGCTCCCTGGGGGCAGACTCCTGTCCAGCACGCGGCTGGCCCAGGCGATGCGCTCAGCCGTCCGACTGTCTGAGCCGTCTGCGGCCCAGAGGAGCCCTCGGGCGGGGGAGGGGAGCCGGTGCTGACCCACATTCTGCACGGGGCGCGGGCCTGGCCCCCGCGCCCGGCTGGCTACGCAGATCTGCACGCGGGCAGAAAGTGCGCGGGCATCAGCAGAACCAGCAGCTCCTGATTCTGCAGCAAAGCACTTTCGTTCTGATTAAAAAGCTGGGGCCTCATTGTTTGGGGAGGAGTCCTTGTTGGTAATTAGCGCTCGTTAGCCCGGGCTGCTTTGCTGCCAGCTCCTGGGTCCATCTCTGCATCCGCGGGAAGGCGGCCCGCATGTGGGGCTCCGGGTGGAGCAGGAGGCAGGGGGAGGACGCACTCGCTCTCACCACACCTGTGCGGGCAGACGCACAGAGACGCTCACCTTGCCGCACACACGGGCACACACACGCAGACACAGGGTACACACAACACATGGGCACACACACAGCACTCGGGCACACAAGCACATGTACATAACCACACACATGTAGACATGTGCACACGTGCAGGGCACACACAAGTACATGTACACACAAGAACACATGGGCACACACGCACAAGTGCACGCACAGTCGCATGCATACAGGCACACAAGGCATGGCACACAGTCACGCACGTACACACAAGTACGCGTGCATGTGTGCAGACATGGGCTCACGTGCACAGGTGCAGGGCACACACAAGCACAGACAGGCACACGCCCACACCAGTAGTCACACACACCGCTCACACGCACTGACACGACCCACTGCGCCCGCACTGGCACTGCCTCAACTCTCACCCTCCCTGCACACTCCCTGGCACACACGCACGGACACGCAGGCACACGCCGCGGAGACGCCCGACTGCGCAGTCACCCACGCTCACTATTTATTCCTCAGAGGCGCCCGGTGTCGGTGCGGGAGCTGCAGACGTTTCTCTGGGCCCAGTTTTGAGCAGCCTCGCAGGCTGGCAGCTCTGTGCCCGCACTCCCTTGCCAGCCAGGCAGGGTGTCCCCCCGCACCTGCTGCGGGTGAGGAGGAGGAGACAGCACTTCAGAGCCCCTCACAAAGGTCCACGGGGAGGCGGGAATGGCCCCCAAGGAGGCCCTGGGCGAGGGGCAGCATCCCCAGCGCGTCCTGGGCAGCACTCCCCGAGTGGGAGCCAGAGGCGGCCGGCACACGCGCTTTCTGGGGTCCACGCCTCCGTGAAGGGCATGTGCCCAGCACAGAGAAGGGAGGAAGGTGGCCTGTGGGTGCTGGGCACCAGGACCCAGCAGGCCCCTCTGTGCCCCACATTGCCTGGGCAGCTAAGCCCCACGGTGAGTGGGAGCCCCAGGAGGCGCGGTCAGCTCGCCTGGTCACCCGCTTCTGGTCAGGTCATGTGTGTGGCGGGCACTGGCCCTGGCCTGGGCCTGGGGCCCCTCCGTGTCCTGGCTCTGCCATTCCCCACCCCGCGTCCTCCTGGCGCCCCCTGCGGGAATGGCCGGCCTTGGGGG
Organism: Talpa europaea; assembly: GCF_964194135.1. Lineage (NCBI taxonomy): Eukaryota > Metazoa > Chordata > Mammalia > Eulipotyphla > Talpidae > Talpa > Talpa europaea. Next base: position 1,575,339 of record NC_140076.1, read on the forward strand.
CCCTTTGTAAATGACGGTGGGGGCTTCTGGGACTTGGTTTCCCTCCCCAGCAGTGGCCAGTGTCCCGCGACCCCTTGGAGGACACTGGGGGCAGGGGCAGCCTGTGGGTGGGCGAGGGGCTGGCCCTTTGGGGCGCTGGTTGGTGGCCGGCACCTGGCGGCCCGTGGCAACTTGGCTCACTCGAGCCACGCGGGCCCCTCCCCTTCGGAGGCGGGCTCGGCGCCCGTGACGGGGTGCGTGTGTGCTTTCTCGGTGGGGGGCCAGCCGCTGACCACTGCCTCTCTGTTCCCACAGTTCCATGTCCATCCGCTGGCCGGGCTGCGCCCTCGGAAGCCACGCTTGGATACTGATAGCCATGTTTCAGCTCGCCCTGGACCTGCCATCCTGTGAGTCCCTGGGGCCCGGCCCTGAGCTCCGCCTCCTGCCGCGGCCCAGCCGGCCACCCCGCTTGTGGAGTCTGAAAAGTGGACAGCCGGCGCGGGTCCCCACCCCGGTGTGGAGCCCCCGGCCGCCCCGCGCCGAGCGCAGCCATGGACAGATGCCAGCCCCCCGGGCCCGGCGGGCACACAGACCCCGGGACCAGGTGGCCGCCCTGGTCCCCAAAGGGGGGCTCAGCAAGCCCCCAGCTGCTGCCAAATCCAGCCCGGCCCTGGGCTCCTCGTCCTCCTCGACCGCCGCACCCGGCGCCGGGGCCCCCACGGACCCGCAGGCCCTCCTGAGGAGGAGCCGGAGGCACGTGCAGGGGGCTGCCTTCAACTTTGACCTCCAGGGCGGCAGGTCCACCACCGAGACCGAGTTCATCGCCTGGGGGCCCACGGGGGAGGAGGGAGCCCCCGAGTCCAACACGTTTCCAGGCGTGTTCGGCCCCACCACGGTCTCCATCTTCCAAACGCGCAAGTCCACGGTGGCCACCACCACCGCCGCCACCACGGCCACCTCCCTGACGTTGCAGACTAAGGGGGGCACCGAGCCCCTGGGCCCCGGGAGCAGGTTCCCGTTTGGGGTCAGCACAACGGAGCCTTCCATCAGCCCCAGCAAAGACAGTGGCGTCAAGCCCCCGCGGATTCTGGGGGAGACCTCAGGTAAGCTGCCCCTTTTCTGGCTGGGTTGGCTTGGGGGTGTGGAGCTGTGTCCGGGGATGCGCCGTGGGTCTGCGTCCCAACGCAGAGGTGGAGACAGAAGGGGTTGGATGAGGGGCCTCTGGGAGAGACGAGGTGTGTGTCCCCCGAAGACAGGCTGTGCTTGAGAAGGGGGTGCCGGGCCCTGGCGCTGGTGGGAGGAGATAGCGGCCTTAGAAGGGGGTGCTGTGCCCACCGGGAGGGGTGGCCAGGCCCCAGCGGAAGGGGTAGCCCCCTCCTCCAGCACCAAGTTGTCTCCTGGGCCTTGCCGGGGCCTCCCCTGCTGGCGTCGGGCCACGTGGGGTCTTCAGGCACTTCACGGCGGGGCCCTGTGCGGGCGGGCGGCTGGCCTCGGCTCAGGACTGGCAACTGCAAGATAAACTGAAGCCAGGGGTGGGGACGTCCGCTGGGTCTTTGCAGACACCCCGACTGCCCAGGCCGTCTTTCCCCGAGACGGGGTGCAGGTGTTTGGAGATGGAGCGGGGAGCATTGCCCCCCGCTCCTGCCCGCCAGTCCCTGGATTTTCTCTGGCACCGTCCTCAGCTCTGAAATCTCCTCTGCGTAGTTTGTTTTGCTCTTTGGTTTTGACCTCATCTTCCAATTGCTCCAAAAACAGTGTCTTTTGATCGCCCAGCTGCCCTCGCCCCGGTAGCTCCGGTGTGTGCCCGGCTGGGCCGAGGGGCGTAGAGTTGGGGACCCCACGTTCCCAGCCACCTCCTGCTCCCTCCGCCTCTGCAGCCCGCTGGTGCCACGGGCCCGGCGCCGGCCACGAGGCCTCTCAAGCAGCCGCGTCCACTGACTTCACGGAGCGGGATCCGGGTCCAGGGGCGGGCCGGGGCCCCGCGCGGCCTCTCAGAACCCGCCCGGGGCCTGCGCGCCTCCCGCTGCCCGCAGCCAGCCCGTGCCTGGGTCTCCTTCCCCGCGGCGGGCGGCTTTTGTTCCGTGACCCACTTCTTCCCTCACGCGGGCGGGAGGACGCGGCTGTCACCACGAGCCGCCCTTCCCCGAGCACAGCGTGTCGGTGCAGGCCCAGCTCCGCCGCGGCTGCAGGGCCGGGCCGGGGGGCCAGGGCCGGGCTGCTGGGGGCCCTGTGGGGCGTCCCCGCCGCCTCCCCCGAGCTGCAGGCAGCCGCACGCGTCTCCTGTGGCCGCCCCGGCAGCCGGGACCAGCTGTTTTCCCTCCATGAAGCCGGCAGCCACCGTCAGCAGAGAATCCCGGGCTGCGTTCATTTACTGTCAGCTCCGCACACGTCACTCAGTCTGGAGACACGGATGAGGACACAGACTCCCCATTTATTGCAAATTACATTTGTTATTACTAAAGTTAAGCACCCCGGCCAGCGTTATAAGGCTCAGCAAATTAATTCACAGTACATTGCGTGTCGCTAATCCAACTCGACAGATGCTTATCTTGGAAAAGATTTATGGTTCTTCATAATATAATCTGGTGCTAGATTAATTTGTTTAGCAAAACAAATTTAAAAGGGGGAAAATATGTGTGTTTGCTTCGAATGCGGAGAGGTGGCACTTCTGGGAGGCCGCACGGCGGGCGCGATGGCGCAGCCGGGCCGCGGCTCCAGCCGGGACGGGCAGGCGGGGACGCTCAGCTCGTCTGGCCCAGCCCGTCCTGCTTGACCGAGCCCGCGGCGCCGAGAGTCCACGCGGGAGCAGTGCGGGCAGGCGGCGCTGAGACCAAGCTACCCACGGGGGTGGGGTGTAGGAAGTGGTGGGCAGAACCTGCTAAGTCAGTTCTCCTGCCCCAGGGGGTCCTTGGAATGAGGTTTGGGGAGCTGTGAGTTTTCCTTTGGCTCCCTAGACACACGTTTACAAGGAGAATGTTCGTTTGCCCAGACTCAGGCACTGCTGGGCGTGGAAAGGGCAGGTGGCCGGGGCTCGGGGCCCCTGACGTCACAGGGAAGAGCTGTGGAGTCATCAGAGATCCTTCTGCAGGGGCCGCCCAACAGGGGAAGCCTCCCCGAGCCGCGGTGCGTGCTTCGGGGCCGCCGCCCTCCGTGCTGGCTGGCCTCGCGTGGCTGTGTGAGCCCGGCCACGGCTGCGCTCTGCCCCTCCGCGGGCGACAGGTCACCATCTTGCAACCTTGTAGCAGTTGAGCTGGTGCCCGCCAGGTGCTCGGGTCCTGGCACAGCAGCTGTGCGCATGTTCACTGCCACTAACACGATGATGATGGAGATGGTGATGATGGTAACGGTGATGGTGATAGTGATGACATAATAACGATGATGGTGGTGATGATGTAATGATGGTGATGGTGGTGATGATGTAATGATGGTGATGGTGGTGATGATGTAATGGTGATGGTGTAATGATGATGGTGGTGATGATGTAATAATGATGATGGTGGTGATGATGTAATGGTGGTGGTGGTGGTGATGATGTAATGATGATGATGGTGGCGGTAATGAGGTGATGGTGGTGATGTAATGGTGATGATGTAATGGTGATGGTGGTGATGATGTAATGGTGGTGGTGGTGATGATGTAATAATGATGGTGGTGATGATGTAATGGTGGTGGTGGTGGTGGTGGTGATGTAATGATGATGACGGTGGTGGTGATGAGGTAATGGTGGTGGTGGTGGTGATGTAATGAAGGTGGTGAGGTAATAGTGATAACGAGGTGATGGTGATAATGGTGATGTAAAGATAACGGATGTGATGGTGATGTCATGGTGATAGCCATGAAGGTGATGACGACAGTGGTGGTGAGAGCGGGTGATGACAGCAGTCACCCCCTGCTGACTTGCAGCCTCTGGGTGTCCTGTTATCGGTGGGGTCACTTGTCCCCGCCTTGGCCCGCGCGGAGTGTGGGTGGTGCTGGCCCGGAACCGGGGGGTTGGCCCGGAACCGCTCGGGTTCAGCAGGTGTTGCACTGCGGCGGCCGGGGCTGGTGGAGGCTGGCCGGCAGGTGGCCGGCGGTTCACCTGAGGTCAGGTGGGGGGCTCCCGGGAAGCGCCGGCCCCGACAGTCCCCTCGCGGGGGTGTTCTCAGTCTGGCATCACACAGTCTCCCAGGAGAAAAGCAGAAAGTCGCTTCCTGGGCTTTTTCTCAACACTCGTGAGAGCTGTGGGGGTGGGGGCAGGTGACCTCGTGGCCGCCTTGTCCACTGCGGGCCTTCGGGGCTGGAGGTGGCACTGCGATGCCCTCTGGAGCCTCGCATGGACGTGTCGCACGCAGCGCCCACAGCAGGGTCCAAGAAGCCCCTGCAACATCACCGCTGTCAGTCAGGGCCTCCCACGAGGGCCATGCGTGTGTCCGTGCCGCCCGGGATGCAGGGGTGGACGGTCATCCCAGCCCTGCCCGGTGGGGCCTGCTCGCTGTCCAGGGACGGCGTCCATGCTGCTTCGGCCTTGCCGCCGGGGCCTCGGTGTCCTTCAGGAGTGTGGTGTGTGGGCACCCGGCGCCAGGCCCGTGCTCTGTGGAGCTGGCCTGCAGCCCTAGGCTGATGGGACGCCCGCTGGGTGCCGGGAGGGCGGGCGGGGGCGGCCGAGCCGGGGGCACTCGCGGCTGAGCCCCTTCGAATGAACTTGCCGGGTGTTTGCTCCCGGGGCGTGAGTCACCCTTAACTTAAGGATATTTGCAGCAAACGACTCATGGACTTCAAAACTTTGGAGAAGCTTAACGGGTAAGAGCATCAACGCGCAAATGAGCGTATGGCACGGGGGCGCTCGGGGCTCTCTGCAGGGACTGCGGGTGGGGGAGCCCCCCAGGCCCCTCTGCCTGTGCCGGCAGCGGGCTGAGCTCCCCGGGGCGCGAGTGCCCGCCCGCTCTTCCCGGGCTCCATCCTCGGCTTCTTCTGGGCCAATTTCCAGGCTCCCGGCTCCCACTTAATTCACTTTGTGCTTCTAAGCATCTGGGTGCCCCCTGGGCCTCATTCTGGTTCTGTTGCTGTCGGGGCCGGAGGTGCTTGATTCCTGCAGCACCGCAGCGGGGCCTGCGCTGACAGGCTGGCCGGCACCGGCGGCTCCCTGGGCCCTGCCCCGCAGCCCCGGGGCGGTGCGCCGGCTTGGCCTGCCTGGGGCCTGTGGGGTGTTGCTGGGGCTGGGGTGCCAGGGGGCCCGCCTGCAGAGTGTCCCACCGCGGGCGCACGTCGCTCAAGGGCGGATTAAGTGCTGATCCGGATGTGCCGGGGCTTGAATTCATCTAGTCTCGGGGGTGCCGCTAAGCGCGGGATTAAATATTAGAACATCGTGTTTATGCATCTCATGTGCCAATGTCAGAGCCGATGCTGGGGCGTTGCCAGCCGTGGGAACACCAGCTCGTGGTGTGAGGTGACGCGCGGGGGCCGGGGCACAAGCTCGCCTGGCGGTGTACATCGTCCTCTGGACACGGGGGCCAGCGGAGGAGGGGACCGTCCGGCAGGGCTGGCCAGGCCTCTTGGAGGGGGCCTGAGGCTGGGTGCTGATGATGGGGGTACAGGCAGGGAGGCCAGCGAGATCGAGGGTGGGGTGCGGGTGGCTGCGGGAGTGGACAAGCTCCAAAGCCCAGAGGCCTGTGTGGTAGAGGGAGCCGGGCCGGGGCCGCCCCTCACCTCCTGGCTTCCAGCCCCAGCGCTGTGCGAGGGGTAGGACCCGTGGGGCCTGCGTTCCTTCTGCCCAGAGCTGGAACCGGCTGGGCTTGCGTCCCCTCCTGTGGGGCATCGGTGGAAGGAGAGCGCAGATGGCCATCGCCACTCCACGTCCCCTTCCCGGGATCGGGGGCGGGGCGCCCTGCAGGTTCCCATGGCCGTGGTCGCTGTCCTAGGCAGGGGTGGGGCTGGTTGAGCCAGGTGGGGAGTCACAGTCCACACCCCTTCCCAGGGCCCAGCTGCGGCCCTGGACCCTAGGGTCTGGCTTTGCTGCCAGCGCGGCTGCTGCCCTTCCACACGCCGTTGACGGTTCACCGGCCCCGCTTGGTGAGGGGCGGCTCCGCGGAGGGGGGTGTGCCTCGGGTCTGGTCACTTGGCAGGGTCTGGAGCCGCAGGCCAGAGGCCGGAGCCCAGGGTCCAGTGCGCAAGGCTGGCCCTCCCGAGCCCCTGAGGTGTGCCCGTGCTTGCAGCGCCCTGGGCTCACGGGGCACGTGCTTCCCTCCGTCTCTGTCCACATCCCCCTCTTTATGAGGACAGGGCCAGCCCGCTCTCGTGTTAACTTGATGACCTCTGCCGAGGCCTGGTCTCCGAATGGAGGCCTGTTCACACGCCCTGGGGGCGAGGGCGCCGCATATCTGGGGAGGACAACGCTCAGCGCTAGGAGGGCCCCTCCTTTCTGGCACCCCGTCTCCAACCAAACAGAGCCCTTCTTGGTGATCCCTGGGAGGCCCTGGTGGCTCCCCAAGAGAGAGCCCTGGAGGCGGCGGGGCGCCGGGGGGCAGGGAGGGGGCCCCGGGGCAGCCGACGTTTCTGGAAGTCGCCGCGGGCGTGCGAGGACGGTTGAGCACCTGCTGGCGTGCCGGGACAAGGCGCGTGTCTGCCGCCGTGCGTGGGGCAGAGGTTTCCCGTGAAGTTCCGTGTTGTCGTTCACTTTAGCTTTTGGGAAAAAATAACTCACCAGACACGGAGAAATCTGGGCAGAGCCACTCGGCACAGGAGTCGGATCCGCCCCCAGCTCCCAGCCTGGCGCGGGGACGGGCATGGAAGCTCTCACCTGCCGCGCCGTCGCTGCTCGTTTTTACAAATTTGAAAGAAAAGCGAAAACACACGCGCTGCTCTTCCCGCCGGGCGTCCTCGCCGCGGATCCGTTCCTGGAAGGCTGAGCTGTCGCGGGAGCCGAGCGGAGCCTCCCCGCGCCACAGCCAGCCCTGGCGCCCGGACCCCAGGCGCGCCTCCCCGACGAGCTGGGGCAGACAGCTCCCCGGGGGAACACAGCCTTTCTGTGCTCGGGCGCTGGGCCCACGCCTGCTGGACCGAGGCCGCCGGCTGCCCAGCAAGAACGGGTGTCCCGAGCGGTGTCAGCGGCAGCGCGGAGCTGGGCCGCGAAGGTTGGCAAAGGAGAACAGACGCTCCAGTGACGCCAGCCCCGCCCCCGCGCACGGGTGCCAGCTGGATCAAGCTGGGCCTGCACTCCTGGCCGCCTGCGCAGGGGGAGCGTGTTGCTGTCCCCTTGGCTGTCTCCTCAGTCCCACTCAGAGCTCGAACTCTTGCAATTAAAAGGACGTTGCAGATGCTTTTATTGGCGGACATTTTTTTTAACGGGAACTGGAGAGCTGACACTGGCTCAGATTCCTTTAGGGCCTGTCCGCCCGGCAGGGCTGCATCCTGCTTCGCCGTCCCGAACGCCCCGGCGAGGCTGGGAGGGTGTCGATCAGCAGCCGTCCCACGGTTCACTTTCAAGCACCGGTTCACTTGTCGGTCACTCCTCAGTGCAGGGGGGCAACGAGGAAACCGGGAGGTGACCAGCCGTGGCCTTGGGGTGCTCCGCCCGCGTCGCCACAGCCAGGCCAGAGAGACGCTTGAGGAGGAGACACGGTGGCTTAAGGCACGTGGCCCAGAAGCCGAGCTGGTGCGTGGCGGCCCCCGCGCCCGGGTGAGGGTGGGGCCGAGCTGTGTCCTGGCCGCGCTGGGCTCCCGGGAGAACCGTCTGCCCCTGCCTGCATCCCCGCCCTCCCGGGGAGGTCGGGTTCTCCCAGCATCTGTTTGGAGAGTGTGAGGGGGTGTCACCTGCACCCCCGAGCCCCCTCCCTGGGTCCTAGCTTGCTGTGACGGGGGCTGAGGGGCGGGGTGCCTGTCGTTGCCCTGGCCCCCCACGACAGCGGATGCACGGAGGAGCCGCTGCGTGCGCCTTCCCCACCTGGCTGGAGCCCCACGCCCACAGCCTCTGCGCGTCCAGGGACGCGCCTAAACGGGAGCCTGAAGGGGGCTGGTGGCGCGGGGCCCTCGGGCTGGTGACAGAGGAGCCCGGGCGGCCAGGGCCCCTGCCAGCTCCCCATGGCCTGTCACTGCTGGGCGTCACCCGCGCCGAGGCGGCCCGACCTGCCGCTGGTGCTGGAGGGAAGCGCCCTCAGTCCTGGCCCCTCCGTTCCGGCCCCCGGGGAGGCCACCAGCCTTCACCCCAGCCGGGGGCCCCCAGAGTCTCGCTCTGTGACAGGCAGCCCCACCCCTGGAACCCCAGCAGGAGGGACCCATCAGTGCGGCGCCAGGGCGGCCCCCGCAGCCCCCAGGCCTGGAGAACAGGCGCGTGACTCTCGGCTAGTGACACCTGCTCGTGTCCTGACGCTCCAGGACCCCGGGGGCCGTCCCGCCGTGGACCCCGCCCCGGGCTGCTCCCTGTGTCTCCTGGGACCTGAGCCCCGCAGATGAGCTGATAGGGTTCCAGACGCTTCCGCCCGGCGGGGTGGCTCCGAGCGCCTTAGCACGGCGAACAATTAAAAGCTGTCAAAACGCTTATTTTCCCCTTGGAGGTCTCCTCGGGATTTCCCGCCCCTCGGTGTGGTGTCCCTGCCCGGCCCGCTCCCTCAGGATCTTGCGGACGGAGCCCCGGGGGGTGGCCCAGCCGGGACTGGCTCGGGGGTTCCTCAGCTGCCCGGCAGCCTGGACGGTCCTCTCCAAATCCTGGCTTCCGAAGCAGCCTAGAGGATGGGGTGGTGCTCCCCGCTTCCTCCTCCCCCCTCACTTATTCCGGCAGACTGCTGCCCCCACGGTCAGCGGACCCCGTCCTGCCGCCTGCAGCCCAGGGGCAGCTGCCCGCCGGCCCGGAGGCCCGTTATCTGGTTCTGGAAGCCCCAGGCCGGCTCCAGAACCCCAGCAGGCACGAGTGCTGGGAAGGGCCTGGCCCTGCAGCCCCGGTGACCGGCGAGCCCCGCCCCGGCCGGGGGGCCAGGAGAAGGCCACCGAGAGCCCCGAGCCCAGGGCGGCTCCTGGCGTTCGGATGAGCCCACACCCGCCGTCGCCGTGGCGGAGCCAGAAATAGAACGCGGGAGATCTTGCTCTGATTTCTCGCTCGTAATTCTAGGGCAAGATGCCCTTAGACTGTGGAGCCGCCGAGACGGGGGAGGGGCGCGCGGGTCACGCAAGGCCTGCGGGCGGCCGGCCGGGCCCAGTTAGCCGCGCTTGTCAGCGAGCGCGTCCAGGGATGACCCGCGCAGCCGGGGAGCGAGGAGGCCCCTCCCGGCCGGCCGGGCGCCCTGTCCTGCGCGCTGTGATGGTGACCGAGCGGGGCCTGGCGGCTGCATCCCCAGCCCGCAGGCCCCCGAGCCCTGGCTTGTCCCCGGAGGACAGAAGCCGCAGGGGCTGCCCTGTGCGGTAGAAGGTGACCCATCAGCCCAGCCCCCAGCAAGGGCTGACCCGGCCCCGCCCGCCCGCTCGGCTGGCCCCAGGCCTCACTCCCTGGAGCCCGGGCCTGAGGACGCGGCGGCTCTGGGGGACAGACGCCCAGGCCTTGCTAGGCCGTGGGGCAGGGGTGCGGGGGTCCGACTGGCCCAGGGTCCCACAGGCTGGGCTTGGGGCTTGGACTCGGTTTTAGGGCACCTGGGCCTCGCCTCCTTCAACCCTCTGGGAGCTCCTTGAGCTACAGGCGCTTTTAAAACTTTGCAGATTGGGAAGTGGCTGAAGCGACTCCGGCGTCTGTGCCAGGACCAGGCTGGCGGCCGAGCGCGAGGTTCCCAGGGCCGGCCCCAGCCCCCCCCCCCCCCCCCCAGGAGCTCCCAGCTCAGCTGCTCCTGCCCAGCTCCTGCTGCTTCTCCAGGGAAGGGCAGCTCAGAGGGTTGGGGCTTTTGAGGAAAGGTGGGGGCAGAGCTGCCTGCGCGGATGGGCAGCCCCTGCTCCGCGGCCCCACAGCACCCCCAGAGTCCGCCTTGTGAAATGCTGGGGCCCGGCGCGTCCTCACACCGGAACCACAGCCTCGTCCCTGCCCAGGCTCAGGCCACCTTGGACTTGGGCAGAGGGCCCGTGGACGCTGCCAGCGCCACGCTGCGTGCTGACCTTGGGGTGTGCTCAGGCGGACGGGGGGAGGTGGCCCTGCAGGGCTGGTGCTGTGGGGCCTCATCTCACCTCCCGGTGTCTGTGGCCCAGGGCGTCCTCTGCTCCGGGACCCTGGGGTGGGCCCCCACCCAGGGTCTCAGATGCCCCTCGTCCACCCTCGCCGTCCGGCTCTCTCCGGGGCTCGGCCCTCTGCTGTCTGGATGAAGGAAAGACGGGGCTCGGCTCCCCAGCTGCGCCTCTGAGGAGCGGGCAGGACCCACAGCCTCACCCCTGGTGCAGCAACAAACCCCAAATCACCCCGTTCCTGGGAGGTGGGAAGGGTGGCTCCGGGGTAGAAGCCGGGGTGTGGGGGTGAAGGAGGCTCAGGGTCCCAGACACCCCCAAGGTGAGGCGACCAGCGGGCTGGGGTCTGCTTAGTTACCCTCTGGGGGGCCTCACTGCTTCTTGCCCCTCAGCCCACACCTCCGCCTCCTCTGGGATCCCAGTGGGTGCCCCGGCTTCCTGGAGGGCCTGCCCCCCACCCCAGTGCCTGAGCTCACTCTCCCCTCTGTTCCTGCAGCCCGGGGCCACCCCCGAGCTTCCCCAGTGACCTTCCTGTCTGTCCACAGCCTCGGGCACCCTGCCACATCCTGGGCTCAAGGGGAGAGCTGGGCCTCGGCTCAGCTCCCTCCTGCTCGCTGCCCCGTCCTCTGTCTTCCTGTCGCCCCTGTGACTCGGGGGCGGGGGCCGGGAGTAAGGGGCATGCCAGCCAGCAGGGGTGGGGGCCAGAGGAGTGAGCCCCTGAGCAGAGCCAGACCGGGGCTGTGCCTGCTCAGCACATTCCAGCTGCGCTTGACCTTCCTAGAAGCTGCTCGGCCCAGTCACTCCCCTGCCCAAGAACTGTCAATGGCTCCCCACTGCCCCCCAAAGCCCAGGCTCCCCAGCAGGGATTCAGAGCGGCCACCACCTTCACTCAGGCCTCCAGGGACCTGCCTCACCACCGCTCTGCTGTCAGGGCCCCCCTCCATGGCCTTGACTCTGCCCCCAGCACCCCAAAGCCTCTGACCGCCACTCCCCCCACAGCCTCGTGGCCAGAAGGTCCCTCTTCCTCCACGCATAGGAGGCCGTTCTGTGGACCTCACTCCCTGCACCGCTGGGCTGGGGGGTCAAGCTGGGGCATGAGCTGAGATTTTGGGGGGGAGGGCAGAGCAGAACATTTGGCTAGCACTTTGGGGGGATCTGATGACTAGAAGAAGCTACGGGGCCTGCACAGGGGCGACCACCCCATCTCTGTCTGGGGGGGTCTCCTGGCTGCTCTGTCTGGGCGACCCTTCAGGGCTGCAGGGGTGGTGGAGGCGGGCAGGACCGCAGGGAGGAGCCGCAGACCAGGGTCAGTGCTGACCGCGGCGGGAGGAGGCCGGCTGGAGGCTGACCTGGGGAGCAGCCCGAGCTTCAGGGAGGCCGTGTGACGGGCCTCGGGGTGCAGGCGTCGGGGACCTGGTTCCCCCAGTGCAGACCCTGCTGCCCACCCCGCCAGCCAGGCGCCCCCCGGAAGCCAGGGTGGGACGAGTCTGGGGTGACACCGGCTCGTGTCTGCAGGCCGCAGAGCCCATCCGGGCCGCCCTCCCGGCCTTCAGGGGGACAAGTCAAGAAGCTGATTTGATTTGGAGCAGAATCTTCAGTCAGTCCCGGGGGACGCGGCACGGCCGCCGCCTTCCTCCTCCGCGCGTCTCGGCTGCCTCGGACGCAGAGCGACCCGGGCCGCCGTCTCCTTAAAGAGAGCGTGGAAGGGGGCAGCAGGCTGGCCGCTGGGGGCTCCCCCCGTGGACCCTTGACCCTGCGGCTTCGGCCCCCGGCTGGAGCTCGGCGGCGGGTTTGTGGGTTTGCTCTTGAGCACGACTTTTTTAGTCACAATAAAGGACCCGGAGCCGCTCCCGCGTGAGGACCGGGGTCTGCTCTCCGCGCCGCCCGCCTTCCTGGCAGCGGCCGCAGCAGGCACGCCCGGTCCAGCACAGGGAGCGGCCAGGCCCGGGGCTGCAAAGAGGGCGCGTCCCGGCACGCACGGGGCCCGGTGTCCGGCCAGGGCGGCGCAGGGATGGCGGGGCCGGGGTCGGCCTGGCACGGGCCGCGCATCCGCCAACAGGGGACGAGAGCAGGAGCGAAAGGTGACGACCCCGCGGGTCGGGGCGCGGGAGGGGCGGCGGGCAATCCCGCGGCGGCACAGGGGAGTGGTGTCCACGTCCAGGGGCTGTTGTGACAAAGTGCCGCAAACTGGGGCTTAGAACAACAGAGCTGGGCCTGTCAGAGTTCTGGAGGCCAAGCTGGACGCGTGGGCAGGGCCAGGCTCCCCCGGACGCTCGGGAAGGACCTGCCGCTGTGCCGGCCTCTGGAGGCTGCCGGCTCTCCTGCCCCTCACCCGCCGTCACCTCCGCTCTGCCCGCCCGCCCTCTGCTCACAGGCACAGCTCTCGGCTCTGGGCACTGCGTCTCGCGTGCACCTCAGACCCATTCCAAAGAGAGGCACATTCTGAGGGTCCAGGTATATGGGAACTTGGGGGGGCACCATTCACCCCACAGGCCCGGCGCCGGGCCTTGGTCCCAGCCTTCGCCGTGAGCGGCCAGGCCCGGAAGCAGGGCTGGGCCAGGCCCAGATCAGGAGGCCGGTGCCGGCCGTCCCGGGTGCAGCCCCCTGTGCTCCGTGGGCACCTGCAGAACGTGACGTGGGGACTCCGCACTCAGCTGTGGGCAGACGGCAGTCGTGCACTGCCCTGCGCCCGCCAGCGGCCACGCGGGGCTTCTGTTAACAAGGACATGCGTGGTTTGCGGGGCCCCGCGGGTCACTGGGCTGTAATTGTCAGGATATCAGGCTTGAGCAGTCCAAGGAGCGCAGAGAGGCCTGAGCTCAGAGCACTCGGCGAGCCTGGGGGCAGGGGCAGCTCGTGGATCGGCGCAGGGCTCGGGGAGGGCCCCAGGGTCCAGCCTCTGCAGACACCGCCGAGGCGCTGGCCTCGCCTCTGCCCCTCCCCGCACACGGCCCTCCCGGGGGCGCAGAGGTCAGGTGCCCTCATTCCTTCGCGCCTCATTCGCCCGTTCAATGGCTGCCCCCCAGTAAGCGCCGAGACCCGGAGCCTGCGGCCGGAGGCTGAAGGGTCTCCAGTTGCCCGGCTCCTGTGAATTTGCCTTTTCCATGTTGACCTGAGCCCTCGGGCTCCGTGCAGCTGGGGTGCACGTGCAAAGCGAAGGTCAGGCTGGCACGAGCCCTCCTCGCAGGGCCGCCAAGAACATCCCTGACATGCCCACTCCAGCCGATTGGGGAACAGTCGGCCTCCCGACTTCAACGAGGCCGCGCTGGCGCGGTCCTGCTGATATAATTACGGCTCGGAGGGCGGGAGGGCGCGCTCACTTGCAGGGGGACTGGGATCGGACTGGGCAAGCTGGGGGACTAAATGAAGGGGTCACAGGAGGACAGGGGGCGAGGACACCCAGGGACACCGGGCCCCGGTCAGGTCCCGTGGCTCCGGGGACAGCAGCGCGTGGACACCAAGCACCCGAGTCATTCTGTCAAGGGCAGCAACGCCCAGCCAGGGCTGAGCTTCAGGGCGCGCCATGTGGCCTCACGGGCCGGTCCCGGGGGCCGGACGCGCCATCCCCCATGAGCCGGCGTAGACGCAGTTCCACGTTCCTGCAACGCTTCGTGATTTTTAAAGGGCTCTCAGGTGTTTTTCCCTCTCGCAGATGCACGGGCTGAGAATGTCAGTGATCTGCCCAAGGTCAGTGAGTCAGTCAGCAGCGGAATTATCGAACTTGATCGGCAATCACGGGCTGAGCGACATGGGAGAGGCCCTGGGCCTGGCCTGGCCGGGCCAGGGAGAGTGAGTGCACTTGAGTGCAGGTGCAGGCAGGTGCGTGAACACCTGTCATGATGCCTGCACGCACAGCTGGTGCACACACACACCGGTGCACAGGTGCACGCACACGCATGCACACAGACATGTGCACACGCAGCCCACACATGAGGGAGGATTCTGGGACCAGGCCACATGGCATGTGTCCGGAGCTGGTGGTGGCACCAGGATGTATGATGGGAAAGTGGCTCCAGTGGGGCTTTTAGGGGCTGAGGGAGGGGGGGGTCATACTAAGTGGGGTGCGAATGCTGGACTTGGCAGGTCTTGAGGGGCCTCCAGCGGCGGAGGGGCCAGACCCTGCCTCTTGTCAAGCAGGGAGCCCTGAGACAAAGTCTCCTTGGAAGGAGCAGCAGCCGCCCAGCAGGACTCCCAGCTGCAATTTCCCTCCAGGCTGGAATTGAAATAATCAAAATAATCAGATGCAATCACGCTTGGTAACAATGTGTAACAATAACAATGGTCGAGGGAGACACCCTCCAAGGCCTGGATTTGTTGGAGAGTCTCGGGTGACAATTTCTAAATTAATTGTTCCAGCACCCACTCCCTCCCCCTTCAGCCTGCACCCAGAAGCAGCATGGGACCCCAAGAGCAGAGGGGTACAGGGAGGAGTCCAGACCCCCTCTGGGAGGGGGCAGGCGTCCAGGCTTCTCTGTGTTCCTCTCCAGCACTGCCTCCCGTTCCAGCCTTGCCAGTGGGTGTAAGTCTGGGGTGCTTGGATTAGGGAAAATAAAGCCCTGTCCGGGTTGAGATGGGGTCAGGGGGTTGCCCTCCTCCGTGGGCGCGCCACACCGCCCTCCCGCCGCCAGGCTCTGCGCTGCGTGTTTCCCTGTCTGGGTCCCTGAGTCCCTGCCCCACTCTCCCGCCTTCCCGCCCAGCGGATCCCAGGTGCAGCCCGTGCCCAGAGCGTGGCTGGAAGGCCTCCTGCCACTGCTGCCCTGGGGTGGGGCGAGAGGCCTGGGGGACGCCCGTGTGCTGTCGAAATAGTCAGATGCCAGCGGAGCTCCGGGCCAGCAGAGGCCGTGACCACACTGGCGGCTGAGCTGGGCGGGTCTGGCCGCCTCTGGCCTTCAGAGGGTGAGCAGCCCCTCCATGCGTGCATGTGTGGGCGCCCGTGTGTGTGTGCACCCGCGCATCCGTGTGTGTCCAGGCACCCGTGCGTGCCCATGCATCATGTGTCGGCGCATGTGTGTGTGTCATGCAGGAGTGTATACCTGTGCACCCGCGTCTGGGGGGGGGGCTTGGCCAGCTACTTGGAGCAGGGCCGGGGGCAGAATGGGGCTCAGTGCCCGTGTTTTGACAGCTAACGAGGCTAAGCCTTTCTCCTCCCTCAGGACGGGCCATTCTGCAGGAAGAGGGCGCTGCTGGGGACCCGGCTGGAGATGGCTGGGCACTGACTGGGGACCCGGATGGGGCTGGCTGGGGCCTGGGGGCTGGCTGGGCACTGGCTGGGGTCTGGCTGAGAGGCACAGTCCTGGCCTGTCCACGGTGGGCGAGTGCGCACACCGGGTGGCGGGACCTCATTTCCGCACGATCCCTTTCAGTCCAGCCCGGAAGGGCTCACCGAGGCCCCTCTGCGCTCCATGCCTTTGCTGGGGGAGAAGCCCCTGAGGGTGGGGCAGGTCCAGAGGGTCACGCCCAGTCATTTGCACAAGGTGCGTCCACTCTGGATTTGCTGCGTCCTCCAGGATGGGGTCCCAAACCTCTCACCTCTCCAGGTGGTAAATATCGTGGACTTTGGGGCCACCTGCTCAGCTCTGCAGCCAGATGGGGTAAAGGGCCTGGCGGGCCATGTGCAGGAGAGTCGGGCAGGGCACTAGGGAGGCCGGGGCCAGAGATCAGCTTTCTGATCTCTGCTTCAAGACCTTGAGGTTCGATGGCGCCCACGGCAGGTGTAACTCGGCATGGGCCCCTCCCCACCTGCCCGCTGAGCCGGAGTCGGCCCTGAGCGGCCGCCGGGAGGTCTGTGTGCGGGAGGAGAGCGGGGTGCTGGGCTGCCGGGGGCCGGCCTGCTCTCACCCGGGCTCTGGCCCCGGGACCTGCATCCTCTGAGCCAGTCCTCCCAGGATCCTCTGCCCGTGAGGGAGCTGAGGTGGGAAGAGCTTCCAGAAGCTGCTGTGAGAAGTGGCCACAAGCTGGACTGAAGCAGCAGGAATTTCTCCTTGCTGTCTGGAGGTAGACGCCCGACATCGGGTACCCGTGGGGATGACTCCTTTGGTGGCCCTGGGGAGCGGGCCCCAGCCTCGCCCCCGGCTTCTGGGAGCTCCGTGGCCCTGTCGGCCTCTCAGCAGGCAGCTTGCGCGTTGCCCGTGTTCCTGGGGTCTGGCTTCGGGGGCTCGTGGGGCCACACTGCAGCCTGCGGGGGGCAGCTGGCAACTCGGCGTCCGTGGCCACCTCTCCCATTGGAGGCCACAGGTCCAGGTCTTTGCTCCTGCCATCAGGAGGCCCTGGCTGAGGAAGCAGCTGCATCAGCACCGCCCCGCGCCCACCCCTGGCCCTCGAGTCCGCGGCCATCGCCGAGGCCAAGACCACCCTGCGCGGCCCGAAGGGGCCTCCCTGGGCCGGGGCCTGCAGGGCAGCGGCCTGTGTTGGATGCAGCTGCCTTTAGTAGGACGCTCGTCCGGACCCCGAGATGGATTACCCACGTCCACATCAATCTCCGGGCCCTGATCTTATTACCACCACCACAAACACAAGCATAAAAGCCCCGCTGATGGATGCGGGGCGCGGCGATCCATCTGTCCCATCCATTATTCCGGGGTGATTTTTCATTATCTGATGGCAGCTGATTCCTGGCACATCAGTATACACTGGCAATTACCAGGAGCAGAAAGAGCCCCTAAATTAGCAGAACAATAACACCTGTCGGGAAGAGGCAGGCGCCCCTCACCCCACCCCCCCAGCACGCGCGCCCGCGGGGCCTGCATCAGAATCACAGGGGAGACGGATCCGGTGTTGCCCTTGGGAGCAGAGGGGAGACGGGCTTTGGCTTTTTCTTGCTTTTCTTGGGGGGAGAAGAGGGTTGTTCTGTGGGGTGGCGTCCCTGACCCCCGGAGCTGGGACAGACACCTGAGCCACGGCCACGGCCCCTCGGGCTTGTGGACAGATGTCCCCGCCTGCGTCATCTGGTGCCCGCCAGGCCTGTGCGGAGGGGCGCCGCCTGATGGGTGCTGGTCGAACGGGGTGAGGACGGAGGCCCGCTGGGTGCCCCCCGAGGAGGGCGGGTGGCGAGTCCTCTCAACTCCCTGGTGCCATGACCCGATCTGGGTGTCTTCCCAAGGGGCTGTAATGGAGAAACTTGAGGTGGACGCGTGGCTGGGATGTTTCTGGGAACCACGGGGGCCGGGATTGCTAGAACTCCCCCAGTTCCCATTCCAGAAACCAAGAGCTGTCTGGTTGGGCCCTCTGGGAGACCTTCGGGGCGCCAGCTCTTCTCAGGCCCAGTCCACTGGGCACCGGGCTGCTCGCGGTGGCTGACCTCATGGGCTGGAGGCTGTGGCTGGCTCTGAGGCCCCCTCCATGGCCAGTGGACACGGCAGAGGACAGCGAGCCGTGATGGTGGGCGGAATGGTCAGCCCGAGCCCCAGCTTTCACCAGCTGCTGAAACAGGCCCTTCCTGCTTCACTCACAGGCCAAGCCCCCGCCGGTCACTCCCCTGACTCAGGGGTCTGACACCACAGCCCTGGGGCCGGCTCTGGCTGCTGGTTCCGCAGATGCAGCTTGACCAGCATGCGGTAGGTCTGCTGCCCGCGCCGTGGCCCTGGATGCCCACGCCACATGGTGGGGAGTCAGCCGGAGTCCAGCCGCCCAGAGCCCAGAGCGTCGGCTCCTCGGCGAGGTTGGCCCACCCGGGTCCTTGAGGGGCTTCAGGGAGGAGACGACCCTGGCACCGGGGAGCATGGGGTGGGCTGGACGCCATCTCCCTGCTCTTGGGAGCCCACCCCTCAGAGAGGGCCGTGCCAGGCCCCCCGCGACTCCTCTTCCAGCCGCGTCCCGCCACAGTCGTGCCTGCGCCATCATGGCTTTGCGTCCCAGGCCTCTCCGCAGCCCTGGTGGCTTCTGCTTGGGCCCAGGCGCCCGCCAGGCCCAGGCTCTTAGGCTCAGACCGATGGCTTTGCCAGCGACGTGTGCACAGGGCAGGAGGAGGGCACGTCCACCAGTTCACTCCCGGAACGTGGCCCCTCCTGAGCTGGGCCTGCGGTCGGCCCCTGCCCTGCCCAGCAGCACAGCCTCCCGCCCTGGCTCGGCCGCCACCACCGGCCCCAGACCGGACAGGCGCGGAGAGCAGGCCGAGCGTGACTGGGCACGTGTGAGGCTGCGTCCCCAAGGCCCAGCTGCCGCCGTCATGCGCCCGGCGATCTCAGCTGGTGGTTAACCCACATATCATCGCCTCCAAATCTCCATTTGGCAAGTTGTGGGGAGAAATGTCACGCAGAAGGCAGGGGAAGGGCCTCCAAGCAGGCAGACTTGGGGATTATGTCATTACCTTCCTTCCTGCTCCCGTTTTAATTTTCTCCTTTGCAGGTTTAGATTGAATAACGTGTCCCCCGGCTGCCGGTGCAGGCTCTCTGCTGGGTGTGTGTGGGGGGGACCCGGGGGGGCCCCCAGGGCTCAGATGCACTTAGTGCCCACGGGCAGGAGGATGCAGCGTCTTGGCTCCCGGCCCTGCCGCTTTTCCCCCCAGACTTGAGCCCGGCGGAGCCTCCGTCCCACAGCATCCCCGCCGGGCGAGCTGGCAGCGGGCAGCTCTGCTGGGGCAGAACCTGGCAGTGCCCAGGACCGCCTCCGGCCCCCCGACTCGGAGTTCTCGCTCAGTGTCCGGCGGGCCTGGCCTCCGCTGAACCGGGCCGCGGCTCCTGCTGTCGCCCCCACTCACCCAGCTTTCTCGTCACCCCCTTCCACAGGCGCTGAGTTCTCTCACTTTGACCCAGAAAGTGACAGGTGAACCCCAAGAAACAAAGATTCAGCTTTTGCCACAGGGATCGAATGTCTGAGAGGCGACTGGCCTGGGGCCCAGAACCCCCGAGAGGGACGCCTGCCTCTAAGAGGGGAGAAGCTTGCTGTCCCCCAGCATGCAGAGGGGAGGGGCGCCGGGTGAAATGAGGGTGACGGAGTCTGGCTCCTGTGATGGTCTTGCCAGGGGCTCCAGAGCCAGGGCACGTCCTTGCGCTGGAGAATGTGCACGCATTTGCCTGTAGCCTTGAAGGGCGCCGTGAGCTCCAGCCCTGAGAACAGGTCCCGGGAGAAACAGGATAATACGGATCTGGGTGTTGCTGCCGCTGCTTGAAAACGCTGCTACCGTCATCACTGTCCTCATCGCTCCGCCGTCCCCACACCCCCCTCCCCGCCCCAGCCTCACCCTCATCACACCGTCGCCAGCGCCACCACCGCTGCATCGCCGCCCTCATCGCCACCGTCCTCAGCATCGCCCGCCGCCGTCACCAGCCTCCCCGCACCACACGGAGTCCAGACCCAGGAGGAGCCCAGGCGCGTCACGTGCGCCCGGCGGGCCCCTGCCTGGGCGAGGGCAGTGTGTGGCGGGAGGACAGGCCTGAGCAGCCGCCCCCCGGGGGTCTGTGCACCTGTCGCCCCCTCCCACTCTGCTCACGGGGGCCGAGCTGGGCGGGGAGCAGCCGCTGGACAGACGGGCCGAGGGACTTCGCGGACGCGCCCTGGCGGGCGAGGCTGAGGGCGGGCCTGGGGGCACGACGGGCTCGCACCACGGGCAGCCGGGCGGTCTCAGAGAGACGGCATTTCCCAGAGGTCTCTAGCGGCGATGCCAGTGGGCCCTGGTGCCCTGGAAGGTGGGAGCAGAGTCAGCCGAAGCTGCTGCCGTAGGTAGCGGGCACTGAGCGGCTGTGCCCCGAGGATGGGCCGTGGCCGGGGTGGTCAAAGCGGGCAGGTCTCGCCTGCAGCGGGTGCTCTGTGAGCACTTCCCGGGCAGCGGGTCAAGGGGCAAGCGAGGGCCGTGACGGGCATGCGTGTGCGCAGTGGTCCCGGGAGGGCCCAGCCCGGGGCTCAGGGCAGGGACCCCTCAAACACCGGGTCAGGCTGAACCGGCCGACAGCTGGCCTCCCGCTCATGCCAACTTGGAATCATTAGCGCCGCCCCCACGAGGCTCATACTCAGTGGAGAGGTAGCAGCTGCTGGAGACTGTGTCCTTGGGAGGCCGCCAGGAAGCGCACACTCTGACGCCCTCCGGGCTGGCACCACACGCGCTGTCCTCGCCCCAGCCCTCGCGCGTGGCGGCGGGTCCCTGCGGGGCACGGGTGCAGGGTCAGTGCCGGAGCAGGAGCTGCGGTGCGGGCCCCCGGCAGGGCTCCCTGCAGACCCTCCCGGCCTGGTCGCCGGCCCTTTGGGTGTGGTTCTGGCAGGAGACCGGGCCAGAGCCAGGCCTTACACTGCGGCAGGCAGGGGGCAGTGCCCGGGTCCTTGTCCCAGAGGTGTCCGTGTCATCGGAGGAACACACCCGGGGTGGGGACCAGGGTCCCGGTCTGCCTCTTCCGAGTCTGTGGCGAGTGGAAGGTGGCACAGCGGAGGGCAGAGGCGGGCATGGGGAGGGCCCCCCTCTCCCCCATCCTGGGAGGCGCTGGCAGGAGCTCTCGTGGGCTCGCCCTGCCTCTGGAGTAGCCAGTCCCCTCCCCGTCCTGCCGATGCCTCTCTTCACCCCCGCCCCCCACGCAGAGCTCCTTGGGGCTCAGGACTGCCCAGCGCTGGACCTGGGCCCTGACTCCCTGAAACCACATCAGGCAGTGAGCTTCGGGGAGGACTCTGGAAGCAGGGTCTCCTCCCTGAGTGGGGTCACCCCAGCCTGTGGAGTCGCTCCCCCAACTTTCCAATCAGGCCTGGACTGTCCTGGCTCCTCCTGGCCAGGAGAGCCCCTGGACTCGCGGCCCAGCCCCTGAGCGCGGGACCAGCTCCCGCCGTGGTCGGGGGGGGGGGGGGGGGTGGTGGGTTCCCCGGGCTCCTCGGCCAGAGTTCACCTGCGCAGGGGCGGGCTCGGCAGGTGTGAGCAGGACACAGCCACCCCGGCGGGTCACGGCTGGGGACCTGGAGCGGGGTGACGGGAGGCGGGCGCTGGGCCCTCCAGAACGGCAGGTGAGCCCGCCCCGGCCCTTGCAGCTCCCGGGCAGCCGTGCGGCGGGCCCTGCCGGGGCGGGCACCGGGCTCACCTGCTCTCTCCGCTCTGTCCCCAGGTCTGGCCGTCCATCAGATCATCACCATCACTGTCTCCCTCATCATGGTCATCGCTGCTCTGATCACAACCCTTGTCTTAAAAAACTGGTAAGGCTCCTCGGCCCTTCTGGCCTGGAAGTGGGGGGCTGGGGGCTCCCGGGAGAGTGCGCCCCGGGAGCTGTCTCAAGCCTGGCCCCTCGTCAGGGCGGGGGAGTTCCCGCTGCCCCGCAGCAGCTCACGTGGCCCGGGCAGCTGGGCGCCCCGACCAGGCTGGCCCCTGCCCCTGGCCGAGGCTGTTCCCCGAGCCCGGCGTGGCTGCGGCTGCTCCTGCTCTCCCCTCCACCTCCCCGTGGACGCCTCCCTTTGGGGTCAGGGTGCAGTGCACTTCCTGGCTTTGCAGCCGCGGCCGCCGGGCGGCCCCTCGCTGACCAGGCGTCCCTCTGCGGCGTGCGGCGGCCTCCTCCCCCTCGGCAGCTGCCGCGTTTGCTGAACTGGGTCACCGGCTGCCCCGGGCGCCTGCCTTGTCTGTGTCCTCCTGGAGACTGGCCCACATTGGGGCGGCCTTGCTGGGTGTGCCCGCCTGACACCCTGGGAAACGGGGACGGCCGGTGACCCTGCACTGCCGCCGCGGTGCTCTCGGCCCCTCCTCTGGGAACGTGCCTCCTCCTTGAGTTCCAGCTTGAGCCCCGCGGGCGCCCGCCCCCCTCCCCCCCTCCCCAGCGGCTCAGACAGGGTGTCGGGGGCGCCGCCTGTGCCGCCGGAGAGTCGGGGGGTGGGGGGAGGCCGGTCTCTGGTGTAGAGAGGGCAGAGGTGACGCCACCTGCAGAACAGAGCAGGCCTCACCCTCCCCAGCATGTGCTGAGCCTGCGACCCGGGGCCCAGGACTCTCTCTGGGGTAGAGCAGCTCCCTGCAGCGGGCGTCGGGCTGGCGCCGGGGCAGGCGGCCGCAGCATGGACCCCACCGGGCGAAGGAAAGCCCTTCCCGGGGGTCGGCAGCCTGAGACCTGCTGCGTGGGGGCGCAGGCCTCCTCCCTGCTCACCACCCGTGGCCGCCATCCCTGGATTCGCATCTGTCTTCTCACCATGTCTGCGCAGTGGCCTTCCGGCCATCAGGGGCAGGCTGGGGGCGGCCTGGACCCAGGGGAGAGGCTCCTGACCCCTGCGGCCCCTCAGTCCATGCTGAGCAGAAGGGGGAGAGGAGCGGAGGGACGTCCCCAGATCGGGGGCTCTCCTCTGAGCTACTGTCCTTGGAGAAGGTGGGGACTTCAGGAGTGGGGGGTCACCGGTGGTCTCCATCAAATCCCTTGGCCAACAAGCTCGGGTCTCCCGGGAGCCTCTGTGGTGCAGACGAAGGGCACTTTGGGGTGGGGTGCGGCGCGCAGGCAGTTGTCTCCAAAGACCCCACACCCACGTGGGCCGAGGGACACAGTCCAGTCTCGCTGCCTGCCTGTGGGCTGGGCGGGGGTGCTGAGGGCCAGAGCTCCCCAACTTCCAGACTCTCCCCCAAACAAGTACCTAGTCCATCCCAAAATGTCTGGTCAGCCACCCCAGCCCGTCCGTGATGACTTCCCACGAGGGTCCTTCCAGGCGTGGGTGGAGACCGGTCATCACCCGTCCAGTGGGCATCTTGGTGCAGACGGGGCCTCTGTGGGGAGGGCGCAGCTCAGCCCCTGCCTCGCCTCAAGCCCGGATTCCATGTCTGCACCGAAGCCGACCGTGGCCAGGGCGGTCTCTGCGGAGGGGCGGCCACGTGGCGTGGGGTGTCGCGTGACTGGCGCCTGGAGACGGAGGGGCTCCCGCCAGGCCCGGCTCGTGCTGGGGTCGCGGCCTCTGCCCGGCCCACCCGCCTCCTTCTCTTGCAGTTGCGCCCAAAGCGGGAACACGCGCCGGAACAGCCACCAGCGGAAGATCAACCAGCAGGAGGAGAGCTGCCAGAACCTGACGGACTTCACCCCCGCCCGCGTGCCCAGCAGCCTGGACATATTCACGGCCTACAACGAGACCCTGCAGTGCTCCCACGAGTGCGTCTGGGCGTCCGTGCCCGTGTACGCCGACGAGACGCTGCACCCCGCCGGGGAGTTCAAGTCCACGTTTAACGGGAACCGGTGAGCCGGGCCCGCCCGCGCGCTGGGCCCTGGGGGGCCCCGGGCAGTGGGTCCTGGGAGGCGCCTTGACCTCTTCCCCGGTCCAGGGGCACGCAGGCCGCCGGCGGGGAGACGAGGGGCCGGGCAGACGGGAGCTCACATTTCCACACCCATCGAGGGTCCCACGCGGCCGCAGTCGTGGGGGCAGCGCCGGGCGGCCCTGGGTCCCCGGGCAGAGCCTGCACCCGGAGGGCAGAGCCAGCCTGGGGTCGGGCGGCCCCTGCGCGTCCCCAGTCACCAGGGTCCCTCCCCGGTTCTGCCTCTGACCCCCGGCAAGACGTCAGCCAGGAATCTAGCAAAAACGTCAACCCCGACCAGACTCCCGGTTATTAAATGCTCTTTTTATTAATCACGTGTAATCCCTCAAAGAGGACGTGCCCCGAGCCCGTTCCTGGGAACAGCTGAGAAGCCTCGAGTCAGCTGCTCGAGGTTTATCCGGAATTAGATTAAAACATCAATAAGCCATTTTTTTAAGTGAGCTGGCACGCGCGCATCGTTTTGTAAATTAAAAAAAAAAAAAAATCTCCGACGACTTAGAACTCCTCGGATGGAATGAGCAGGGCGCCAGCTGTCAGCCGCGGGGACGCTGCGCCCGGGGTGAGCTCGAGGGAGGGGCCGCGCCTGTCCCGGGCGGGCGGGTATCCGGCTGCAGCGGCCGCGGCAGGGCCTGGTGCTGGCCACAGGCGCTCGGTGCCCTCGGCCTCGCCTGCCCCTCCTGGGCTCCCTCCCGGGCTCTGCCGACTTCCCCGCCTGAGGCGTCCTTCTCGGCTGAGGCACGGACAAGCCTCACGCTGCCCTAACCCGGCGTGGCTTGCTGCAGCGACGCTGGGGGAATCCTCGGTTCCATCCCAGAAGGCCGAGTCCTCGCGGGATGGGCAACAGGGCAGCCGAGCCCTTTCCTGTCCATGTGGGCCAGACCCTGGCCCCCCCAGTGCTTCGCCGTGGGGGCGAGGAGGGAGTGGGCGCCAGCCGTCCATCCTGGGCTGTGGGACGCCCGCCCACCACTGGGTGGACAGCTGGCCGGGGCGCTTCAGAGGCAGGGCCCTCCAGCCACGCTCTGGGGACGCCCACTGGTCTTGGGGAAGGAAATATGGGGGACGTTTCAGAAGTGGGTTCTGCCCTCCCCTGGGTGTGTAGTAAAGTGGGGTGTCCACACTTGCCGGCAGAGACCCTGAGCTTCATGCCTGTCCCTAAAATTCAAAATACGCGTTCTGAGCTGTGGCGGCTGAGATGCCCACCCCGGCCCCTGCTCCCTCCCCGCCCCTGCTCCCCCACGCAGCCCTGGGGGCCCTGTCCCGAGGGCCTCTGGGCAAGGGAGGAGACTGAGCTCCAGCCTGGGGGTTCGGGAGGCCTTCCTGCCCCAGGCCAGTGGTCCAAGCCCAGCGGCCTCTGATGGGCTCTTTGGGCTGGAGGGGCGGCTCTGGGCCGGGCCTGGCGGCCCCTGGACATGCCCCAGCTGTGTCTCCTCTCGCCGCAGACCCTCGTCTTCAGATCGGCATCTTATTCCTGTGGCCTTCGTGTCTGAGAAATGGTTTGAGATCTCCTGCTGACTGGCCGAAGTGTTTTTTACGTCCCGGGGCTGGGCGGACGCCGCGTGTCTACTCTATGGTAGGTGCCTCTCCCGCGGGCCTCGGCGCCGCCCCGCCTCACGGCCCCGGCCGCTCGGGGGACAGGAGCTTGTGTCCACAGGCGGGGACCCGAGGGGCGTCCCTCTCCTGGGCAGAGCAGCTGGCCGGGCGCGGGGACCTCGGTCACACTCGCTGGACCTGCCTCAGGACGACCCCAGCAAGGCCGCGGGCCGCTGGGTGGGCCAGTGCCCGGGCAGCTGCGCGAGACCCCCGGCCCCACGCGGGCAGGGCCAGCGGCCGCCACTACTCCCGTCGCCTGCCTTTACATCGAGGCACAAAGCAGAATTAAAACACAGTTTTGAAATACAAAAGTCAGAGCTAAGAAGACAGCTGCCGGGGAGAAGGTGAAGGGTTGAGACGGCGCCTAATTCGACGCCGGAGCCGGCACCCGGCAGGACGGCTCCCCAGCACCGCTGGGCAGGGGCACGCACGCGGTGGCAGCCCTGCCGACGCCCAGACGCCTGCTCTGCTGCACCCGGCTGGCTGCAGGCAGTGCCCTCGCCTGAACTGCCCCCCAGCACGCAGCTGCGGCCAGGGCTGGCTTTGGCTGATCTGTGTTCCTTCCGGCTGCCGGGCGTCCTGCTCACCCCCAGGCCGTCCCTCCCCAACAGGTCCTGCTCAGCTCTGGTTGAGGTCTGGGGTGAGCGAAATAGGCTGTTACGCCCCCGGCCTCCGTGGCGTCCCCTGCAGCCTTGAACACAGGAGGCGCTTGGGGTGGGAGGGGTGCGGGCCTGAGGGTAGGCACCTGGAGTGTGGCGCGGGCTGGTGAGTGGGCACTTGGGCCTGGAGGCTGAGGCTATAAAGGCAGCGTCACGCAGAGCCAGAGTGTGGGGAGAGCACGGCGGGGCGCCGGCAGGGCCCGGAGACGCGCCAGGGAGCCCAGAGAGTAAAGATATGCGGGGGCTGCGAGGCTCCCAGCCCCCCGCCCTGCACTGGCTGCCTCACCGCAGATGGTGTGGAAAGGTCATGGAAAGCCTGTAAGAGCCCCAAGAGCTCCAGGACGCCCCTTTGCCCATCTGCCCGGAACCATGGAGAACCTGCCCAGGGCCTGCGGGCACCGCACGACTCAGCCCGTCCCGCACAAGGGGACACTCGCCACGGGGCGGTTAAGTGACTTGCTGGCCAGTCGGGCTGGAAAAGGTGTGGTCAGATCACCACCGGGCATCTGGCCCAGGGCATCAAGGTGTCCACACCCCACAGCCCAGTCAGCCCACCTGCAGGGGCGCCCAGAACTCCACCCCGAGGGACCTCGGGTGGCTGCTGGGAGAGGGGCGAGGAGCACTGGCCGGACTTCCAGGGCCCACGCTCGGCCCCCCGTCCTGGACCCTCCACCCGTGGGTCTCCTGTGCCCATGGACGCCTCGTTAGGCCTGAGACTTGCTTCCGGGCCCTGTGGCTGGGCGGGGGACTCCGTCCATCACTCAGGAGAGCCCCCGACACTAGGAATCCGCCCGCAATTAACGCCTGGACGTGAGCATCGAGCAGGGAAGCCAGGAAGATCTCAGATTTACCGGGTACTTATTGTCCCTTAAATAAATAGCAATTAATACTAAAACATTTAATTAAGGTTTAAGAGCCAGTGGAGATATTTATCTCCGGCGTAGCCGTTAAGCTGCTCCAAATGCATTTTTAACGATGATATAGCAGTTGTGGCCACGCGGCCTGTCTACCCACAAGCACATTCGGGGCCCAAACCCGGCCAAGTCCTGTCCCGCCGCGACCCGGGGACACGCCTGGGACGGGGGGCTCGGCGCTCCAGCTGTGAAGGCCTCGCCGTGGCCCTGGACCCGCTGGCTGTGGCCTCCCCCATCCGGGAGGGGACCCGGGACCAGCCGCCGTGGCGCGGGAGCTAATTTCCTGTCGTTTTTCATATAACAAGCGAACTTCAGAAAACCTCATTAGTGTTCAGGCCCTTCCCTGCCAGGCCACTTCATTCCACACGGAGCCTGGAAAGTAATAAAAACTCTTGAATCCGAAGCAAGTGAGAAATAAATCATGTGTTATTATTTTCAAAAACACACTGAAGACATAAGTAATAAAAAAATAAGAACCACACCTGAGCCTTCCTGCTTTGTTCTAAAAAATACATTAACAGAATATCCGGCTTGTGCGATTCAAAGGAACGCTTTCTTCTCAGCGGGGCCGGCCCGGGGCGCCGGGAAGGGCTCTCTGAGCCGGAGCGAGGACCCAGCTGACTGGGAGGGACGCGAGAAACCCGACAGCAGCTGCGGACAAGGCAGCCCGGCCATGGAGCCCCAACCCCACTGTGCGCCAGCCCAGGTTGGGAGCCAGCAGCCCCACTGTGCACCAGCCCAGGTTGGGAGCCAGCAGCCCCACTGTGCGCCAGCCCAGGTTGGGAGCCAGCAGCCCCACTGTGCGCCAGGCCAGGTTGGGAGCCAGCAGCCCCACTGTGCGCCAGGCCAGGTTGGGAGCCAGCAGCCCCACTGTGCGCCAGCCCAGGTTGGGAGCCAGCAGCCCCACTGTGTGCCAGGCAGGGCCAGGAGCCCACGGCCCCTGTGGGCAGCAGAGGGCACTCGTTACTCCGCAGTGAGAATTCAGCCTGAGCCTTAGGCCTCCCATGTCTTTGCAGCCCACGCTTCCTTTCCAGCAGACCTGGGGGGGCCCCTCACGGGGGCCCGTCTCCAGCTGGGGTGTCTTTCCAGACGGCCTGGGGCAGCATGTCCTCCGGGTCCCTTGGAGTCAGTGCCCCGCGGAGCGGCCCGTGCCCCGGTGCGGGCAGCGAACACCAGGCAGGCCTGGGAGAGGTCTCGGTCAGCCTCGGCCTCTGCCTGATGGTCCCTGCCGGGGCCCCCACCTCACGGAGGTGACTCGGGGTGAGGGCAGAGGCCCCGTCCCTCTTTGTCTTGCCCTCGTCCCGACACCAGGTAGAGACGGGTGCCACGGGTCTGAAGAAGCTCCGTCCGAGCGGCCCCACACCCCTCCCTGGGTCGGCCGCAGTCCCCCGGGCGCCTGCCCGCGAGCTCAGGGCCGGGTCCTTCTGGCCGCGTCGCGGGCCTGGGCCAAGCCGCGTCCCCGCAGAGGCCTCTCCCGCGCTCACGCTGCAGGACGGGAGAGCCGGGGCAGGGGCTGCGGAGCCGGAGCGGACGAGGAGGAGGAAGGACAAAGGAGGAAGCGGCCCACCACCGGCAGGACCCCAGGACCCAGCCAGGCACCGGCGTGGACTCGGGCATGGCAGGAGGACGTGTGCGCCCACCGTGGAGAAGGACTGACCAGGGGAGGAGCCGCCGCCTTGACCGTCCTGTGCAGCCCGGATCTCCTGGGAGCCCCGCCCACCATGGGCGCGGCCAGGCCTGAGAGCCAGAGGGCGGCTGACCTCCGTGCTGGGCACAGCTGGGCGGACAGAGGGCGACCAGCAGCTTCACCCAGAGGCAGCCCCAGGCCCCTGGATTAGGCAGGCGGCCACCAGGCCCAGCTCTCAGGGTCCCTGGATGTGAGAATAGACCGTGATGCGGTCACACACACGACACGCTGGCCCCTGGGTCTGCACGGTGGCTCTCGGCGGCCGCCCCGCGCCCTCCCCAGCCCAGCAGCCCCTGATGGACTTGTCAGCCCCCAGCCCCTCCACGTGCAGTCCGTGCGTCTGGCCATCCTCTGTGTCCATGGTGGCGCCGCAGGGTTTGAACCCACGTCCTCAGCTTTCCGGACGTCAGGTGAAAGCTGCCAGCGGGAGGGGCGCGCTCCGTGCAGAGAGCCTCATTCCGCAGGGCGGGGGCTGGCGCGGCGGCTTCGGGGCCCCCCAGGGGCCACCCTGGCTCTGCAGGCGGCTCCTGTGCACAGCAGCGTGGATTCGCGGGACAGGAGCCGCTGGAAGAGGGAGCGGGGCGAGGTGCCACAGGGCCAGTGCCGTCCGCCTGCACCCCAGGGGCAGTGGACTCAGGGCTCAGAGGCTGGGGCTGAGGAGTGGTCACCCCCGCAGCGGAAGCCGACGCAGGGCGGGGTCCAGCCGCCTTCTGGGAGCCCGGGGCTCCTCCCAACTCCGGTGGCTTCACCGGGACCCTCTTCTGCACAGCATCTCCTGTAGATGGGGGTGTGGGAACATCCTGCTCGATAGTTTTTGAGGGGTGCGGTGTTCGTGGGGTGCTGGGGGTGCTCTGGCAGTGCCCCTCCCCGCTGACCAACTCACTGACCATGCCCAGGCTGCAGGGGCTGACCTCTGGGGTCTGTGAGGCAGGAAGGCCTGGGGCTCTCGTTTCCCGAGGGGCACACCCAGGCCTGGAAGAGCCGTCCACGGGGCCCCCCACAGGCCCTCAGGTCTTCCTGCCATCGGGATCGCCTCTGGGGACACCCGGGGGTGCTTCTTCTCAGGCACCCCATTAATTTCAGCTGAGCAATGCCCTGACACGCACCCCCCTGTGGTCTGCAGTGGGGCGGCCGCCTCTCCCCTTTGTGGCAAGGGAGGAGCAGGACAATCGGTCGCCTTCAGTCTTGGGGTGCAGCGCCCCCTGAGTTAGCGCAGGGTGGTCCAGCCACCCCCAATGCAGGCAGAGTTCGGGCTGCTCCGGGGGCGAGCTTCATCAGCCCGGGGTCCCAGCCCCTCACACCCTGGCCATCCAGGGGCGCAGCGTCCAGCGCTAGGCCCGGGGGCACCCCCGTCCCTGCGTCCATCCCCGGGGCAGAGGGCCGGGCTGGGGTGCGGAGGCTGCCGGCCGCCTGCGTCCTGTAACTGCTGCTTCTCTTCTCTCCTCACAGGATTCTCTTGGTGACCCTGTACAAAAATTAAATTAAAAACACACACACACAAAACCTAAAACTGAACTTGGAGGGGCGGCCCCACACCTGCCGCTGCTGCTCGGTGGGGACCCCAAGAGCAGGACGCTATAGGCCAAATATATTTTTATAAAAATGCTGACGCCTATGGGGACCTGCCTTCTCCCCGGGTTTCTCTGGAGAGCAGAAGAGGAGGCCGGAGGAAGGAGCCGGAGCCGCGGCCGGAGGCGGGCGAGGGACGGCGGCGGCCGCGTGCGGATTCGTTCTCGAGCCTGAACCTGTGCCAATACCATTATGTGCCACGTACCGACCGAGGGGCTTGGTGACCGCGCCGCGGCCGGGAGCCACGGGCCCGCCGCCTCGGGCCTCCGCCGCGGGAAGCTGTCTCCGGTTACTACACACAGACACACGCGCCGACACACACCCTTTTTTTGTACCGTAGCGATTTTTGAAGCTCTTCCGTGTTCTTTTTAAAAAAATGTGTTCTCAGTTACAAAACCTGATTTATTTAACACGCTTAGTTCGACTGGTATTTTCTACTTCCGCCACGGGGGCCCGCCACTCGCCCCGGGCAGAAAGGACAGACCCCGGGCCGCAGCGCCAGGGCCGGGCCGCGCCCGCGCCGCCACCTGGTGACGACCTGCCCTCGCGAGACCTGGGTGAGGCGCCGGCGTGCGGCCTCCCTCCTGGGGCCAGAAGGAAGCATACCATGGTTTTCTATACATACATAATTCTATATATATATATATATATATATACACACACACATATACACAAATACTATCTTTTTTCATGTAATTGTCTGAGAAGCTACCTGGCAGCCTCCTGCACATCACGTCGCGGCTGTGCACACCTGGGCTGAGGTCAGAGGGGCGGGTGGACTCCTGGCCATCTTTGTGTTATACAGACATAGACCGAATTAAAGAGATTTTCCAGTTCCAAAAGCGAGAGGCCTGTGTCCTTGGACTGTGTCAGCGGGAGGTGGCGGGGCCCCGGCGGGGACTCGGGTGAAGGGCGGCTGCTCACGGGGCAGCCCGGCATGGCCATGTCCTTCCCCTGGTGGGTGGACAGAGGCGCCCGCTCCTTCCCGAGCCTGGGGAGACTCCAATGGCGCCATCTCTGGGGGTCCCCACGGCTGGCATCTGCTCTTGGCCGTCAAGCATCCTGCGGTGCTCCCCGGTGGATGTGGGGGTCCCAGAACCCCAACCACACTCTATGAAAAGTAGTGCCACGCCCCCGGGGGCAGTTCCCCCACAGTCCCTGGCTTCTGAAGAGGCACTGGAAGGGCACCCGCTCTTCCCCCCACAAGGCAACGCCCCACTGGGGACCCCAGATCAGAAGAGGGTGGCCTGGCGCCAAGAAAGCTGCCAGGAACGGCTCGCGTCTGACTGGGGGGTCAGCAGTGGGCACGTGACCAGGGCAGTGCAGTGGCCAGCAGCGGGGTGCCAAGGGCAGGGAGAGCCAGGGCCCAGCGGTGCCCACCTGCCGGAGGGCTGCAGACCCCAGGCCTCCGCCGCGCTCAGTCACCTCTGAGTCACCTTCACGCGCCTGAGAAGGTCGCTGGTGTGACACCGGTGGCGGGCGCGCCTGCCTCTGCCAACCGGAGCGTCAGGTCTGCCCGCGAGCTGGGCAAGCGGGAGAGTGGGCACCACTCGGGTTTGGCTTTTTCATTCTCCCCCCAAACTTGGGCGCACATGGACACGGTGCAAACACCCATCTCCCCTGGCAGGGGGCCTCTCTCACCCAGGTGCACCCCTGGTGCCCGATGGCTCCACAGCTCACCCACCTCCCTGTCCCACGGTGCTGTCCCCACGGCTGGCTCGGGGCTGTCCTGACAGGAGTGCGGCTGCGTGAGCGCCCCACGGTGTCTCACAGGGGTGTGGGGGCTGCTCCCTGCACCCTCGGGAGCCCAACCCAGGGCCCAGGCCTCCTAGGGCGCTGCCCCTGCCGGCCTGGCTCCTCCCGGTGCTGGGTGCTCCCTCACCCAGAGCAGCTGCAGGTTCCCAGCACCGCAGAACGCAGCCTGCAGAGGGGCTCCAGACAGCAAAGCACCCCCACAGTCACATATGTGCACCCCACCCACTTGGGGCACCCCAGCACCTGTGGCAGGGGTGTGAGGTGCCTGAGCCCCAGGACCCCGCAGCTGCCCTGCTTGGAGTCAGGTTCTGCGCCGACATTGTTGAGACCAGTGCGTGGGGCGGCGGCCAGCCCATTGAGGGGGGTGCGTGTGGGGGCTGCTTTTCTGCTCTAATGCCCGGGAGCGTGCACAGGCCCCGGGGAGCAGTGAGCCGGCACGGAGCCGCCGCCAGCCCGCGGCCCTGGACTGACTCCTTGGGCCCTGCGCGTGTGGCCCAGCCGCCCTCTCCATGGCCAGTGGACCAAAGTGGACACTCCTCATCTGACTCCCTGACCCGGGGAGACAGTCCACATCCTTGGCTGCGTCTAATCAGCTGGGCTGAGCCCCACCTTTTGGGAGGCAGGTGAGTGCCCAGGTGAGGGCCCAGGTGAGTGCCCAGGTGAGGGCCCAGGTGAGTGCCCAGGTGAGGGCCCAGGTGAATGCTCAGGTGAGGGCCCAGGTGAGTGCTCAGGTGAGGGCCCAGGTGAGTACTCAGGTGAGGGCCCAGGTGAATGCCCAGGTGAGGGCCCAGGGGAGGGCCCAGATGGGGGCTGCTGGTGTCCTGGGTCAGACGCAGCCCATCATCTGGCTATGCACAGCAGGCCCTGGAACAAAAGGCTCTTGGGCCCAAGCGCCCATGGTGCCAGGTGGAGGAGCCCCGCTCTCGCCCGTGGGGGCACTGGGCTCTGCGTCTGGAGGGGTGGCAGGGGCTCTTGACACAGGGTGGAGGCGATGCCCTCTGCTCAGCGCGGGCCCCAGTGGGCGGGTTCCAGGGGCAGGGTGGCCCCAGCGGGCCAGGTGGCTGTTTGCGAGACGTCACGCTGCCCGGCACCAGCGGGGCCTTGCCGGCTGAGCCCTTTCAGGTGCCCAAGGCCCAGGGCCACATGCCTGCCAGGAGTCCCAGTTATGGCCGGGACAGGCCGGGGCCCAAGTGGAGCGCGGTGGACGAAGGGCCCTGTGCCCCGGACAGCAGGGCTGAGCTTGTCCAGCCCCTCACGCACCAAGCACCCAGCGCAGCCCACCTGCCTCCAGACACGTCTTCACGGCGTGATGAAGCTGCTGCCCAGTGACGCCATGGCCAGGGCTGAGGCCCAGCCCCAGAGAAGCAGGAGGGAAGAACCCAGAGCCACTGTCCTATCTGCCAGCACCCTGAGGGCCTGCGGCGTTGGCACAGGGAGAGCAGCCACCGTCGCTTACCAGGGGCACTTGAGAAGGCACGTCAGCGCCGGGCGGGGCAGGCGTTTAGCTCCAACAAGCTC
This sequence comes from Talpa europaea, assembly GCF_964194135.1. Classification (NCBI taxonomy): domain Eukaryota; kingdom Metazoa; phylum Chordata; class Mammalia; order Eulipotyphla; family Talpidae; genus Talpa; species Talpa europaea. The sequence continues at coordinate 1,608,295 of NC_140076.1, forward strand.
GGCTCTCCCCGGTCAGTCAGGAGGAAGTGTCCGCAGGCCCCGCAGACGCCAAGGCAGCCTGCACGCTACCCGCCCGCGGAGGGCCTGTGGACGCTGGCCTCGTCCCTGCAGCTTGTGGCGCCGGTGCTGGCCCCTGTCACCCGCGGGAGCCTCCGTCTGCTCCGAGGCTGCGAGCCGTGGCTGCTGAAGTGACCAGCACCTCCCGGGACAGCCTCTCCGGCCGGCAAGGGGCACCTGCCCTGCGCCCGCTGATGAGAGGGGCGCACGGCTGCCTTCATCAAGCAGGAAGAACAGAAGCGCTGTGGTTGTTTAACCCATTCAAACAAATCAACAGCCGGGAGACGCTGAGATCAACGCAGCTCGCCGCCCGTGCGGGAGGAAGCCGGGTCCTGCCGTCCACTGCCAGTGCCCAGCGCTCGCGCCTCTGCGCTGAGGCCAAGCAGTAAATACAGGGTCCCCTGTGGCCCCGCGCACTTGGCAGAGCCAGGGGATGGTCCCCCACCCTGCGGGTTCTGCTGAGGCCTTGGCCGAGAGCTGTCGGGGCCGGGCAGGGGCTGGGCGTGGGCCGGCGGTGACTCCTCGGCACGATCCCCACCACGTGAGGGGGACAAGGCTGGGAGTGCGCTCTCGGGGCTGGGGCCCTGGACGTCAGGTCACGGGGAGCCAAGCCCAAGCCCGCCCTCGCAGCCCAGCCACGTTGAGCTGCTCTGGAAAACTCGGCAGCACCTGGGCCGGGCGGCCGCGGGAGTCTGGCCCCGTCCGCTGTCCCGGCTTGCGGGGAGCCTCTGTCTTTGCCCCTCAGCGAGCAGCCTTTGCCTTGATGGAGCCCTCGGGCTGTGCGCCCGTCAGAGTGAGAGGGGGTCTGAGGAGGCAGGACGGTCCTTGAGGACAGCGGCCCCGCGCCCCCGGCACCTGGCACTGTCTGCAGACATTTTCCGCGGTTGTGGTCGGAGAGGGGGCTACGGGGGGGAGAAGCTGGGGGGCACAGGACGCCCCCCGCAGTGAGCTGAGGGCGTCCCCCCGCGGAGAAGCCCTCGGGGGGGCTGTGCCCTTCCTTCTGCGGAGCGCGAGTGAGAACCAGCTGCAGCTGAGGGCGGCCCGGCCCGGGACCCACGTCTGCCTGCCCGGAGGTGGGAGCCGCAGAGGCCGCCCCGGGGCGGTCGGGGCCTGTCCGCTCCGGTGCTGGTCCTGCCGGGAGAGTGGGTTTGCTGTGGCGGCTGAAGCACCGCGCCGCAAAGTGGGTGACCTGGAACGACGGAAATTTATAGTTTCCGTCCTGGAGGCCCCGATGTCCCAGATCCGCGGGCGGCCCCCCTGGCGCCGGGGGCGTGTCCCAGCCGCTCTCCTCCCGGAAGCTCCTGGGCCGGGGCAGCCCCACAGCAGCCCCCGCACGACGCTCTGCCTGTTGTGCACACGTGTGTGTGCGCGTGTGCGCACGTGTGTGCGTGTGTCCAAATGTCCCCTTTTCACCAGGACACCAGCCGCGTCAGACGTGCCCCACCTGCTCCTGCCCCCGCAGGAGCATCCTCACTAATTATAGATGCGTGACCCCGTTTCCAGCTACGCTGTCCTTCCGAGGTGCTGGGGGTGGGGGCTCCAACTCGTGGGTTCTGGGGACACAGCTCGGGGTCAGCGTGGGGCGCCTCACTTCACCACGTTCACTCTCTGCCTTATTGCAGGTGGGGCCTGGGGGATCCAGCAAGGAGATTCTGTCCCTTCCCCCACTCCGGGCTGGGGGCCCAGGCGGGAAGTGGCGGGGCCCATTCCCAGGGGTGCCCCTCGTGGTGCCGCGGCCGCTGGGCGCTGGCTGCAGGGCCGGCGGGGGCTGGGAGGGAGAGCAGCTGCCTGCAGAGTGGCTGTCCCCGGAGCAGCGGTTTTGTTCGGCTCCAGGTTGCCAGAATGAGGGGGGGCAGCCGCGGCGGCGCAGGAGCAACGCGGAGCCCCTGGGGCTCTGAGTGCGTGGCCCCCCGCACGGCGGCAGCTGCAGACGCGCCTTTTCCCTCCGTGCATCTGTGGCCCCGTATTTCTGTTCGCTGCACCCTGAAGTTGGAGGCGCCCATCTCCCCAGCGCACGCGGCTCTGCGGCCTGGCGGAGGCCCCGGCCGGCCGCATCCTTCCCTGCGCAGGACGGCGAGGGGCGCTGGACCCGCTGCCCGCAGGCGAGGGGGGATGTTCAGTCCCTTTCCCCGGGGCCCCCCACCAGGGAACCCCGTCGCGTAGGCTGCTCTGGGGGTGCAGAAGAGATGCCAGGCGCACCCTGGGCCCGGGCAGAGGCGTCGGCACCCCGGCGGCTCCGAGCTCGAGGCTGGCCCAGGTTCCCGAGGCCCGACGCAGCCCTCAGCGTGTAACGGCGGGGGGGGGGGCCTCAGACCCAGCCCTTGTACGTGATAATGGGGTGCGGGAAGCCGATGAGACCCCTCAAAGGGCCGTATCTTTGGCTCTGAACCGCCGCTTAACCCAAACTGGCTGTGGACAGGGGCCGCGGGCCAAAGCCAGGCAGGGGCGGGTGTGAGTTGAGGCCCCGGTGCTTTCCAGGGTGGCCCTGCCGGCCCCTCTGCCAGCCCTTCGCGCCCCAGACCCCGGGCTCGGCCCCTCCTGCCCCTTCCTGCTCAGGATCCTCCTTCATCTCCCCACTTGCCGCCACCCCACCCGCCAGAGGGCGCCTCCTCTGACTTGCAAGGGGCAGCCCTCCGGGATTTAAGGCGGGGGAGGCGAACCCCCGCGGGTCCAGCCTTCCCAGGTCCCTGCCCAGTTTACCAGAAAGCACTGTGTACCCCTCGGGGCAACTTGTGGGGGGCCTGGGAAGGAGAAAAGCTCCTTGAAGCCTGGCGCGGCAGTGCTGGGGGAGCCCGGCCTCCCCCCCAGGGCCAACCCCGGAGCACACGGCCTGCTGCCCACAGGCCCGGGGGGCCGTCCCGTTGCCTCTCCATCAAGGCCACCAGATCGGGCTTTCTGGGTGCAGGAGACTCCCCCGGGAAGCTCCCTCCTCGCCGGGGAATAGGTGGCTCGTGGGGAGACTCCACGGGCTGCGCCCAGGAGCCGCCCCTGCACCTGCCCCCTCGCCCCTTCCCACCAAACACGAGGCCAGCTGGGTCGTTTCGCGCGCGGCGCCCCCAGCCAGCCGGCAGTCCCAGGCCCGGGCCTCGCCCCGCGTGCGCTCCCTCTAGCACAGGGGGCCACGCAGGCCGGGCACGCGCAGGACGTGTGCGCGCTTAGGCCGTGGGGACGGTAGGAGACGGAGCTGGTGGCTGCCTCCCTTCCCGCCCCTCGGCCACTCCAGACGGTGCTCCGTGGCTGCCCGCCCGAGCCAGGCCTGACCCGGCGGCCCCTCTGTGCTGGGGCTGCGGCCAACACGGCCAGCGCCAGGCCCCCTCGCGTCGCTTCTCGCTGCCCGCCCTTGCTCGCAGCGCCCTGTCTGGCACCTCTCGCCTCTGCCCAGCGCCAGCCTGACCTTTAGCGCTTCCTGCACACGCGTCTCCCGGGCGCCGCGTCGGCCCAGAAGGCCCGCAGAGCCCCAGGCCCGTCCACTTCGGCCCCGCGGTCATGGGGAAGGGCCGGGCCTGCATTTCATTGACCCTCCCCCCGCCCCCCGGGGGACGGGCGCCCGTGGATTCACAGATTCACTTTTTGCCTAGAAAAGAGCGTCCTTTGGACCCTGACAGCCAGGAGCGTTTGTTTTATCCAACGAAAGGCAGAACCTCACTCTCCGCGGCTCTTCCCACCTTCCCCTGACGGCGAGGCTCACGCCTCAGCCGCTTCCGGATTTTCTGGGTCAACGTTAATTTGCTTTCCTCCCAAAGCTGTCTCTGTCATGCGGGCTGTGCGAGCCGACTGGAGCGGCCGCACCCCCAAGAGGGGTCCTGCCGTCCCCTCCGATCGAGGACTAGACTGACCCTGGGAGGGGGAGCGGCCGACCCCGGCCGAAGCCGGCAGGCCAGGCCCCAGCTGGAAGCCCTTGCCGGGCGGAAGGGGCAGGCCGAGGCGGAGCTGGGCCTTCCCGCCTGGGGCTCGGCTCGCAGCAGCCGCCTGCACGGGGTGCCGGGCGGGTCGGAGGGGGCGCCGCGGGGTTTGTGGAAACGAGGCGGCGGTGACCGGAGCAGCGCCATCTCCCTTCTGCTGCAGCGGCCTGCCCGTGAGTGCCAGTCCCGCGGCTGCTGAGGGCAGGGGTGGGGCCGCCCCTTCTGCTCCCACCCTTGGGCGAGATGCGCCCAGGAAGTCTGAGGGCTGGGCTCGCCACGGCCCCCGCTCCCGCCAAGGAAGCCGGCCCCGGCGCTCAGGTCTCCCTCCCAGCCTCTGCGTCCCTCGCGCCCTCCCCGTGCTCCAGCCCGGGGGGCTCAAACATTGGTCCCCTCATACGACATGTTCTTTGGGGTCTGCACCTTTTCCTGGGTAAAGCACCCCAAATCCCTAGGGATCCAGACAGCTCCCGCCCCCTCCTCGGCCTGTTCTCTCCTCCCCCGTCCTCCCTGGCCCCTGGGGCTCCTGCACCGGCCCGGCTCCCCAGTGCTGCGTGGCGCCTGCATCGAGCCAGCCGCTGTGGCATCTAGGGGCTTTGCCCTTGTGCTGGTCTAGACCGGACCCCGACTCTGACCTGAGCGCCAGTGTGGGGCGCGGTCAGGGGTTTCAAGCGTGTGGCTGTGGAACATGCCCCGGGCGCAGCGGGTCACAGGGCTCAGCGTGTGGCTTTACCTCATCTGGGAGGTGACGGGGCTCAGCTGGGCGGTCGTCCTGGAGGAGGCGCTCCTGGTGGTGCCAGACGGCGGCTGGAGCTGGAGCCGGGGCTGGGGTGCTCTCCCGGGAGCCTGAGCTGGGGGACTGCAGAGTGGAGCTCCTTGGGCGCCTCCTCCTGCCCCCTCCCTCCTGCCCCCTCCCTTCTACCCCCTCCCCCTCCTGCCCTCTCCCTCCTGCCCCTCCCTCCCACACCCTCCCCCTTCCTCCCCTCCTCTCCCCTCTCCTTCCCCCTCCCCCCCAAGGAGACCCAGAGCTGCAGGGTCTTGGGGTGCTGACGCTGTCATGGGCATGGGGGGCAGCGTGCCTGCACAGATCCAGAGGAAGGAGCAAGACGAACCGGGGACGTCCGTGTGGTGCCCACAATGGACACGCACAGCATCCGCGTCTCTCCTGCTCCTTCACGCGGCGTCACCCGTCAGCACACGCTGCCCCGGGGGCCCAGCCAGCACCGAAGCGGGCGCTGCCGGGGTGCACACATGTGGGGCGCAGGCCTGCTGGAATCCGGGGGGAGCCAGACAGCCCAGGCCCTGCGTGTGGAGGGAGGCCGCTGGGGAAGAAACCAGCGCCCGCTGGCCTCAGCCGGGAGAGGCGGGAGGGGCGTCTCTGCACGAAGGGACTTTCAGTGTGAGGGACCCCCAGGGGCAGATGTTGGCTGAGGGGAGCGAGGTGGAAAGAGGAGGAGGCCGGAGTGCGGGAGATGGGAGAGGAGCGCCCCCCGGTGGGGGGGTTGGCGCGGCTCAGCGGGCACCAGCGCCTTGGCGAGCCCGGCTCAGGCCGCGGCCATGTCCCGCGTCTGTCCCCCCCGTCCCTCCTCCCCCACGGCGCGCCCTCTGGAAAGCTGTGATGGCTGACGAGGGCCTGCCAGTCCCGTCACGCTCCGCTCGAAAGAGACAGGGGAGCAGATTTCAAAGCCCTGTGAGGACCGGCATGCCTGGAAACCGGAATTGATTTTTAAAAGGAGATGGACAATTAAGTGAATGTTTGCAGAGGACCGGGATCTTGAGTTTAACAGACGCAGGGAAACTCGAAGACGAAGTGATGAGCAGGGACAGATAAGCGGTTCACTTCGGAACATAGTGACTCAGAGATAATGGCCAGCCCGGATGTCCTCCAGGCAATTAGAGAGAGGCGGCCCGGGCGCAGGGCGGGCGCGAGCGCTGCCTCCGAGTCAGCAGAAAGACGGGCCTCTGCCAGCCCCGGCGCGGGGCCCGCCCCCTCCTCCAGCCTGAGCAGCGGACAACGGGCGCGATGCAGAAAACGCTAACCCTGGGCCCTCCCTGCTGGCGCAGCGGTGAAGTCTCATCACTGTGACGCTGTCCGCAGCCGCTGCGGCCTGAGTTCCATCCCCGGCCAGGGAGCTACCCACACGGCGCAGCAGACCTCTCCCATCTCCCCGCTGCTCCCCTCAGCAGTGGGTTTCAGTGGATCCTCCCGTTCTGCTCCCCACTCTGTCTCTGGGGAGTCCTCACACCCCCGCACCTCTGGGCTGTACCCCAGCTCTGTGTGCATAAATAAATACATCTTTAAAAAAAAAAAGAAAGAAAACTGTAAAGCTACGAGCACTGCTCGGAGACACGGAGGCTGCTCCACGGAGAGAACTATCCTGTTCAGGGGTGAAAGGCGCAGCACCAGGACGTGAATTCTTCGGGCTCATCCATCTCAAGAGTGGGGGACATTCTGATTTCAAAATGGGCAGCGGATCTGAACACACGTTTTTCCAAAGAAGACAGGCCGAGGCCAGCGCGGCCCGAGCAGGCGGCCTCTCCGCCCACCTCAGGGAAGTGCAGGTGGAAAGCGGTGAGCTGCCGCCTCACGCGCGAGCCCGTTACTATCAGGCAGACGGGGGAAGGCAGGTGCTGACCGGGATGTGAGGAGAGGAAGCGCTTGCGCCCGGCTGAGAGAATGCAGACCAGCGCAGCCGCTGGGGACACAGCCCGGGGGTCCCCCGGGAGGGGCCGGTGCGGCCTGGGGATCTGAGGAGGAGGGCCGGCCACGGGACAGCGGGCGCGAGGCAGGCGGCGGACCTGACCAGGTAACGAGCACAAGCTGAGGCAAGAACCGGGAGCGTTTGCCTGAGGCCTGGCGGGGCGGGGCTGGCTGGGGCCGGGGTGAGTCTGAACAGCTGGGGGATCCCCCCGAAGCGTGAGGACGCAGCACTGTCTGTGTGTTGGGCTGAGGGTCACGCACGCGTATCTATGCATTTGTCAAGACTCGTCAAAATGTGGCCTTAAAATGACTTCTGCTTGTTTTCAAATTATGCCTGAACAGAGTTGTTCCAACCAGCGTTGCTGCCCGCGCCGAGGCAGGAGCGGCCGCCCTGCTCCGCACCCCCTGCCGGCGGCTGCACCTGTCCACAGGTGAGCCCTAGGCTCCTCCCTCCTGGGGACCTGCAGCCCTTCCTCCTGCTGCTTCTCCCTCTTGGGGCGTCTTTCTTCTCCATCGGGACTCAAGAGGTGCAGGGCCTGCTGGGCAGGGCAGGTGGTGCAGCGATGCCAGGGCTGGGTTCCCGCGCCTGGCAGGAGCTGGGTTGGGGTGTGATCGCTGGGGGAGTACAAGAGGCTGGGCAGGTATGTGTGAGGGTGGGGTGCTGGGGTGCACAAGGTGTGGGTGGACTCAGGGACCATGGGGGTGTGGCTGGGATGTGGGGCACTTCCAGGTGTGACATGGGAGGCGGTCCTGCATCAGCCTGGGCGTCCAGAGTGTCCCACGCAGCCTGGGGGGTGCGGTTGGGAAGACCCCGCAGCCCCTCTCCTGGGCGGCCGACACCTGCTCCAAGCACCTGGACATCGGTGCTCGTGGCCAGTGCCCTGGTGCTGCCCGCGCTCCCCGTGCCCATCGCAGTTCTGGTTCTGGGCAGAACAAGCAAAGACCCGTAATCAGGGTCCGCCCTGGACTGGGGGAGTTGGTCGTAACCTGAGCACCTTAATGAGCAAGAGCACCTCTGGGCGTCTTGGTTTTGTCCTAGATTCTCCCCGAGGCTGGCGGGTCTGTGCTCACCCTCACCGTCCTCAGGGGCCAGCCCCGGGCTCTCCCGGAGGTGCCGGCTGTCTGCCCACCGGTCCTGGCAGAGACTAGACTGCAAAGCTGCCGTCACCAGAACCGAAAGCAAGCCCCAGCCCCGGGTCAGGCCTGCAGGAGGGCAGGCGGCAACGCTGCCTTCTGGCCCACATGTGGGGTGCGAAGGGCAAAGCCAAGTCCGCAGGCAGCAGACAGTGAGCTTCCCCAGAGAGCAGCACCAGGGCCGGCCAGCAGACACGCTCCGGGGACCTCAGGCGTCGCCCCCGGCGTGAGCCCAGGCTTGCAGGGCAGACACACACTCAATTTTCGGGCCCTGTTGTATGTAAAATACAAATGCATACACGCTAAATTAGATTGTGGAGTGAATATTTGTTAAAAATGAGAGAAAACCCAATGCCCTTGAAAGACTGACAAGGTCCAGGTGACCTGGTCTACACTCTTGGTTCCAGGAGGATATTTCTTTGCCTTATATTTGGAGTTTGGGTGTGATCCGTAATTCTGGAAGAATTTAAAAATCCGCCAGAAATCAGCGTCTCTCACGCTGCTGCTGTGTGGCATTGAGCTCCGTCTCGTGTGATGGCGTCACCCCCCGGGCCAGTGCGTCTCGGAGCTCAGTCAGGGAAACTGCCCTGTCCTTGGCCACGGGCTCGGTGTCGACGTGGGTGCTTTCAGCTGATTAAGACACGGAGCCCACACACCCCCAGGGCACCCAGGTCACACCGCAACAGGCCAGGCCAACGTCCCTGACAGGAGGGGCCCACAGCGGGGCTGTTGGCATGGGGAGGGCCAGAGCTTGGCCTTGGCAGCCCCGAGCCTGCCGTGCGTGCCCTGCTGTGCGTGAAAGCAGGGCCGCGAGGGAGCCCCAGGAGCCCACTGGGGTCGGGGCGGCCGACTTGGGGAGCGGAGGAGCTCTTGAGACGGCTGGGGTCCTCTCCCGCTGACGGGGCCTCTCGCAGGTGATGTGAGCGGCGGGGCAGCAGGATGTGGGGCTGCCCGGGTCCCTGGCTCATTGGGCTGTGCTCTTTCTGTGTCTCCATTTCCTGGAGAGTGAATGAAACTAGGTGGAGAACGCCAGCCGCGCCTGCTGTGCACACCCAGCCTGTGGGGCGCGGCAGAGGCATGTCCGCCGTGTCCTCGGAAGCTCAGTCAGTACCGGCGCTGGCCCGCTGCGGAAATGCAGGGCAGCAAGGTGTGGTCTGCCCAAGTCCACAGGCCGAGCAGCAGGACGGCGTGGGCCAGGAGGCCTCCTGTCTGGGCGTTTCCACTTGTAAATGTCCTCTGTGTTTCACCTGTGGAGCAACAGGTACGGACACGTGTCTGCACACCTGGCTGTGCCCGGTGCCCGCGTTGCAGGGTGCGGGCCGGCGGGTCCCTGGCACGTGGTGTTTGTATTTTAGTCCTGGATGCAAACCTGGAGACGCATAGACCAGCCTGCACCGGTCCCCTCGGGCTAACAGTCTCAGGCTGAGTCTCTCCTGCCCGAACCACCTCCAGAGACGGCACTGTCACAGCTGCTCCGGGCTGTGGGTCCATCCTGGCCTTCCCCGGGCGTGATGCTGTGGTGGTTGTTGATGTGGCAGTGGTGGTGGTGGAAACAGCCCGTGAGGTTATTGTTGCCACGGTGATGGTAGTGGTGATTGTGGCCGTGGCGCTCTTTGTGATGGGCGTTGTTGGCTAGAGCGTGTGGTGGTAAAGTTACAGTGGCTATAGCTGTCGGATCTGTTGTTGTTGCAGGTGTTGTTATGGCGATAGCAAGGGCTGTTACCACGGTGACTGCTACGGTGGCGATGTGGTGGGTTTCGCTGTGGTGTTAATGGTGATGGCAGTTGATGTTGCAGTTGTAGTGGTGCTGGTGATGGGTGTCCTTGTTCTGATGGTCTTGGTGATTGCCGGTGATGCTATTACAATGGTTTTGGTGCTGTGGTGTGATGATGGTGAGGTGGTGTTGTTCTGGTGGTTTGTGATGATGCTGGGTCCTTGGCGGGATTGGCAGTGGGAGGTGTTGGGGTGGTGGAGTGGTGGTGTGGGTTGGCATGGCGGTGCTGGAGGCGCCTGATAGCACCTGATATGGTGTGGGTGGCATTTGGATGTTTGGACGGGGAGGTGGTGGTAGGTGAGTTGTTGGTATTGATGTCATGGGGGTGGTGCAGGTGGTGGAGGTAGACACCGTGGTCTTGGGGGGGCTGGTGTTTCCGTGGTGACGGGACCGCGGTGGTGGCCGACGGTGCTGGTGCTGTGGTGTGGCAGTGCGTGTGCGAGGCTGGAGGCGGCGGTGGGTGCTGGTTTTACATTTTCTTCCGGCTGCACTCACTACGCCCCCTTCCCCAGTAGCTGCACTGACTCATCTTAATTGCTCGAGAGTTAATTAAACCTGGAACTTCAGCCGCCCTGAGCCCCCCGCCTTGCAGCGCGTTCTCCTCATTTGTCATGACCCTCTATCCACAGGAGGTGCTCCAGCCTTCAATCTTGGTGACAATGTTCCAATCCCAGCCAATTTAAATAATTCTGCCAGTAAAATTTCCACAAGATGCTATCAAACCTTTTATGAGTCTAAATATATAGCCCCGACGGCGTCTAGTCATTTTTTGAAATCCTATTGGGAGGAAACAAGCAATAAAGACTGTCTGGCAAAATTTACTCTTGGAGGCCCCTCTCGTTATTGTTCAGGATTCCAAACCTTCCGCCTCTTCTCCTAATATTTCCAGTATTTTGCATACTTGAAAACACCCTGTAATGTGGCGTCCTGGAGCGGCTCTGCTCAGCTCCCTTTGGAAGTGGGGCTTCATTCGCCAGCTCGCTGTGGGTTCGGGGTGACTGACCTCCTGACCCTGGGGTGCAGGGGCTGGCGGATGGGTGGGCACGTGTAGCCGCTTGTCCCCGGCCTGCAGAGTCATTGCCACGTCTCGGTTTCTTCCTCCATAACCTGGGGTTCATGGCACCAGCCTGCAGGGTGTCCTAAGGCAGCTGCCATCAGAGCGCTGGGCCCCTACAGCACACCCCAGCATGACTCGGCCCCCCAGGACCTCTCTGGGTAGATTCAATCCCCAGATATGGTCAGCTCCCCTCCTTGCCCCTTTCCGGTCTTCCCTGGAGTGCCCACTGCTCTGAGGAAGCTTGGGCACTCTGCAGAAGTGGGCCAGGCCGCCCCCGGGTACCCGCTGCGCTGGGGACACCTGCGGGCTGGTGAGACACCATCTCTGGGTGTTTTGGGAAGATATTGGCCTCTGTTGGCCTGTGTGACGAGGTCTGCCCTGGCCGACGTGACCCACGCCACCCGTGTTGGGGGATGGTGGGGCCAAAGGCTCAGGAGCAGCAGGCTCGCCTCTCCTCCCCAGGACTGAGACGCTCACCCTTCCTGCCCTCAGACAGCAGAGCTCCGCTCTCAGGCCTGGGGACTTGGACTTGATGATTTTTATTTGGTCATTTCCTGGGCCTCTGATGTACAGAAAGCAGATCGTGAGACTCGTCAGCCTCCATAGCTCACAAGACAATTTCTGCAATGAGTCTCTTACAGCTATGTCATCTCTACCTGCACCTCACCTGTGCCCTCATCTGTGTCTGTGTCATCTATATCTATACCTACATCCACCCATCTGCCCATCTAGACATCCATCCATCCATCATCCATCCACCATCCATCCTCCATCCATCCACCATCCACCATCCATCCACCATCCACCATCCATCATCCATCCACCATCCATCCACCATCCATCCATCCATCCACCATCCATCCTCCATCCACCATCCATCCACCATCCATCCACCATCATCCATCCATCCACCATCCATCCTCCATCCACCATCCATCCACCATCCATCCATCATCCATCCATCCATCCACCATCCATCCTCCATCCACCATCCATCCACCATCCATCCATCCATCCACCATCCATCCTCCATCCACCATCCATCCACCATCCATCCATCATCCATCCATCCATCCATCCACCATCCATCATCCATCCACCATCCATCCACCATCCATCCACCATCCATCCATCCATCATCCATACACCATCCATCCACCATCCATCCATCATCTATCCATCCATCCACCATCCATTCTCCATCCACCATCCATCCACCATCCATCCACCATCCATCCATCATCCATACACCATCCATCCATCATCCATCCACCATCCATCCACCATCCATCCATCATCTATCCATCCATCCACCATCCATCCTCCATCCACCATCCATCCACCATCCATCCACCATCCATCCATCATCCATACACCATCCATCCACAATCCACCATCCATCCACAATCCACCATCCATCCATCCATCCACCATCCATCCATCCATCTACCATCCATCCATCATCCATCCACCATCCATCCACCATCCATCCATCCATCCACCATCCATCCATCCTCCATCCATCCACCATCCATCCATCCATCATCTATCTATCTATCTATCTATCTATCTATCTACCTGTCTATCCTCTGTCATCACCAGATCCATCTAAAATAATCTCTGATTAGCTCATAGCAACTGATTAGGGACATTAATCACATCTGTAGCTCCCCATCACCTTTAACATCTAATATAACCTGACTATGGGAGTGATCTCCCAGCACACACACACACACACACACACACGCATGCACACACACGCACACACACGCACACACACACACGCACACTAAATTCTTTCCCACACCAGACCCTTCCAAATGCACCAGCTCCCTGTGTCCCCAGCTAGCCTGCGGGCTAGACACTGCTGTCTTGTTTCATGAACAAGGTGGTTGACGTGCGGGTCAAGGGACTCCCCCCGGTGGAGGCAGAGGCGGGTTCTGTGCCTGTGGCTGACCCTACACTCCGACCCTTGGCCCACCGGGAAAGAAAGCAGTGGCTCGGGTGTGAGGAAGCAAGTGCAAGTGGGCGTCCCGGCCTTGTCCCTTGCTCACATGGGGCTGGGCTCAGTGACCGCTTCCCCCTGAGCTTCTGTTTCCTCCACAGTCAGGGGCACAGATGTGCAGCGGGGATTAGATGTGATAGGAAGTGTGAAGTGTGAGGCACTCCTGGGGCACAGAGCACGCGCGGAGAGCAGGCTCTGGGGACTAGCACCCTCGGCTGCCCCCCTGTGAACGGGCGCAGCACCTCCACGGGCAGAGGCAGAAGCAGAGAAAGTGACTCGGGCACAAACTGATGAACCTGCATGAGCATGAAGGGCAGCGAGCGCCCGGATGCCCCAGCTCTGTCCGCAGCTCCTTCCCCCCAACCCCTCCCAACGCATAAACCCCACCGCGGGAGTCAGCGACCAGGGCCCGGGAAGTCCAAACCACTCGAGTTCTGTCTAGTTAGTCCGTCTTAATTGATGTTAAGATAAATAACTTTTCAAATTATTTTTCCCTGTGAAATCGGGATGTATTGCAGGGCAACCATTTCTAATTTAAATCAATGAATTAAAACCAATGTGATGTAGTGGCTGCTGCAGGAGAGGGAAAATTTTAATGCGCTCATCAACTCAGCCGTGTTGAGAGTTGGGGGGATTTTCTCCAACACGTTCATCAGCCGGGGAGGCAGCAGTTCGGAGCCTGTCTCGTGTTGTCAGGAGCATAATAAGCGATCACGATTTCATAACCAGCAGCCACGGGCGAGGGGGCCCCGCGGGTGGGGGCACGTGCCTGCCTCGCTTTCTCTCGCCATAGAAAAGGCTGGTCTTGCTCCCCTACGTGCATGGACTGAAGGAGCACCCTTCCCCTCATCCAGCCTCTTTTCTTCTCCAAGTTCCCGCCGATATCCACGTTGGAACATTTAAAATGGATCCATGTCCGTTTTCTCTGCGAGCAGATGGGTTGTGCCTTGATAAGGGAAGTCGGAGATTTGAGCAAGGAGGGGGGACTGTGAGCGCACCCACCTCTGGGCCGTGCAGGACGCCGGGGCAGCCAAAGCCACCGCCAGCGGCAGAGGTGTATAGCGCGAGGCTCGCGGCGGCCGGCAGGAGCCCGCGGGGGGACTGTGGTGCCCCAGGTCGTCCCAGCCTGCTGGGCAGCTACGTCAGCATCTATCTTGATTTTAAAAGGGCAACTTTATCTTTCGATCTCACATTCTGTCTAAGTTGTGAAAAACGAGGGAACATTGGGTCAGTTGATTCTTCCTGTGGAAAGTGACACACTTGAGAGCGCCTCTCAGCACAAACGGGCGGGTTCTAGCTGTGCGCTGGGATCCAGGGACGTGCTCAGCTCCAGGAAGAACCGGACACAAGCGAAACTCGGGGCTTTTCTCTCTTAGCCCGGCTGCTCCTCCACCGGCTCCCGCTGGGACCTTCCGCAGCTCCGACCTGGAGGCTGGATGGGTGAACCGGCCTCACGTCACGGCTCCTCACGCTGCGTCAAACAGGAAGAATGGGGGTCTCTTTGCAGGTGGGCCCTGGACTCTTGCTCCCCACTAATTCAGTGGGCCTGGGGCGTGGGCCCTGGTCCTCCTGGAATCCACGCGTGGCCCCGGGCCGCAGCGTCCTTGGGCCATCATGGAAGGGGAAAATGAGGCTCAACTCGGTGAGTTGACGTGAAATGAACCAGGTCAGGCAGCCCAGGGGCCTGGTGTGTCCTCAGGGCCCCGGGGCATCTCGCAGCCCAAGTTAGGACGGGCCTTGACCCGCGGTCACGCGTTGTCACGAGTGAGCCACGCTGCGCCCGGGCCTCCACGCCCCACCTTCGGGACGCGCCTCCCGCTGCCTTCCTCCAGCCGCGGTCGGCGGGGCGGGCCCTGCGCTCGGAGCTGCGTTCCAGCGAATCTCAAAATCCACCCCACAGAGGACTTAAGGGCGGGGAGGGGGGAGTGAACGGGGCTACCCCAGATCGCAGGCGTGACCCCAGCAAGCTCTGGTTCTGCCAGAAGTAGCCCCAGGCTGCTCCCAGGGCACCTGCCCCCCAGCGCAGGGGCACTGCCGCAGGGCCCAGGGCAAACCTGTCCTCGCCAGCCCCCGCACCCCGCCTCCGTTCTCAGTCCTGTTCAGTCCTCGACCCTGGGGCACGAGCCCACCCTCTCATCCCGTGCCCAGCGTGGAGGCCCCCTTAGCTGCCTCTCAGTGGAGCCCGGATGCCTGTGGGCCCTGGACAGGCTGGCACAGTCTGTGTCCTGCCGGGCAGTGAGGACAGCGGGCCCAGCAAGGTGTCAGGTCAGGGGCCCCTGCCCCTGCGCCGTGGGGGCCGAGTCCTCCTCCCGCTGCTGCCGGAAGCCAGCGGGCGGATTCGGGAGCAAGTCAGATCACACAGGAACCCCGGGAGCTCCAGGACGACCGTCCCCAGGCGAGTCAAGTCCGCTGAGACCAGGGACAGCAGGGCCCAGCCGGCCGGCCGGGCCGCGCCGCCCCCGTGAGCGCTCCCTGGGCCTTTCTGGTCCTCTCCCCACAAACACCCCCACTCCACGCCCCCCTCCCCGGAGCCCGGGTCTCCTCCAGGAATGGGGCCCAGCGTGCGAGGCTCGGGCCCGGGGGGCTGCCAGGCGGCGGGGTCCTGTGTTGGAGCAGATCCCGTAATTGTTCATCAGGCAGCATTATCACGCCTGATGATGTTCATTCAGCGCCGAGGCACCCGCACTCACCTGCGTTCCCACTTGAACGTATTTTGCAACACAAAGCGCATGAGATGGTAATTCGGGGTACCTGCCCCCCTTGCTGCTGTGCACACCACCAGGAACACAGCGGCTAACAAGCCTTTTCAGATGTAAAGTAGGTGACGAGAACCTTCACTGCGGGTTTCAGAGACGGGCGGCAGCGAGGGGGGCCGCGCCCCAGTCATGGCGTGTTTACACACTCGCGCCCCTGTGCCCTGGAGTGCGCGGCGTGGAGGCTCGGCCCCGTCTGAGCTGCCCCCCCCTCCCCGCGCTGGCCAGCGGGGGGGATGCAGAGATGAGACAGCCACGGGGGTCCTGGCCCCGCCGCACGCGTCCCCGCTGGCCCGTCTCAGTCTCGTCCGCACACGGCGGCTCCCCCATCCCAGCGGCCCACGGCTGACTGACGAGCGCCGGCCGGCGCGTCCCGAACCTGGGCAGCCTGGGACAGGTTTGCTGCTTCCTGAGACGTCTGTCAGGGTCCTGCAACTGGGCGGGGAGGAGTTTCTACCCACACCCGCACCCCCACCCTCACCTGCACCCTCACCTGCACCCTCACAGGTGCCCACACTTGTATCCTCACCTGCACCCACACCTGCACCTCCACCCCCACCTGCACCTGTACCGTCACCCACACCCCCAGCAGCACCTGCTCCTCTAGCTATATCCACACAGGCTTCTCTGGCCACGCCCGCCGGTGTAGGCAGACGCCGCTGGACGGCTGTACCGCGGTGTGGACACGACAGACGTGGCAGAGACGCCTGCTCGTTCTCCGCCCAAGCCGGTCTGCGCGGCTGTGACCAGGGGCCACGGCTGCGGTTCTTTCTCACAGTCTGGGGCTGGGCCGCTGGCTGGGCCCAGGGCAGTGGGTTCTGGTGCCTACCCGCTCCCAGTCCAGAACCCTGGGCTCTCGCCGGCTCGCACACGGAGGGGAACCGTGTGCAGAACCCCCACAGGGCAGCACCCCCACCCCCGCCTTCACGGGCTCCTCCCTGACCTGACCCCTCGGAAGCCCTCCCCGGGCTGGGGTTTTGACACATGAACATTGGGGACAGACCTCAGCGCCCCGCAGTGTCTGTGTCACGTGGCTCCGACACGTTCGTGTCAACACATCACATGACAAGTGCGGAGGATGCGAAATGGCCACATACGTAGACATGTTAGTGCAGCTCGATGTCTGTGCGTCAGAAATGACCCTTGGCTGGCTTCATCTCATGCTGTGCACACGGAGACCGGCCTGACGCACCTGGGTGCGGAGACCTGGGCCCGTGCCCTTCCCGGGTCTACCCGTCTGCCCACTCTCCCGCGCGCCCCTGTCTCTCTCCCGACGGAGCTTCCTCCAGCTGTCGGTGGGCAGAGATCGGGACACGGGCTGTCCAGACACAGACGTATGGACATACGGACAGCAAATCTTTGTTTCATGGAACTGGCTCCGAGACGATGGCAGCCAGTGGGACAGACCATCAGCGAGGGCGGGCTGAGGTTGCACCGGCAGAGCTCCCTCAGGGAGGCTCGTTCCTGATCCGAAGGCCAGGCCCGTGGACGGCGGGTCCCTCCTGCCCCAACCTGCTTCTCATCACGCCGAGCCGAGGCCGGGCTGGTCACAAGCCTGAGCCGGGCTGGCCGCCCCGCTGGCCTCAGGACCAGCCTGGAGTCGCCGGTGAGCCGAGTGGGCAGTAGGTGTTTGAGACGTTAAATGGAGAAGGTAACCGTGAGGGGTGTTTCCACCAGCTCTCCGGGGCAGTGGGTGTCCCCCGGGGCGTCACTGAGTCCCAGGCACAGGTACCCCTCGGCTTCGGCCGAGCACCAGCGGCCATAACTGCCCCCCAACCACCCGCAGCTCCAGGAGGGGCTCCGCTCTCACCCCCACTTTCCTGGTGCGTCTGAGGGCGGGCACCCACCTCCCACCCTGCCTCCCGGGGGGGGGGTCTCAGCACCTTCCAGGATGGACACCCCGCCCAAACAGCTCCCCCCGCTCCACCCTCCGACCCCGCTGGCTCCCCAAGGCAGGGCCCGAGTCTTCAGAGAGGCGCCTGCGGTCACCCGGCCAGAAGTGCCAAGGAGATGCCAGGGAGATGCCTCCTCCACCCTCCCTCCCTCCCCCACCCCACCCCGCCCACCCCCCTCCCTCCCCTCCCCTCCTCGCCTGCCCCTCCCACCTCCCCCTTTCTCTTCTCTCTCAGTCCAGCCCTGGGACCCCAGCCCCCCCTTTCTTGGCTCCAAGGGCCTTGGCCCAGCAGGTGGGGCGGGGGTGGGGGGCGGTCCGGGTGCTGGAGGCCCCGCCCCTCCTGCGCTCACCTAAAGTGGGGTGAGGACCTGCCCCGCCGGAGCCTGCTGCCATGGAAACCACAGCTCGACAGACACGCACATCCCCGTCTCCCCGGGATCTGCCTGGCAGCGCGGCTGAGCAGGAAATATGAACGTGGTAAAATGGGTTTTTAACTTTTATGCCGGGACCGCGAGAGCCGAGCCTGCTAATTAATTATGCACCAGCTCCGGGAGCGGCAGCAGGGTCTGCAGGCAGCGGCCTCCCGCAAACTCCCTTTGACGCTTCATTTTTTATGGGAAATGTTTTCAGTAACTAGAGTGAAAAAGGAGGGTCGTGTCTTGGGGCGCTGCCTGGACGCCCACCGCTCCGGCTGTCCCCTCGCGCCCCTTCATCAGTGAGACGGGGCCCACGTCCAGGTCCCAGCTGCCTCGAGCTGGTGGCTGGGGGGATGAGCAGGGCAGGACCCCCGAACCCCCTGACTCCCAGGGCTGCCAGCTGGGGAGCCTGCCAGCCCCCCAGACGGACACCCTTGGTGACAAACCTTCCAGAAGCAGCCCTGGAACCCTCAAGACATCCTCGGGGGCTGGGTCCTTTTGGGGGTGAACAGAACAGGATGGTGCAGCTGCAGGGCCCAGAGGCTGAGGTGGTGCATGGGTGAGTCTGGGAGGCGGCGGCCCCGGCCAGCGCAGGACATGCAGTCCACGGCACAGGGCACCTACTTGGAGACGGGGAGGCAGAGCCCCATCGCGGGGTCCTGTTCATCCCCCCACACGGACCCCCGGGGTGGACCCTGTCCCCGTTACGGGTGAGGAGGCCGCTGGGCACTGGCTCTCAGCCTGTCCCCCTGGGGCTCCCTGGATGGTTGGGGGGGCCACGTCTGAGGGGGCTGTAGCCCTCGGTGCATGGACCCGGGTGTGGCCCACACCGCCAGGCTCCCGCGCCTTGGGGCCTCCCTTCCAAATGCCAGTCGGTGGTGTGGGGGCTGATGCATCCGCCCCTCCCTGCAGCCTCAGGCCGTGACCTTCCCATGTTGGTGAAAAGGTGGTTGTCTCAGCATCGGCTGGCCTGCCCGGCGGCGGCGTCCATACACAAGGGCAGCAGCCAGGGCCCGGGGCAGGCCGTCCCGCACAGCCTCAGACAGAGCCGGCCTTGGCCCGGCCTTCAACCCAGAGGCCGGAGAGCAGGGGCACTGACATTTATGCCCCGTGGGGGAGCTGTGTGGGCCCCCGAGGCTGCCAACGCGGGCTGGACTGCCCGGGTCCGTCCCTGGCGACCTGTGCGTCTGCGGCAGCTGTTTGTGGTCCGCGCTGGCCACCGCAGCGTCCACAGGCGCAGCGCAGTAGAGATGGTCCAGGCCTGGGGAGAGGAAGGAAACGCGCAGCCACACACATGTCCAGCTGCGGGCTCCTGGACTCCACAGAAGCCCTCCTCGCGGGGCCGTTTTCTCAGGTCTCACGCTCGCCCTGGGAGGTCCCCTGTGATTCTTGGGGCAAAGGGAGCAAAACCGGCGTCCCGAGGAAGGACGAGCAGGGGAGCGTCCGCTGGCCAGCGGGGGTGCGTGGCCCGGCCCACCCGGCAGCCCACCTTCGCCGGCACCACGAAGGCCCGGGGCGCCTGTTTGGAGGGGACAGCCCTGGAATCGGTAATATTTCCCAGGGGAATCCCAACTGATGATTGTTAGTAGGTAAAATTCACTTCCTTAATTGGAAATGCAAACAGAAGTGATTATAGGCTGATTTGTAGCAATTTGGCAGATTTGAGGCGCGCCCGTTTCTCGGGAACGCAGGCTGGCACTGCCCGCTCAGAACCGAGGCGGGGGCCGCACGGAGGCCGGGCTGGGTGCTCTGACGCGGGCCTGGCCCGCGCTTTGGGGTGTCACCACCCTGGGGTGCTTCCCAGACCCAAGACTGGGGGGCTGCGGACTCACAGGGGCGTCTGCCCCAGAGGACAGGAGAGCTGAGTTATTCTTGCACTTTGCTCCACCCCCCATTCATGGCCCAGCGAGCACACGCCACGCACGTCACACCCCACATGTGTGCACAGACACCCACACCCATGGTCTCGCACGCCCACACCCCTCCCTGTGGCCTCCCCCTCGCTGAAGCCCACCCCTGCACCCACCTAGTCCTTTGGGGTCAGCCCCCTCTTTGGCTGCAGTGCCCCCGCCCAGCCAGCCTCTGCCCTCTGCCGTTTCAGCCCCTCCCCCCCGGGCAGCGACCCCCCGACCTGTCCACATCCTGGAGGTCCAGTGTGGCCGTAGCCACGATCTGTCGCGGGCGCCCACGTGACCTCCTCGGCCGAGCCAGCCCAAGCCCACCTCCCCCCTCGTTTCCAGGGGCCGCCTGGCGGGCGGAGCTGTGTGGGGGTCCTGCCGGGGGGGGGCCCCCGCATGTGTGCGGGAAAAAGGTGCTCCAGCCTTTGCCGCTTCTGCCTGTAGGCCGTGGACGGGAGCCCTGCCCTAGCCCTGCTGGCGTGAGGCCACGCTCGGTGGGGACGCCGCCTTCAGCGTGGGGGGTCGTCCTGAGAGCCCGGCCAGGGGGCTGGATGGCAAAGCTGACGTGATGCCTTCTCGTCGAGCTCCCAGTGCCGGCCCCCTGTTGGCCAGCCGCTGACACCCCCTCTTGTGCTGGAAGCCTCCCACCCCGCCTCTGGACCACCCGTGTTCAGGACTGCACCCCCTCAGGGATGCGGGGTGCATTGACTGCTCTCTGGGACCCTTCCTGGGGTTCTGGGGCGGGTATCCTCCCCCAACGGGCCTCCTCCCAGGGCTGGAATGAGAGTCAGGCCTCCAAACAGCAGCCCCGGCCCCGCGCGTCCACTGCCAAGGGCACCCAGGCCTGGCCCTGCAGCCTAAAGATTCTGCGGGGATGTTCGCTTCTCCACCGGGGACATCACCAGGGAGCCCCGAGGCCAGGCCCTGCGGCCACGCGCCCTGCCCACGCCGGGCAGCCGAAGGTGGGGGCGATAGAGGGTAAATCAAAGTGAAAAGCTCGGGCTCCCCAACCCCCTCCCCATCTAGCTCCCTGACGAGAGAGCCCGGCTGGGTTTCGCGGGGTTTTAAAGCAGACATTTAAATACAGTATCTGAAGCTTTTAGCCTTACTTATGGCCACACAACAAAATCCGATGACCAGTGAGAACCGCCGTGCTGGACAGACTGCTCTGTCGCTAGAGCCACGTTCCGGAACCGCTTCTCAGACACTTGCGCGGGTCGTGGCCCTGCTGAGTCCGTCCACAGAGGACCTGGGTCCCAGCACCCGCCGCGCGGGAGGCCCCGGGCCGCGCCACCCCTCGCTGCAGGGCGGCACGGCTGCCGGTGCACCCCGAGCGTCCAGTCTGCGGACATGGGAGGTGGAAGCGGGACGTCCGGCCGGCGCGCCTGACCCGGGACAACAGGATCCCGCCGCGGGCCCAGCAGCGGCGCCCCCATCCCAGCCCCGCGGCCCCCGTGGCCATCAGGAGCCGACGGAGGCCCCCACGGGCCCCGGCTTATGTGTCTTCTCTTGGGTGCTGGTCCTCCCCCGGGGCCCAGCCCGCTGCACGGCGGCACCCTCCAGGCGGAAGCTGGGGAGACAGTTCACGCCGCAAAGCGCAGGCACAGACCCCAGGCGCCGGGCAGCGAGGGGAGCCGGCGTCAGTTCCCATCCCTGCCCAACGGGTCCCTGGCAACGCCCGAGCTAGACGCCGTTCCTGGCTTTCCGGGGAGAAGCCAACACTCAGGAAGGTTCAGGAGCTGCTGCAGATATGGGAGCAGAGAGGCGCCCACCAAACCCCGTGGCGAGTTTCAGCTCCAGCAAGCCCAGCCCAGCCCTGGCTTCTAATGAGCAAATTCACGGGTGGGAAGAGCTGCGCACGGGAGCTTGTCCTCCGCGTATCCGGACGTCCAGACGTGTCCCAACCCCCCGCAGCTCCCGTGGCGCCCCCAGGAGTCTGGTGGAGGTCCCAGAAGCGGCCACGCCACGCCAGGCCCGTGAATGGCGCCCAGGTGTGCAGGAGGACGGCTGTCTGCTCTGTGCGGGGCCCGGCCGGCGGCCCCTCGCGCGCGGGAAACGCAGCTCCTCCGGGCAAGCACACGCCGACCCGCCGGGGAGAACCCGGGTGGAAGCTGACGTCCTCACGTGGCAAAGGCCCCAGAGGCTCCTGGCCCGAGCGAGGGGCAGGGCAGTGCCCTCGGGAGCTGAGCTGGACACTGCCGGTGAGGACAGAGGCCGACCCTTCCCCGGGGCAGAGGCTGGGGCCAGAGGCGCACTGGGGTCTTGTGAGGCCTCGAGGATGGGTCAGCGCCAAACACGGGGAAATGGTGGTTGATCACCAGGGGCAGGGGCGGGTCCAGAGGGCAGCACGTTGCTAAGAGGCGACGCTGACCCTACGCTCGGTCGGCCCCACGGCCCCTGCTGAAGCGGCCGGGTCAGCTGTCAGGTGGGGCGGGAACTCGAGCGGTCATCGAGGTCGGGGTTGTGGCTAGAACTGGGTGGTGCCCGGGCAGGCCTGGAGCCCAGGCGTCAAGGCTGAGTGGGCAGAGCAGGCGAGGGCCAGTGTGGCCAGGGAGGGGCCTCTGCCTGAGGTTTGCTCCGGCACATCTGGGGCAGCATCTGGAGGCCTTTGGTTTATTTCAAAACTAAGGACTCTTGAGCACCTACTGTGTGCCAGGCGCAGCCGGAGAGTGTGCTCTTTGCACACGCCAGCTCTTGGGAGGTAGCTGGGGCCTGGGAGGGCTGGTCAGCAGTAGAAAATCCCAGGCTCAGGTCCAGCTACAGTTAGGTCCCTGCTGCCCTGCCTCCTGGACGCGGCTCTGAGCCTGTGGGCACCTGCTTTTGGGCCTTCTGAGCCCCTGGAGGGGAGCAGGGTCCCATCTGTTGGCAAGTGTCAGGCTCCACTAGGCCCTCTGAGCACTAGCGTCTATATGGGGCCTTCACGGGCAGGGGGAGCACGGGGGCCTGTGTGCTGGGCGTCAAGGAGGCCGGTCCCTGCAGACTGGACCACACGTGCCAGCTTCGGGGGGGAGGGGTTTCCCTGCTAGTGTCCACAGGAAAACCACTGGAGACCGGCAGAGGCTCTGGAAGGCCCTGCGGTTACAAAATTTTTCAACCTGCTAATGACTCAAGACCAAGGCGCCGCTGCGCTGGGGGAACACTCAGGAGAAGATGGAAACACCAACCTCCTCCCCAGGGATGCAGGGCAGGAGGTCAGCTGCTCCCTCCCTGCCCCTCCTGGGCCGCCCCGGGCAGACAGGCCCGCACTTGTCGGCAGACGAGACCCCCGGGGCGCCGCCTTCTGCTGCGTCCACGCCAGGCCCGGAGCGCCGGCCGCTCGGTCGTCAGGGCTGCTGTCCGCGTCTGCAAGCGGGAGACAAGGCTGCTGCCTCCGCTCCCGCAACAGTTGTCAGAAAGGAAGACGGCTCCCCGCAGAGCGTGTGTCCGTCCATCCGCGCCTCGGCCCGGGTGCCGTCTCCAGGAGCAGCGTGAGGCTGCTTGGCACCTGAGCCCGGGCTGCCAGGAGGACAGCGTCCATCATGCTGGCGGGAGCCTGACTGTGGGCGTCAGGAGGCGTCCCCCGTCCCTGCCCACCCCAGCCTCCCCGGCACCCCAGGGCCCCGCAGAGGCCCCCTCCCCTGGCCTGGGGCCTGCGCACAGCAGCGACAAGGGCACCGCTGCTCTGCCAGCCAGGGCGCAGGCTCAGGCGGCTCCCAGGACCCCCCTGGGGGGGAGCCCGCCCAGCCCAGCGCCCCCACCCCAGCCCGCCGCGAGTCTGGGGCTCAGCGGCCACCAGTGGGCCGGGGGTGGCCTCCAGCGTGAGCCCATGCAGTGGGCGCCACGCGAGACTCCGGCTCTCGGCCGCCCTCCGCGCTTCGGAGGAGGCAGCTCCGTATTTCCTGACGGGTTTGAAGCGAGTGAGCCTGGAAGGAAGCCGCAGACCCCAGCATCCATCTCTGCACCCCGTCGCCCGGCTTAAAAATCAAAATTGTGGTAAATGAGTCCTGGGCGGATCTGCCAGCGTGGTGGAATCAAGATTGATGCTCTGTGAAGGCTCCCTCGGCGCCAGCGCGGCCTCTCTGGGGCACGCACGCCCCGGCGGGGGGAGCAGCGGCGCTGCCGGCCTCCCGGCCGCCCCAGGCCTGGGAGCGGAACACGAGGGCTTCCACAGGGGGCGCTGAGGCCCCGGCAGGGCCAGCCCAGGGGCTGCTTGAACCCCAGAACTGATGGAGGGGCTGGGTCTCCCCATCCCAATGATAAGGTCGCCTGGAGTCGCGCCTTCAGATGCGCTGCCAGTGCCCGCCTGTGCCCGGGCCTTGTGCTGGCTGCCGCAGGCGGCTGTCCCCGCGCACCTCGGGGTGCCCCACGAGACGGGCCCGTCAGATGGCGCCTCTGCGGCCCGGAGCGTGTCTGGCTGACCCCCTGCTCCCCATGGCGCCCCCCGCCCCACTGGCCTGCGGACTCCGCCTCCCCGTGCACAGGGGCCATCCTGCCCCGGGGCCTCTGCTCGCGCCACCCTGCCCTGGGAAGACTGCCTTTCTGTTCAGCCCAGGGGAGCGCCTGCCCTCGCCAGGCCACCCCCTGCCCCCCCAACCCCCGCAGACCCCACACTCCCACCCGCGCCACGTTCCCTCCAGACCCGCCTGCAGGGGGAGTTGAGGAGACCAGTGAGGACACGTCCCCACTCTGGGCTCCTGGGCTGGCTGAGCACTCGAATTAACACCAGACAGATTAGCAGGGAAGAGAACAAATTTAATTACACACTTATGGAGCCTCTACATGGTATAGACTCCACAGCCGAGGGAGCAAATGAAGATTTATCCTCCGAACGGAGGAACGGGCTGGGGCGCGCAGGCCGGCCAGGGGCCCGTGGGGGAGGCCAGCCTCTCTGGCAGGCGGCGTCTGTCCTGCCCTGCAGGGGGTCTCCCCGATGAAAATCCTAATTCTGTCAAAGGCCCCCAATCTCATCCTTCTGGGCCGTTAAGGGGGTGCTAAGAGTTTCCTCTGAGCCTGGGGTCTCAATGAACTGCAGCTCAAAAATATTCCCAAACCAAGTGACGTGTCCGGGGCCTGATGGTCACTGCAGGCCACAGGAGCCACAGGAGCGTGAACGGGGCCCACCAAGGGGATCATGACGTGTCACCCCAAACAGGCCACTTTGCCCAAGAATTGCTTTGAACGGAAGGTATTGGGGGCCCTGAAATGCCTTATTTCCCTGGAAGCACAAAGACCACCTGCCGTGACCCCCAGCCCCGCGCTCTCATCCCTGGGACAGGAGTCGGCTTCCAAGACCTCCCCATTTCATCCCCGAGGACCCCTTTAGCTTCCCAAAGAAGTCACCCCGTTTCCACAGGTGCCCCCTCTCAGACGATGCTTGTCCCCGCCCAGAAGCGTCCTCTGCCCGTCCCGTCGCCCCAGCCCTGGGCACTCCGGCCCCCCAGGAGGCCCAGGAGAAGGGGAAATGGGAGGAGCTGGGCTTCCTACGCCACTGGCCTCTGTGGCCGCCACCTGCAGCCTTGACGGTGTCACTGCAGGAGGCGCTGGGGGGCGTGGGCGGGTGCGCGGCCTGGTGGCGCACACCTGAGTGGGGTGTACACGCGTGTGTGAGTGCACACCTGAGCCTGGAGGCAGGGCTGTCGGGGAGCTTTGGAGGATGAGGGCGTGACTTCAGAAGGGGCGAGGCCGGTGAGGCGGACGCCAGAGAGCCCAGAGCCAGCCCGTAAAGATTCCCTGGGGGCCGCCTGCCCCCCACCCTGCCTTGCGGCCTGCGGGCTTGCGGCTGTGCTGGGGCAGCCCCCTCTTTCTCTGCTGCCCCCATGCACGTGGGGTTAAATGTGAGCTGACACTTTTTTCTCCTGCTGGTCTGTGGTGACCGGTTCTCACTCACGGCCTGAGGCTGCCGAGGAGGGAGCTGGACGGCCTCTCCTGCCCTGAGCCCGCGGGAGCCCGAGCAAGCTCAGACACAGATGCAGAGGCAGGGCAGGGCGCCAGCGTGGCCATGTCTCACCTCCCGGCATGACCCCAGGGCTCACCGCTGCTTGGGGCTCACAGGCGCCCCCGGGCCTCTCTGGGGGAGCAAGAGGCTGGCCTGGAGCCGTGGGGAGCTGCCCGCACGCAGAGCGGGGGCCGGGGCGCTGGGGGGCACAGCTGGGGCACCGGGGCGTTGAACGCGTCGTGGGTGCCACTGACTGGAAGAGTCTCATTACCCGGGGACGACCCTGCCTGTTAACAGCAGGAAAATGATGAAACCCGAAACCGCATCAAGTGAGCTTGTTTGCTTGTCCTTCCAGAAACAGGATTAATTGGTTAAATGGTGCCTGCAGGTTAAAGGGATGAGTGGCGGCTCCTACCCCACAATCGCCTCCCTGGCTCTCCCCGACTCCTGCTCCGGGCTGCGCAGGGGACGCTCGTCCAGGGCCCCATGCCGGTGCCCGCGTGCCCCTGCGCCTCTGCGGCCCTGCGCGCCATGTGCCCGGGTGCGAGGCCTCGGCTGCAGAGACACGCGTGCACACACGCTCGCCCCCGAGGCCCGGGCGCCCGCACTGGGAAGGAGTCACTGTCAGGGGCGTGGTCCGAGCCGCCGTCCCTGTCCCGGGGCGTGGAGGCCGAGGGGAGCCGTCCCCCGGCGGCCTTGTTCCTCTCCCGACCTGGAGCCCAGCTGCCCGAGCTCCTGAGGAGCGGCGAGGAGGCCACGCCTGCCCCTGCTCTTGCCTCCGTGTACAGATCTGCGGCGCCGCCATGGGAGGGGCCGGCCTTTGTGCCCGGTCTCATGGTGAGTGGCCCGCCCGTGGCCAGGAGCCTGCAGATGCCCCTCGTGAGGGCCTGGAGGAGACACAGACAGAAGAAGCTGGAGCCTGGGGGCACCCCCCGCACCTGCACGTGAGCCCCCAGCACCAGGGCCTGGGAGGGGGCTGGGTCCGCGCCACTGGCCAATGAGGACGCCGGTGGTGGTCATTGCTGGCCCGCGGGACCCCGGTGACCAGCAGGTCACCCACCAGAATTCACAGGTCGGGTCCTGCCTCCCGGCCCAGGTGGGGCTGTGCTCGGAGCAAGGGCCTGGAGAGAGGGGACGGCCGAGCACAGCCGCCCAGGAGGGCACCGCTCAGCCCGACGTGGGTCCTCCTAAAAGAGGGGACCAGGACCCAGACAGGCACAGAGGGGCACGCGGGGCGGGGCCTGGGGCCCTGCCGACCCCTGACGTCGAGGTTCGTGTTGATGACCCCAGCCTGTGTCTCTCGGGTGCTGCGGCCGCTCCCCGCAGGGCCTCTGGGGTCTGCAGGCCACGGGAGCAGCTCCTGGGGCGGGGTGGGGGTGAGGGTGGGACCCCGCCCTGCCTGGGTCCTGCCTCTGCCGGGTGTTCCCTTCCTGGATTTGGAAGGCACAGAAACGCCCTGCGCACAGCCTCGCGTGGCAAAGGAGCTGCACAAAGCGCCTCTGCGGGGCGTGGAGACGCCGAGCCAGCAGCCCCGACCCGTGGGGAAGGCTCTCTGGACCCCGGAGCCGGGGGAGCCGGATCAAAGCCTCGGCAGCCAGCGGGCCACGCTCAGGGCTTGTCAGATCCAGCTCGCGCGGCGCTGACTCTGTGTCCTCGGCTAAATTTAGCTAATCATGCCTTTGCGTTCGCTCCCGCCCGGACCCCGGGCGCCCGGAGGGGGATTAGCGGTGGCGACAGTGACAGCGACGGCTCGGCTGCCAGCTGCCGGCTGCAGGTGGCTTTCAGAGGGCTTCACCGCCGCCGGGGACGCCCACCGAGACCGCCCCGGGGGCCGGGGCAGCTTCGCCGGCACAGAGGGCAGAGGCAGGAAGACAGGGCCTGCCCACCCAGGGCGCCGGGCGGGTCGGCCTCGAGGGGCTGCTCTGTCCGGGACCCGCACCCCCCAACCCTGCACCTCCCCCCTCCCCCGCTGCTGAAGCTGAGGCCTGTGTGGGCCCTGGGCAGGGACGGAGCCAGCCCTGGACGTGCTGCTCTGCAGGGCGCCCCACCCCAGCTCACTCCTCCCCCAGCCTCTCTGGGGCACGTGTGGTTCTGGGGTGTCGGTGGCCTTCAGCACATGGGGAGGACGGACTCTCAGGCGCAGTGTAATGGAGACTCCGTGCCCAGAGCTTTCCTAAGCCGTCTCCCGGGACCCTCCGGCCTGGTGCCTGCCGGGGTCTGCCCCCCCCTGCTGTCCCCCCACCAGCCCCCCACCTCTGCGGCCACACCGGCCTCCTGCCGCCGCCCAGGAGTGCTCTGGCTGTCGTGCGGAGGACAGGCGGGCGGGTGGACAGGCCTGGCCTCTGCTCCCCGGGGAAGGCCTGGGGTGCCATCCCCAGCCCCTGTAGGCCCAGGTATCACCATCGGTCAGGCCCAGAGCCCCCATCTCTCATTTCAGCTGCTGTTAGTGGACCCAGAACAAGCTGGTCATGACCCAGCCTCCTCATGGGGGTTCACTCCCACAGACATGGGGTGTCCTGAGCAGCACCCCGAGTCAGGGCCTGCACAGGGTGGCCTCAGGGCGCCATCAGGGACCTGCCGTGTGTGTCTGGAGAGGGCGGCAGGCTTCACCCGCCCGTGCCCACCCCAGGGGCTCTGCTCTGATATAGTGGGTTCCCCCCACATGCCGCTCATGTCTCCAGGAATTTTCCAGGTCACCTTCATCTCTGAGTGGCGTCGGCGAGGACGCTCAGAAGCACCCCTGTGGAGCTGGGCCCCCCTCAATGCCTGCAGGTGCCTCTGCAGAGAGCGAGCTCGCTGTGGGAATCAGCCGGGGGCAGTGTGGGAGCTGAGCCGGGCTGGGGGGTCTCTCCACCCCACCCACCCACTGCCTGGCCGGGGAGCGGCCTCCCCAGTGCAAACTCAGGTCGGGACTCGGGTGGGTGCAAGGTCTGGACTCCAGCGGGGCCGACGGCCGACAGACCAGGCGTCTGTGCTTGCAGCGCGTTGGAGTAGGTCTGAGGGGTCCTCCGGCCACAGAGAGGGTTAAGCGACGGGACGGGGGAGCCTCCTGGGGCAGGCCTCTCGCCACAGCTGTGGTCAACCCGCGGCGGCGACATCGACTGCTGCGTGTCAACCGCACTCGAGTCACGATTCGTGGCTACCGCGAGGCTGGGGGGGCGGGGTGGGTGACACATGTCCCCGGAGGCGCACGCCGCCTCCCTGAGAGTGGGCAGCAGAGACGTCACCAAGGCAGGGCCCTTGCGGACCGTGGCAGCAGGGGCGGGTGCAGACGCCACGCGCGGGCACGTCTGGGAAGGGAGTGACCACAGTGGCTGAGGTTTTGTTACAAGCATGTTTGCCTGAGACGCTGAGGGAGCCGTGGACGCGGCTGAACCCCCAGAGGCGGGCAGAGCCCTCCCAGGTGGACAGGACCGAGCCCGCCCGCCACGCAGGGCAGCTTCCGGCAAGGCCCCGTGCCCAGCTGACCCACCCAGCGGACCGCGCCGAGCCGAGGGCACGTGGCTAGATGTGCTGGTGTCCACGGGGAAGCCGGAGTTTCCTCCCGGGAGTCACCCTCCCACTCTGCTCCCTGAACCCCGAGTCTCGGCAGGTGAGCAGACCTGCCGTCACAGAAGCTGCTTCCGGAAGGCGGGGCTGTCCTCTGGGGGGGATCTCCCCAGGCCAAGCTCCCACCCAGCCAGCAGCGGACTCCCCTGGGGTCCCAGGGGCCAGTGGGCTCAGACAGCTCCAGTTCCCAGGACGGAGCATCATCCCCCGGGGAGAGCGGCGCCTGGAGGGGGAAAGCCTTGGCGTGGGCTCCGAGCGGGCATCATCCAGGAGGAGAGCAGGGGCGCAAGGGCAGCGGGCGGCTGAGCACCAGCCACTTGAGCCTCCAAGCGCGCCCTGGCCCCAGACGGCCTGGCCGGCCATCGCTGGTGCATCTGGGCCCAGGCCGCTGGCCCAGGGCCCCACGCAGCCCGGCGGGACGAGGGGGGCCCGGCGGGGGCCTCGGAGGGCTCGTGGGCACCGGTTAATGAGGGCGTCTCTGATTTCCTGGCACTGCTTTTCTTGATAGATGACAGATTTATGATTCGTGGGGGATTTTAATATTAATGTTGGCCTGACGGAAGATAAATCGGACAAGAATTTATGGGTGCAGTAAAGAATTAGATGTCCCCGCCCCGGTGACTATGGGAACGGCGGCCGCTGTCGGTTCGGGGCCCCTGAGGGCGTCTCGGCCCCCTCCGGGCCTGACTCTGCACAGAAGGAGAAAGCGGGAGAGGAGGTTCTGCTGGGGCGCCGAGGTCAGGGGCTGGGACCCCGGAACCCGCCCGACGCACGGCCGCTGCACCCCCTCTGTCGGTGCTCACGGGGCCGAGGAATAAGGCCTGGCAGCGAAGGGCCGGTGTGGGGAGAGCCGCAAGGGCCAGAGGGGTCAGGCTGACGGCGGCCCCTGGGCCCTGCCCATAGAGCGGGGCTGGGGAGCCCCTCTGGCCGCTCGGTCCTCCCCACCAGATCCACGTTCCCGCCACAGCCTCGGAGGCTGAAGGCCGAGGCTCAGGCTGTTTCCCTCCTGGCCCATGAAAACAGGGGTGGAGCCGGTCCTGCTGGACCCTGAGCCTGCCGCGTGCCAGGCCACGTTCCGGGCGCCACTGGTGCCTTCCCCACGGGCAGCACCATCCCAGCCCCGCGGGGCTGAGCCCAGGAGGCCGAGCCCTGACTGAGCAGAGGGCAGGGCTGGGGTCCCACGTCTGACTCCACGTCAGAGTCTCAGCCGCGCGCTGCGGCGCCCTGGCCGACGGTCAGGAGCCGGCCCCGCGCTGCCCGCTGCCCCCGGCCTTGCACTCTGCGAGCAGGCAGGTTGCCCCCGCCCGTGCCTATGAACAGAGCCCCCAGCTTGGGGCCTGGCCAGTGCCGTGATGGCCTTGACCGTGGACACAGATGGCCTTGCCCTGCCCGCAGCCCAGCTTCCCCGCCGTGACAGTGGTTTGGGGACATTCTGGCTTCTCTGCAGCCCGGAAGCCACACGGGAGCCTTGGTGACCGACCCCGACTTTCTAAACAGCCGCAGACCCGGGGGCGGCAGCTCCAGCCCACAGAGCCTCTCCCTCTGCAATCCCACTCGCCCCTCGGGCAGGCCCCCAGCTTGGACGCAGGCCCCCAGCATCGCATCGTCACAAAGGACACGCAGCACAGCACACGGGGGAGGCCAGGGGGGGCCGGCCAGGCCTGGGAGGGCGCTTGGAGCCACATCCTGCTGGTGCCCCAGTGGTCACCACCCTGGGGCGTGACGGGAGGCTCGCGGTGCTCTGGCGTCCAGGGTGGAGGGGCTGCACCATCGGCAGGCTCGGCGGGCTCACGCCCCTCGGGGTCTCTGGGCCCTCTCTGGGGAGCAGCCCCCTCCTAAAGCCATCTGGGGGCCCACCCGGGCCGTCTCATGGGCTTCGCTGAGAACGTCCTCTCATGTCCGATGTCTTAAGGGCTCCTTCAGGGGCCAGGACAGAAGCAAAATGCATTATTTACGACGGCAGAGCTCGGCCTGATGGCTCAGACTATCAGCTCTGCCCAGCCCGGCCCTGGCTTCGGTGTGAAGATGGCGGTTCTGAGGGCAAAGGCGGCAATTTTAGCAAAATGGAGGACATTGGGGAAGAAATTACCCGCAGTAAAGGGAGCCAGAAGGATGGAAACAAGCACCGGCGTCGGCATAGCAGACGCCTCGATAAAGGCAAACACGCCCAATCAACTAGCGGACGTCGCTTACCCCACGAGGGGTCTGCAGAGGGGGCGGCTGCAGAGGACGGCGGTGGGAGCAGAGAGCGGGGGCGAGGGTGGTGCTGGCGCCAGCCACGTCTGCCCGCAGGCGGGGCACAGATCGGGCTCCTCCCCGGCCAGCCCCAGGCGGGAGCCACGGCCTGCGGCCCCAGCATCCTCGGCGGCTCGTCCAGGCAGCCTGTGCTGGGGACACGGGCCTGGCAGCAGCTCCTGTTCCTCTACTCTGTTCTCGTTTCTCTCTGGCCAGCAGGTGAGGGGGCCGCGCGGTGGACACACGATGCAGCTCTAGCTGTGGGGAAGGGGCCAGCGGGCTCTGGCGTGTGGCCAGGAGGGCAACCTCCCTGTTGGGGCCGTCTCCTTCCTTGCTGACTGCTCATGGGCTTAAACAACTCTTCGCAGGGGGACGGAAGGACAGTGAGTGGACGCAGGCCCCCCTCGTGTTTAGCCAGGTCGGGGCGTGTGTGGGCGGAGCAAGAGGAGGGGGCACTGGGGGACGCTCAGGGGTGCTGGGAACGCCCCCGCTGCGAGAGCTCCGCTGGCCGTGCACGGTCCGTGTTCTGGCTCCGGCCCTGTGGGGCTGTTCGGAACCAGGGGTCCCCACTCTGCGGCCCCCCACGGCCTGCACCCCCGAAGAGGACGCCCCCCCCCCCGCCTCGTCCCCACTGGCTCCAGCAGCTGCCGTGGCTTATTTACACGGCCCTTCCGGTTTCCAACAGGGAAGTGGGCAGCGTGCTTTGGCTGAAAAATACCGGCGACTCCCGCTAGGGCCTTCAGCGCCCGGGACATCAAAGGGAAATTGACCGGGCAGCGGCGGCCGCGGTGGAGCCCCCGCAACGCACGTGACGCCGCACCCCGCGGCCGCGCCGGCTCGCCAGCAGGCAGGGCTTTAAATAAGACACCGTGTTATTAAATAAAACCTCCTCCCCGCAGGGACCGCGAGGGCCTGGCCGGTCAGTCATTCGGTTTGAAATCTCCTTTAATATGAATTTCCAGAGGATATTCCAGAAGGCCCTCCACGGGCAATAAAACACACGGCGAGAAGCAGCTAAATCTGCTTTCTGGAGGGGCCTCTTTAAAGGTCCGTGATACATATGCATGAGGCCGGGCCGGGGCCTGTCACCGGGCAGGGCTTCTCCTCTGCACAGGCCGCGGCCTGCGGGCGGCGCGGGTCTCCCAAGGGGAACAGGCCCTTGTTGCGCGGGGCTGAGACGGACCCAGGCATTCTGCAGGGGAGCCCCGGAGCCCCCGGGACAGGGCAGCCCCCAGTGGCCCCGTGATGTGCGGGGCCCGCTTCCCCTGCGCCGTCCCCCAGCCAGAGCTCCCTGCCCTCGCTGGGTGCTCACCCGGGGGTGCGGGGCCTCCAGCTCAGCAGCAGCTGCAGGGGGAGCCGGGAGGCAGCCAGCCCTGTCCAGGAGCCGCCCGGCTCCGGCGGCTCCAGGGCTTGGCTCCAGGCCCTGGGCGCTGCGGCAGCCCTGCGAGCCCCGCCTCGGCCTGTGAGACCCCCCAGGCGCACCCTGTGCGCAGTTTCCCTCTGCTCAGGGCTCAGCCAGGGAGCCGGCCAGGTGCCGCCTGCCCTGGGCCCGCGGAGGGGCCGAGCTGCCAGAGCCGGCACTCATGGTCATTGCGATCACTGCTCCCAGAACTGGAAACCCACGTTCATCCCCATGCCCAGGGCCCCCGACAGCAGGAACTCGCCCTACCCGGCGTCCTCTGAGCTTGGGGCTTAGGGGTGTCGGGGAGGGGGCAGACGGGAGAGGGCACAGTTAGGACTGAGCTGGCGCTGGTTTGCTCAGCACCTGGAAGCCAGGGAGACTCGCCTCTTCTCAGAGCCCGGTCTGAGGGCATCAGTGTCCCGGGGGTCCAATGCCCGGGGGGTGGCGGGGGAGGTGCCCTGAATACGGGGTGGGGGCGGCTCCCAGGAGGTCCCGCAGGAGTCCAGAGACCCCGAGGCACGGTGGAGAGGCCCTGCCCCCGCCAGGAGGAGGGGGCTGCTGGAGCTCAGCACCCCAGAGCCCCCCTGTGCTCACCCGCCGCTGGAGAGGGGGTCGGGCCTCCAGCCACTTGTCAAATTGGCAAAACCGAACCACGAAAGGGAAATAACCCCGGCCCTGCAGGTGGGGACAGCCGCTGGGGTCCTGGGGGCACCCTCCCGGGGGCCGGTGGCCCGTGTGTGAGGTTCTCCAGATGCCTCCTGGGGACACAGAGGGGCGCCCACAAACAGCACTAGGGGAGCAGCTTAGAAAGTTCGGGTGAGGGTTCAAGGAACCGGCCGGCAGGGAATGGCCGCAGCAGAGAGGACAGTGAGAGCGCCGGGCGCACTCGCTCCAGCTGCCTCCAGCTCGCGGGAGCACAGACTTAACCCCAAGTGGGAAGAGCCGGGGACAGACGGGCTGTTGCCGGAGCCGCCGTCGGCGCTTGTGCTGAGCACACCCACCGGCCCGTGTCTGGAAAACTCAGCCCCACAAAACACACCTGTCGCCCCCAGCGGTGGCGTCTGCCCGGGGAGTCTGGGGCCGGATTTAAAACGCGCTTCTTGGCCTGCGTGTGCTTGCGAGGCGGGTTCCCGCGGCCGGCGGGCTCAGCCACGGGGGCTGTTTCGGCTGCTCACCCCTTCCCGGGACCACTGCGCGGAGCCCGCCGGGCAGTTTCCCCGGGAGACAGCTGCCCACTCCCTCGGAGCCAGGCCCGGGGGGCGGACGGGGTGCAGGCGGCCTGGGAACCCTCTGCGCCCCGCAGCCACCGCTTTGGGTTTGTGGGATCATCTTGTTTGTTTTTTTTTTGCTGGTACCTGCCCGGGTGAGCAGACATGAGAATAAACAAGGAGACAGAGAGACAGAGAGAGACAGAGAGAGACAGGGACAGAGAGACAGCGCGAGGCGGGGGCAGCCGGGCTCATCTGGACACAAGGGGGGCAGCTTCTGTCCCCGGGACCAATGATCTGGCCACTGTCCCCGGCGCGCCAGCCCCCTAGAGCGAGGAGACCTGTGAGCATTCTTTTAAATACGTTTTTTTAAAGGTCTGGCTTTAAAACGGGGCGGCTCCGGAGATGCGTGCTCGGGCTGGAATTCTCTCTGCAGGCAGGTCTGGGCTTTGCAAATGACATGAATTATACCCGCCATTACCTCAAGACACACTGCTCGGGGCTGGCATAAAATTGCCCATTTCCTGGGGTGATATAGGGGGCCTGACTCGCGCCGCTTGGTCGATATCAGGAGCTACTATTTCGTGCTGACACATTGGTCATTTTAATCGCCCGGCCTCCGTGTCCGGGCCGTGCCCTGCTCAGCTTCGCCGTATTTCTGACTGTCTGCAGTTCGCTCCGCCCGGGGCCCGTGGACGGGCTGCTGCCCAGCGAAGCTCAGGCCTCGTCCCTCAGGCATGTGAGGCGGCGGAGAGACCGCCATGGATAGCGGCACAGCAGGACAGGGCCCTGGCGTGGGCTCCGAGCTCCTCCCACGCGTGCGCCATGTGTGTGCCGTGTGACCGTGGTGCCCGCACAGGCAAGCATGCTCACCTGCGTGGGTGCGCAGCAACAGGTGTGACCATGTCTGTGCACGGGTGTACAAGTCCACGAACGCAGTCCTGCTGCAGCCACATGCATCCTGTGTGCACACGCACATGTGTACTGCATATGTGCTCACTCCATACACGTGTGCCTCGTGCCCCTGTGCCAGCGTGTGCACATGCATGTAATGTGGACTGCTCTGTGCGTGCACGCCCACCTCCCTGGCACACACAGGGCCCCTCCCCTGCCAGTTTCCAGGGATTCTGTTTCCCCCTTGTCCCCTGGCCACTTGCGGCCGCCCCTCAGCCAGTCCTGAGGCCACCGGTTTGCAAACCTGAGCAAAAGCCCAAGCAGTCGGCGCACCAGGGAGCAAGCAGTCCACGCACCTGCCGCTCAGATCCCAAGTTTGCTTCTGCGGGAGGCAGCGGCGTGCAGCCAGGACTGGTGCCCACAGGTGCCCACAGAGCACTGCCGTTGACAGGGCTGTTGGGGTCCTCGCATGCCCTGCACACATGCTCGGGCACACCCTGCTCAGCCGCCAGTGCCCCGTGGCCATTCAGCCCGGTGCTGGCACTTCCGCTCACTGCAGACTGCCCGCCCCGCCCCTCCAGGTAACTCAGCCCCGCAGGCCCCCAGCAAACTGCGGGCTTCTCCCAGGGAGGGTGTGTCTGGGTCTGTTTGTGCAGTTCCTTGCCCTTTAACACGGGCTCCGCCGGCCTTCAGCTCCCCGTGGCGTCTGATGCAGGTTTCCGAGGGCCCCCGCCCAGGCCCCCACACGCTTCGGGCTCGAGCCCCCTTCCAGCAGAGCTGCTGTGATGTCCTCGCCCTCGGCCCAGGAGAGGTTACAGCAAACCGCCCAGCCTGGCGGTGCTCCCACCCGGATGTGGGGTGGGCCGGAGAGACGGGCTTCTGCAGGGGTGAGGTAAAGGGCCCGCCCCAGGGGGGTTTGGGGCTGCTCCTTGGTGGTGGGCTGAGGGACGCCCTGAAGGTGCCCCGAGTCCTGGCTGTTGCCTTGCAGGTGGCATCTCCAGGTGGGTCGATTTGGGGGTGAGAGAAGGGAGATGGTGTGGGGACGCTGGCCCCAGGGCAGAGCCTCCTTGGTGTGGGAGGGGTGACTGCCGAGGGAGGAGGAGCTGAGGACAAGGCCCTGGACGCCCAGAGCTGCGACGGCAGGGAGAGGACTCTCCCCAAGGCCTCTGGGCGCATGGCCCTGCGGACGCCCTGATTTGGACGGTGACCCTCACTTTGGTGTGTGACCCCCAGCAAAATGCTCCTCAAACCTAGTGGACATTGATAAAGGAAGGGGGGCTGGAGAGAGGGTCAGAGGGCGCCAGGGAGGGCGGGGCAGTCCCGGCCCTGGGCTGGGCGGTGCTGCGTGAACTCGGGCCAGCTGAGCCTTTGCGGAGCGAGGAGGGCGGGCGGGCCTCACCCCTGCGCCCTGCACACCCGCACGTGGGCTCCCCGTGCTGCGAGGCAGCGCCGTCCGCGGGGGTGGAATCCGTGGCCCGCGGGGTCAGGTGCCGCGGCCCCCCCGGGCCCTTCTTGACCGCGTGCGATTCTGCCCGAGCCGGACGGCAGCGGGGCTGGGCAGGAGGAGCTCCGGGCTCCCCAGAGCAGCCGCAGCCGGGGTCCCGCAGGCAAGGGCCTGCCCCCCGCGCGGCGTCCAGGGGGAGCTGCTGGCCGCCTTCCGGCCGCCTGGGCGAGATTTTTATTTTGTTTCCCAGAAAAGAGAAACTGCCACGAGATGTGATTTAACTTGTAATTTTATTTGCTGTGGAGGAGCTTAAGCAGTGATTGTATTTGATGTGGAGCTGAAATGCATAAAGAGATAAATGGCTTAATTTGAATCAATATTAATTTAGTGCAATTTACTTTTAACTTTACTTCACAGCAAATGAGGTTGCTCTGCTCAGGAGTCCCCTGAAAACCTCCCTGCCTGCAACACGGAGCCCGGCGGGCGGGGCTGCTCCCGCGGGCCTGAGGGACAAGCTGGGCTCCTGCGAGCCTTCCCTGCCCCACCTCCAGCCCCGCAGGCCAGGGAAGGCGCCTGGAGCTGGGCGGAGCGAAGACAGCACGGCCACGCCCCCTGCCCGGTGTGGGGGGCGCAGACCCGATGTCCAAGCAGCAGACACCTCCTGCCGCTCAGCCCTGGGGCTGGAGGCCCCTCGCTGGCCGGGATGGATGCTGCCCGGTGATGCCGGTGGTGATGCCGGGGCTGCCGACAGACGTGGTGCGGGGGGCTGGGGGGCAGGCGCACAGCAGCTCTGCCAGGTGTGCCCTGTTACACCCGCAAGACGGCAGAGAAAGTGGCTGCAGGAGCTGGGCCCCCCTCACGCCCCGTCCGCTGCCGTGAGGAGGGCGCTGCCCTGCACCCTGTCACTCCCGTGCCCTCCTGCCAGCTCCCCGGTCCTTTCCTGGGAAGGGTGGAGACGCGGAAAGGCCGCCCCGTGCCCTGCTGTGAGCGACAGACCCCGCCACAGCCTCTGCGCCGGCTCCCCCTTCACCATCACAGGATCAAATGGGGGGTCTCCCTCCTGGCCGAGGCGCCTTGTCTGTTTATCGGGCTTTATCTGTTAACTCGACACAAAACCCAGGATGTTCAGATTCCCAAACTCAAGGACTAGGAAAGGAGAGATGTGAGCTCAGAGCCAGTGAGAATGTGCAGTATCGGGGTGCACCTGTGAGCCCACTTTCAGGGAGCCTAGTGAGCATGTACGTGGCATTGGGGTATACCATGAGCCCAGTTTTGGGGGAGCTCAGTGACAGTGCATGTGGTGTTGGGGTGCACCCCTGAGTCCAGTTTTGGGGAGCCCAGGGAGAGTGCAAGTGGTATCAGGGTGCACCACCCACAAGCCCAGCTTCAGGGAGCCCAGTGAGAGTGCATGCGGTATCGGGGTGCATTGCGAGCAGAGGGCTTCTCTGGGCTCGCCGCCTATGCCCACAGAACAGGAGAGGCTCTGAGAAGCCAGGGGCTGACGCAGGGCGTGAGGGACGGAGGCCCCGCAGGCCCATGGCCCGGGCGCTGTCCACTCCCCCGTTGCCAGCCCAGTGGGGAAATGGGGGTGACCTTCATGACCTTTTAAAGTCTGCGTGCAACCTCAGGGCTGCGGTCGAGACCAGCGCCCGGCCGTGGCTTGGGAGGAGCCAGCAGCAACTCCTTGCGGAGCGAGGAGGGCGGGCGGGCCTCACCCCTGCGCCCTGCACACCCCACACGTGGGCTCCCCCATGCTGGCCAGGCAGTGCCGTCCGTGGGGGTGGAATCCGTGGCCTGCGGCTTTCACCTCATTCCCCGCTGCGCTCTCTGCCGTGGCTGACTCAGCCAGCTCTCGGGCCCCTGAGCTCCGTCCTGGACACCGCCCTGGCGGGGCGTCCAGCTCTGGGCACTGCAGGCCCCCTGCCAGCTTGCTGCCTTGGCTTTCTCCTCGGCGCCCATCACTACTTAACCTCCTCTAATTCACTGTCCGCGCCTTGTCTACTCTGTCCATCTTCCCCATTGGACGGACGCTCCGGAGGGCAGGGGGTCTGCGTGGACTTCCCACGCTGCATCCCTGGGGCCTGGCAGGAACCCCGGCCCAGAAGGGGTGCTCAGCACCGCGGGGGGCTGGGGGGTGGAGGGGCCAGGCAGGACGGAAACTACAGACACACCCGGGGCGGGGAACTGGCACGGGCCGGGGCGGCGAGGCGGCGCCTGTCCGCCAGGCCTGCCGGCAACGCTCCTATCCCCCAGGGAATGTCGTCTGGTTTTCTCCAGAGGTGAGTGTGAAAGCAGGAACCTTAAATACAGACGCTCAGTCAGAGCCGCCTTGGCTGGAATGTGACAGCTCCGTAAATTAATTTGCATCGCGCAGCATCTGGGTGGCTGAGCGGGTTCTGGGAGCCCCGGGATTCTGCTGCTCGGGTAGACACACGTCGCATTTCCCTCGCGACGGGGAGGACAGGGCTCAGCGAGCCTTGGCCGGGCCCGGCTGGAAACATTGGTCGCTCGCCCGTCCTCGGCCTTGGGGGGAGGTTCGGGATGAGACGGCGCGTCGGGGTACGGGGTCAGGTGCTGTCTTCCGGGGTTGATTTGTCCGCTTGTAATTGGCACCGGGAGAGTTACGGCCCTCGAGGAGTCTGAGGAGCCGAGATAAACCATCGCCCGCTGATATTTCATGCCGAAAGTTGATGGCACAAAATTTAAGCTCCCCGGAGCCTGACAACTTGTTTGTAATAAATTCTAGGAGGGGAAAATAATGGCTGCGGATGTCACCCCGATCCTTCCTGGAGGATTTGTCGCGCCTCCCAAACGGTGGTTGTGGGCGCGCGGCGGGGACGGGGGCTCCGAGTCCCGGCGCTCCCTCGGCGGCGAGCCGTGTGCCGCAGCCCAGCCGGGGGCCACTCCTGGGCCGCCTCTCTCTCGCCACCGGGACTGGAGGGGCCCGTGTCAGCAGGAGCCCCAGATCGTGGTCTTCCTAAATATGCCACGCCATTGGCATCTTCTCCCTTTTCGTCAAATGGAATTTTCAAGATTAAACGAGGCCGGACGTGCACAGGAGGCTCCAGCCGTGTGGGCTCCAGCCGCGCCCCCTCGGTCCACGCTGAGGGGAGAAGCTAGTGAACCTCAGAGCGGCAGGCCCGCCTGTGCGTGCCGCCCGCGCCCGCCTTGCCCTCGCCCTGCCTCCTCAAGGGTGCCCTCGGTCTGCAGTGGCTCCATCCCTCTGCCCGTTGCTTGCTGGCCGGGGCTGGGGCAGTGGACGGTGACGCGCGCCCCTCGTCCTCCACCGCCTCGCAGCCCTGGCCGCATGGACTCGCGGACCGGCCTGCCCCAGCGGCCTCTTGCGCTGCCCCGGCGAGAGCAGGAGAAAGTCCTCTGTGCCCCGAACGCCCAGGGGCCGTCTCTGCGGGGACCCTCGTCCGCCCTCCGGGTCGGTATTCAGGGCGCAGTGGAAACCAGCTGCACTGTGGCCACCCCACGAGCCACCTCTGAGCTCCCCGCTGCGACGGGCTCACGGGGCGCCGTGGGGATGCTGCACCCGCGTCGTGGACGGGCTGTGTCCAGTGCCCTGAAGCCGAGTCGCGTCCTGCGCGGCCTCCTCCCCAGCGAGCCATGAGCCCCTGGGCCCGCCTGGGGCTGCCCCAGCACCTCCGGCCGCTCGCCCAGGAGAGATGGGGCGTCAGGGGCTGGCGGCGCGCGCAGGCCAGCTCGGCCCCTGAGCCGGGGGAGCCTGGGGTGGGGGCGGCGTGGGGCCCTCGGAGCAAGGCCCTTTCCATCCTCCAACCACACGCCCCGCCGAGGGGGACAGAGGGCTCTGCTCCGAATGAAAACAGGGAGCGCTTTATGGGGGACGCTTGTTTGCCTGCCCGCTAGATTAACATTCACGCAGACGCTGCTCTCGAGCCAGGCGCCGCCGCCGTCAGACATGGAGAGAAAAACAACGAGAGGCAGCGAGTGGGGCTGCTAGAAAGATGCTGGGGTGTCTTGTTCCTGCAGGAGAAGGGGGGCTGGTGAGACCAGAGGCCACGGGACCCCCTGGAAGCCTCTTCCCAGCTGCACGAGTGCGGTGGGGACCCCAACAAGGCACAGCAGCCGTGGCCGGAGTGACAGACCCGGGAGCCCCAGCACAGGCAGAAGTGGCCGCGCCCTCCCGCCCGCCCCTCCCCCTTTACATGACAGCCCGGGGCAGGTCTCAGGGGGGCATGGGGAGTCCTCGCCCTCACCAGGTCCGGCTAGAAGATGGGGTGATTCTCCCAAGAGCAGGTGTGGGGCCCACGGCCCCGCCCGGTGCACTGGAGGAACCAGAGCTTCAAAGGCGCCTCGGGGCTTCACCCCGGTGCTGCGGCTGCGACACAGCTCGAGCTGAACCACCGGGGCTGGGGATGGGCCTCGCTCCGAGATGACTCGGGGGGCCAGTGTGAACTGGGGTCGAGGGCGAAGAGGAGGAAGCTGCGTGGGCCGTGGGGTGGGGGCGGGGCTGACCCCCAGGGAGATCCACCTGCTGGGGGGTCTGGGACCCAGGGTCCCGCCTTCTCCAAGCAATTTTGCATAAAACTAAAGGCCAAGGGAAGGAGCGGGTGGAGAGAGACAGAACACCAAGGGGGTTTCGGGGAGAAACCGCAATTTGCTGTGTGCAAGGCCGGGGGTGCTGTGGGAGTCATCAGCTCATTGACGGTTCTGCCCCCCCTTGCTTGCCCCCCGGTAACCCCTCGCTGTCCCTCCACCTGGACCTCATGACGCGTGACGCGGCGCTTCAGCGTGAGCTGATCACGGAGCTGCTGGCGGAGAGGCGGGGGCGCTGGGCTCCGGTCCAGCATGGCCAGTCCCAGGGCCCGCGAGGACATGCCTGGGGTGAGGGGGGCCTCTGCCTGGACGCCTGTCCCCCAGGAGCCCCTGCATTGGCCCCAGGGCTCACCCGCCGCCCTTGTCTCTGGATGATGAGGAGAATCGGCCACCTGCTGAGCAGCCCTCAGCCTGGGCCTGGGCGGGGCCGCGGGTGGTGGGGCAGCCCGTGGAGAACGTCCCTCTACTCCGATGCCCAGAATCCCATCCCTGTGCCCTGAGCTCCCAGAGGCACCTCCCTCCCCAACAGGCACGCCTGGGAGAGGGGTGCTCAGGGCCCGGCCCCTCAGAGAAAAATGGGTCCACTGGAAGGTCACTGATCTTTCTTCCAAGGGTGAGCCCAGCCATGGTTACAGAGGATCAGATTCCAGAAGATTCCAGCGCGATGCGTGCAACCTGACCCCCATGCGCAGGCTTAGTGCAGACCATCTGGCTCCGGTACCCCTTTTATAAAGAGGGTGTGGGCTGAGTGAGTGCTCAGGCCTCGACGCCGCTGGCCTCTGTGGCCGTCCTGGGCCCTGGCCGTGTGAGCGCAGAGGGCGGTGGGCGCGGGCAGCGCCTGAGTGTGGACACCTGAGCGTGGTGTGTGCGTGTGCAAGGGCGCACACCTGCGCCTGAGGGCGGGGCGATGAGGGCGGCACTCAGAGACGGCTGCGGGGGAGCGGCCACGCGAGGGCGGGACCGGAGAGGGCGCCGGAGCAGCCGGAGGAGGGCGCAGGGGACTCTCGGGCCCAGGCACCGTCCCCCTCTGGCCCGTCCCCTGCCAACCACTCACCCTGCGGGGGACGCCCAGGGCTCCAAAACTCTCCTGCCCGGCTGGGTGGGTGCAAACAGATGGCAGCTGGAGGGTGCAGGCCAGGCCCAGGCCGGGGCACTTGGCCCCCAGGCTCCTGTCCCCTCCACACATCCCCCCTGGGACTCTGGCTGCGTCCAGCAGTCCCAGGCACATGTTTCCCCC
This sequence comes from Talpa europaea, assembly GCF_964194135.1. Taxonomy (NCBI): domain Eukaryota; kingdom Metazoa; phylum Chordata; class Mammalia; order Eulipotyphla; family Talpidae; genus Talpa; species Talpa europaea. Next base: position 1,650,329 of record NC_140076.1, read on the forward strand.
GCTGGGACGCAGGCCCCGTGTGGCTTCAGGACACAATCTGCCCTGGGCCTCGGCCCCCTCTCCTCCCCCCGCAGACCCCACAGACTGAGGCTCGACGTGGCAGCTGCGGCCGCTCAGCTACGGAGGGCGCCGGCATGGAGGAGGACGTGCCGTGGCAGAGTTTGGGCATCTGTGAGCGGGACTGATCTAGGCTCGCATCACCCTTCGCAGGAGGTGGAACCTCAAGGGGGCCAGAGGGAGAGACACGGAAGCCCCTCAGAGCCCCCGAGGGCACCCGAATGGGCCACCCCAAAATAAGCCTCTTTGGCACATGGACTATTTGAGCAGAGACCCCGGGAGCGGCAGACATGACCCACGTCCATGGGGACGGCCATGCGCCAGGACTCGGGCGGGGAAGCGCACCCCTTCCCCCCAGGAGGCCAGCCGTGCCTGACACGCCCACCCTTCCCTGGTCACGCTCCCGCCTGACTCCTGGCCGGCGCCCCCCGCCCCTCGGCGCCCAAGCCCCGCCCCGCGCTCAGGTGCATCTGGCCTGCGCCTGTCGGCTCCACTGGGGGCTCCTGGGCACCCTCCTTACGGGCTGGCTGTACTGGCTGCGCTGAGGCACAGTGACCCCCTGCAGCCTCCCTCTCCTGTCGGGGCGTCCTCGCTGTAAGGTGGAGCCGCGGCTGTCGGGCGTGTCCACAGTCCGCCCCCCTCCCCGAGTCAGGTGAGTTCCTGCCACCCCGCAGAACAGCTGCCAGGCCCCCCGACCTCTCCCGACTCCCCGGGACTGGGAATTATTTGCGTGAAGAGGCCACAGAGGGTTCGGCGATCAGTGATTCCCAACACCCGAGCACCCCTCAGCCTACCTCCAGCACCTCCAAGCCCGGGGCCAGTTCACCAGCTTGAAGGGGCCCGTGGGACGCCTCCCGCTGTCCGAACGGGGTGGGGTCTGCAGTCCCGCCGCCCACCGGGACCCAGGCGGCCCCCCACGCCCCTCTCTGCCCAAGCCCGGGTCTGTCTCGGCCCTGCAACCCCCCGCCCCGGGGCGGCCCCCGCCCGCCTGCCGCGTCCTCCCTTGCTGGAGATGGGGGGGCTCCGGGAGCGCCCATCTGTGTCTGGACACGTTTCAGCGACATATTCCCGATCAGATGTTTCACTTACCCGTTTATCCTCCGTCCTGTGCCGCGTCCGGAGCTGGGCGGGCTGCCCGCGGCCAGTCCACGCGTCCAAGTGAGCGTGTGGACGGCGCCTCCTTCAGCTCCCGGGCGGCCAGAGCTCCGGCGCACGGCGGGCCTGTGCGGTGACTCTGGGGTCCACCCCGCACCCGGGACGGCCGGGCTGTGCCGGGCGAGCGCCCTGTCCTGTTCCCGGCGGCTGGGGCAGAGCAAGAGCAGCTGGCCCTGAGGGTTCCGGTTTGAGTGACCGTTAAACAAAATAGAAACACGCACATTAAAGGGCAGCATTTCTTTTACGTAGATTTTTTAAATGATGATTAACCACGGTGGGCTGGGCCGGGCCGTGTCCCGTGCCCCCTGAGGCGAGAGTGGGCGTGAGTGGCTCCTCGCACCCGGGCTGGGCACCAGGGGTCAGCCCCGCCCGCCGCGCCTGGCCTGAGTCCAGCAGGTCTCCTGCTTCTTCCCGACCACAGCTGCCACCCGAAACGCCGGGCGTGGTGCTGCCGGCCGGCTGACCAGCACTCGCGTCCACCTGCCCTCCCGCCTTGCCTGCCACGGGCACGGACGCCCACTGAGTCTGACCGGACGGCAGGGACGGATCGAAGCCTCCGCGGGGCCGGGCAGGGACGTGAGTGGCCTCCCGGGCTGAGGCCCCGCCCAGCCTGCTGCGAGGCAGAAAGCAGGGGAGAGAAGACACGCGTTTCCCCGTGGACCCCAGCGAGGCATGAACGGGGCCCGCGGCAGGACGGGGTGCGGGGGAACTTAATGCCTCCCGGCGCCGCGTCCCGTCCTCGGGAACAGCTGCGCAGGCGGGCGCCCTGCAGAGGGACCCGGCGGCCCCGCTCGCGGCGTCTGCATTCTGCCCACACTCGACGGAAGCTGGCCGCTGGCCACTGGCCGCCGCGGCCTTTCATTATGCCCAAGGTGGTTAAATGGATTAAGTTCTAAAAGCTTTTAAAAAGGAAAGGAGACACGGAGTTTGTTTTCTGGCCAAGAGCAACAGGAAGTGATTTGGGCCCCAAAGGCATTTTCAGAACGAGTTAGTATCGATCAAAAGGAAACTTAGAATAGACACCGTTTGCCGACGGGGAGGCGACGGCACTTGGGCTTGGAGATGGGATTTTATTCTAGAAAACACCCCTAATTCTCTCGCGTGCAATCTGGCTGCCGTGGGACGGCTTCCATGCCACCACCGGAGACGGACCACGGATGGGGCCGGGGTGACGGGACCGCGGCCTGCAGTCGGCAGCTGTCCACTCCCGCCGGGAACCCTGGTGAGCTGCCACCCTGGGGGCCGTGATTCAAGGCGACTAGAGCGAGGCAGCCGGCGTCTGTCTGCAGCTTAACCACTTGTTTCCAGAAGCGTCTCCTTAAGTTAAGACATAGGGGCCTCCCTGGTGGCGCAAGGGGTCAAGACGCAGCTTGTGAAGCTTCGGCAGCCTCTGCAGCACGAGTTCAATCCCCGGCCAGGGAGCTACCCACATGGTGCAGCAGACCTCTCCTGCCTCCCCGCTGCTCCCCTCAGCAGTGGATTTCAGTAGATCCGCCTGTTCTGCTCCCCACTCTGTCTCTGGTGACTCCTCTCACCCCCCGCATCTCTGGCCTGCACCCCAGCTCTTGTATAAATAAATAAAATCTTAAAAAAAATTTAAGACATAAACCTGCCCTGCCTGCTGCCTAAGCACTGAGGTGCTCCCGGCCCTGGGTGCTCCCTCCCCCAGGCGGAGCTTGGAGAGGACGGAAATAATGCCTGGGGGCTCACTGGCCTGCTGGGAGCCAGACCTACAGCAGCCGCCCCTTTTCCGCCATGTATTTCTCTTTCTCTCATTCTAGAGTTTTTTAAATTGAATTACCCCAACTCCGCCGTGAAGGGGACCCCATCCCTGAGTCACCTTGGGGGGTCTCCCGGCTGCCCCGGGCCCAGGGACCAGGGTTATGCTAGGGCCATGGGCAGGCACATCCCCTTGAGACGGAAGTGACAGGTGGGCCTGGGGACCCCGGGGCAGGGCTGAGGACGGGAAACCTGGAAGTGGTGGGTGCCAGGGACCGGGGGCTGGAGAGAGGGAGCACCTGTCCCTCCCTGGGACAGAGGCCACTGTGCTGTGCTGGGTGGGGCGTGCACGCCAAGTCCGGAGTCGAGGAAAGGTCTCCAGCCCCTCTCCAGAGCGCTCCCCGCCTGCCTCTGTCCCACAAAAGACCAAGGCCAAGTGGCAGTGTCCGGTGAGGGTGTCCCCCTCTCTGTCCAGCCCCAGCTCCCTGGGCAGAGGCCGCAGCCCAGTGCATGTCCAGACAGGCAGAAGTTGGCGGGAGGGGCTCGGGGCCCAGGCCTCCCACGCCCCCTTCAGAGTCACCGTCAGCCCGGGGCCTGGACCACTCGCAAGACGGGCCTCTGCCTGCGCTGCTTTCTGGACACAGACCCTGTCCCGGGCTCACATGTCCCTGGGCCGGGGTGTTCTCCTCCCTGCACCCCGAGTCAGCCTGGTTCTGCCTTTGCCCTCACATCTGATGGCCCATGAATTGGGGGGCCAGGTTCCACTTGGGGCCCGGGAAGTGGAGAGCTTATTGTTCCTGCTCCCTAAACCACATGCAGGCTCCTGCTTTCTCAGCTGTGAGAGCTTCGTTTCCGCTAGCTCTTCCATGCCCTGGCCCCCACTGCTGCAGAACTGGGGGGCCTCTGGGGCCCCTTGCGGCTCCCGCCTGGACCTGCTGCGTCTCACACTCGCACCTCGAGGCAGGGAAGAGGGACAGGGGCTGCTGCAGGGAGAGGCGTGGGCAGATCAGGCCCCAGGGCCGAAGGTGTGTGGGCAGGACCTCGAGCCCCAGGGTGGACACGCTTGCTCGCTTGTTGCTTGTCGGGGAGTCTTCGTCTGCGGAGGGAGCAGCGGCAGGTGCGGGAGCGGGAGGGGCCGGTGGGCTCCCGAGCTGTGTGCTAAGGTGTCAGGGTTTGAAAAAGTCTGTGGAGAACAGGGAAGGGTTTTCTAACAGCCCCTTTTTCCAGGATGGGAATCACATTAGATCGTTCGTCACGCTCTGTCCACGAGACGAGCAGCAGGCCCGGCCACGACCGTCGCCGGACACTCTCCTTGGCTATCGACTCAGGCCAAGAACAAAGGGGCCCACAGACACGACGCGTCCATAAATCACCCACATTCTGGCTGCTGGCGAGCCCAGCACCCCGACACCCCCACCTTGCCCGCCACATTTATTACCAGCGCGGCGCTGGGATGAGCAGGGAGGAGAGGGAACACCCCGAGCCTTTGTCTGAGCCTCACGGAAGACCATCAATCTTCCCACTAAAGTGAGGCGGGAGATGTCATCCTTCCAGAAGGGCCGGGATAAAGGATGTGCTGCTGGAACAGCTGATTATTGCGCATTTGCATAGGAGCGCTCGCCGTCTGTCCCCATCAGGCCGCGCCTCCCGTGCTGGCGGTGGCTCTTGCTTGGAAGTTAATTTCCAGAAAGCCCCAAACCAGAGAGGGAGCTTTAGATGATCCAGAAGGGCCTGGTGCGGTGGGCACGTCTGTGCTTAATTGGATTTTTTAATTATGGAGTTAATATACCCTGTTGCAGAAAGGAGAGGAAAATGCAAGCAGCGTCCGCCCAGCGCGCTGGGCTCGCGGGTTCACACCGGGGCAGCTGCCGGACCAGGAGGGCGAGGCGGGCTCGGGGACGCTGCGGGCAGCCGGGTCAGGGCTGCCCAAAGTGTGGCCAGCAGTGTGGACGGAGTTCTAGACCAGCAGAGGCGAGGGCCTGCCCTGCACCTGGTGGACCCCCTCCAGGGGATTCTGATACATGCCCAGGTGGCACAATCAACCCCCTCCCTGTGGAGCCGTGCCAGGGCAGACTCGGGCACCGCCAGGTCGCAGGTGAGACGGCCCCCCCACCCCCCAGTGCGCTCAGCCTGAAGAAAGGCACAGTCCCATGACAGGACTCAGGCTGTCGAGAAGGTAACCACGAAGGTAACCACATATCTGGTTCCCCAAAGTCCTAGCACTGCGGGGCGGGGAGCAAGGAACTCAGCCCAGTTCTTAACAGGCTTGGAGAGTCGATCTGTTACCCGGTCTGTGGGCGACAATGTCTCATGAGCATCCGCTTTGGGCCAGGAGGTGCCAAAGCACACGGGGAGAGTCGGGAGGTCCCTCTTTCCCGGCTCGCAGCCTGGGGGACCCCACAGCCCCAGGTTCCCTTAAACCTCCATGACGGCCGTAAGCCTGGGCAGAGAGAGGCAGAGCAGAGCCTCATTTGGAATCATCTGGCAAGTGATTCATTACGGCTGTTTGTCAATGACATCACACTCGTGATTATATTTCCCTTTAATGTTCAATCAAGATGATGACTATGAGAGATGCAGAGATACCCTGGAGAGCCTTTCTGCCACAAAACAATTGGTTCCTGCGTAGAATGTCATTTTTATTGCCTTGCTAGACTTGCATGGAAAACTTGAAGAGGCCTTAAAAGGGAAAGACAGAAAAACCCAGAATGCAAAGCCCTCGTCTGAGGAGTTCTCTGCAGGGGGCTGGGCCGGGGGTGGGGGTGTCAGCCCTGTGACTCGGGACAGCTGGGGTGGGGGAGCGGGTCACAGCAGCCTGGGTGGGGGGCTGGGAGGCAACGTTCATTTTGGCGCCTACACTCAGGGCCAACCCGTGGGAGCTCATGACCCACCAGGATGAAGCACCGTGAGCGAGAGTCACGGCCCGCCGCCCCGGCCCCGGGTGAGCAGATGCAGGCATCTCGGCTGTGACGCCGGGAGGTGAAGGGAGTTGCTCAGGGGGCCCCCCAGCAGGGACCTGAGCAGAGACCGCAGGACTCGGGGCTCAAAGTGTCATCATCCGGGGATGGAGCTGCAGCGCCGCCGACAGGCAGCTGGACACAGCCGCGGGAAGAATCGGTGAAGTGGAAGACAGAGCTCACGGACGCCACACCCGCCCTGGAGGACAAGGAGAAGGAAAGTGAGAAATTTCAAACAATACACTCGAGTGAGATGTTTCTATCACCATCTATCTGCAGGCAAAAAAGGACCAAAATGCCTGGAGGGGGAGCATTCGAAGCGGCGACGGCCAAGCATGCTCGGGCGCTGACGGCGGACTCGCACCCACCGGTCCAGGACGCCGGCCGGCCAGGGGGAGGCAAGAGCCCCCCCCCCCCAGAGACGGTCTCCGGCAACGTGGGCGGAAGACCAGCTGCAGAGGGTGGGATTTGTTTAGCAGGAAAGATGGGATCATATTTTCAAACTCCAGAGAGAAAATAAATGTGAGACCAGAACTATGAATTCAGCAAAATTGTCTTTCAGAAACAAGGGCAAAATAAAGACATGCCAGATAAATAAAAATAAAATGGTTTCCTCCCCGCCTGCCTGGTCTCGGGCGGTGATAGCAGATGAGCTGCATGAGCTGCAGAGGAGCGTGGCCGGGGGGCTGCGGAGCGTGCGGGGCGGGGGCGAGACGGGCGGCTGGCGGCCGAGGTGCCCACGGGTGCCTGGCACAGCAGAGGTGCTCGGTTGATTTTAAGTGGAAAAATACTGTCATACGATAGTAAAATCATGAAGTGCGAGTGTTTTCAAAAGGCAAACCAGGACGCCTCGATGTAATTTCAGAATTAGTAACATTGAAACGGGAAGGGACGTACGTCGCTTTAGGTCCCTGCACTGGTTCCAGGGGCCGCTGGGGCTGCAGAGACGCTGCCGCTCGGAGGCGTGAATTCCCAGGAAGGTCACTCCGCAGGGCCAGCGTGTGGGACCCGAAGAGGGGGCGGGAGCAAGGGGCCGGGCACGAGACCGGCTGGCCCCGCCCAGGTGTGCCCCAAATCACACCTGTGGTCACCCAGGCTGCCCGGGGCTGCTGGGCCTCTCCCCATCCTGCTCTTCGCTTTGCCAGGGAAGAGAGCAGCGACGTGTCCACGGCCACGCTGCTAGGAAAACAAAACTCTTGCTCCTTTTTTCAAAAATGAGAGAGAGAAAGAGCGGGAGGGGCAACAAAGGAGAAATCACAGAAACAGGACAAATGGCAAGAAACAGGACGAGGGACAGGCGTGTCGTGTGTCTGCTCTAGAAACACCAAGCTCGCCGCCCCGCGACGCCCGTGATGAGACCCGTGTAAAAAGCGGAGCTGCCTGTGCTGGTTTATTTTTTTTAAGATCTATTTATTTTTGCATCCAAGAGCTGGGGTGCAGGCCAGAAGGGCAGGGGTGAGAGGATTCGCCAGAGACAGAGCAGGGGGCAGAACAGGCAGAGCCACTGAAATCCACTGCTGAGGGGAGCAGCGGGGAGACGGGAGAGGTCTGCTGCGCCGTGTGGGTAGCTCCCTGGCCGGGGATGGAACTCAGGCCGCAGTGACTGGTGGTAGCTTCACAGCGCTGTGCTCAACCCCGCGCCACCAGAGAGGCCCCGGCCCGCGCTGTTTCTGAGGAAACTGCCCAGAACACCAGGACACGTTTGTCTACAAGCCAGGCTTCGCAATTAGCCGTGAGGAGGATGCAGGCTGGCTGTATTAATATCGGACAAAAATAGCCTATAATATCAAAAAGAGCATTAACAGAAATAGAGTCTCTACATTTTGATATATTGTTCAATTTCTCAGGAAGATATAACAATTCCAATTTGTATTCACCTAATAAAATTGCCCCAAAATATAGAAAGCAATGCCTGATGGAATTGTAGGCAGAAATGGGGCGATCCATCATCTTCTGGGGGGCTGTCTAGATCCCTGCCTCATTTTTTGGCTAAGGCAGCAACTTTCCTAAAGGGTGAGGCTGAGGGCGCCACGGACGCTCACGGGCCGCCGGCGCCGCCACGCAGGGCACAGCGGGGCCTGGGGAGGCAGAAGGCGCCTGCAGGACACGTGCAGACGGCGTGGTCAGCCGATGAGAAGGGCCTCCTGGGTGACCGTGTCCCCCGCCCGACAGAGGACAGGCTCGAGGGGCTCAAGGAGCAGGGGGTCTGCGGGGTGGGGGGTGTCTGTGGAGCAGGGGCGTCTGCGGAGCTGGGGGTCTGCGGGGCGGGGCCAGTGTGTGCAATGATGGTGGCCGCCGTCCAGGGAGGCCCCTGGCCTGACCAGCTCTGCCAAAAGGCACCGTCGCCGCGTCCACAGCCACACGGGACAACCGGAGCCGTGACGCAGGCTGTGATTCTAACAGCCGCCCACTCCCTAGGGCTGCAGGCTGGGCCCGGGGCGCCTCAGTGCTGGTGGGTAAGTGGAGCTGACGGTTCCCCCCAGCGCCCCCCGCCCCGCTCTCTCTGGTGAGTCCCAGCCGGGCAACCAGACCGGGGAAGCCGAGGCAGCCTGCAGCCCTCCAGGGGGGTCTCCAACTTGGGGGCGGCTCGGATGAGGAGCGCCCGGCAGAATGTCAGCAGTCACCCCTATGAAGACGAGACAGTGCACCCCGAGACCCTGAGCCTGCCCTGAGTCTGGTGTTGGAGGCAGCAATGGAGACCCCTGGCCCATGGCCTGGGGTCTCGCAGCAGCCGTGCCCCCGGGAACCCTGAGTCGGAGTCATGATGGAACTGAGACCAGGGCCCTTGATGCCAGGGGCAGGGCTGGGGTGAGATTCTGCTCAACTGTGGAGGCTCAGACCCCACTGTGGGAGGTGCTGTGTCCACCTGACTGACCGCAGGCCTCTGAGAGCCGCCTCCCAGCCTTCCTGTGGTGGACGCCCCACGGCCCTGGACCCAGCTCGTGTCCCCAGCTCAGCTTCCCAACCTGGGAACTGGGGTTCCTTGGCCCCACGAGGCCCTAGCTTAGACCAGGGGTCCTCGTGCGCCAGCCCAGTGCCCAGGGAGGACGCTCGGGAAGGTCCTTGTGGATCAAAGAGGAGGAGGGACTCGCGGAATCCACCGGACAGGAGATTAAGGACGGGGCGCGGCCCCAGGCAGCTCGTCTCCGCCGCCTCCCGCCTCTGCACAGACGGGGTGACCGAGGGGCCCAGGGAGGGTGGCGGAGGGGTGTCCGGCATCAAGGCCGCATCGACCGCAGTCCATGACGAGCCCCGGCCCGGCACGGAGCCGGTGCATTAGCGGGCGCCCCAAACGCGGGAGCATCGATCCCTGACAAATTAATCCTGACAGCTTTCATTTTCGATTTCCTTTCTGAATTATACAGAACCATTAAAACGCACCCAAATAGGAAAGAATAGACAGGACAAAGAGATACATGCGCCCTGTATTGATTTCTTGCAAAAATAGTTGAAGAGTAGATTTCATTTAACTAAATGGCAGTAGTGATACTGACACAGGCGTTGCACCCCCAACAGCTGCCGCTTCTGGGGCTGCAGGCTGGGCCCGGGGCGCACGCTCAGGAGCGGGGGGCTGCTCAGGGCTGGCGGGTAAGTGGAGCCAACGGTGCCCCCCGCTCTCCCTGGATTCAGGGCTCACGCGCTGTCCCGGTGAGTCCCAGCCGGGGGACCAGACCAGGGGAGCCCAGGCAGCCCTTGGGGGGTCTCCAACGTGGAGGCGGCTCGGGCGAGGAGCTCCAGGCAGGATGTCAGCAGTCACCCCCAGGAAGACAAGGCGGTGCACCCCGAGACGCTGACTCGCAAAGCGTCAGCCCAGGCTCGGCTGTCCCCCCCGCCCCAGAGGTGGGATTTGTGGGAAAGGAGAAGGTGAGCTCCCCCTGCGAGCCCAGAACAGCCCAGCGCCGGGGAGCCTTTGGGGTGCTCGGCTTGGTCCTGCCCCTGTGTCAGCCCTCACAGGGGCGTCTGAGTGGGCAGGGAGGAGAGGTCGCCTGCGGGCCCGAGGGCCGAGGTTGTCGGACCAGGCCGGGCCTCAGACCCAGACCCTGCCCTCTGCTGGGCGGCCGCCCCTGCTGACCGGGGGCCCTGCCGGCAGCTGTGAGCTCCAGGAGTGGAGACCGAGGCTCAGCTGGGCCCCTCATCTGCTCCCAAGCCGTTCAGAGCTCAGGACGCTCCTGTGCTCCAGGGAGGGCGGCCGCCGGACCCCTTCAAGGGCAGCGGCCCCTCCGCCCTTGCCTTCAGTGGCCTCCGGAGCTACGTGGGCTCCGCAGGCCCGCGGCCCGGCTGGCCTTCCGGCACAGGCTGTAATTATCGCCGCCCCGGCCATCTTCACAGGGCTGCTGGGGCTGCTGCTGCTGCTGCCGGCTCACTGGCTAGATCAGCGGCTATTTCCTTCCCAGGACTTGCAGGCTCAGAGTGATTTGTTTACGAAGCGAGTGTTCTGGAGCCCTGAGGAAAGCTTAATAGGCGGATGTCACAGCTGAGCCACCGTCACCCCACATCACGGAGCTGCTTGTCCCGGGGGGCGGCCGTCCACCCGGGGCCGTCTCCACCCACCAGCGCGGCGCCAGGCCGGAGCTCAATCAAAACCCAGGCAGGGCCTGCGAAAGGACAGTGAGTCTAAATCTGCGGGCTGTTCCACACGACACACGCCGGGGCACACCTGACCTCCGCGCGACCTTCGTCAGCTCCTCCAGCCTCGGAGGGTGTCGCAGAGAAGACTGTTCACAGGTGAACGTGCTGACCACAGAGACCCCCGCACCCTGACCTGTCCCCGAGCCCCGCCTCCACGGGGAGTCCGCCCCTGTGGTTCCCGAGCCCGGTCTGCGGCGTCCGTGTTAGCAGCCCCAGCCGGCCAGGCAGCCCGCTAGGCCCCCAGGCTCAGGCGGGAGGCCCAGCCGTGCCAGGCCCAGCCATGGCCTCCGCAAAGGTGGCCCCGGGGTGCAGGTGCGGCCAGACAGGGCCCCGACCAGGGCTCCCTGGAACCGGCGTCTGTGTGGGGCGTTGTCCTGCCAAGACCCTAAACGCCCAGCGCTGGGCCCGGGGCTGCTGGCTGAGCTGCGACACGGGTCTGGGCACATGAGGGCGGCAGGGGCAGGTCGAAGGCCTGTCGGGAGCCAGGGCTTACGGGGGCGCCCACCAGGGCCCCAGGCGCTTCCCCTGCTGCTTCGCGGCTTCAGAGCAGCCTCCTCCCCGTCACACAGGAGACAGAGGGTCAAACCACTGCCGGGAAACGGAAAGGAAACCAGCCAGGGCTCAGCAACCTCACCTGGCACCACAGGCACCCCAGGCCGCCCCCCGCGGGCTCCTTGGGCCGGAGTGCGTGCAGTGGACTCTGAGGGGCCGGGGGGCCTTGCTGGCCGTGCACATGAGACACAGCCCCGCGAGGTCCACGTGCAGCCGATGCAGCGGGCCGCCGGCCGCGTGACAATGGGCGTGACGGCCGTGACATCGTGTGACCAGCCCAAGCTGCCGCGGTGGCCCCGTGTCCGCAGCCGTCGCCGGACACCCTGAGAAGAGCATGTGGTTAACGTGCTGAGCCTTATGGGGAAGAGGAGGCGCCTCTGGCCAAAGCAGGGGATCCCTGGGAGCCTCGTTGAAAGTAACATATGGCTCCTGCAAAGTCACCGCCGGGGGATCCCAGGAGACGCTCGCTGTCTGCTCCCCCCTGGGGCGGCTCCCTGAGGTCCCCCGGGGCCTCCTGCCTCGAGTCCCCACGGCTGTGATTTGCAGCCAGGGCTGGGCCCTCTGAGTCACCGCCATGGCGGGGGCGTGAGTGACACGGTGACAGGCGGGCACAGCGGCCCCGGCCCTGGCGGAAGGAAACGCTTCCTAATCATGAGCCTCCCCAACCCCATTTTAAAATGTAATGAAAGTGATTACAGAGACTCTTTATGGAACCCTAAATGAATGGATTTAGTTAAACTCTTAATGAACTTTAAACTCTCCAAACTGGTGAGCTCCGGGCCGGAATGGCTAATTGCCTCGCTGGTGGGGCTGAGGCCGCGTGGCTGGCCTGGCAGCGGAACGCGAGCTGGGGGGGACAGCTCATTAATTATTTAGGTCTCCTGGAAGCAGCGACCAACTACTCCATCTGCTCGACTCTTCTCCCCAGACAGACAGATTCAGCCCTAGACCAGCGTCCCAGCAGCAAGCAGAGGACGCAGCGTCAACCTCTGTGCGCAAAAGGAGTTAGAGAGAAGGGGGCAGGCCAGCGGCTCCGCGTGGGGCAGAGACTGGCTTCTGCCCAAGCCCACACCATGGGCGCACTGGATGCTGCCCTCTGGGTGCATGGGGCCCGCACCCCCATGTCCAGGGGCTTCTGATCCAAGCTCACCTTGTTTCCTGAGCTCAGGCTGCCCTGCTGTGGGTACAAGAGCTTCCAACGTCCCCCAAAGCTGTCAGGTCCACAGGTGCGAGATGTGTTTGCAGCTCCGGGCCGTGCTCAGGGGCTCAGCAGAAACCTCGCCTCTGTGCCTGCCCTGGCTCCCTTCCTCCCGGCTTCCAAGCTCACCCTGGACGTTGGGGCCCTGCTGTCTGCCCAGATATGCACGTCTACCATGGCAGGGTTCCCCCCGCACCCCGCCCCCCGCACCCCGCTTCCACCTGTCCGTCTGACGTCCATCTGCAGGGCTGGGCACACGACGGTCTTCGGCAGGTACGTGGGGGGTGAGACTGGGCCAGCAGCGGCCCACATCATGTGTGGGGTCCCCCAGCCCCCTTGTTCTTGCGATGTTCCTTGGTGCTCAAGAGCTCCTGCTGATTATCAAGCTAATGTTGGGTAAGGCAGGGGCCTCTCATGAAAGTCTAGGTTTGGGGATTTCGGCTGGAAACAGCAGGCAGACTAGGGTCACATTAGCATAACCGGCTGGACCACCTTGGCGGGAGGGGACCTGTAAACAGGCAGCGGAGACCAGAGTTTCCCTTCCCATCAGCATCAACAATGGAGCCCCCAGGCACCCCAGGCAACAGCCCCTTTTCACTCTCCCCAGCTTGTGCAGACTCTTCTGCACCCCCATCCACATCCCCACCACGACACCCTCCACACAGCCCTCCAGGGACTCCCCCACCTTGCCTGAATCTGACCCCCAAATAAGAGTGAGACTAGCCACGTCTCCAGATACGTGGCACTTCTAGGTGTCTCGAAAGTCACGAGCCTGGGGCGCTGGGTGCTGCGGGGCCTGCTTTGCTGTGTCAGGAAGGGCAGACTGGGCGGGGACAGCGTGACCAGCTGTCCAGAGTCTTCTCCACGGCCCCTGCCGCATCCGGCTGCATCCCCTGGACGGCCCGGGGTCGTGGGGAGGAGCATGCAGAGCCTCTGGGCGCCGTGGCCTTCGGGAAAGCCGCCTGGAGCTGCTCCTTCCTGACTGACTAATTAGGGGACGTCTCCATGGTCTAGTGGGCGGCCGAGCATTTTCTGAGCACATTCGCCGACGCAGATGTTACCGTGCCCGACCACATCCGACAAGGTCATTTGAAAATGAGATTCTCCCCAGAAAGTCAGGCGCGAGGGCTTGGGGGAGGGCTGGGGTCTTGGGTCTGGAGCAACGTCATAGAGAGCAACAAGCCACGGAAGTGTGTCGAGATGGCCCCGGCGTCTCCGCAAGTGGAGAGAGCAGCCAGCGAAGAGGCGCCGGACGCAGCTCGTGCTGCCTGTGGCTCTAGCCCGGAGCCAGAAGCGGGACCTCACGTTTGGTGGATCCTTCTCTCGCTCGCTCGTGTGGCTTGGACGTGAGCCAGGCCAGCCGGCCCCATTCGGGGAGCGCCGCGCTAAGAGGGGGCTCTGCCGGCTCCCACGTGGAAAGCTCTAAATTAAAATCCATTCCTCTAGGGACCGCGGGACCAGAGAAAACGGTTGGACCCCAAAGGGACCATTTCCACCATAATGAGAATTTTAAGTGGCAGGTTTCCATTCTCTGAAAAGCCTTTCAGAAATGTATGTGCAAATGACGGCTTCTGAACCACTGGCAGAGAGGCAATTAAATCAGAGTGAACGCCCCTCCCTCGCACTCCCCGGCCTGAGGACCCTCCCAGGAGCGGGGCGCTCGTCCGAGCCATGCGGCCCAGGAGCCCCAGCAGAGGGTCCTTCGAGAGGCCCTCTTGCCGCAGCTGAACCCCAGGAGAGACGCCCGGTGGGGGGTGGGGATGGGCTGAGACAAGGTGTCCAGAGGAGGCTGCTCCCAAGGCACCCGCTTTTTTTTCACTCAGACACAAGCTCGCTGAGCCTGGGAGGGCTGCCCGAGTGTCGGCAGGACCCCCCACTTCTCGCAGGCGAACTGCCAGGCGTGGCTCCCTGGCCTGGGTGTCGCCTCCTCGGCTAGAGACACCCGGCAGGACGTGCGCTCGGTGCCCAGTGACCACAGCCAGCGGCCCCCAGGCTGGGCAGGGGGTGAGGATGCAGACCCCAGGCGGCTGCCCAGCCGGGACCCCCACCTGCCCCCAGCCAGCGGGCAGGGACCTTCTGAGCCTCAGTTGCAAAGTGAGGCCCAGGTCACCCTGGTCGGGGGGAGGGTTGTGAGCGGCTCATGCAGCGGTCAGTGAGGACCCTGGCCCCCCGGGGGCGGGTAGTGAGCCTGGCCCGCCCGGCCTGCTCAAGGCGGGGTCCTCTGGTTCCACCGGAAGGGGTGGGCAGGGAAATCGCCTTTTGCGTTGAAAACACAGAAATGCAGGTTTCCTGTGGGTGGGCTTGGCTCGGCCTGCAGGGTGGTCCATAAGGCGATGGATCCAGGCGAGGACAGTGTGGTGAGGGGCCGCTCCACAACGGCCAGGAATCTGGCCCAGGCCCTTCGCCTTCGCGGGCTGTCCAGGCTCCTGGGACCACGCTGCCCCGTCCTGCCGAGTGGTGACCAGGCCCACCCTTGGGGCTGGGTGGGAGGCGGGCGATGGCCCGGAGGTCAGGCCCTGGCCCAGACCCCGTGCCTGTTCCTGAGAAGGGAAAGGTCTTTGCGGACGCAGCCTCACCAGGGCCTGGAGTGTGTCCTGGGCCAGAGTGGCCCGATGCCGTCATGGGGCCCTTGTGCGAGGCCAGCAGAGCGAGGTGCCCTGCCGAGGACCCACGGATGCGGGGAGAGCCTCAAAGCCACGGCCAGCTTGGAAACTGAGGCTGGGACGTTCCCCGGGCACAGGTGAGGCCCGAGAGCCCACGGGGAGGCCCTAACGCTCTCCTAGGGAGGACCAGAGCCGCCCTGAGGTGCGCGTTCAGGCCCGCACTAGGGAGACAAAGGGCCGTCCCCACCAGAGCTGCGCCTGAGGCGGGGGGAGGCCCTCACTCCCAGGTCACTGGACGGGCATTGAGTGGGGGTCACTGTCCCGGGCGAGCTGTCCGGGCGTCCATGCCCAGCCTGTCTATGGGCCTTAGCTTGGCGATGACCACACCCTTCCAGTCTAAAATAAGATGACCTTTACGGGTGCCCGCGCGCGTGAGGGTGGCCGGCGGCCTCCGTGGACAGCGTCCTATTGTTGACGGGTCCAGCAGATGCCAGCGATCCCCGGCCTCGCGTCCGGTGTCCTGGCCGTGGCCAGCGCGCAGCAGCTTCCAGACAAGAGGCTGCAGTGTCCAGCTCCTCGGGAGCAGAGAAAGGGGCCTTGTCTCGCCGCCACTCCCTGCCCCCGGCGCCGGCCTTGCTCCCGGGATCCTAACCCCAGACGACAATCTGGGCAGAGCTCGGGGTCGGGACTTGGGAACGCGGGGCGGGGGCCGCAGGTGCAGGGCCGGGCTCGGGTGTCCTGGGGGCTGTTGCTTCTGTGGCCGCCACACCTGGCTCTGGGTCCTGACGCCCCCGGTAGGTTCCGGCGTCCCCCCTGGCAGAGGACAGCTGGACGGGAGGGTCGGAATGGGGAGCTGGAATGAGAAGTCGCATTTTTCCAAGGCTGAGAAGGGGCCGTTCCACCTCCGAGGGCCGCGGCGGCTGCCGGAGGGGTCCACAGGCGCATGTGCACACACGGACCGCCACGTCCCCGATGTCCTGATCATTCACTCGCTGATTTTTCCGGTGGGTTTTATCTTCCAAGTTTTCCGTTTCCCCCACACTCGCTGCGGCTCAAGTCCTCCCCGTCAGTCCCCGAGTCTGAGAGGAAGCGACACAAAACTTTTGATCTGACTGTGTTTTGCCCTTCATTTCCTTATGCATATTAAAATTTTATTGTCGACATTCCTGTTTAGGGGGAAAATCATTGGTTTGGCTTTTTAAAAAACTATCAGATGTTTTATAGACCTTCTAATGGCATGTTTGGTGTGAAATTAATTATCAAAGATACGCGGAGAGTTTTAAATTAGATTTCCTCTGCTCTTCAAGGCAAACAACTGGTTCTGTTTTTGTCACTAATACAAGGTTCTCATTGCTGCTTTTTTCTTCTCTACAATGAAATGATAAAACAAATCTTCAACTTATTTTAATGTGCTAATTGGGGGTTATTACAGCTCATTTTATTTACATTGAAATAAAAAAGCCCCAATTCATTTTCCCTGCATAAACAACTTAGAAGGGATTTTAATTGCCTCCTATACAAACGTGTATTTCGCAAAGAGAAATGATGAATAACGGGAAAGGCCTAGAAGGAAATCTCGTCCGGGAGCGGGCCGCGCGGAATCCACGGTTCCAGGCCCCCGATGGCCGCGCGGGTCCCGTGTGGGCCGCTGGCTGTCCCGGACCGCGCTGGGCACTCTGCAAGAAATGACGGCTGGTAAGAGGCGGGACGACCCAGAAAGACAAGGCTTGGGGGCTGCTGCGGAGCGGAGACGCTGCCGCTCACCCCCCGGTGGTCCTGCGGGCCCAGGGCCCATGGCAGGGCGTCCGCAGCCTGAGTCCCGCTGCGGGGCTGACCTTGGCCGGCGCTCCCGAGCCCTTCAACCCTCCCCCTGCCAACTTCCTCCCGGTCCTTCAAGCATCAAAATATTCTCTCAGGGTTTCAAAAGCACCGCAGCTAGTCACGGCGGGGCCGGCGGGGGCAGGGGTGGGCCGCCGTCAGAAAATCATTGTCAGAGATGCTCTGATGAGGAGCTCAGGTGAAGTGGGCACTTGGGGAACAACCCCAGTCACTGGGTTTCTGGACTGGAGCTTCCCGGGCTGCCTTGGGTGTCCCCCCACACCTCACCAGGGAGGGGGCCCAGACTGCCCTGGGTGTCCCCCACCACGCCTCGCCAGAGTGGGTCTCGCAGAGCCTGGGCGAGGACCCCAGCCAGCTCTGCTGCGTGTGCTCATCTGCAAAGGGGTGAACAGCCCCGAGATGCAGCCCCGCCTTCGTCGCCCGTCCATGGCAAGTTGCTCAGACCTCTGCGCCGCTGGGCTCTGGCCTTGGTGGTGTCGATGCGGGAGGCACCGGGGGCGTGGGCAGGCACCGGGCGGGTGGAGGCCCCTGAGCAGGTGTGGGCGTGCGTGTGCGCACCTGAGCCTGGAGGCGGGACGTCAGGGCCCGTCCCTCAGCGGGGTGAGACCACAGCAGGGGCGAGCGGGAGGCGAGCGGGAGCCGGGACGGAGCCCAGAGACAGGCCTGGCGGCGGGCGGGGTGCTGCCGCCTCCTGCATCTCCTGCCCGGCTGGGGCGAGCTGCCTGGTGCCTGCTGGAGCACAGTGGCCGGCGCCCGGCCCCTCCGTCCACGGCCTGCGGCACCCGTGGGCGCACAGCCTGGGAGCAGCAGGCCGACTCCGCTCAGCCCCACGCGGCCCCTGAAGCCCCGTCGCGCCTCGCCTCGCGCCCCTGCTGGCTGGCTGGGGCTTGGCTTCGGGCCGGCTGTGGGCTCCTGCCCCGGGATCACTGGTCTCGCAGGGTATGAGGACTGGGGTGGCTGGAGGGGAACAGGCAAGGGAGACGCACTCGGGGGGACAGAGCAGCTGCGGGGAGAGAGGAGGAGGAGGGGAGTCGAGGGGAGGAGGGAGGAGCAGGCCCCACCCCTCCCCTCCCCTTGCCCCCCTCCCCTTGCCCCCCACCCCTCTCTCCCTGTCCCTCCCAGCTCTGATTCCTGGGTCTCCTGTGCCCCCAAGCTCCCGGCTGCAGGGACGTTTCCTGGCTGTATTGACCAGGCTCATGGCACTGTGGGGCCCCCAACAGTCATCCCGTGCCCCCCGGGTCTCCAGGGCTGGGTGAGCCACCCACCCAGGCCCGCGGAGGCAGACGCGCGGCTCAGAGCGTCAGCGCGAGGACTCCCTGGCCCGTCCTCTGAGCGGTGACAGCGGCCGAGGCGGTGGCCGGGGCGGTCAGTCTGTGTTTGGGGCCTGGGGGCCAGGGCGGGGGGAGCCTTCGCGTGTCAGCATGAGATTCTCGGGCAGACGACCCTCACGGCAACCCTGCACCCGGTGGGCCCCCGAAGGACGTCCTTCCATCCTGGCCCGGGAGCGGGGCGCGCTGGCCTTAGGGAAGAGCAACGGACTCAGGCAAAGAGGAGGCTCCTCTCAGCCTCGGGGCTCGCTGCTGTCACCCCAAAACCACCTGTCCCTTGAGTCAGGGTGACAGGCCCACCCAGTGCCGGGGTCTCAGCCGACCCCCATACCCTGGGGACAAGCGGCCGACGCCGGGCCTGAGGGAAGCCGGTCGGCCCTTCTGGGGACATCGTGCTCCCCAGTAGCCGTGTTAGGGGGAAGGATGTCCTGAGCGAACTCCACACAGGCTTTGTGGGCGCCACCCCCACTCCATCCAGACCCCGGAGACTACAGACCCCAGGATCCCCAAGGGGAGGCTGCGAGGACCTGAGGGTGGACTTAAGCAGCCATTTTCTCTGTTTGTAAATAAAACCAGCCTGTGAGTGGGTCGGGGCACTCGGCTCGAGCTCTTGGCCAGGCGGGTTTGGTCTCGGCGGGTCATTGGGATCCAGGTCGGCAGAAAGGGTAGGAGGCATTTATTTATTTATTTGTTTGTTTGTTTGTTTGTTTGTTTATACAAGAACCGGGGTTCAGGCCAGATGCACGGGAGGGTGAGAGGATTCACCAGAGACAGAGTGGGGAGCAGAACAGGCAGACTGATGAAATGCACTGCTGAGGGGAGCAGCGGGGAGACAGGAGAGGTCTGCTGCACCATGTGAGACCCTCACGGGCCGGGATCGAACCGGCGCTGCAGAGGCTGCGGACAGCTTCACAGGGCTGCGCTCAACCGCCTGCGCCACCGGGGAGGCCTGGTAGGACACATTTAAGAATTCATCTCCCTCTTTTCTCCCTGGGTTGTACATTTCCTCATCCCCTTCCCTTGTAAATAAACCTCTGTTAACCTTTAGGGTGTGCTGCAGTTTAAGGCCCCTTTAAGTGCTTGGGTGAGGACCCACAGTCAGGCAACCCCTTTTAGAGCGGGGTTGCCCTGCAACAGCTGGGCCCCGGACACCCCATTCCCAAGCGGGAGGTTCAGTGGAGGTCCGTGAAGCCTTCATGGTGTCCTGTGTCACAAGGCCCTCTGATCGGTGACAGTTTGTGACCCCCCAAACGTGCCATCTTGACGTCAGCAACCTGGCAGGGGAGGCTGGTCTTACCGTGCCCCCCGGAGCTCAAGTGTGTCCGTGATGAGCCCTCAGGCTGGGACACCTCTGGGGTCTCCATGTTCTGGGGACCCCAGCTGCAGGGAGCTGCCCATGCCTGTGTCCATGGCTCTGCCCACCTCTGTCAGCCAGGTGGGCCCAAGGGGACGGGCTAAGTCCCACCTCCGCAAGGCCTTGGGGAATTCCGGGTCCTCCCACCATGGCCTGGACTTTTGAACTTGCATCCTAAGCTGCTCGAAGGCTGAGTCGATGGACCTTGTCTCGCTCGTCCAGCTGAACAGGTTTTTTTTTTTTTAATGTTTTCAAAAATGCCCAAGTCCCACACTCTTGTGTGCAGACACCCCAGGCACGTATTCTCCGGAGACTGTGCTGCGGGGGTGCCCCCAGCCTGGACAGACCTGGGGAGAGCGTGGCCGTGGGTGTGGTTCCTCTATCTCCGCTGAGCGGCCTGCAAACAAGGGGGGCTCTATGATCTGGGTGTCCTGGCCTCCCTCCCTGCCTGCCTTCTGGCTGGGGCCTCGCCGCCCTCAGACCGCAGGCCTCCCTTCCTCCCCGCCGCCTGGGCCAGCGCACACCCCGGCTGGTGCATTTCTCATCTCCTGGACGTGAGATCTTATTAAGCAAATACGAGTCGGCGGAGGTTACCGCGGGCGGCCCGGAGTGCGCCGGCTGTACGTCTTCATTTCCAGACTGTCCTCGCAGATGCCAGCTGCGGCGCGAATGCGATTTTCTCCCTGGGCCCCCCAGGGAGAAAGGCGCTAACGATGCTCCACATGCTGAGGCTCGCGGCCCCAGGAGACAGCCAGTGAGGGGGCCGCTCGCGGGGTGCAGCGCCAGGGTGGGGGCCAGCAGCGGCAGCTGCCCTGCGCCAGATGTGTGATTGTCAGACTGTGTGTCTTTCCCCGCTCCCTCGTTCCAGGGACCTCGGGCTATAATTAATTCTTGAATATGGCAATAAATCAAAGCCTTGAACATTACAGAAAACTTTTCTCCCCTTCCGAACGGCTCTGCGGGCAGCTGCCGTGCTGTCCTGTCGTGCTGTGTCCCGGCCACCTGAAAGCCGCTGACTCTCCAGGAACGGCTCGGAGCCACCGCCGCTCCAGTCTATGGGATCCGGAGTGGAAAAATAAAAATAAACCAGGAATAGCATCCGCTTCCGATCTGGGTCATCTCGTCTGCATCGGAGGCAGCCGCCCCAGAGGCCGCAGAAGCCGCTCGCTTGCGCCGGCCGAGGACGGCGCCTCCATTTGCACGACGCACACTTTGCCTCTAAGAGCCTTCACGGAACAGTCTCTGCTCACTGTGGCATCTGCACACGGGCTCCTCGTAATTGATGAGAAATAATAATAAAAAAAAAATGCCGGGGACGCCGGCTCGCAGCCCGCTGTGCAAGCTGCGCTGAGCAGAGAGAACAGCCCGGGGGCTGATCCGTGCATTTGCAAAATTGCTATTTCTTTTGTTTCCTCGCCCGTGTCCCCCAAACTCTGAAGATTTAAATCTTCAGCCTCTGCAGCTTCAAGCCTGGGAACAAATGTGCTTGGTTGTCTTAATGAGCTGCTTCCTCGGAATTCATTTTGGAGGCGCTCCGCCGGGGAGCGGGCGAGGGAGGCAGGAAGTTCAGGCTGATTAAACCGCAGACAGTCATTTAGCAAGAGCTGGACCTGTCTTGCCGCCAACCTCCCCTCCATGCGAAAGCTTCCGGCGCAGTGACCAGGCCTGTCGGAACCCCAGGGGCGCTTTGCACCCATCTCAGGCCTGGCGGAGCCCGAGGCTTGAGGAGGCTCCTCCCTCTAAAAGCGGGGTGACCCGGGCGAGTCCTCTAAGGTCCCTTTCCTCAGTTTCCTCGCCTGGGCCTCATAATAGCGTCTCCTGTAAGAAAAATGTGGGACGGACAAGGGAGTCCCCACTAAGCATTTCGGTCAGTGCTTTTGATAAGCTGTTGCTAAAAGGCCATGACCCCTCGGTGGGGGTGGGGGCTGAGGCGTCTCAGAGCCTGGCTCTCGACCAGGGTCTGGGCTGGCGAGGCCCTGAGGCATCAGATGGCCGGTCGGAGCTCAGAAGCCCCACGCTGTCCATCAGGGAATGCGAGGAATTTGGGGTGAAAAGCAAGGAAGGTCTCCAGGAAGAGGCAGGGCCCTTCCTGGTGCAACAGGAGGAAGCACCTTCTAGCTAGGGGTCACCTGCGTCCTGTGGCCTTGCCGCAGCCCTGTGGCCAGCGGGGCCCATCCCTGGGCATCTCAGGACTCGCTCTTGAGCCTCCGAGTCACTCAGGATGTCCAGGAGACGATGCCGCGAGGAGAGGGCTCGCAGCACCTCTGTGAAAGGGCCGCGATGGCCATGAAGTGAGCTCGGCCCCTGTGTAGGGAGGGCCCTGGGAGGGGCTGGTCTTAGTGGAAGGCGAAGATGGTGCGGGCACCGACTGGGCAGAGCACGGAGCTCTGTCAGCTGGCCGGGGGGCAGGAGGGATGGTGCTGCAAGGCTGCCCCGGGGCCTCCCCTCCCCAACATCCAGGCCCTGGGTCTCCTGGTGCCTGGCCCTCCTGGGCAAGGGATCCTCGATGCCCGCGCTCAGCTGCCTGCCCGGGGGGTGCGGTCAGCGTCTCGCTTGCTGGGGATTCACTTCATGGGTCCAGGGCTGCCGAGAACAGCGCGAGGGTGAGCGGGCTCCCCTCACGCCCTGCAGCTGCGAGGAGCGAGGCCGGGCGTTGCCGTCACTTTGGGCTGGTTTCGACCGAGAGCAGCTGCTGCTCTCCCTCCCTGCCCAGCAGGTCTCCCTGGGGACCCCGCGTGCCCACACCTCGCGGCCCGGCTGGGGGCACCAGAGCCCACGGGCCTTGACAAGGGCAGGCGGGCGATGCGGGGGCTTGTCTGCACTGCAGGCCCCTCTGGAAAGCTAAAGACCCGCCACGCCCCTCACCTCGCTGCGGCCTGGCCCCCCCCCCCCCCCGCCGCCCCCGTGAGGCCACCAAGTCTTCGGGTTTTAAACCCAGAGACCCCAAGAGCCACCGCCTTCTTCTCTAACGGACACCCCCTTCCTGGCACAACCCCCCACCCCCAGGCTTCCCCATTGCTCCGGCTCTTCCTGCGCCCCGGGAGTTCTCAGCCCTGGCAGCCTCTGCTGCTCCCACTCCTGCCCCTCAACCCGCTCCAGGTACCATCAGCTCCTCTGACACTGTCTTCTCTGGGCCCTCACACCCATGCACCCCAAAGCACCACAAGGCCAAAAAGTCAAGAACCCCTATTTCCCACTGCCCATCTTGCCCAGTGGGGAGATGGCAGCCCGAACCCACAACAAGCTGGAAGGACTCACGCTCCCTCGCTGCACCCCGCCCCTCCCAAGCGCCTCTGCCCTGCACCCCTGCTCACGGCTGCGTCCTGCTCCCGCCCCGAGAGCCGCCTCCTCTGGTGCCGCGTCCACCCTGCCCCCAGCCCCGGCCCCTCCAAGCCTTTATTCTAAGACTGATCATAAAGGGTGTTGCGGGGCAGGCAGGTAATTCCCCGACCCCTCTGGGTTCTTCTCAGCTGGTCAAGCAAACAAATTAACATCAGACAGATTAGTAGGAGAAAAAGAACAAATTTAATTACATCTGTGTGGAGGGTTCACTTGGCTGTAAATTCCACAGCGACTGATCGGGCTGGCGGTTTTGTTCTTAAGCTCAGGAATGGGGCTGGGCCTGGGTGTCGAGGATAGAGGAGGGGGCACAGGGCCAGGAGGGGGGACACAGGGCCAGAATGGGGCGTCACAGGGCCAGGAGGGGCCACAGGACCAGGAGGGGGGCCAGAGGGCCAGGAGGGGGTCACAGGGCCCGGTGGGGGCCTATAGGACCCGGAGGGTATCTTTATGGAGGCTCCTGGTCAACAGGTTTCTTCTTGACAAGCCGACACAGTGCCCGTGACACAGGCCGCACATATTTCCATCTTATGTTTAGGATAAAACCTCGATGTCACTTAAAATGCTCCTGCCGAGCAGAGGCCGCTCTCCCGGGCCCAGTCGATTCGCAGACAGCCAAGGCCCTCGCCCAGACCGGCCCTCTGCCGGCCCGTGAGCCCCAGGGCCAACGTCCCTTATCCACCCAGCAACTCGCGAGCACCCCAAAAATCCACTGGAAGGACTCAGGCTAGCCAGTCCTAAACCGTGCCCTCGCCGTGCCCTGCCTTCCCAGCAGAAGCCCTCACAGAGCCCGCCCCGCCCACCTGGCCACGGCCACCCTGGCTCCCCGCAGCCGTCCGCGGCGGCCTCCGGCCTAGGCCCTGGGTGCGGTCAGCTTGGGTTTGTCCCGAGCCTCGCCCTGTCTGCACCTGACTGACCAGCGCGAGAAAGAACTCCCAGGCCGTGGCAGATCCTGCCCTGCGCCGCGCCCCCCACATGGCGGAGACATTGTTAGGAGCCCTGGATGGCCCCGCGCAGCAGGCCGCCCGGAGCCTCCCTCCCCGCACGGGGCTGTCTCTGCCCTGTTCACGCTTCCAGCTTCGACCGAATCCATCTCCCGCTTCACAGGGAGGGCTGCCGGGCCCTTCCTGTCCGGGGGCAGCTTGTCCCCTTGCTGCCCGCAGCCTTCCGTGCTCTCTCCTCCCCGCGCTGCGGGTCGGCTCTGTCTGCTCCCTGTGGTTTGCCTTCCCGTCAACACAACAGCACCACCTGCCCACTTCAGGGCCAGGGCCTCGGCAGCCCCGTGCGCGTCCACCCCAGGAGGCTGGCTCCGGGCCGCGGCCATCAGCCAACGGGTTCTCCTTTGCGCTGTGCTCAGAGATGGCCCCGGCGTGCGGAGGCCTGGCCGGAGGGGCTGTGTGGGGAGAGGAGCGCCGAGCCGGGCCGTAGCCAACACGCAGCGGCCCCCGGAGGGAATGGCCCCGTCACGGTGGGGGGTCCTGTTACGCCCTGGCCCCTGGAGGCGGAGGACGGCACGAGACTGGGACGTGGCCCGGGGCTGCCTGCTGACAGCCAGGGAAGAGGGCTGCCTTCGTGGCCGGCCCGAGCCCCGGCTTAACCCCGTGGAGGAAGCGCGTTCCGACGCTCCGCAGCCTCCACGCCTCCCTTCGGGTCTCTGCTCGCCCTCTGGTTTCATCCTTCGTAGCGAATTTTCTTTTCTTTCTGGAAACACTAACTCCCTCCCTGTGTTCCGACCTCTGCAGCTTCATTACTGTGGGTGGACTTGGGCTTGTTTATAATCTATTATTTTAATATTTTTCAGTATCGAAGTTCCTAGTAGTCAAGGTTTTCCAGTATCTGTACGTAGGCGTCGTCCTGTGCTCCTGGCTTCTTGGGGCATCTCCGGCTTCGTGGCCGACCTCCAGCTCCTGCTCCTGCGCTACGCCTCGGGCAACGCTTTGGTTTCTCCTTAACTCTTTCCACGTCACGCATGACCTCTTCGGCCCTATCTGACTTACTCCTCAACCCACTCGTTGCCTGCATTTTCTCCCTCCTGATTTTCTTTTCTAGAGTTTTTCTCTGGTTCTTCTCAGACCTGCCGGTTCGAGCTTTGTGCATCTGTTCTTAGCGCCGGCGTCTGCCTCCCCCCGAGCGAGCGCGGTGCTCACCCCGTCCATCCAGAAACGGGCGCCCCCCCAGGGCAGGCTGTCACAGAGTCCTCCCGCGGCCCCGGCGCTTCCAGCCCGCCTTGCCAGCTGCAAAATTGAGCTCTTAAAATGGAGATTTTTCCAGATGGTTTCACTGAAGGATTTTGCCAAACAGTTAAGAGAGCGCGTCAATTATACACAATCTCTTACAGAAAATGGGAGAGGAGAAAACACTTTCCAACCCACCGCATGAAGCTGGCCTTGCCCTGGTGTCAGGACCCGGAAAACAAGCCACAGTGCACATCAAGTGCAGCCGCTGGGTGAGGTTCCTCATGAATTCGGATTCTGGACCTCATTTCACAGGTGTCAGCAGACAGAATTCAGCAACATATAAAATAGACCAACAGGGGCTTATCCTGGGGCTGCGAGGTGCCTTCGTATCTGGACATGAGCCGCCGCCAGCCGTCACGCTCTCCGCTGGGCGAGCGAGCGCACGTGTCTCCCCAGCCGGTGCAAGACACGCTTTCGACAAAATCCAGAACCCATCCGTAGGGGCAGGAAGGCACAGGGCAGGATCTTTATGACCCGAGCAGACGGGGTAAAGGACAGTCCTGGAGCCCTCGGTGGCTTTTCCAGGCATTTATTGAGTTCACCAGGTACACGGCAGGCCGGGGGCCGGGGTCTTGCAGCCCCCGCGAGTCTTCACTCTTCCTGGGCTCCTGGCCTTCTCTGGTGGCCTCTGCTTCTCTGCTGGCGCTGCTCCTGCTGCTTCTCCTCTGATGTCTCGCTTCTCTGGCGTCCCCGTGACGTCGCCATAGAGGCCCAGTCTCAGCCCAGGTGCACCCACTTACGCCTGCCCACACCCACCCAGGCACCGCCATCAGGCGTGCACGCAGCACCGCAGGGATCCATCGTCCATCCTAGTGGTGGGAGGGTGGGAAAGGCTGATCATCATTTGCCTCACACCATCATGATAAAAAAATAGTCTGAGTAAAATAGAATTAGGGAGGAAATGCCTCAAGTTGATAGAGATTCTACTGAAAAAGGTAAAAAGAAAAGCCACAGCTACAGACGCTGGACGCTTGTCCGTGGGGGGCGTGCAGGGCACGAAGAGGAGGTCGGGCCTCAGGGCGAGGAGAAGCCAGGCTGTGACCACAGCCAGGGGACCGGTCCTTTGTGCTGGAAACTCCAAAATGCTGACGAAGAAAATGAAGATCTGCAGAAGGGACACACTGTGCAGATGTGGGGGGACTCCACGTTAGCAGCCGACGGCGCACAGTGGGGCCACGCCTGCGGGCGGCCTACTGCGGGGTCTGCAGTCCTTGTGTGGACAGGCTTGAGGCTTGACATCCTCAGATCAAAATCTCAGCAAGAGTTGTTGTAGATATAGGGCCTCCCCAGGGGCGCAGCGGTTGAGCGCTGGGTTGCAGAGCTGCCCGCGGCCTCTGCAGCGCCGGTTCGATCCCCGGCTGCTCCCCGGCCACCGGAGGAGGGTCCCACATGGCGCGCAGACCTCTCCTGCCGCCCGCTGCTCCCCTCAGCAGTGTACTTCGGTCCTTCTGCCTGCTCTGCTCCCTGCTCTGGCTCTGGTGAATTCTCTCCCCCTCCCGCGCTTCTGACTGTGCCCAGTGCTTGTATAAAACAAATAAATAAATTTAAAAAAAAAAGTTGTAGATACAGACAGGAGTATTCTAGAATTCAAATGAAAAGGCAAGGGAACTAGAAAAAACAATTTCGAAAATAAAGACAACAGAGGGAAGATTCGCTCTGTCCATTGCTGAGTCTTCGCCCGCAGCTGCGTGGCCCAGCCGGGCGGTGTCAGAACGCGGGCGCGGAGGCCAGCGCGCTGCACGGGAAGCCCACAGACAGCCCACGCGGGTTTCCCAGCTGGTGACTCTAAGACGTTTCGGCCAGTGGCACCTGTTACTGGTCCAGATGCACAGATTTTACCACTGCAGCCTGAACACCGGCACCTGGCGTGTGCGCGTGTAAGGAAATAGGGTCTTCACAGACATTTTCAAGCCAAAACGAGGTGCTCGGGGTCAGCGCTCACCAGCGAGGACTGGCACTCGCAGTGAGGGAGGGCCTGCCCAGGGAGGGGCCTCGGGGGTGAGGCGGGCGACGCTCCTGCAGGCCAGGACGCAGCTGCCCGGAAAGGACCGGCCCCGCCAGAGGCCGCCAACCCCGCCCACACCTTGGAACTATGCGAGGGTCTGATCCTGCGGTTCCAGGCCCCCAGGGGTAAGCTTGGTAGGTGTAGGGTGAGGTAAAAGCATCAGGCTTGTCTGCCCTCCCGCCATCAGGATGGATGACGGATCCCTGCGGTCCTGAACGCACGCCTGATGGCGGCACCTGGAGCGGGGTGTGGGCCTATGGAGATGGGATTCACCTGGGCTGAGACTGGGCTTATAAGGGCAGCGTCACAGGGACGCCAGGAGAACCACGAGGGAAGCAGAGAGAACGCGAGAGAAGGCCGGAGAGCCCAGGAAGAGTGAAGACTTGCTGGGGGCTGGGAGCCTGCCAGCCTTCAGGCCCCCCAGCACCCCCGCCTGCCGTGTGCCTGGTGAATCCCAATAGAAGCCTGTCTCCTTCGCCTCATCTGCTCGGGTCATAGAGGCCCCGCTCAGTGGCCTTCCTGCCACTCCACTCGGGAACTGGCACAGCCGGGTGACTGGGCGCCCAGAGCCGAGCACCGAGCCTCGCCCGAGGCGCCCGCCCTGCGCGCGGACCAGCTCCCCGTGCGTCGGGGAAGTAAGTGTCAAATGTGAAACTACAACTTTTAGAATAAAAACGGGAGAAAGTCTGCAGGATCTGGCAAAGGGTTCTTAAACTAAACGCCAAAGGCATAATCGATGGGAGGAAAATGGATGAGGTAGATTCATCCAAATTAAAACCTCCGGCTCCGCGAAGCCCCCGTTGAGAGGGGCCAAGCGCCGGCTGGCAGGATGTATTTGCAGACCACGCACTTGACAGAAGACTCGTTTCTAAAACAAATAAAGTGCTCTCCAGACCCAGTTGTGAAAAGGAAAAAATCAATCTAATTAGAAAATGGGGAGATGACTTGGAGCGAGTTGGCCGAGGCGGCAGCCCAGGGCGGCGCAGACGCGGGAGGCGGCCAGCGAGAGGGTACCGGGGGGCGCCGCCGGCGCAGCCAGGGGGTGTCTCTGCACCGCGGCCCACGCGGCAGAGAGTGGAAGGGCTGTTCCCACCCGGACAGCCTCGCGAGTCTCCGAAGGACCACGCCGAACGGACCAGGGCGCCCCGAGAGGCCGCCCCCCCGCACATTGCTGCTGCCGCTGCCGCTGCCATCTCTGGGCAGGGGTGGGCGGGGAGGCAGCCGGCGGGACGGCAGGGGCCGGGCGGGGAGGGACTGTCCACAGCAGCAGCTGCTTGCGAGAGTGTGCGGGAAGGCAGCACGTGACCCCAGGTCTGGGAATGACCCTTAGGCCCTGCACCAAGTGCTTCGAGAGAGAGTTTAACATAGAAACACGCCCTGGGCAGGAAGGGCTGTGGTGAGGCCTCCGCTTGCCCGGCGGGAAGACGACCCTGGTGGCTCGGGGCCCCGTGACGCTCGCTCGCTCGGCTGCCGTCCCCCAGGCATCGTCCTCCCTGCGATGTCCCTGCCCTCCCCCCCCACTTCGAGGCCGGTGTCTCCATGGCGCCCAGTGCTTGCACCAGCGGTTGTCACAGGCTGGTGTTCCCCTGGGCCGGCGTCCTCGCCCGCTCACCACAGACCTCGGACAGCACTCGCGGACAAGGTCAGCATCGGGGACACGGTCAGCATTGTGGACAGCCGCGGTGAGGAGCCAGGCGGACCGGCCGCAGCTCTGCAGCCTTTCCGAGAACCGCGCTTCAGGCGTCTCCTGGAGCCCATGCAGCTGCTCTTGGCCTCGCCCTCCCTCCGGACACTGTGCTGGGACCGGCGCTGCGGGCCAGGGCCGGGGTCCTGCACATGCAGCTGCCAAACACTCTGCACCTCAAACTCCCATCCCTGGGTTCTCTGAGGCCTGGGGAGGGGGCGTGGAGCCCCAAGCTGTCTCAGGCCGAAGGCCGAGCAGGGAGGAGCGCGGTTGCACGGCCGCGCGTGTGTGAGGGGACAGGGAGCGCGGACAGCTGG
The DNA here is from genome assembly GCF_964194135.1 of Talpa europaea. Taxonomy (NCBI): domain Eukaryota; kingdom Metazoa; phylum Chordata; class Mammalia; order Eulipotyphla; family Talpidae; genus Talpa; species Talpa europaea. The sequence continues at coordinate 1,679,302 of NC_140076.1, forward strand.
GCGGGCACTTCTAGCCCGAGGCGCTGCTGTCCTACCTGACCCGGTCCCCTGGGAAGCCGGGACACAGTTATACTCGAATATCAGATGAGTAACAGACACTTGGTGTATCTCAAATGTCGCAGGGGATGCACTTGTACTGAAATCCTGTGCCTGTGGCTTGACTGTAGTTCATGTCGAGCTGCACATCCTGGCATTTTACTGACTAAACTGGCTACTAGCTACGCGATCGCGCAGGGCCCTGTCCGGAGGGCATCCTGGTGGGGTTGTCTCCTCGGCTCCCCTGTCCTCTGCAGAATGGCGAAAAGTCACCCTCATTTGCGTCTTTGTCTCAGGCTAAGACGGTGTTTCTGGGTCTTCAAGGAAAGGGAAACATTGCAAACACGCAGAACACCCGCTGTAAGGGCGTGACCACCCCCCAGCCCATCCTGGATCTGGGGCACCACAGCCTGAGTCAAGACCCCCCACCCGCCCCTCACCGAGTTCACTCAATTTCCTTCTGAATCTTTCTTGCACCTTCGGAAGCCTGGGGGATACTTACTAAGGCCAGTACTTAAATATAAGCCTCCCAGAAGTCGCCTGACCTGGTTAAGTCACCTGTGCCCTACTTTGGGAGGCACTTTTGAAGCCTTCCACTCCAGGCAACGCGTCTTCCTTTTGAAATGTTTTGCAAAGCTCCGTGGAGGAGGGAGCCGGGCCTCAGCCGATGGGCTGGATCCAGCCACGAGACTTTGCTCCTTAGGACAGGCCACCTAGCCACGCATCAGCCGCTCGGGCTGTGGTCAAGCGGTCAGCACGGTCAGCGCAGCCTGGGGGAGACCGGGCCGCAACACCTGCGCCCAGGTGAGGAGGCAGCGACGCTGCCGTGGGGGGGCTCGTGGGAGGGGCATGTCCCGAACTCCAGGCCAGCAGGCCCTCGATAGAGACCAGGTGGAGATGGTTTGGCCAGGTTTTGGAGTGTGCGTGTGCATACGTGTGTGCATGATGTGGGTGTGGGTCGATACGTGGGTGTGTGGGTGCATGTGTGTGGGTGTGCATGTGTGTGTGCCTGTGTGCATGTGTGCATACATATCTGGTGTGCGTGGGGGGGGCTGTCACCTCCATTTGGACCCACAGCAGCACTGTCTCCGCTCGGTGCTCATCGTTAGGGCAAGAACGTCCCCCACAAATCATGGCCCGCCCCGTCTCGCTGCAGCGCCGGGTGGGTCTCTCAAGACGGTTCAGCTCACAGGACGCCAGTGTGAAGGGCTGAGACAGGGTGGCCCACAGGGCCCCCCCTGCTGGTGCCAGGGACTGTCCACTCGGAACCTCGTCTTCCCCCCAAAGGCCTCGAGCGTTAGCACCTGCACAGGAAAGGGTGGCATCGGAACCCCCTGGTGGGGGTGGTGAGGGGCCCAGCCTTGCCACCCGAGTCCCTGATCTCTGACGGGAACTGTGAGTCTGGTCTCAGCTTCTCGGAGGGCAGCAGGCCGGACCCGTGCCGCTCACTAGGTGTTAAAGGCCAAAGGGCTGCGACCTCCTGCCGGCTCCTCCCCCCTTCCTCTGTGCATTGCGGGGGACCCCGTGTCCGGCAGGCGGGGACTCCTGCTCTTCCCACCTCTGTGTGGAAAGGCGGAGCCCTGAGGCTGCCCCTCCCGTGGCCTGGGCTCCCTCCATGCCATTGCAGGCGGGGCTGCCTCACTGGGTGCAACCCCTGTCCGCTGCCCGGCCTGTGCCCTGCCCTGCCTCCCCCAGCCTGCCCCGCCCCCCAGGACCACCCCACGAGCGGGTCTCGCCGCTGCGAGCCTGTGAAGCGGCGGCATCGGTGCAGCTTTACTTTTTATAGCTTCTTTGCCCACGTCTGTGGGCACCACAGAGAGACGCGTCACCAGGTGCGCCTCTAACTAGCAGAATTAGGAATCATTCAGGGCTTTGATGGCGCCAATTAGCTTCCCAGTATGAGCGCCAGGGTTTTTCCTAATTAAGGCAGGAACGGCTTCTCAGTCTATAATAATCTCATTTAAAGTGTGTCCAAAACACCTACCCGGCCTTGTTTAGGAACAACCCGGGCATTTTTTCTAACGATGTGCAAACAGATTCCCCCAGGCTCAGTCCCTCGCTGTTTGCTCGCTGCTCACAGGCAGTGCCGGGGGCGGCTGTGACGTGCGCGGCACACGGCGAGTGTGAGTCGAGTGTGCACATCTGCAGGAGACTCGCGCCTTCCGTGCACCAGAGACAGCGGCCGGCGGATGAGCGGACGAGGAAGTGGCCTCGGCCTCTAACGCCATCCCCCAGGGAAGCGGAGATTCAACCTCAACACCGTGAGGTCCAGCCCCGGCGCGTCCCCTGCTGTCCCGAAAGAGGGGCGCTCGCCGCGAAGCTGTTCCTGAGCCCGTGACAGGCAGAGCTCAGCTGCAGCCGAGACACGGGTGCAGAGGGCGTCTGCGGGGGTTGGGGGTCAGCGCTGCCTCCCCAGAACCCCGGGAGCACCTGGTGCGTGGCGAGAGCTTAAGCGACGGCGGTGCGGCAAGGCTCCGCGCCGTCCTGTCTTCGTTTCTCGAGGAATCGCCGGGTTATTTCCAGAGCATGAGGCTCCCTGCGCCCCAGCCCTCGGCCGTCCTTTGCCAATGCCCCTGGCAGGCGGGAGGCGCATCGCGGTGCCCTCGAGCTGCACCTCCTTGTTCATCAGCGACAGGGGCCCCTCACGTGCCTGCCGGCCACCCGATGTCCCTGCTGGGGAGGTGACTTTTCGGGTCTCCTGGCCGCGGTTCAACCCTGTTTGCTTTTTATTATTGAGTCATGCGGCTTCATCATCCATTTTTGACTATTAACCCCCTTGACATGTATGATTTGCAAACAACTCCTCCACAGAACTCCCGTAGCTGCAGCTCGGCACTCCTGGGTGTTCAGCTGAAGAATTTAGAAACGCTGAGTCAAAGAGACGCGCCACGCCTGTTGCAGCGTGACCGACAGCACAAAGCTACGGGAGCGACTTGCGTGGTCTCCAGCAGGTGAGTGGAAGAAGGCGCAGTCGATAAGGGAACACGCCCAGGCGCAAACACAAGACGAGACCTTCCCATCTGAGACAGCCCGGCGGCCTGGAGGGCCGTGGTGCCCGTGAGGTAAGTCGGGGGGACGGACAGACCCCACGGCTCACTCTCGTGTGGAAGGTGCAGACACATGAGCAAACAAAACGAAACGAAAACACACTCTTGGATGCAGAGAACGGGCTGAAGTGGTCAGAGGGGCAGGGCCGGACGCGGCCACCGGCCACGGGTGAGCTGTGCGGTCGGCGGGGAGCCCGGCTCCGGCAGGACATGGCCCAGGGAATGCCTGGTCCCCCGCAACGCCGGACACTACCTAACGCCACCAGCCAACTGACCACCGGGAGGATTGATTTGAAAGGGGACTTTGAACAGAGTTTTGCTCTTCCTGAGAGCACAGGCCTTGCCTTTGCGCCAGGGAGATCTGCACAACCCCGAGGCCCCAGTCCTGACGCCTCACACGGGCTGGGTCTGCGGCCTCAGAGGAAACAGGCCCTGCAGGAGGCGTGTTCAGCAGCCTCCTCACGAGCACTCGAGCTGGCTTCCCATGGCTTACCCGCCGCCCCCAGGCTGTGCGCGTCCCTTGGGGGACGTTGCAGAGCCCAGGAAGCCCGTCTTCTGGAGAAGCCTCCTCTCCCCACCGCTGCCACCTGTAGCCGCCCACACCTGCGTCCATCCTGGGCAGGGCGGCCTCGCTTGCCCTGCGGGCCAAGCTGGGCCCGTGCAGGGTGCTCCGTCAGTGCCGGGTGAACAGCAAGAGGCCCCCGAAGGGCGTGCAGCCAGAGCAGGCACCCACCCTCTGTCTCCTATAAACAGCCCACTGCGAGCAGAGACAAGGCCCCGGGGAACGGCTGGGAGCTGGCCCAGCAGCGGCAGCACCGGGAAACAAAGCAGCCGTCAGGTGCCCAGGAGCGCCTGCCCTTTACAGCTGGAAGACAAACAGGAAAATCCATGGCAAATAGCCACAGAGAGCACCGGCGGGAGGCGGCTCGGCTCCTGGATCAGCTGTGACGGTGGGTGGGGGCCGGTGCCACTCCTTTGTCAGCCACAGGGTCTCCTGACCCCCCACCCTGTTCTGCTTAGAGCTCTTTGGCAGAGGCCGCAGCCCTGGGGCAGGCCTGGAGTCTGGGCACCTGCTCTGCCCCCACAATGCCCAGCCTGACCCCCGCTGCAGCAGATCAAAGCAGCAGCTGAGGCCTCCTATCCTCTGAGGGTGCCTGGGGTGGGGGAGGCGTGCTCCCCCTGGGGGCTGCCTGCGGGCACCCCCTGGCCCAGGCGACTCTCCCAAGAAGACTCTGGCATTCACTCCTTGGCTTTCCCGTGTTTCTCTCATTCGTTTTCTATGACATCGTGACAGAGGACCACGCCGCAGCTTTCTTTAATACCCCGGGGCCGCCTTGCAGATTTTGAGGATCAGGAGTCCAGGGACCTGGACCGTCCGCTCGGGATGTCACAGGGCTGCCGTCTCATCTGCGGCTCGACCGGGCCCCATCCACTGGCCGCGGGTTCTTGAAGGCTGCCCGGCCGAGGGCTCCTTCCGTGCTGGCCGGCGGCTCTCTGACGGGTCTCCCAGCCTGGGACTGGCCTCTCCAGCACGGTGTCCCCAGGTGAGTGCCGCAGTCTCACCCTGTAACCGCTGTGCAGACACCAGTGACACCATCAAGCCATCCCATCACCTCTGCCACATTCTGTGAGTCAGAGGCAGGGCCCAGGGGGTGGGAGCCCACATGGTCCTGGAAGCCACCCTAGCATCTGCCTGCCTCCTTGCCTGGACTTCAAAATGTCCCTTAGCTCCAGGACAAAGAGCCGCCTGAGCTCAGCTGCAAAATTCCAAAGAGCTCAGAGGAGGCCTCCTGGGGATCTCCGAGGGGGCCTCAAAGGGAGCCAGTGTGGGGTGCTCACGGCCCAGCTGGCTCTGGCTTCACCACACGGGCCCTCCCAGGTTCTCCCCCAGCTCGCTTGATGGTAGCACCCTCTGCCAGATTTTCAGGAAAAGACCAGACGACCAACCCATCAGCAATCGCTGTGGCCTCGACCTTGAAGTCACACCTACATGCTCAAGACGTCTCACCCCGGCCAGGCCAAGCGAGGCTGCCCTGTCTCAGCGGGACCGGAGGCCTCGGGTTGTGCTGCTGCTCGTGTCCCTGTGATCTCGACAGTTTAACCAGAATGATCTTTTAAAGGATTTCCCTTGCTCAAGACACATACCTGTCTAAATTCCATGTCACTGTGGACCTTAAGACGGACCCCTTGACATCAATAAATACAGCTCTCCCACTGCTGTCTCCTCTCCCCACCCCTCCTGCTGTTCCTCAGACACACAAAGCATTCTCCTGCCCCAGGGCCTTGGTGCTGGCCGCTCTCGCTGGGCAGTGCAGGTATCCCATGAAACTTCAAGATACTGCAGGCGTCCCCTTCGCTCCCCCAGGCCTCTGCTCACACCCGCAGCCCCGCCATGTGGCACCTACTAACCCTCTAGCTCTGCTCGAGCTTCTGCACAGAGCTGACATGCTCCTGCTCTGGTTTCTTCTCTGCTTCTCCTGCGGGCGTGTAAACTCCGCGAGCGCCAGGACTTTTAGGCTCTGTCCCTGCCTGGCCTCGGGGGGTGGATGGATGGTGAATGGATGGGCAGATGGTTTGCGCTGCGCCCCTGGCCTGGGGAGTCCGTTCCCGTCTTTCTGTGTCCATACATGTTGGGGCGAGGGTCTTCACAGCAGGCTTTTCTGTCTTCACCCAACCCCAGGTCAAACCTCTGCAGGTCTGGGGCCAAGCTGTCTCTTTCAGTAAACAGCACTTCTCCCTCGGCCCAACTGCCTCTGTGTGTTGGGCACTTTCCAAGGGCACAGCCGCCCGCCCGTTGTTCCGCTATGACTGATATTTTCCCCTGGCAAGCTCATGGTTTGCAGGAAGTGATTCTCCCCACATCGGCCTCCGAACAAAACAACACCGGGACAGTAGCTATGCCTCTGACAATGGTTATGGAGATGAGGCGCAGCCGCCAGGCAGGGCCTTTCTCTAGATGCAAATTCGTCCTGCAGCGCCTGCCAGCTACCTGCCCCTGCCCGCACCCCTGCCCTCTCCAAACAGCATTGTCTTCACGTACAGAGCAGGGCGACGCGCCACCTGGGCCAGGCCGTGACGGGGAAAACATCGCTTGGTGACTCTGAAATGGCTCTTTCAGTGACCGGCCCCAAAATTCAAGGCGGCTGCAGCCGGCGGCCATGTCCCTGCGGGCCCGAGGGAGGAGCCGGCATCTCCGGTCATGAGCACTTTCACCTTAGACCGCTTTGGGGCTCCCCTCCCCCAGGCAGACTGGCATTGAGTCCGCATTGATGGCATAGGGTCTCCGGGACGCTCTCTAGAATGTTCCACGCCAGCTGGGGAGGGCTTCACCACGGCTCGTTCAAGTTCTTTTATGTCTTCGAAATATTTAGTCCAGTTTAACAGAGAGACTGAATTTTAGCGCAAAGACAGGGAATGGGAGTTTTATCAACAAATCCTTTCTGCTTCAGAGCATTCCTGAGGCCGCCTCTGAATCCCGACAACTTTCGAGAACTTAATTTGAGAGCAAGCTTGCTGGCAAGGTCGGCGTGGCCTCTTCATGGAGGCGCAGTCGGCTGAAGAAAAGGCAGCTGCCACCCCCTCTTCCATGACCGCGCTCCTGCGCTGCCTGTTCCCCGACAGCCGCTGCTCGAGCTTATGAACCCATCCCTTCCGGACGGAGAGCGGATTTTCGAGTCAGATTGTGAGACCAGCTTCTCGCTCTGGTACAAGCTACGGACAACTGCTGCCTCTGCAGGAGCAGCGTGAGCCCCACACAACAGCCCTGGAGTCAGAACGCCGGCTGGGGCTGGAGCGGGGTGCACGGGGTGCACCGGACCCCAGAAGCGCGACCTCGGCGTTTCAGGGTGGGGCAGCAGCTCTCGCCCCGGAAGAGGCTCAGATGTACCCACTGCCACATCTTTCTTCATTTTCTTAGCCCTGGCCTGGGTCCACCTTAAATTAACGTTAAACAGCTTTATTAAGCCAAATTGACTTCAATTTCAAGGCTCCCCGGGAGCTGGCACGCATCAGAGGCTCCAGCGGTTTCCAATAGTTTCCACCAGCGCTTTCTGCGGCGAGGCTGGGAATATGAACACGCAGTGATTAGGCTGCGCCTCCCTTTGTCAGAGGTTTAATTGCTCACAGTAGGGCCGCTGCTAACAGGTGCGTCCAGGCCCCAGGCCTTCCCGCACTCGGCTTTGCAACCGGCTCATTTGAGATATAAAACCACCCGCACGGGACTGCGGGCCCGCTGGCCCGCTGGGCAGGGAGCAGGAGCCCACGGATCCCGCAGCGCCCTGGCCACGCACGACCCGCTCCTTCCCAGCGAGCCCCACGGCGCCTCGCCCCATGGCGGCCCACCCCACAGCGGCTCACCCCACAGCGGCTCACCCCACAGCGGCTGGCCCCACGGAGGGCGGGAGGGCCAGAGAGCAGGCCCTTCAGCGCCGGCCTGGCCAGGCACACCCGAGCCCCGTCACGGTCACCTCCCACTCACTCGGGGCGCCACGTGGGGCTCCGCTGGTCCAGCTGTCCTCTGTGACCAACCCCCCATAGGCCTGTGATGCTGAACCCAAGTGCCCAGCCCCCCACCCCCAGGAAGGGAAGGTGTGGGGCTCCACCTCGGCAGGTCTGCCCCAGCCAGGAGCAGCTGGGAGGGCCCAGCCCCGCCCTCAGAGCCCGGCCCCGGCCCAGCCCCTGTCCCAGCGAAGCCCTCCAGCCCCCGACACAATTCCCCCTTTAAGACGCCAACGAGGATGGCTCCCCCGCGGCCGCCGTGCTCTCCCCGCCATTGTAGGCTTCACTTTCCCATGACAAATAGTTTGAGTTTATAAAATGGCTTCTCGGAGGCTCTGCTGCAATCTGTACGCTTGTGTTTAGACCACGAGCCAGTGGCCGAGGCGAGCGGGCGCCTGGTTCGCGGCCGCACAGCGGCGGGGTGTGGCCGCGCTGGCCCCGGTTGGTGGCGGCCCGGAAGGCAGCCGCACCCCGGCCTCCTGTGGCCAAGGCTGGGGACCCCGGCCCGCCGCCGCCTCTCTGTCCGTCCCATCCCATACGGAAAACCAGATCGAAAACCAGAACGAACTATTAACTCTCATTACCATTTTTATCTCTAATGGTGCAGATTCCATTTGCTATCACTGTTCGCATCTGAAAGCAAATTGTATTTGCATAAGGAGGGGGAAAGCGCCTGTTTTGTTTTTTTTAAATTAAGAGAAAATATACATAATGGTTTCAAGGGGAAGACAGCACCGCCCAGACACATCTGTTAAGCAAATTGAAATTCCAGAAGCCTGATGTTATGGAACAAATTGCAGCCCTTCCCCGAGGAATCCACTCGTGGGCCTCTCCGCTGGCTGTGGGCTGCTGGGCGACCGGTCTGCACGGAGGCCACCAAGGCCAGGGAGGTCGCCAGGTAGATGGGCCTTGACCCCGCAGGACAGGGGTCCCCGCAAAAAGAGACCAGGACACAGACGCAGCTGCTGACGTGGCGGCCCAGCCACGGCCGGGGACTCGCTCGGCCTCCGCTCATCCCGGGGCCTGCCTGTTAGGGGGAGAGGCTGTCCTGAGCTGATTCCATGCGGGCCTTGTGGACGCCACCCCCACTCCAGGCCAAAGCCATCAGGACACTGGGAGGGACGAATCCCGTCAGGGCTGGTATAAAACCAGACACGTGGGCTTTGGGGGGCTCGCTCTCGCTCTCGCTCTCTTTCTCTCGCTCTCTCGCTCGCTCTCTCGCTCTGTCGCTCGCCTCCCGGTTTCCCGGCTCCTGGCTCACGGCTGGCTCTCGGGGCGCCATTTGGGATTCCAGGTCGGCGGATCGGGGAGGACGCATTTAAAACTCTGTCTCCCGCTTTTCTCCCTGAGCTGTCCATTCCCTCACTTGCCCTGCCCGTGTCAATAAACCTTTCATGAACCTTCCGTGTGCGCCGCGGTGGAGCAGTGATAAGGCCTTTCAAGCGCGCGGGTGAGGACCCACAGCCAGGCACCCCGTTTTGTATCGGGGCTGCCCTGTAACTTGCCGACTGGAGGCCCTGCTGACCGAGGCCCCGCCGAGCGCAGGCCCCGCTGCGCTTCAACCCACTTCCACGAGGGGGCAAGTCACGGGTTGTCACTGACGCCCACAGCGGGCGGCCTGGACACCCCCAGGATAGCAGGGGTGGGAGCCTCCTGCCTCTGGCTAGTCCTGAGGAGGCCGCTGGACTCAAGTGCTATTTTCTACGGTGCCCAGCGGGGAGGGCAAGTGGGTGAGAGGGCCAGCTGTCCAGCAAAGGATGGAAAGTCGGTGTTGGTGAGAACACAGCCTGTGCCCACCTGAAACCTCTGCCATGGGGCCTGACCTGCAGGTGCAGGCAGGCACAGCCGTCCCTCCAGGGAGATGCCCGGGGCCACCTCAGGGCTGGAGCGGAGCGGACGGGGAGGGCCCAGGTCCCCCTCCTCACCTGGCCAGCGGGGTCCGGCTGGAGGGAGTCACATAACGGCCTGGGAGCTGTGTCTCCATGTAGGGTAAGGTAAAAAAGTATCAGGTTTCTCTGCCCTCCCACCATTATTGATGATGGATCCCTGCGCTCCTGAATGCCTGCCTGATGGCGGCGCCTGGCGTGGGGTGTGGGCATGCGTAAGTGGGTGCCCCTGGGCTGAGAGACGGGGCTTAAAAGGGCGGGGACGTCAGCCCTTGAAAGCCATCAGGACGTCTCGGGGACGCCAGCAGAACCGCGAGAGCAGCGGAGAACAGGCCACCGGAGAAGGCCGGGGGGCCCAGAGAGAGAGAAGACCTGCTGGGGGCTGGGAGGCCTGCCCGCCTCCCGGCCCCCCAGCACCCCTGCCTGCTGTGTGCCTGGTGAATCCCAGTAAAAGCCTGAAAAGCCACCGAGGGCTCCAGGACTCTCTCCTCCTCCACCCCGTCTGCTCGGGTCGTGGAGATCCTGCTCTGTTCGCTTCCTGACATTCCACTCCGGGGCAGAAAGCCTTGTGCGCACACCCGACGCCTTCCAGGCGCAGCCGCCTGCGGGGAGAGCCCACCTCTGGCCGCGGGGAGTGAGGCGCGCCAGGTGGGTGCGAACCCCCTTCCTTCGGGAAGCACAGGCTCCTTGGCCCGGCCGCCCTCCTGGCTCTAGCTGGGAGCACGCAGAGGTGGGCCCCTGGGGGCCGGCGCACTGGGGGTCGGGAATGGCTCTTCAGGCCGCTGTGACCGGCGCCTCTTATTTACAAGGTCCAGGTGCGCCGTGAAGACCTAGGAAGCGCCTAATAACTTTCTTTTCATGTTCGGAAGCCACGAGGGGCTCAGACACACTCAGAAAATAGTGTGTCACCTTCCAAAGCCTTAGGTGATTTGGAGCAGAAAACAGTTCCCTAATTCGTCTCCCGAGCCAGTCAATAAATCCGGCAGACGTCCCCAAGTCGCGGCGGAAATGTCGGCTCCTCAGGGTCCGGGCGTGTCAGCCTCCTAAGGCCGGGCGCATGTCTGCCAGCCCCAGGCCCCGCTCCTCTGCGGGGTCCCCGCCACATGGCCCAAGATGCAGTGATGAGGCTTAGGGGTGCCGCTGTGATGTTTAGAGGGGCTGCTCCCCAAAGAGGCAAACTCGGGGAGGCGGATGAATGAAGAGGTGAGGTCGCAAGACCTGCCCCCCAGCAAACCAGAGCAGAGCTCGGGTGTGCCTGTGCAACCTCAGGACAGGCCTCTCCTTCCCTGCCGCCATCCAGTGGGGTCAGGCAACCTCACCACGGCTCCTAGGTTGAGGACCCCGGTGTCCTGGCATTTCCAAAACCACCTCACTGCCTTTGGGGCTCACAGCCAAGGATGGGAAGAGGAGACAACATAAGGCTGACGGGTACCGCAGCCAACGCCCTGGCAGCCCACGGCCTCACGAGCCGGCATGCGGGCGCAGGCGTGCGCAGCGCTGCCCGTCGGGGGGCCTGAGCGAGGCTCGGGGCCTGACGTTCCTCGGGTGGCGGCTGCACGTGGCTGTGCCCCGGCCCTTCCCTACTCAAGCCAGTAAGTGATGATTCCTCCCGGGCCTGGACCCCCCTTGAGGTGGAGAGGGGGGTTGCTATAAATATCATTTGATAAACGATGTCAACTTTCAATAAAAACATGTCACAAAGTTTTAAGTGCTTTCCTTTCTGGGTCCCTGGGATTCGTTCCAATTTCATAAGATTGTCAACTCCAAAATGAAATCACCTTATAGAAGACAAAGCGAGGTGCTGGGAGAGCGGTGGGGGGCGGCCTGATCGGGGATGTCCCCCCACGGCAAAGAGCTGCTCAGCTGGAGAAATCCCACAAGACGAGCCTGTGGTCGGCACAATCTTCTCGGAAAGATCCCTTCAACTCAGGGGCAGCTCCCGCCTTCATGTTGCAATGCTTGGAGGATTTTCTGGAAAACACTTCCCAAATATTTATCGCCGAAGCATGACAGTGTCCCTGGGAGCTTGCTTTCACGGCCCTGCTGGTGAAGCTGCTGCCTCGAGAATCTTGGAACTGAGTAAAACCCAGTTTGGAAGTTTCTGCCTCTGGCCTCTGGTGACTCAACAGCCCCTCCCCGCTGCCCACACGTGGTTTTACCGTGACCTTCTTGATTTTTCTTTCATCCAAGAAGAGGCAGCCCCTCACCTGCGGGAATCCTGTGTGGAGAGTCTCATTCTCCTGCAGACTTCGTCTTCTTTTTCCTTTTCCTTTTATTTTTTCTGCCCCAATAGAAGAGCTTTCTCTCCAGGGCCTCCTGGCAGCACTGGGTCCCACAAGCTCTTTGGGAGACGCTTGTTCCTCAGGTGCAGTGACCATCGCCCCGTCTCTACACGCGGCAGGTACATGCACACACACAGCTCTGCAGAAACGCAGGCGGCCCAGGTGGGCCTTTCATGTCAGTTTACCCAAAGTCTCCCTGTGTTGGGATTTTCTCCACACCACCACCCTTTCCCGCAGGCACTCACGCCTTTTCTGTGCCCACGTGATCATGATCGCCATGTGCTTATCGCGGTGCTAACCCAGCCGCACCTGCCGCCAGAGCTCGCTCTCAGTGCATTCACTGCGTCTTTGACACAAATCCACGCCCATTTCATCCCCACAACAACCTTCACGGTGACAGCAGTTGCCATTATTACTCCCATCTTTACACGGGAAGAATCACAGGTGCGGTGGGGCCTTCGTGGTGGCACAAGGGGTTAAGCGTCAGCATAATGAAGCTGTCTGCAGTCACTGCAGCTCGGGTTCGATCCCAGCCCAGGGAGGTGACTCAGACCTCTCCTGTCTCCCCGCTGCTCCCCTCAGCAGTGGATTCCACTCAGTCTGCCTGTTCTGTTCCCCACTCTGTCTCTGGTGAATCCTCTCACCCCGGCACCTCTGGCCTGTACCCCAGTTCTTGTATGCATAAATAAATAAATTAAAAAAAAAAGAAACAAAGGTGCAGAGAGGTGGAGAAACGGGACCTACATTGCTGCCCACCCAGGCCGGGCAGCTGAAGCACCGGCTCTGCAGGGGTTTCTCAGTCATGGCTGACTTACGCCGAGAGCATGTCACAGGCCCCTTCTGAATTGCTCTGTCCATGTCACAACGCGGTACAGGCAGCCCCCCACCCCCGCCCGCAGCTCATTCTCCTTGATGGCTGCAGCAGAGTCAATGCCACCCGTATGTCATAGCAGCGCCGACTCACAGGTGCGGTGGGCAGCCCCTTTATAAAAAAGAAAAATTGCCCCATAAACAATACTGCTGTGGGAAAACCCAGCACAACGACAGATGTAGGAGGCAATGCTTCCACTTTCCATGCAGCAAGTACTTGAAAAGCCTTGAAAGATACCAGAACTGACCCCAGAGGAAAAAGAAAACTTGAATTGGCCGGTTGAGAAAGATTAGGCAATTAAAGACATGTTATTTATAACGGGACCGCAATTAATTGAGCTTGTAGTTGAGGCCTAGCTTATATTTATTTTTTTCAAGATTTAATTTATGCATACAAGAGCTGGGGTACAGGCCAGAGGTGCGGAGGTTGAGGGGATTCACCAGAGACAGAGTGGGGAACAGAACAGGCAGATTGACAGAAATACACTGCTGAGGGGAGCAGCGGAGAGACAGGAGAGGTCTGCTGTGCCATGTGGGTTGCTCCCTGGCCGACTGGGGATCGAACTCGTGCTGCAGAGGCTGCAGACAGCTTCACAGGTTGCGTCTTAACCCCTTGCGCCACCAGGGAGGCGTAGCTTATATTTAAAGGACAGGTAATTCCAGTGTAGCTGGAATTATCGATCGCAGCATATGGAAATTATTGATTCTACTGTACTGGTTTCTTCCACCAACTCCCTGCGGTGCCTTCAGGCAAAACCGGAAAGCCGGCCCCCTCTGGGAGGAGCAGGCCTGGCCAGGAGGCCTCGGGCCAGGAGGAGGTGCCTCCGCCTAGAGGAGCTCAGTCGTCCTGGGTCTCACTCTCGCCTGCCCCTGGCCAGGCCCCTGGTGTGTCTCACAAGGCCCAGCTCCTCCGTCCACGCTGCTGACGCTGAGCCACAGTGGGGTACAGCCACGCTCGGTGGCCAGCCAGACGTGACCATTCCGAGCAGTGTCCCAGCGGACTCACACCTGGCAGGACATCAAAGGAACATCATCTGTGACCACACAGGGCTTAATCCCAACTTGGAAGCTCGGTCTGCTTCTTGGAAATTTACCGTCATCATTTTTCCTTAACACATTAGAGGGAAAAAAGATATAACACATCCTGAGACTGACAAAATTTAATAGTCTTTCATTATAAATTCACTAGGTAAAATATAAATCGAATCAGCTAGTTAAACATGACACAGGTTATTGCTTCAGAATACGCATCAGCCGCCACTCCGAGTCTTGAGTAACTGAAATAACACCCATTAAAACCAGGACCAGGCCAGACGGTTGCGACCCCAATATGATGCCCCAGGCTTCTGAGGTTTCTGAGGGTGCAGTAAGAAAATGTTAAAAGTCAGAACAAAACGGAAATAAAACTCTCCCTCTCCGCGTTACTGTGCACCCGGAAAACCCAAGAGGCAGCGGGGAAGACGTTCCAGAATCAGCGAGGAAGCTGGAGGTGGAGACGGAAGAGGGATAAAGAAATATCAGCAGCTGTACTCTGTCTCTACATCTTTTTAACAACACGAAACCGCGTTAGCCGCATCCAGGCCGTCCTGGCTCCCCTGACCCTCTGCAGGCGGGACGCAGAATCCAGGGTTGGACCATTTTCAGGTCGAGTGGTAGAAGTGCAGAGGGCCCGCAGCTCGCGGAGGATCCAGGACAGGTCTAGGGAGTCGGGCTGGGACCCCAGATGTGCCCTAACCCGGCCCATCCCGCAGCCCCTCACACGGGGCAGACGCGGGACAGAGCCGTGGCAGCGAGCATCTCCCTGCAGGACCGAGAAACCTTTTCTCCCGTGAGGTTTGCCGCCCCCTCCCTCCCGCTCCCTCCACCTGGGCCTCCGCTCGGCCCCTCCTCCCGCATCCGCCCCATCACCCCACTGAATCCCAGGCCGGCCCGAGTCTGCAGAGAACTGCCTCCTCCCAGCACCCACAGTAGCTCACAGGCCCCCCCGCATTCGCGTGTCCCTGGACACGTGGCCGTGGCCTGCTAAAGTGGGGCTCCGTGTCCCCGGCAATCCTCTCCCCCTGCGTGTCCTGCTCATCGGGGTGAAGGCGCCGTGTCCATCACTCCCGTCCGGGGGCAGCGCGTCGCCCCGGGTTTCTGCCCCTGGAGTGAAAGCCCGGAGGTTGCGCGCGGGGCGGTGTCCACACGGGGCTCGGGGCAGCCGCGGCTCCGCGCCACGGAACGGGACGACGTCTGCGTTTTCGTTTGAAGTGACGCTGTGCGACACCTGCCGAGACAGCGGCGGCAGTGCGCGTTTCCAGCAGGAGGGGTGCGGCTGCGGCACCCCCTGGGGCGCCGGGTCTCCCCTGTTTGCGTTCGCGCTTCTTTGGGTCCCCTGACGAGCTGCGGGGCCTGTGTCGCTGCCGGCGCAGGCTCTTCCCCGCACAGCCGCGCACCCCTCGCTTGCCTCACGGGCTGGAAACGGTTTGGAATCCTCTGCCCTGACCTCTCGCTCTGTCCCTGAAGCTTGTCTCTGGGGGGGCCCCCTTCTGTCCCGGGCCGCCTGGTCGTCCCATCCCCGACGCGCTGGGTGTCCGCAGCTGAGCCTCGTGCCCCCGGGGTTCCGGGGTACATGGTGGGGCAGAGGACGATGGGGTATCCCCTTGTTCTTGGGGATGCTGCCTCGGTGCCCCGAGGTTCTGCTCGCCTGCCGGGTGGAGGGTCCTGAGGGGCAAAGGTCCTGGTCTGAGGAACACGCTGGGGACCAGCCTGTGCGGGAAACACGGGGGCTGTGAGAACAGAGGTGATCGCTTTGCCCCGTGGGAACAAGGGAGCCCCCAGGCACAGCCCTGGTCACCCCACCCTGGCTGGCGTCCCCATAACCTGTGTGCTCCCCAGGTGCGAGCCCCACCTTTGTACCCAATGAAAGGGGGGCTTCGGTTGAATGCTGCTCTGTGAAGCTGTCCGCAGCCTCTGCAGCGTGGGTTCGATTCCCGGCCAGGGAGACCTCTCCTGACTCACCCGCTGCTCCCCTCAGCAGCATGTTTCAGTCAGTCTGCCTGTTCTGCTCCCCACTCCGGTTTCTGGGGAGTCCTCTCACTCCCCGCCCCTCTGGCCTGCACCCCAGCTCTTGCGTGCACGAATAAATCTTTAAAAAATTAATTAATTAATTAAATTAAAAAAAAAGACCTTCGCGAGTCCGCCCCCCGGCGCGCTGAGCTGGGGGCCATCGTGCTGGTGGGGCCCGTGGCTGCCCACCGCCGCCCCTCCGGCCTGGCTCCCGCCACCATTTCCTCCACATTGTCTCTTCCCCGTACCCCTCTTTGTTGCCCCAGCAGGACCCATCACCGCTGGCTCCTCTGTCCCTCGCTCATCGGACACCGTGGTGCAGCCCCAGCAGCGACTCTTACCCTGTGTTGGCCACCAGACCGGTGGCGGCTCTTTGGGCCGGGCCGTGGAGTCCTGTCCCCCCCGCCAGCTGGAGGTGGCCTGTGGCGCCACTTAACCGGGGGCGTCTGGCAAGCGGGCCTGGGCCTGACCTTGAGAGCGGCCACACGTGGACACGGGCACCCTCCTGGCCACCTTCCCGGGCATGCGGCTGCCGTCCCCTCCCTCGGCCAGCTCTGCAGGACGCAGGCCCGCTCCGGGACAGAGGCGGGCTGGCAGCGGCGGGCGGGGCCGGTGGAAACGGGAACCTCGCAGGGCACGAGCACTGCTATGCACCAGCTCTTGCCCGGGCGCCCGGAGAGAGCCCTGAGGGCAGCGAGGCCCGCCCTGGCGCCCGCGGGGGGCACGGCCACTGAGCGCCGCGTCCCTCGCGTCCTCCTTCCATCTGAGCGCCCTTCTTTCTCTGGAAGCTCTAACAGGGCCTGGATGTATGTCCCCAGTCACTCGTTTTTCTCCTTAATGTCTCCACCTCTGGTGTTTTGCTGAGGTTTTGAGAAATTTTGCTAATTTTATCTTCTAGGCCAGGGGCCAGCAAACTTTTCTTGCAAAACTAGACGACAGACGCTGCAAGGTCTGCGGGCCACGGGCGCCCACCTGTCCAGCTCTGCCCCCTCGAGGGGCCAGCGGCTCGGGGACCCGGGGCCCGCCTGCGCCAGGGGACCGTTCCCAGACAGGCTGCGGCCGGGTCCGGCTGGGGTCTGCTCTGTGACCCGTTCAGACCCCCGACAGCGACTTGTCACCCTCGGTTCATCCGCTAAGGCCTCTGGCCAGGACGCCCATCTCACTCACGCCGTTTCCAGAAGCCCTGCGGGGTGAGTGGGCCTCGCGCCTCCGCCCGGTGCTGTGTCCCGCATGCCGTCGTGTTGGCTCCGGGACCCGCGGGTGCTCAGTCTCTTCCCAGGCGGGGGTTGGCCCTTGGGTGCGTCGTTATTTTTCTTGGACAACACGTGGGCCTGTGGCTCTTGGGCCTGGGGCGCACCCGGGGGGTGAGGTTTGCCGTCTCTGCCCAGTGGGCGAGGGGGCAGATGTCCTCGTCCTGCCAGGGAGCCAGGCCCAGCGCCACGTCACTCTTCTCCTCTGGGCACTGCAATTGGGAGCAGCAGCCCCTCTGCCCCCACTTGTATGCACCCCAGCCCTTTGGGGGCCCTCTGGGGCTCAGCTGGTCTCTCGGAGCCACACACCAGACTGGACACTCTGCTTTCTCTGGAGCACCCGGGGAGGCCTGGCCCTGCCCTGCTCTCCGTGGCCGCCAGAGTGAGCTACAGCCAGGCCCTTGCCGGGGCGCCCTCCTGGAGACAGGCTTGAGCATCTGGACTGGAGTCGGGGGGCGGGAAGCCAGTGGGGCCCCTCGCGTGAAGCCCACACGAGCTCCAGGGCTTCAGTCCATCCCGCGCCCCCCGACGGCCGGCACTGCTCAGGGTTCCCTTGGTCATCAGCGTTGGGCGGGGCCCAGGAAGCAGCTCTGGGGGTGCACCCGTGTGCAGAAAGGACTCTCTTGGGGTGGCCGTGGCCAGGCTGCACGGCCAGGCTTGTCCATGACACGAGCGTGACTCTGGTCGCCGTAGGAGGAGACTTAGAGAGAGATGCCCTTCAGGTCCCGGGGCTGGCTCCTCGCCCCCTTCTCCCCTAAACAGACGCACCCCCAGAGCATCCTCAGGAGCCCGGGCGGCCACGTAAACCCTCCACTGCTGCCGTCTCAGAGTAAGTCAGGGGGTGAGGGGGAGGCAGACCCTGCGCGGCCAGTGACCGCACCTGACCCCGGGGTCCCCTTATCTGCAGCCACGCGGGGCTCCCGAGGGGGGTGTTTCTGCAGGAAGACATTAAAAGATTAAATATGACTTTATTTTTGACAACAGACCGAGTCCCCACTCAATATCAATATGCCGGCATTATTATTATTTTATGAAAACAATAATTCACAGTTTGCTGGGAGAGAATAACAGTATTGATCTTCTGAGCTGCGCATTTTATTTTCCATTAAATTTTTATGGAGCATGACAAGCTGTGTGCTGGGCCTGATCTTATCTGCACATTAATGTACAAAGCTTTTGCAGATGTAGAAATTACGAGGGCTGTGCTAATAAAACCAGCTCCAGTGGTCTAGGAACAAAGAGTAAACATTGCCTCGCTGGAGTTTTGCTCCGAGCTTATGAGTTTTGCAGTTTGTGAACTGACCCTCCAGGGAGCGAGAAATCTCGCCTTCGCAGCAGAGAGAAGCACGTGGCGGCCTCCGCAGACGCGCCCCCAGGCCGGGCATCGGCCCTGCTAATGGGCATTTCAGAGAACGCGGAGGGGGGCGGTGGGAGAGGACGCTGGCTCCGTGTCGTCCGCGCTGGGGTGACGCTGCCTTGACAGCCAAATGTTCCTGCTTTCAGATGTTCGATCCATTTTTTCTATTTCCATCCATTTTATTGATTTACCATTTGTTTATGAAACGGCGTCATTCCAGGTGCACAGCCGGATGCCTTGCCACGCGCTCATGCATCACCCACCTCACCTGAGCTCAGGTGCAATGCTCTGTGCTGTCACCTGCCCCGCCCCGCCTGCGCCCCCTCACAGCAGGTGCTGGCGAAAGCAAACTGCCACCAGCATCCCTCCCGGAGGCCTCTTCTGCCTTGTCCTCACCCCCTCCAGGCCCACGACTGCCAGCCGTGTGGGTGCTGCCCTCACTCAGCTCCCCGGGCATGGGGCTCACTCATTTGCTCTGCCCTGAAATGTTGGTGGCATGGGGGGGGGGGCTGGGAGGCCAGGGGGACCTTGCCAAGCGAGGTGAGCACTTTCCAGTGCCCTCAGCACCACCAGCACCTGACGGGGAGGCGCCCAGGTGCAGACTGTCGCGGGGGGCAGGCCGAGGGGATTAACATTCTGCTGGAAGCTCGCGAGTGTGTACAAATACTGAAAATAATCAGTGTGGGGAAAACATGGGTTGGAAAAACAAACCTAATCTAAAACCCAAAACAATGTTGACTCAGAAGAATGTCTTCTGCGGGGAGCCAGCAATTTCAGATCTAATCGCGTTGCTTTGTCATGTTCCTCCCTCCCCGGTCCCTTCCCGCAGGGCTTGGCCCAAGACGCTTGCGCAGCCCGGCCCGGCCTGGCTTGGCTTTATCTCGCCTGGCAGCAGACCCGGGGCTGCCGCACTCAGACCCCACCGCAAACTCTTCCTCCCAGTGCAGTTAAAAAGACCTGAACGTCCCGTTTGAAATTTCATCCTCATCCTTCAAAGAGTCTAGTCTGATGAGTGATTGCAACAGAGAGCGGCGAATGGCGAACATAATGGATGCTGGGAAATACTTTATGGCACGAAATCACGCGTGTGCCTTCTTCATACGAGAAGAAAGACCCGCGGCTGAGAGGGAGCCGGCCGGGAGGCCAAGTGCCCGGGCCCGCAGCCCGCCCAGCGCAACCGAGAAGCGCGACCCTCTGCCGGGCCGGCTCTGCGAGCAGCGAGGCAGGAGCTGAGCTCCCACAGCCGCGGCGGCGGGCGCGGCCAGCCTCCAACACCTCCGCCCCGGGAGCACCGCAGCGTGAGCGCGGGGGAGGCTGCGGGCGGCCAGGCTCCCCCTCCAGTCTCGCCTCAGACTCCCCTCCACCGTGGAGACCTCACCCGCGCTGCCCATGCCCTGCCCTGCCCTGCCCTGCCCGGCGCAGCCAGCAGCTCGCCTTCCTGCGGGCGCTGCCCTGAGCCCGCCGTCCTCCCTGTGCCGGCACCGCCCCTCCTGCTGCCCTGGAGGCCTGGGGGGGCCCGTGCGGCGCAGAAGAGCGGGCGGCCCC
Organism: Talpa europaea; assembly: GCF_964194135.1. NCBI lineage: Eukaryota > Metazoa > Chordata > Mammalia > Eulipotyphla > Talpidae > Talpa > Talpa europaea. The sequence goes on from NC_140076.1 coordinate 1,699,120, forward strand.
CACCGGCACCGCTGCCCTCCCATGACCGAAGAGGGCCCCTGCCCCCGAGCTGCCCGGGACGCCCACAGGCCCCGGGCGGTTCCCCAGGACTGGGCCGGTCTCATCAGCTGACTCCGGTGCCATCGGCCACCAGCGGCCTGGGCGGGCAGTGGGCGCGGGAACGAGGAGAGAGGGGGTTCATCCTGGGAGAGCATCTTCTGTTAGGGGGAGAGGCTGTGCTGAGCTGATTCCACGCGGGCCTTGTGGACGCCACCCCCTCTCCAGGCCAAAGCCCTCAGGACACGGGGAGAGACGAATCCCGTCACCACCCAAGGGAAGGAGGCTGGGACCTGAGGGTGGGGTTCAGCAGCCTGGTTGGGTATAAAAACCAGACACGTGGGCCTTGGGGGGGCTCCCTCTCTCGCTCTCTCTCTCTCTTTCGCTCTCGCTCTCTCGCTCGCCTCCTGGCTTCCCGGCTCGCAGCCCGCGGCCGGCTCTCAGGTGCCATTGGGATTCCAGATCGGCGCATCGGGGAGGAGTCAGTTAAAACTCTGTCTCCCGCTTTTCTCCCTGAGCTGTCCATTTGCTCACTTGCCCTGCCCTTGTCAATAAACCTTTCATGAACCTTCCGCGTGCGCCGCGGTGGAGCAGTGATAAGGCCTTTCAAGCGCGTGGGTGAGGACCCACAGCCAGGCGCCCCGTTTTGTCTCGGGGCTGCCCTGTAACACTTTCTCTGACGTTTCGTTTCTGCCTCAATGTTCAGATTTTGGCTTCGCGTTCCATTCAAAGCGCCGACGTAGCAAGTCCACCGCCGTCCCCCAGGGCCGCTGCTCACGCTCACGCACAGGCCGCGCCTCCCGGTTTGCTCGGCAGGAAACGTGCACAGGCGTGTCAGGCCGAGCGGGTCGTGGGGAAGGCCCGGCCCCGCCCCGCCCCTGCTGTTAATCTCCCTAAGTGGCTATTACACATGAAACACTTAGAGATTATTTCAATTAATTATGTTTGCGACATTGTTTCAAAGGATTATTCTACCATTTGCCAGCAGTTAAACAGCCTTTGATGTGAAGGCTCAGGCTGGCTTGCAGGGACGTGGGTGTCGTCCTGAGAAAGCAGCTCCCGCGGGGGAGTCTGGCCTTTGCACTCCACGGGCTCCTGGTGGAGACTGAAGAGGAAAGGGAATAACCACGTGAATCAGCTATGGCGTGACCAGAGGCTTCTAGAACTTCAAATTCTTTTCCTCTTGGACTCAGACTGTTTTCCACCTTGCAAGGATAACCTGCCACGGAGACCTGGGGTGGCTCTGGGAGTCGCTGCCAACCACGTGGCAAGTGCTCGCGGGCTGAGGCGGCGTCTGAGGAGGACACGAGGGGACGGTCCCGCCAGGAGGAGGCAGCTGAGCGCTCAGTGGGGGCAGAGCCTGGGCAGCCCCGGAGGGCTGAACCTGGGGTGCTGGACGCTCAGGGCCCGGCGGCCCCCTGGGCCTGCCCACTCTTTCCACGCGCAATTTCAAGCGCTGGCCTCTTGGCCCACGGTGATTTAGAAGCAAATTGTTTAACGTCTAGGCCGTCGGGATTTCCTGCCCGTCCCCAGCCTGACTCCACTGCGCTCAGGAACGCGCTCTGGCAGATTCAGATTCCATCGCTGTCATCCCGGGAGATTTGCTGAGGCTTCCCTCGTCCGGCTTGATCCCTGCGCTGAGGATCATGGGCGCTGCGGTGGGGAGAGCGCTCTGCGGCCCTTGGGTCTTTCACTCTTCCAGCTGCCGCTCCCTGCCCCCTGGAGTTTCCTCCCCTGTGGTTTATCCCCAGGAGAGTCTGCTGACCTCACCTCCCTCCTCTTCCATCCCTGAGGCCACGCTCCGGTGTCACTGGGTCCATTCATGTGGAGAGCAGTGAGGGGCCCCGACTGAGCCCCGGCGCTGTGGACGGTCTGCATTTCTGGGGCGCTCACGGCCCCACAGGTACCATGTGTCGTTCCTGTTACTCCACCAAGCCCCTTTCGGTGAATTTGCAAATGCGGACACCTTTCCTTGTCGCTCACCTATGGGCTTGTCATGACCTTAGGGTGAAATCCCTCTCCTCTGCCTCACAGAAGGTTGGGGACTCTTCTCTTCACCCCCTCCAGGCGCTGAGTCTGCTGGTTTATTGTGTGGTGACCGGCGCACTCAACTCCGGGCGCCATCTTAAATTTATTTGCAACTCAGCCGTTCCATATTCCTTGTTTTCTTGTGTTAATTTGGATTAGTCAAATGTTTCATTTACCATCCTTCATTGCCCCTAAAACATTCACTGGAGGGCAACAGGGCTATGGTGCTGGGATCCTAGGGCGGGGCTTGCTAGTCTTAATTTTGTGGAAGCTGCTGGGGTCAGCCTCCATCTTGCCTGCGACTGCTGTGTTGGGACATCCAGCGAAAATCCACCAGCCCCACCAGCTCCTGGGTGGCCGGACCTGCCCTGCAGATTCTGTGGGAAGGCGTCTGCCCCCCGGGCACGGACACGTGAATCTAAGGGCCGTCCAAAAACTTCCACCTCCAAGTCAGGTCGTGAACCCAGCGCGCTCTGCGGACTGACCCTCTGACCCCCGCCCCTCCCCTCCCCGACCCTGCCATGGGTCTTACAACTGCCCCTTGGGCCTGCAGCCGAATAGCACCTCCTGTTCTGGAACAAATGCCTCCTGATTATGATCCAGCCTGATTATCGTTCCCCGCCTACAAGCCACACATCAGGAAAGAAGAGCAGTTGAAAAGTCAAAGAGCTAAACTTCCATCGGAAGAAAATAAAAAAGGAAATTCTGTCAAATCCAAAAAGTAGAAGAAATGAAATTACACATGTAATGAAATCAATTAAAGAGAGGCAAATTGATACTATCAAAGCTGGTCATAAGAGGTCAGAGAAATGGCAGAGGTAGACACTCCAGAGCACACGCGGCCAAGGAGCGCGGGGAAAGCCTGCAGAACTGCCAGGAGCGGCTCTTTCAGGCTCCAGAAACTAACGGAAGGTGCAGCATTCAGGAGAGGGCGTCCGGGCAGGGCCGTGGCTCGCCTGAGCGTGGCCAGCTTGTGTGGTGAGCTCGTCGGGTCCCGCTCCGGCTCCCTGCCTGACTGCCCATCACTCACCCTCTGCCCATCACTCACCCTCAGACCCGGCGGCAGAGGGGGCAGAGCAGAGCTTGCAGCAAGGGCTGGGGCTGTTTGTCCTGACCCTGGCGAGGGTGCTCTGAAGACCCTGGACCTCGCCAGGTGCAGGGGCCACCAGACAGCGTGGGGCGGCCGATGCCCGAGGCCACGGAAAACAAAGGGGCGAATGTGGATGAAAGGAAGACCCGGGGGCAGGCTGGAGTGAGATGCTTTGGGAGACAAGAGCTTGGAAAAACTCTAACGCCTCCTGGAAATCCAGACGCTGCGCTCTGGGCTCGTGCGCCCGGGGAGGCGTGAGCCGCGCCGGCCTGAGCTCCAGCTCTGCGGCAGCGGGTGGGCGGGAGTGAACCGTGGCGGGTTTTGTTGCCCAGCCTGGCGCTAAGCAGGACCCGTCCGTCAGGACTGGGGCATCTATTGGTTCCAGGCATGAAAGAAAATCTCCGTGTGATCGCTAAGGACATCTCCATCGTAGTGGACGGCGCTCCCTAGCAGAGGACGGCCTCAGCGGCGGGGAGATCACGCTGTGCGCGCGAGACAAAGAACTCGGGCTTTAAAACGTCGCTTCAGAAAGTCACAAATGTGAGGGACACGCAGATCAATGGGCTAGAGTCGTGCATCTAAAAATAAAGCTTCACATTTTCAGTCAATTGATTTTTAACGAGGATGCTAAGACTAATCAATGGCAGCGCGGTCTTGTTAATAAGTGACACCGAGTCGACTGGATTTCCACCTTCGCACAAGGACGCTGAGCTTCTGCCCGACGCCCTGTGCAGCCGCAGCTAAAAATAAATCAAGACCCTAAAGGTGGGGGCCGAAGGGAAGCAAACCTTACAAGAAAACATGTCTAAGTCTGCATGACGAGGCATTCCTTAGCTGTGTCACCAAAAGCACAAAGAACAAAAGAAAAAGTAGATAAAATGAAGTCTGTGAGAGTTAAAATGTGATTTTAAATCAGATGTCATCGATGCACCGTTTTTTTATGAAACTACCTAATTCTGGCGGGCGGCTTCTCCCCTCAGTGCGCTCCGCCCGCCCCTGCCCGAGTGCTGGACCCTCACTCGCACATCGACCGCTCTACCCTCTCCTCCCCCCGCCCTCACCTTCACCTCAGGCCACCACCATATTTTTCAGTTTTTATGCCTTGCCCCTGTGGTAGGATTTTTTTTTTTTAATTTATGTTCCACATCTGAGGGAAACGTCCAGTAATTGTCTTTCAGTCCCTGACTGACTTCACCTAGCATAATTCCCTCAAGTTCCATCCATGTTGTCACAAAAGGCACAATTTCATCTTTTTTTTTTTTTAAGATTTTTTTATTTATTTATACAAGCACTGGGTACAGTCAGAAGCGCGGGAGGGTGAGAGAATTCACCAGAGCCAGAGCGGGGAGCAGAGCAGGCAGAAGGACCGAAGGACACTGCTGAGGGGAGCAGCGGGCGGCAGGAGAGGTCTGCGCGCCATGTGGGACTCTCCTCCGGTGGCCGGGGAGCAGCCGGGGATCAAACCGGTGCTGCAGAGGCTGCGGGCAGCTTCGCAACCCAGTCCTCAACTGCTGCGCCACCGGGGAGGCCCTCATCTTTTTTTTTTTTTAAAGATTTATTTATTTATGCATACAAGAGCTGGGGTACAGGCCAGTGATGTGGGGGGTGAGAGACAGAATGGAGAACAGGCAGACTGACTGAAATACATGCTGAGGGGAGCAGCGGGGAGACAGGAGAGGTCTGCTGCGCCATGTGGGTTGCTCCCTGGCCGGCCAGGGATAGAACTCGTGTTGCAGAGGCTGTGGATTGCTTCATAGTGTGGTGCTTAACCCCTTGCACCACCAGGGAGGCCCCCATAATTTCATCTTTTTTAAAGCTGAGTAGTATTCCACTGACTGTATCTTGATCCACTCTTCCATGGGGGTGTCTAAGCTGAGTCCCTGTCTTGTGTGTTCTCCATAATGCTGCTATGAAGTAGGGGTACAGATGTCTCTCCAAATTAGTGTTCTCATAATTTAAAACTTTTCTCTTTGAAAGCATACCATCATTTCATTGAAAAGACTACTCATAGGAGAAATTTTTCAAGTAACTTACCTGATAAGGGCTGAAAAACTTGAATTTTACCTAAATCCTGAAAAACCACGATGGGCGGGAAACCGCCCTGACTTTTATATCCCATGAAACGTTTTCCTGGAAAGAACCACCTTGTCAATATGACTTAGCTAAGAATCAAAGGGAACCCCCGATGTACCACTGTCTCGTAACTGATTTGCGGAACTCTCGGCCCACCTGACCAATCTGGACACAGCCTGGGAAGTTTTAGGGGGGTTTCTCTCCTCAGCCCCTGGACCTGGCACCACCTTGGAGGCTATTTTCATTGGAACACGGAAAACGCTCTCCTGAGAAGTGGCTGACTACACCGAGAGCAACTTCAAGTCCTGCCCAATCAGACCTGCTCATTCTGGTCTCCACATCCGGCTGCTTCCCTCTTGCCTCCTCCTTCCTATAAAGAAAAACCCCTTCTGCTTGAGATGCTTTAAGATTTTATGGTCACCGTCTTTCTCCCCTTTTTAATAGCTTCCTCCCCACAACTGAAATATAAATAAAGCCTCCCTCCCCAATGTCCAGATTTGCATCTCTTTCATGGGCAATATTCATATTTAGGATGTACATACACTCCAATAACAAAAGATAAATAACCCAATCAAAAATAATGGGCCAAGAGTATGACTAGACATTTCTCCTGAGAAGATATCTACATGATGAAGAAGCATATAAAAAGATGTTTGACATCATTACTCATTAGGGGAATACAAATCAAAACCACGAAGGGGTCCTATTTGGTATCCCCTAGGATGGCGAGAATCAAAAGGAAGATAATAACAAGTTTTGGGGAGGACGTGAAGAATCCAAACCCTGACACACTGCCGGTGGGAATGTAAAATAGTATCGTCACTTTGGAAATGGGTCCGGTATTTATTTAAAAAGCTAAACATGGAGTTACCATATGGCTCGGAATTGAAAACATATGTCCACATAATAGCACAAATGTTTATAGCAGCATTATTCATACTAGCTAAAAAATGAAAGCCAGCCAAATGTTCATCAGCTGATGGATGGATAAATTAAATATGGTGTATGCAGGCAATGACATTGTTCAGCAATAAAAAGAAATGGACGACGGATACATGCCACAATATAGATCAACCTGAAAACATCACATTATGTCAAGTGAAAGAAGATCCTCATGAAGGGACACGTCTTGTGAGACTCCATTTATACAAACTGACAGGTCTACAGAGACAGGAAGACAGAGGCTGCCTAGGGTTTGCAGGGAGGGGGCGGGGAGGGGTGGGGCGGGGCTGGTGGGGAGGGTTTCTGTTTGCAATGATGAAAATGTTCCTGAATTGGTGATGGTGGTGGCTCCACAACTTCTTGAATTCAATACCAAAAATATTGAATTTTACACTTTAAATGGTGAAATTTATAGTATGTGAATTGTTATCTATCAAGTCTTTACAAAATAAGAAGGGAGAGAGGGAGGAAGGGAGAGAGAAAGGGGAGAAAATCGTGTCCCATGCAGACAATAATCAAAAGAAAGTCAGAGCGGGCCTCCCCGGTGGCGCAGCGGTTGAGCGCTGGGTTGTGAAGCTGCCCGCGGCCTCTGCGGCGCCGGTTCGATCCCCGGCTGCTCCCCGGCCACCGGAGGAGGGTCCCGCATGGCGCGCAGACCCCTCCTGCTGCCTGCTGCTCCCCTCAGCAGTGTACTTCGGTCCTTCTGCCTGCTCTGCTCCCCGCTCTGGCTCTGGCTCTGGTGAATTCTCTCACCCTCCCGCGCTTCTGACTATACCCAGTGCATGTATAAACAAACAAACAAACAAACAAATAAATACATGCCTCTTTAAAAAAAAAAAAAAAGAAAGTCAGAGCAATGATCTTCAGACCAAGTAGACCTCAAGGGAACGAATACCCGGAATAAATACAGATAATAAATAATGGCACACTGGTTGATTTGCAAAGACGACATCATTTTAAATGTGCACGCACCTAACAACAAAGCTTCGAAGTGTCCGAAGCAAAAACCGATGACCTGAAAAGGGAAATAGGCGTGTCTATAACTCCAGGGAATTCAGCGCTCTCGCTCTTAAAACCACTGCATGTATTTGCACCTCATCCTTCCATGGGGGCCTCCCTTTGCCCTCTGCCATGACAGTGTTGGCGGTGGGCAGCCGCTTCGGATAAAGGCAGTTTCTCTCTGTTTTGTAGTTGCTTCGTGCTTTTTATGAATGGGTGTGGAAGCTGTCAGTACTTTTTCAGCCTCTGTTAAAGTGACAATATGATTTTTTCCACCTTTTGTAAATGCAGTCAATTTTATTGACTGATTTTTTAATGTGGCATTGATGGACTCAGATAGAGTGGGTGGTGTATGAGCCTTAAAATAATTAAAATCCCAAAGTCAATCTGTTACTATTTACTTCAGGGTCTCTCTCTCTCTCTTTTTTTTAAATCTATGTTCATGAGGAATAAGTCTGTAATTTTTCTTGTTTATAACAGTCTTGCCGAGTCTGCTCTCAAAGTCAGCTTGACCTTCCAGAAAGAACAGAGAAGTGTGCCTGTCTGCTTTTTCTATTTTTGGGGGGGAAGAATTTACATAAGATTGGTATTTTTTTCCTTAAATATTTGGAAGAATTCACCAGTGAAGCCAATTGTGATGTGATAGTCTCTGTGGGAAGATATTGAATAATTAATTCAATTACTTTAATTGGCATAAGTACAGTAAGGAAAGCAAATTCTTTTCAGTAGAAAGGTTCAGTCAAGTTGACATCATAAGGAACAGAATGGATTTTAACCCCTACCTCACACCATGCTTAAAAGTCAACTCTGGATTCCTACCTGACCTAAATATTTAAGGCAAAATCTTAAGCTTTTAGAAGAAAACAGAAGATCATATTTTCATAAACTTGAACCACTCAAAAATCTCTTAAATAGAAGACTAAAAGCTGTAAACACATAAGAGAAATGTGATAAAATGACATAATATTATGTTTAAGAACATCTGTTCAACAAAAGATACTATTAAAAAAGTGAAAAAACAGCCACAACGTGGGATAATATATTTATAATTTATTTTTCAAATGATTTGATTCCAGACTCAATAACTAACTTCTGCAAGTCTGTGAGAAAGATACATAACCCAAAAGAAAAATAAGCAATAACACAAACTGGCACATCCAGAAGAGACTGTGTCTCCATGTGACTGACAAATATGCACAGAAATGTTCAACCTCCTTTGTTATCAGAGATGCAAATTCAAAGCACCAGGTGTATAGCTACACCTCTTAGAATAACAAAAACTGTAAAAGACCAAGTACCAAGGAGAATGTGGCAAAGCAGATTTCTTAGATACTAGCTTAACCATGCACCATGCCTATTTCTAGAAAAATAAAAATTAAAACAATATATCATTTCACCTATCCGTTTGTCAAACAATTTTGTATGACCGCTTAGGAATCCTCTCTCAGCATCGACACAAATTGAGTAGACAGGTGATCCTTGTTGTTTGCAGATCTGTATTTGTGAACTCACCTACTCGCAAAACCTTATCTGTAACTCCAAGAGCAGCACTCATTCACTTTGCATGCATGTTTCCAGCTGAGGTCAGACAAGGTGATGTTCCTCCCCCTTGTTCATGCTCCATGTTGTTTATGCTCCACCATCTTGTTGATGCTCCACCATCTTGCTGATGCTCCACCATCTTGTTGATGCTCCACCATCTTGCTGATGCTCCACTATCTTGTTGATGCTCCACCATCATGTTGATGCTCCGCCATCTTGTTGATTCTCCGCCATCTTGTTGATGATCCACCATCTCGTTGATGCTCCACCATCTTATTTATGCTCTGTCATCTTGTTGATGCTCTGCCATCTTGACACTCCACCATCTTGTTTATGCTCTACGATCCAATTGACACTCCACCATCTTGTTGCCACCCCACCATCAGGCTTACGCTCCACCATCTTGTTGACACTCTGCCATCTTGTTAATACTCTCATACTGTGAAGTTGTCTTTTTTACATTCTATTTTTACATTCTATCTAGTGTGATATTTTCAAGTGTGGGGACCATGGGGGGTGATGTGGCTATTTCAAACATCTACCATGCAGTGTATTGAAGTACTCTCTAGTGTCTCCAAGCACAAGGCTGCGATGGGTCTCCTGGAGCAAATATGTGTTAGAGAAGCTTCCTTTAGGCATGAGTTTATAGCACTGTTAACAGTAAGCTCCACATTGATGAGTCAACAGTATAAATTAAACAAGTTGTCTTTAAACAGAAACACATAAAACAAGGGGATGTATTGATCAGTTGATGAGAATGTTTTGGCAAAGGGCTCAGAGGAGCTTAATCCTGCTTTTCCCCTGAGAGCGATGGCTCAAATTTACTAATTCAGTGTTTACGGTGACTCTATAGAACACAGCAACTGTGAATAACAAGAATTGACTGTATGTACTCTCTGGTCCAACAATTTTACTCCTAGTCATATAACCCCCCCCCCAAAGATAGATAGATCTATTCCCCAAAAGACACATACAAGAATGTTCATTGTAGCATTATTTGCAAGAGCCTCAGCTTGAAAATTTCCCCAGGGACCCTAAGCAATAGAATAATTTTGATACATTCCCAATAAGAATGAATAAACTCTTATACCACACATAACAAGGACATATCTTACAAATAAAATGTTCAGTAAAAGCAGTCGGGCATTAAAAAGTATATACTGTATGATCCCATTTGCAGAAAGTTGGAAAATAGTGCAAAACTAATCCATGAGGTTAAAAGTTTGGTCAGAGGTTCTGTGTGTGTGTGTGTGTGTATGTTAGAGGGTTGTGACTGGAGGGGACTAGGGAGTTTCACTGATGTGGATAATGTTCTGGTTCATGATTGCACGCTGGTTACATGGGATGTCATTTTTTAAATTTATTAATGAGTAAATCAATAGTGGCAATGGTAATTTTCCTTCTTTACGACAGGGAGAATTATGAGCACTTAGCTACATTCACTGTTTTGCTCCCCTGGGCTATTTTTACACTTCTCTAGCACGATGTGTGTGTGAGCAGGACCCCAGCACACCCCTGGGAAGTACATCCATAGCTTGTTAATGCCTGGACTGGCCACTCAGGGTCTTTGGTTTTCCCAGCTCAGGGGGCTCCTGAAAGCAGGCCCCTCCACGCTAAGCATGTTAATTACAGTCGTGCACTCTTGCAGAGGGGATGGATTTACGACTTGGCTCCAAGGGCTGGCAGAGTGGCCCAGGACATATGTTTAATCTTTCATAAGATCTGACAGCTCCGTGCGTAATTTCTCCTCGCTACTTTCCAGCACATTTTATGAGACAGTGCATTCGGCATCTTATTATGGAGATGCTTTAGTGTGTGATAAACGATACACTAGCAAGTCTCCTTGACTTCTTCATGGCTTCAAAATGGGTTGGGAGCTGGCGGTGGGGATAGTTAGACTCACCCAGGGACAAAGTCCGGAGACAGTCTGAGACCTTGCGGTGCCTGTACCAGCGCCCTGAGGGTTCGGGTGCACGAAGACACACCTACTCTGTGGCCCTGTGCCCCCTCTATTCTGAGTTGCTGTCAGTGCCTATGAGGGTTACAGACTCTCCTACGGCAGGTGATTCTTCTGTGTTGCTCGCAGGGTCTCCAGAGCCTTGGACAGAATCCGACAGAGCTTCTGCAATTGTTTCACTTTCTCAGCTTCCATGAAGCCACATGTGAGCTTGTGGACCTCTAACCTCAAGCAAGTGGTTGTGTAACAGGGGGGTCCCCAGGAAAGGGGGAGGTTCCAGGTTCCCTGCCCCACCCAAGGGAGGGTGGAGCTGAGCAGGGAGAGAAGCTGCAGAGGAGACTGAGGAAGGAAGGAAGCAGGATGGAGCCAGAAGGAGCCCTGGAGGAGGCGCATGGAGCCGAGAGAAACTGCGTTTGTCTTGTGGCTGTGGACTGGGTGACACAGATGTGGGTGAGACCCGTGGGGAGGTGACAATGGCAGCTTTTATCTGGATGTTGATTTTACTCTTTTCCTTCCGGGCTTGTCTGGTTGTTTGTGACCCTTTTCTGGGGGTCCCCACTGGAAGATGCTTTAGACGTGTGGCAGGCTTTGGGGCCTTGTTCTGGGCCGATCCCATTTGGATGGACTTTTACCCACGAGGGGACGGGTCACTTTGGGTGCTTCATTTAGAAACTAGATTCTTTGCCTTTCCTGTGTTGTTTCCTAGTTGTATTAAAGTTTCTTCCCATTAAAGTCTCATGTTTTGTGTGGATGCGGCGGATGGCAGAACCTATTTAGGGCAGGCAGGTTTGCAGGGTTTGGGGTGCCCCTCTCCCTGCCCTGGAACAGTTGGATTAGCCAGTAGGACGCCCTCGGTTTCGTCCCTCCTCCCTGTTGGCCTGTAGAACTCTGCTCACTAAGTGCTACTGAGATCACTTTTATTGCTGTCTTGATTCTTCCACAATAAAGTGTTGAATAAAATCCTCGGCAACTGTTTATGTCATGTTAACGTAAGTCTCCTGTTTTTAACTTCTGACACGACATTGACTGTGAAATTTAAGAGGCCACAGCCTCGTAGGTGAGGGTGGGCTGGCACGCGTTAGTGTACCCCGATGGGTAATGGAGGGGGTTCCCGAATGTCCTGAGTCAACCCCCTGGTGGGGATCAGAGTAGAAAAACCCAAAGGCGAGAAAGCCTTGCACTCACAAGGGCCTGGCGATGTGAGGAGAATGAAATGCAGGCCCTTCCCAGCAGGCCCCCGACGGAAAGCAGCTCCAGGCATCGCTGGCCACTCCAGAACTCACGAGGCATCAGGATTCCTGCAGCAATTTGTGCCCTAATTTACAGTGACAGGCCATTAGCTATGCACAGCCAAAGCATACGGCCATGTCTCTTAACATACCAAGATGCCAATTACTTTTGAAACCTAACTGCGAGGTACCTGTATAGACAGAGGAGGAGCCTCCTGGGGGAAGGCGTCACTGAGCCCCGAGGCCCCATCTACCTTTAAGAATGCAGGGGCGTGTCCGCCAGCCATGGGGGTGGCTCTGGGCTGTGTGTCCTTGCTCTTGGCTCCAGAGCCCCAGTGCGAGCTGCCCACCAGGCCCCTCCAGCTTGGTGAAGACCTTTCAGATTTCAGACTCGGACGAAGCCCAGAGACCGGGCCCCCCGCAGTGGCTTCTGAGCTCAGGCTTGTTCATCTGCACAGACACGCCCCCCACCCCAGCTTCGGGATCCAGGGGCCCCTTCTGGTCCAGATCCCCGCGCTTCTCCTTCCTGCCGTTCCCTCTTTCTCCACAGGGCGCTCCTGAGACAGATCCTCACAGCGGCAGCTCGCTGGAAGGGCAATGTGACCTCCGTGCAAGGTCTCCGGTGGGGCTCGGGAAGCTCCACTTTGAGATTCGGATCCAGGCCGGCCAGATCCTGCCCTAACAAACGCGTGCGCGCAGGCCGCTCAGGAGTGCCCCGGGAGTGAGGGTGACGGGCACGCCCTAGGAAAGAAGTAAGGCGGTGGGGGAAGGCCTCAGCCACACACCTGCAAGCACCCTGCAGCCACCGGGCCCTTGCACGGCACTAGGAGGAAAGGGATGTGGAAGAAACGTACCGCCTGCTCTGCGGGGCCCTGCGCCGGCGCTGGCTGCGCGGGACAATGCCACCCGCAGGGCCCGGGCTGGGCTCAGGATCGTGGCCAGGGGGTGACTCAGTGTTTTCAGAGAAGGAAGATCTCAGAAGGGGCGCCCAGCCTCTGCCCCGCAGGGCATCTGCGGCAGGAAGAGGTGAGCTCGGCAGGGCCCTGCTCCCGCAGGCTGACCTTCCCTCAGGACGCCTTGGCGCGGGAAACCCCTCCTGTCAACAAGAACCAGATTATTCTGATGGGCGCGGCTCACTGCTCCTGCCCACACAGCCTGACCTCAACCTCAGGGCGGAGGAGCAGCTCACAGCAGCGTCTCTGGCGGCTGCGGGGGTTCGAATCCCCACCCTGATGACCCAACCACGCGAACTACCCTCGAGGCCTCCTCTCTGAGTGAACAGGCAGAGACGTCTTCCCGAGGTCGGCCTGCTTCGGGGAGGGCTGCGCGCCGGAGGAAGGAGGGAAGCTGAGCTGGAGTCCACCAGCCGGTACTCTGTCCGGATGGATCAGGTGGACCAGTTAACCGGGTCATCGGCGCTGGGGGCGGTGTCAGACCCCGACGCTGGGGCGAGAACACACCTACAGAAGCCCTGGAGACAGGGCAGGCGGTTGGCAGGGGCCCGGCAGCACGGGCAGCAACTGCGGGCCCAGCCTGGCCAGCACTGGCGGCCCCGGCCCTTCGCGGGAGAAGGCCAGCCCACGCGGGGAGCAGGGAGGGGGTGTCTGCCCCCTCAAAGCGTTGTTCTCCTCATTTGTGTCTTGGTTCACAGTAACTGACTGTCGGCAAGAAGACGGATTTTGCTTTCTGTCTGGAGGTGGCATCAGCGCCCGGGGTCCCTGGGTGCCCCCAGTCTCGCGCTCACAGGTCTGTATGCCGCCACCACGCTTCATCTTGACTCTGAGACGCGCCTAACGCCTCCGTTTAGGGTAGGAAAACGCCGCTCAGACGCGGCAGAGTCGGGCGCTGGGACAGGTGTCACTGGGGGTTCGAGTCTGGCTGCCAGGGGCTGTCCTGTGTCCCGGGTCTCTGCGCTCAGGGGCTCGGGAGTCAGGACGGGGCGGGCGGGGGCTGGGGCTGGCCCTGCGCACCTTCCCAGATGCTCCACCAGCTTCTGCATCTCCAGCCCTGTTTGCTGTCCCCAAGCCGTCTCCCCCAAGCCGTCTCCCCCGGCTCAGCCATCATGGCGGCCCGCGCCGGGCCTGCTCCACTGCACCTAATTTGCTGTATTCAATTGGGACAAAACACCATTATGTCTAAGCTGCACCGAGGAAGACGCGGGCGGGATGTTCTCCAGAAACACATCAGTCACAGCCCATTTAGTGCCAGGAAATCAAGTTGGAGGCGAGATTCCAATCACAGCTTTCGGTCGGGCCGGGCCGCCATGTGCGGGTCCCTCGACGCCGGCGCGGCCGCACAGAACCCCAAGTCTCCGAACCTCCAAACGGGAAAGGCAGGTGCTAGCGAGGGCCCCTGGGGCCAGCCGGGCGCCCCGGGACGCCCCCACCTGACCCTCCTGCTGGGGGGCCGGGCCCTGGGCCTGCGTCCCCCTCTCCGGCCGCCGAGGGGCGTCTTCCTTTCTCTCCGACGGTCTGCGGTCTCGCGGGGCCGGGACTGACCACGGACGGCCCCAGAGGCAGACGAGCCGGAGGCGGCCGCCATCGGGCGTGCTGCCGGGGAGCGGCGAGAACTGGGCCTGAGAGTCACCCGGGGCGAGGGGGCGTCGGGGCGTCGGGGCGTCGGGCGGGGCCAGCACGGGGCGCCGGCCTGAAGGGGCCTGGGCAGCGGCCGGCGGCGCCTCCCCTCGGGCGAGCTGCGGCCGAGCCCCTGGCCCAGGCCTCTGGGCTGTCCGGGCCCGCCCTGGCCGCCCGGGGCGCCGCTGCTCACCGGCCCGAGCGCGCACGACCCGGCCAGGGGGGGAGGGGGGGGGCCGCGCCCCGGGCCCGTGAGACGGGCGGGGAGCGGACGGCCCGGGCCCGGCGCTGGCGTGGAGACAGGCCCGGCCCCTGCGCGGCCCCTGGGGCGGCTCGGCGGGACGGCCCGCCCGCGGCGGCCGGGAACAGCGCGGGGCCGGTGCGCGCCCGTCGGGGCAGGGACGAGGAGCCCGCGGCGGGCCCGGCCGTCCCGGGCATCGCGGGGCCCGAGCGCGACGCCCAGGGCGGGCGGCTCAGGAGCGAGCCTGGGCGGGTCCCGGCCCCGCGCCACGTCCACAGGCGGCGCTGGCCGAGGCGGCTCCTCGCGGGGCGTCCCCGGCGCAGGCTCCCCTCGGGGCCGCGTGCCCGCGGCGGGGGTGGGGGTGGGGCCGCGTCCTCGCCCCGCGCTTGGCCGAATTCACGTGGGCGTCTCGGCAGGCTTGGGCCGCTTGCGGGTGCCCAGTGTCCTCCTCAGCGGCCGCCACTGTGGGCCCCCCCGCCCCCCTGCCCCACTCTCTCCTGCCCTTTGGGGTCTCCTGCGCCTTCCCCCCCACCCCGTTGGCCTTCCCTGAGCAAAGCACATGCATCTCTTGCAAGAATTAGGGTGTCCACAGAAGAATTAGGGGGTTCACAGAGGTGTTGACGTTAAAATGAGGTCACGAGCCCGGATCAAGTGCAGTCGGGTGCTCGGAAAGGTTTGGGGACACAGCACAGACACCCCAGAGAGGAGGTGGCGGGGGAGACGCGAGATGTCGGGGGAGACGCGAGATGGCGGCGGGGGAGGCACAAGATGGCGGGGGAGGCGGAAGATGGCGGCGGGGGAGGCAGAAGATGGCGGCGGGTCGCTGAGGGCTGCGCGGGGCGGACCGTCCGCGGGCCCGGCCCGGGCGGGGATGCGGAAGGCCCCCTCGCAGCCCCCCAGGAGCCCGCCCTGTGTCCCCCGCGCTGACGCCCGAGCCCCAGAGCCGCTTGGGGCGTTGGCTGCCGCCGGCCAGAACCTGGCAAAGCCCCGCGGACTGGCCAGAGGGCGGATGAGGCGACCCCCCCCCGCCCCCAGCTGGCGCCCCAGCCCAGTCCCCCCCACTCCCCGAGGGCCGGACCCCGCCTGAGGGGCCTCGTGGTGGCGGCCTTGACTGCCCAGGGGTCTCTGGGCCTCTCCTCGGCTCAGCAGCACCGGGGGCCCGGACGGCTCCATGTGCAGCGGACCCGGGCCCCGGCCAGGCAGCCCGGGCTGGACTCGTGTCCACCGACCCGTCCCCTCGGCCCCTTGTGTCCACAGACCCGTCCCCTCGTGTCCACTGACCCGGCCCCTCGGCCCCTCATGTCCACCGACCCGTCCCCTCGGCCCCTCGTGTCCACCGACCCGTCCCCTCGGCCCCTCATGTCCACCGACCCGTCCCCTCGGCCCCTCGTGTCCACCGACCCGTCCCCTCGTGTACACTGACCCGTCCCCTCGTGTCCACTGACCCGGCCCCTCGGCCCCTCATGTCCACCGACCCGTCCCCTCGGCCCCTCGTGTCCACCGACCCGTCCCCTCGGCCCCTCATGTCCACCGACCCGTCCCCTCGGCCCCTCGTGTCCACCGACCCGTCCCCTCGTGTACACTGACCCGGCCCCTCGTGTCCACCGACCCTTCCCCTCGGCCCCTCGTGTCCACCGACCCGTCCCCTCGGCCCCTCATGTCCACTGACCCGTCCCCTCGGCCCCTCATGTCCACCGACCCTTCCCCTCGGCCCCTCGTGTCCACCGACCCGTCCCCTCGGCCCCTCATGTCCACTGACCCGTCCCCTCGGCCCCTCGTGTCCACCGACCCTTCCCCTCGGCCCCTCGTGTCCACCGACCCGTCCCCTCGGCCCCTCATGTCCACTGACCCGTCCCCTCGGCCCCTCATGTCCACCGACCCTTCCCCTCGGCCCCTTGTGTCCACCAACCCGTCCCCACAGCCCGGCCCGCAGCACAGCCGGGCGCTCCCAGGGCGGGGGCAGCGCCCGCTGGGTGACCTGCGCTGGCTGCTGACCGTGAGGTGCCCTCCTTTTATTTCTTTGCCTGTTGTTTTTAAACTGCGGTGACGGGGTGACCACACTGCCGTCCAGGGCCACGCGTGCTCGCCATGTGGGCCGCCGGGCTGCCAGGCTGAAGCGCGCTCTGAAGGGTGGCAGCAAAGGTCGCTGAAGGGACTCGCTCAAGTAAATGGCTTTCTTTGACTTTTTCAATGAGAACATTTTTTTTTAAGATTTATTTATTTATTTATACAAGAACCAGGGTACGGCCCTATGTGTGGGAGGGTGAGAGGACGCACCAGAGACAGAGCGGGGAACAGAACAGGCAGACTGACGAAATACACTGCTGAGGGGAGCAGCGGGTGAGGCAGGCGAGGTCTGCTGTGCCCCGTGGGTAGCCCCCTGGCCGGCTGGGAATCGAACCCGCGCTGCAGAGGCTGCGGTCAGCTTCCCAGCGTGGCGCTCCATGGCCTGCGCCACCAGGGAGGCCCTAAACAGATTCCTTAATAAATTCCAAGATTTCCCAGGTATTCTTGGTGGAAGGAAAATGAAGTCATTATTATCTAGGAAACCCAGGTGACCCAGAGTGTCTCCGGGACAGAAAGATGTGACCCCCAGCCCTCAGGCTCACCCACCCCCCCAGGTGTGCTGGGATGTAGAGCTGCCCTAACACGGTGCTGGGCACACACCCTGCCCCTCCGTCCTGGGCGGTGGGTATTTTCCACCCAGGACTGGCTCACCTCCGAGCCCTCCGTGGTGGCGCATGCTGGCACCCAGGGGTCATCCCTGGCAGAGCCTTGGCCATACCAACAACGCTCTTTCCCGATCAACTCTAGGTCTGGTTTGGGGTCTAGAGACCAGGTTCTCATTCCCTGAAGAGTGACTTTGGCCACTGCAGAGCTTGGAGACATCTTGCTGGTCTTTTTGCGTTGGTCCCTCGCCCCTTGCCTGCTTCTGCCCCCACCACTCCTCAGCCGTCCGCCGGCTCCGTGATGCCAGCGCCACCTCGCCTTTGTCCGCGCCTGGTCCTGCGGGTCTCAGCAGGTCCTGCTGTTCTCATGTGGTCCAGCCGTGTTGGCCATTTGGTTTCCTGCTGTGCTCCGGATGAAGGCCGAGCTCCCCAGCGTGACGTCGCCAAGGCCCTTCATGACCTGGTGCCCGCGCTCAGCCCTGTTTGGGCTAATTTCTCACTACAGCCGTCTGTAGCAAAGGATTTAACCACCAAAGATCCCTGAACTTCGCCCTCAGCAACTGGGAGCAGGAGGTGGGGGAGAAAGAAGAAGAAAGACTGGACCCAACTGTGAGTCTCAACGAGGATTCAGCTTGTGGGGCTCTGAGCGAAGGGAAGCTGGTCAGCAAGGCAGTCCCAAAGTTCGTCTTATTTAACTCTGCTTGGCCATTTGCAGCAGTGACTGAGCTGCGGGTGGGAGGAGAGCGTCCTCCCTCGTGATAACAGAAAAGTTAATATTTTATCAACTTCCTGCACATTCTCATTAACTCCAGATTAATCGAGATTAAAAATAACCGCCTCTTAATAGGAGATAATTTAACTTCCCACTATTTCCTGCAAGTCGATTTTTTTATGTATTTAAGGACGTTATTTCTGTAGTCCTACAAAAATGCCATGAAACTCGTCTTCGTTTTACTGCTTCCGTTGGGCCCATCAGACCACCCACCATTTACGTGCGAAGAGGCAACTCTAAGAAATGCCACTCAGAGAACACCAGACAAAGCCAACTCTGAATGCCCAGGCAGACACGGCTGTGTTTATGTGGAAATCCAATCAATCCATGGATCAGTTCCTTCTGGAACACACCAGCCCCTCCTCCCAAGAGGAGAAGCCGAACATCCATATGCTGTCGCCATCAGCAGTGCAGATAGCACCATATGTCACCAAAGATGGCACCGAGGCTGCCCTTGGCCACGGTCCTGGGGCTCGCTGGTGGTGCATTTCCCAAGCACAGGCATTTTCCAATCACTGCTGAGAAGCTGGATGACAGGCTGGGATGACGTGAGAAGATTCCAGTTCCAACCATGGCTTTGGAGCCAAAGCTGAGTCCCTGGTAGCGCATGTGGCTGAGCCCGCAAACTGGTTCCATTGCAATTTAGCTCTCTGAGAACATCTGAACATCCTTTCCTTTCGAGAGCCATAGCAGCCCTTGGCATGCAAATGAATCAACACTAGAGTTGGTAATGAGTGCCAGTCCCTTTTTGACAGGTTAATTAATATTCATTATTCAACAGGGGAGAAAATGCTGAGTTGTTTATCGTTGGTTCATTAGTCTTAGCCAAATAAAGGATAAACATAATTACTCTCATAAACTATTGTGACAGAGCCTAAAAATTATAGGGGTGAAAATGGGTGCCTTCAGGAAAACCCTAAAAGCAACGAGAGCCTTGGGTCGTAGCAGGTGCACGGCGATACCATCGCTCACGGCTCCCGGCCCCTGCCAGCTCCCTCTCGCTGTGGCCCCAGACAAGACAGTTTGCCAAGAAAGACCTCGCTCTCCCCTTGCGCTGACATTGCCTGTGTCTTCCCCGGCGGCTTTGACAGCACCTGTCAGGGCTCGTTACTACTTAGTGTGACCGAGCGGTGTGTGTAGGAGGGGAGTCTGCTGAGGAGCAGGTGCCCCCGGTCTGGAAGCATCACCTCTGGAGCCCGGAGTTCTGTCTCTGTGTTGTTTCTGGAAAAGCGTTGCTAGGCTTCGTGCGGCTGTCTCTCTGCGACCCTCTCCCGTTCTCCAGACCCGACCCCGCAGGCACAAGAACTCAAGACTTGAGGATCGGCTTTTTGAAGGACGGACTTCATCTCTGTCGTGACCTGAATGTGTGCGTTCTCCAAAAATTATTTGACGTCCCGGCTCCCAGGGGGTTGGGGCTTGGAGAGGGGGCGTCTAAGGAAGCAACTCAGGATAAATGAGGCCACACATGGAGGCGGGGGCGGGGGGGCAACGCACTGGGGTCAGTGCCTCGACAAGAAGAGACGCCAGAGCACCCTGCACACGCCGGGCAGCAAGGCCATGTGGGCACACGGGGGAGGGCAGCACCGAACCCCGAGAGAGCTCGCCCCGCCTCCAGGCCTGCGGCACCCAAGACACGGGACTTCCAGCCTCAGCCGTGGGGAGTCCGCGCCCCGCGCCTGGGCTCCGCGGGGTGTCCCGGCTGTGGCGCCGCGCTCAGCCTGCGCGCTCGGAGGGGACTGAGATGTAGATGACAAAGGTTCTGAGAGATAAACCTCAGTGAACAAAATTGACCTCAAGTTAGCAAGAGGAAACAAAACTCAAAATGCCCAGCCCCCCCCCCCCCCGACGCGCGACACCGTGAAACAGGCCGGTGCCTGCGTGTCAGGGCCTCCAAGCTGTGCGGCTCCGCCTGCGGCTTCAGAGCGATTGTAGGAAACGAAAGATGGCGAATGCAGCCTCTTGCAGACTGGGTGTCTGCGAGCCTGTGCAGGCTGTGGGGGGTGTTAGAAGTTTGTGAGAGACGCGGCTGTCCAGGGACGGAGAAAGCAGCGGGAGGGAGAAGGTGAGCTGCAAGCAGGCTCCGCAGCAGCCTGGAACCGGGGCCTGGGCCTGGGCCTGAGGTTGGACCCTGAGCCTGGGAACGTCCAGCAGGCTCCCCTGCCCTCCTGCCCCAGTCTCGGGGTGGGGCTGCCCCACAACACGGCCTCCGCCGAGGCAGCTCTGAAGCGCAGGGCGCCCCGAGGGAGCTGCGGCTGCGACCGTCCGCCACCCACTCCCGGCTCTCGGCATCACGGCCTTCCCCGCCAGGGACCTGGCTCCACATGTCCGTGTCCACACCGGGGAGGCTCCCTCGGCTGATCCATCCTTATTTCCAAATATGACCCTTGGTCAGAGCCTGTTTGTAGCCGTCCCGTCAGCGTGCTTGAGCCGCAGGTGACGCGTCGCCCGACGACTCCGTCTGGTCTGCCGTCTTAGCCATACGAGAGGCTCTCACTGTACTCGCTCTCTACCTACCTGGGGACCTGCACACCACATGTCATCAGGGATACCCTGTATTTACATTTTATTCTGCAATTACATTGTTAAATTCAACATTCTGTTGAAAAGACTTCCCTATGCTGATAACACGCTTATCTCGTTCTGTTCATCTTAAAGGAGGTTGGAAACGACACTGTGCTTCTGTGCTGTGATTCTTTATATCCCATCGATGAAGGCTGGAGCATTTCCATTTGTGACTCCTTTGAGCAAGGCAGCAGCAACGCCTGCCCGTCAGGCGCTTTGTCTGAGGCGTCTCTAGGGCGTCAGGTGAGATCGCCCCCTTGTATTTCCGCCTCTCCCCTGAAGCAGTGCCAACTCCACATAGGGTCCACGCTCCAGAGCAGCCAGCCCGTGACTCCCAGAATGAGGCTTTTCAACCCCTCCCACCCCAGACAGACGCCCAGCTCCTGGGAATCCGCACTTGAGCAGCACAGAGTGGGAGGTGTCGGCCCTGAGCAGCACCGAAGCCAGAACTTCTATTACCTGGACTCTGTGCCAACCTGTCTTTGCAGATTACAGCTTTTTCCCGTGGAGACTCTTCTCTCAAAATGGAGAGCCAGAGTATAATATGTATGCAGATGTGGTAAGCAGAGGGAACAAAGAACAAATCTTCTAATTCTGTTTTTTAAAGTAATCAACATAACAATTGTTACACTGAAAAAAACGAGGAAGTAAGCGGAAAGGAAAGTGCAGGGCAGCCTTGGGGCTCTGAGCAGATGTCCACGTCTGTGCTTCAACAAAGGACATTACCTTCCCTTTGCATCAAAACGGACCGACTGTTCCTCTCTGTGGAGCAGGGGGCACGCGTGTGAGAGCTTAACTTAGGACTCAAGGATGTGGCTCAGGAGAAGAGGAGGGAGAAAATGAAAAGTAACCACGAGAAAACCACACAGTGTGGGCTCTGTGAGGCCAGTCCTGCTTCATGCCCCCGGAGTCACCCTGAAACGCGAGGCAGGTGCAGCGCGGCTCCTTCGTCAGGCTCGGGCCGGCGGGCAGTGGTGCCCCTTGTGCTTTCTGAGCTGAAATGAGGGATGACGACGGCACCTGCTGTGCTGGAGCCCGGTTAGGATGGAAGGAGTAAAAGGAAAACTTGTGCCAGTGCCTAGCACAAGATAAGTGCCCAATAAATATAGGGGGTGAACAGGTGGCCCCCAGACGTGCTACTGCTCAAAGGCTGAGCGACTGATGCTAGTGGCCGTGGCCTTGGCACATTAAATAAATGATGCCCAGTCTCTTCTCAGCAGATGGGTGCTGAATAAATTATCACTGTAGCGCTGGATAAAAATATCAATACAGATATGTAATTAATAAAGTGTGAAGAGGAGATAAAAATAGTCATGACCTTGGTTCCTTAAGGAAAAAAAAAATGTTCATGACAGTCAATATTTTCTCAGAAAGTAAAATGGCAAATACGCTATTTAGAACCACTGTTGCCACAAAGTACCAGACAGGATGTGTACACTAAATGGTAGATAAATGAAATCACCATTTCCCAAAATTGCAGCCGTTAGTACCTTAACAAAAATGCCATAGGAACATGTGCTTGTCATGAAGCGTGTGGTCACTGCTGGCGCAGAGAGTCACACAGGGATTTCCTCTCTCTGTGGCGGTGGACACAGAAACTAGAACCAAGTTTTCTTGCTGAACAAAAGTAGAAGAGCTGGGAAAACGTCAACAGAAATGTTTGAGATAACAAAGACTTTAGGAAAGAGAGGGCTGATGTCTAGGAAAGAAACCCAGGGAGGTCAGCCTGACACTTCGGGAACACCGGCACATCTGGAGATGAGAGCTGAGAAGCAAAATAGCTCAACAGTATTTTTAAGAGTCACAGAGGACTAATGGGCCTATCTGGATAAATCCATTGACTTGATATTGAGAGACCCTACAAGCCTACAGTAAGGGGGGGACTGAGTCTTGTTTTACGGTATCTGAAAACGGGTTGCGAGAAGTCCTAAGTGTCAGTGCCCTGCAATAAAGCAAGGAGAAAGTTATCATCATCTGAGGCCACAGGTTATGTCTACAATGTTTCTGATAAAATTGGGTACAATTTCCAACTCCTAATAAAAACAACCACAGAGAAGAATTCTGGACAATGGTCATGGAACCAAGAGAAACAACAGATGTAAGAACTAGACTCATGGGGACCAGAAAAAGGGACTCTCACAGACTGACTTTATAATAACCATGATTATTACATTCAAGAAAGAAACCAAGAGTAAAATGTTGTGCCAAAAATGAAGACTGTAAGAAGCAAAGAGAAACTGAAACATAATCAGAAATACTAAAGCCTCCATGGACACATTTAACAATAGATTCAACACACCTGGAAAGGGAACTAGAACCATCCAGAATAAAACATGAAGAGTCACAAGAGGGCTGAAAATGCAAAAGGCAGACTTTGGGACATAAGAAAAACACTGAGAAGTTACGTGGCGCTGGAGGCCCAGGTCAAGAAGAAGACAACACAGAGCAGAAAAGATAGTCATGGAGTTCTCCAGGACGGGCAGAAGACATCAGCGTGTACATCCAGGAACCCCCACAAATCCCCAGTAGAATAAATAAAAGGCACCCAAACAGACCGCTGTTTTCCAAAGACAAAGAATGAACACTTAAGAGGAGATGAAAGACACGTTGTATTCAAAGGCATCAAAATGAGACTGTCAGCTCACGTCACCGCAGAAGTGGTCATAGAGGGAAGACAGCGCCGATACATATTCAAAGGGCTGAGAGAAAGGAGCTGCCACTCCAGAGCTCCGTGAGCCTGAGGATATGTGCAAGAATGAAAGTGAACTGAAGTATTTTCAAACAAGAAGCAATCACACGGTTCGCCTTTGTCAGACTTTAATTAAAGGAAACATGCAGGCAGGGACGGGAGACACGAAACCCAAGCCCAGAGGAACAGCAGCAGATCCATGAGGAGGATGAAGGAGGTGATGAGCTAAGGAAGGTCCTTACACCGTCCAAGAGAAGGGGATTGAGTGACATTAGACTCTGAAAAATGCAGATGCAGACCACCCTTCTGAGAACACTAGGAGAATATATTTTTTTTAAGATTTATTTATGTATTTATACATGCACTGGGTACAGTCAGAAGCGCGGGAGGGTGAGAGAATTCACCAGAGCCAGAGCGGGGAGCAGAGCAGGCAGAAGGACCGAGGTACACTGCTGAGGGGAGCAGCGGGCGGCAGGGGAGGTCTGCGCGCCATGCGGGACCCTCGCCCGGTGGCCGGGGATCGAACCGGCGCTGCAGAGGCTGCGGCAGCTTCGCAATCCAGCGCTCAACCGCTGCGCCACCAGGGAGACCCCCCTAGGAGAATATTAAAAGTTTATAACAAGCAAACAAAAGGGCGGAGGTGGGAAGGAACAATACAGGCTGCTTGATGAGCCCAGAAAAAGTCAAGAAAAGGGGAGATGAAGAAATAGAGTTGGGACAAACAAAAAATACTCATTAATATGGTTACTTTAAAACCTGTGACATCTGAATTATTTATTTTTTTTTAAAGATTTTATTTATTTTTGCATGGAAGAACTAGGGTGTAGGCCAGAGGTGTGGGGGTGAGAGGATTCCCCAGAGACAGAGTGGGGAGCAGAACAGGTGGATCCACTGAAATCCACTGCTGAGGGGAGCAGCGGGGAGACAGGGGAGGTCTGCTGTGCCATGTGGGCAGCTCCCTGGCCGGGGTTGAACCTGTGCTGCAGTGGTGACGGCCTGAGACTCAACCCTGAGGCCGCCAGGGAGGCCTGACATCTGAATTATTTTAAATGTAAATGATCTTCATCCTCCCATGAAGAATAAGGACCGTGCTGCTTTAAAAGTCACATACATAAAATATAAGGCTACGGAACATTGGAAAGAAAAGTATAAAAGGAGATAAACCATGTGACGTTAATACAAGAAAACTAGTGATGATATTAATATCAAAGTAAAGTTTCTGGACGCGGGAATTTCACCAGGAAAAGCATCAACTCATAATGGAAGTATAAGACTTAAAAGTGCCCGTCATAGTAATATGTGTTTAAGCACCTGAAAGCGCAATGAGCAGACACACAGGAGAAACTCGACCGTGTCATCACCTTGGGAGACACTCTTCGGTCTCACGGGGCAGCGCCCTCTCTGGCCTCTCCCCCGGCCGGCGTGGGGCGAGAGTGTCCACCATGGACACGCAGGGCCTCCATGTCCCGGCGATTGTGGAACTGCTGTGGGGAGCTCTGTGGGTTCCTCCTGGCTGGTTCATATTCTGGGGTTACATGCCCCTCAAGGGGCTTGCCAGGTCCCACAAAATTTCCATTTCTCTCCTTGCCACAATGGCTGCACCAGGTCACATTCCCACCGACTGCGCAATCAGCCCCTTTTTCTCTGCATCTTCTCCCCCATGTGGTGTTTTCAACGTGGGCCACTCTCACCGGTGAGGTGGAGTCTTGTGGGTTTCCTCTGTGTCTCTTTAGCGAGGTGATGAGGAACACGTTGCCTTTTGGCCCTCGGGACACCCTCTCTGGATCACTTTCTCGGTGATTTAAAAAATAGGAAGAATCAAGACATTCTTGAAGAAGACAAGGTAGAGCGGTTGCTTTCCTCTAGACCACAACTCACAGTGTTTCCGTGACAAGGACGGGGTGGCATTTAGCCCAAGGACAGAAGAGTAGCCCAATCAGAGTCTGGAATCGAGAACAGATCGTGCATAGCTGGACACCTGATAAGTAGGGGGAAAATGCTACCATAGCACAATGGAGGGAAACGCCTCTTCTCAATAAATGCTTGTGGGTCAACTGAATTTCTGTATGGAAAAAAGGGAAATACGACCTTTACATCATGTCCTGTGAAAATCAATTTCAGATGGATTTTAGATCTCTACACGGGGATACAATTATAACATTTCGAAACTAATGTTAGCATATATCTATAAACTTAGCATTGAGAACCTTCCTTAACTTGTGCTGAACTTTTCTTATGAATATGACAAAGGTTCATCAATCATAAAGAGGATGGATATAAATGGGTTAC
Organism: Talpa europaea; assembly: GCF_964194135.1. NCBI lineage: Eukaryota > Metazoa > Chordata > Mammalia > Eulipotyphla > Talpidae > Talpa > Talpa europaea. Next base: position 1,724,811 of record NC_140076.1, read on the forward strand.
ATAAAACTAAGAAATACTTTTCAGCAAAATATAACTCCAAGAGAATGAAGCAGGTCAGACAGTATAATGTGGTGCGATACAATAGAAATGACCCATACAAATAAGTACAGAAATAGAGAGGAACAGCCCGGTACTGGCACGAGGGACTTGAATGGATGTCCCCCGAGGAATCAGTCCCGAGGGCCAGCAAGACAAGGTGACAGAGCACCATGGACGTGAAGTGAAAACCGCAGTGTGGATTTACAAGGACCCGTGTAACTCAAATTCAAGTGTCCAACGACACCAGGGAAAACTCCCATACGCTGCAGGGGGGGATGCAAACCGTTACAGCCGCTTTGGAAAACTATTTGACATTATCTCGTAAGGAACACACACCTGATAACCTAGTCCTTCATCTCCAAGGTACAATCACCTGCTTAGCTCTAAAGAATGTTCAAAGCAGCATTTTTTTTTTAGAGTAGCCCCCAAAGGGAAAAAATTCAAAAGATTTTGGAAGTTAGAATGGGCATAGGCATTTGATCTAATTAGGTAATCTGGAATATTACATAGCAGAGAAAATAAAAAAAAAACAAGCTCCATCCAATAAATGGGAGGATTTCACAAATATGTTGACTGAGAGAAGCGAAAGCAAAAGAATATAACTCCATGTTTCCATTTACATAAACGTCAAAACCACAGCTGCATGGAGGTGCTAGAAGTGAGGGCAGTGACTGTCTTGGGGGAGAAAAAAAGACAGAAATGAGGTGCTGATTGGGCGGGAGATGAACAAGCACCCGGGCTGTCCACGGGCCGCTTCTCTCTGGGGTGATGATGAATTAGATACTTTCAGTTGACTCATGGAGCTGTAATATAGGTTTTCCACCGTGCTCGGTATATAACTTATATCTCATTTTTAAAGAAGTTTAATTAAAGAGAGGGACGGGGTAGCAACATTGGTTCCTTTACTCCAGGGGACTTTAACACCATGACGAGCCCTCGGTGTGGGATACAACACAAAGCACACACCAACTTACTAGGCAGCACATGCCTTTTTCTTAACCACTGGAGTTCTCTGGTTCCTACTGGATAGTTAGGGGACCTCTGAGTCACCTGCTAGTTCATACTCACCCCTAGCGACCTTGAAGCTAGAACTCCACAAGAGCAAGCCTTATTGAGATTTGCTTATTGCCTTACTAGGGTGGTTCTCAAAGCTAAGATAGAGAAAAGCCTCACAGAAAAGAGTCTTTCATAGTCAGGACACAGTCTTGGTTGGTATCACAAAAACAAGACAAGGGTCATATGCTTAAACAAGGGAGTCCCTGTGTCTCTGAAGCTGGACAGCAGTCCAGGACAGCGTGCTGTTTCCTCTGTCATCAGGAAGCTAGGCTTTTCCTGCCCTCTCAATCCACTATCTTTTTTATATGAGAGCCTCCTCCTCATGGCCCAGGGCGGCTGTTGGAGACCCAGCCCCCACTGGCTAGTGGGCTTCGGGACAGGGAAGAGGTAGGAGAGCACACCCTTTATTTTTATGGCAGAACCTAGAATTGTAGGTTCTGTTTTCTCATCACAGGTCAGAATGGAGTCACATGGGCACACCTAGCTGCAAGGGAGGCTGGACACAGCGGCAGCCCAAGTAAAGACAGAGATGTCGTTGAAGGAGGTCAAGGAGGATAGGATTGGGGTCAGGGCTTTGCTCCTTCGCTAAGTACCTCCTGGTTACTGGTGTAGCCTGAGAATATCCATGACACATTCAGGGAAGTCGGAACTCAGGTGAGCATGAAAACGCCTCAGGAAAGGAGCAATGTCTTCCGGAGCACGGCCGGAAAGGAGCACGGCCTTCCGTCAATGCAACTCCCGTTACTGTATTCTAGAAGAAAGGGGCCATCTGGAGAACATGTCATCTTTGACACCACACCCTGAAAAGCAAGCACGCAGGGACTATTTCAAGCAGAGCCACTCCCTGGGGAATCTGTTGGTGGGAAAGTGTCACATTGGAACAGCTGGAGCTCTGGGGTCAGAGAGACCTGGGTGTGGACTTTCCTCCTGTTGCTGCCTCTACCTGTGGCTTTTCATGATCTTCTAACCAAACCCAAGCCACACCCAAACCCACCGACATCTGGGCCCGCTTGGGAGACCCCTCACCCACGTGGCTTACCTCTGCACACCGGCCTGACTTCAGTGTGCAAGTGTCGCTGCTTCTCACGATAGCTGGCAAGACACCTAATTAACAGCTACACTTTCAAAGGCACCTAACAAAAGCCCCTCTGTGTATCCAAGCACAAGGACTCTCATTAGTGAGTCTGGGCTGGGTGATTATTTATACCACTTCTATAATTAAAAATTCTGAAAGCTAATTACAATTACCCATCAGTGCTTCAACATGCTAGGGCTGAAGACCCAGACTGCCTGCAGCAGCGCGCCCCTCCCGATCTCCCCTCCCGTGCCCCTCCTTTGAAACCTCCAAGGCGGCTCTCAGTTCCCAGAGTCCATAGTTTGTTTTCTGTGCTTTTCCGTGAGTTCCCAGCTGTCAGAGGACTGTTTGTTTGTCATCTCTGAGATGGGCAGTGAAGTGCCAGCAGTGGCTCCATCCTAATTCCTCTGCTTTTCCAAATCAATGTTTGCAAGATGGGAGGCTGTGTGCGCAGCCAGTACCCTGTGTCCTGATTCCATCTGAGCCTGTTCCTCTTGTCCTCCGCGGGGAAGGCCCGCCAGTGGCGCCTGTCAGGCCTCTAGGTATCTCTTGTAAACATCACATGTAATTAGGAGCCATTAGTTCCAGCAGTAGATCAAACAGGGAGGAAAACCAAAATATCAGAAGTTCCATTTAATTAAAGTAACTGCACTGAGAAGATTCATCTGAGAGTGTCTTGAAAGTAATTACTAAACCCTAGACAAAGCGATTGAAGGAATTTCAATCCAGAAGACTGTCCATTACATCATCATCATCATCATCCCACACATTGGCACCGGGACCCTGCAGGGAGCACCCCCTCTGGCCGTGGGCATCGGTGGGCGCGCCGGCGTGGATGCCAGCCAGCCTGCTTCAAGCACCGGCCATATGTCATTCCACGGAGAGCCACGTCCTGGAGACGGTTCTGCAGCCCGCGTCTCAGATGTCCTGGGAAGCCGAGCGTTCCAGGCATGTGCGCCCGTGGGGCGCTGGTTTAAAATGACATCTGGCGAAGAGCAGCTTGCTCCAAGGCTCCGGATGGTGCTGAGCGGGAAGAAACCCGCCTGCCACCAAGAGCTGAGTTGCCATCAACAATTTACAGGAATGTGGGGGGCAGCGCTTGGTTTTCTGACCTAAAGAGCAGAGTGGAAAGCGCAGTCGGAGGACCCCCCTCCACAGGGCCTCTGACAGTGACAGGCCTGCTTGCTTCAGAGGACCCGCAGCCTTCCCCGGCGCCTTCCCCGGCGCCTCCCGACTTCGTCGGCGTGAAACCCGACAGCCCTGCCGCGGGGGTGCGTCTGGGTCAGGCAGAGCAGTGGGTCCTCCCTCCCCAGGACTGGGCGGCCAGACGCGAGGCGGCGGCCAGGTCAGGGACACAGCTTGGCAGGTGTGGGTTCGGGCAGAGTCCCCACCCAGCAGAGCTGCTCTGGGACAAGGACTGCCGTCCCCGCTCACCGCCGCCTCCCCCTGTCTCCTCAGGACAAGCCCCGGTGGGTGCAAACCCCCGGCTGGTGAAAACTCTCCTCCGGCGGGAAGCCTTCGCCACCATATGCAAACGTGGGAAACACCGAAATGCACTTGTTTAAGAGAAGAGAGAATAAAACCATGGAAAATATTTTTCACCGTGGCTTGCAAATAACCCGGAGGCCTCTTGCCCGGGAGAACGTCCCCGGAGAGCACGAGCAGCCTCCACGCCTGCCTCTTGCTGGAGGCCTCGGCGCCGGCCTGCACCCGCCTTCTCCGTCAGCAGACGGCTGCAGCCGGGCCACCGTGGGGATGGCTCGGAGCAGGGACTTGTGGGGCCAGAAATGAACCAGCAACGTGAGGAGAAAGAGACCTTGTTAACCACTGAGACCAGGGACTGGCTTAGCCCCTGGGCAGCCGCGAGATCGCCACTGAGGAAAGGTAAACCCGCCCGTGTCGTGTATCAGGTGAGCAGCGCCTGGGCGGGAAAAGGCGCTTATGCCGGAAAATAGTGATGGCTCAAAGCTGGTGTGACTGTTTGACTATCCAGCAAAGTAGAGGTGCAGGCGGAACCACAGACCAAGGGAAAATGCAAACCAGCCAGAGAGGAGACAGGTGGCCTCAAAGGGGCTTTCGTGGACAGCAGGTTTCAACTGCAAAAGCAGAAACTCCAAGAGCAGCGACCATCTTGAATGGTGGTAACGGGAAATATGGGAGAGGTCGGCTCTGAAAGTGGAAATGTCAGGAAAAATCAACTCACTCCTGGCAAACTCTTATCAGGAATTTTTAATATTCTTGTGGCACAAAAGAAAATGGAGCACTCTAGATAGATGGTCTAAAATGCAGGGTTGAAATAAAGAACCAAAAACATGGTAAATCGAAGCAAACCTTTTAGAAAATACTAACAATAAATGTATCTTGTGGGATTAAAAATAGAGTCAACATTCATGAAAAATGGAACCAATTAGATTTGAGGATTCCAAAGTGTTTTCAAGATGACAGGAAAAGCCATTGATTATTTTTGTGATTTTGAAATTTAATTATGCCTGTTATCATTTCTGTAATAACCACTAAAGGAATCGACCTAAATTATATAAATCCCAAGTGGGGCAAAGAAGGAGAAAACAAATCAATTGCAAAAAATGGTTCAAAAAAAAGATGAAAAGTAGAAATGAGAGAAGAAACAGGAAAAACTAAAGGCCATAGAACTAAACGAATAAAAAAAATATACCAATAAGTACAATCCAGGAGAAAGAAATGCTGTCTCGGCCGCTGTTCCCAAGGACATCACAGCAGAACTGAACGTAAAAGGGCAGATGAAACGTGCTTGACAAATACAGATCAGTCAGACAAACACAGAGCCAGCCCCCGACTTCAATGTCAGCATAGGCTTAAGGTGACCTACAAATGACTGCAGTGGCGGTGATTGCAATGCAGAAGTGAAAAGAATACAGATCGGCACCTAAATTACTAAAAGCAAACAGCAAGATTTCTAGGTGGAAAAGCCAGACCCAGGTGCAATCGTGTTTCCACAAATTAGCAGCGACAGGTAAACATTCAGATTCAAAGAAGGAAAGATTTACCACAGCGTCCAGGTGACAAACTGCCTAAAAGCAAATGTAGCAAAAATGACATCTTCAGAGAGAAAAATGAGAATTTTAGCAAAGGTTATTTTTAAAATAATAACAGAAATCCCTCAATTCTTCCCCAAATAAGGGAAATCATTCTAAATACTTCTGAGGTTTTTCATAGACTGAGTTGAAAACTCCTAAGAAAATGGAAACGTCTCCGAACAGTTACGATAACCTGAAGAAGAAATAGCACAACCTTGTGTTAAGACTTAATATAAATCTATGTTAATTCAACCTGTAAAATCGGTCCTTGAAGCTCAGGGCGACTCCTGCCTCACACGACGCAGCTAAGGAGAGCGTGGAGGGTCACCGGGGCGGAGCCCACAGAACTTGAGCTGTTTGCGGTGATCTCAGCGCCAGAGACTCGAGCTGGGAGACTGAGAGTTGGCGCTTTGCTCTGACACCTGCTGTTCCTACTCACAGCCTCTGGTTTTCCCTGAACCTTGCCCCACGATCCACCTAATTATGAGGGGCTGTAGAGTGTTGGGGGGCAGATAGAATTTGTGGGTCTGCTACTCCTAGGCAGCCTATTCGGCCGCCATTTTGTCACCTAAACAAGGTCAAAGTGGGCTGGCCAGTTAGGAACAGGAGCCCAACCCTTCAGCCCTTCAAATCTAACAAGAGCACAAAGCTGGATCACACCGGGAAGGTTATGCATCACAAGGTATGTCCGGAACACCCGGGGGCTGAGGACCGCTGCACAACACATACTCCTGATTTATACATCACGAGGTATGAGCAGGAACGCCCCGGAGGACCGAGGATTGATGTATGGCAAGGGACCCCAGAAGCTGATCAGTGGAATGCCTTGTTGATAAGATTAGAACCATGGTGGGGGATTAGGGTGTGTCATCAAGTAGATAAGAAGCACCTGGAGGGTAGACTCACAATCCCTAATCTTCTACACCCTTCCCCTTTCTTTAATCCCCTTAATCCCCTTACAACCAATTGTGTGTGTCAATAAAAGGGCCAGGATCTTGCTCTTCAGCAGCATCCTGCATAGTGCAGCCTGCTCCACGACTCCTGTTTGTCAGTGCGGTGTTGTCCGACACAGCAGAGTTACTGAGAAACACCACTGTCCATGTAAAATGCCCAGTAAAAGTGAGCATGCCCAGACCTTCCAGAAAAGTCTATTGTAGATCAGGAACAGACCCTACACCGGGAGGCAGATCCAAACCTGCTTTGAACAGCATTGTTCATAACAGCAAAACTGTTGGGAATGAACCAAGCGTCCACCAGGCGTAGCCTGGAGAAGTAAGTCATGCTTCTCACTGTGGGGTCAGCCCATACTGCCCTGCAAGAGCCCAGGATGCACCAGTGTCCCCAACGGTGCTCAGGGTGACTTTGCATCTGTCACTTGATATCAATCTTGGCGGAGATATTTGCACCATAGAAATCTGCCAAAGGCACAAACCGGGGCTTGCGTAGCCAGGAGAGCCGCCCGTTAGCCGCTCAGCAGCTCACCACAGCTCTGCAGCTGCCAGGATGACAGTTCACCATCATGCCGAGGTCCTTAGACTCTAGAGAACAAGAATCAAGTCATGGACGAATACACACACTATGATTTAGCTTATATAGTCTAAAAATTGACAAAAATCAGTACAAGAATGACGAGGCAGTAAAAAAATCTATCGAGGGAACCAGGGGGATGGTTGATAGCAAATACCGACTGCGATTATCCAGAGCAGGTGAGGCCAGGGGACCGAGAAGAAAGGCCGCGTTTGGTCACGGGGCTGGGTAAATGAGCATTTACTTCATAAGAGACCATTTAATTGTTCCTACATATTTTCATCGGTTCTTTTGTGGGTATGCTGCATCTCACCGCTTCCAAAATCTCATAAAGTAGTAAAATTAAAACCAAAACCTGGAGGGTGAATGATCTGGAGGGAAAACTTTATCCAGTCTCCTCTAACTCAGAGAAAGAAGACAAAGCTTGAAATGAGGAGGGAGAAGATGATAGGCGTGGAGCCTGGGGAACTTAAAAACGATGGTTCTTCCCCGCGGGTGGGTGGGTGCGGGGGGTGGGAGAGGATCGTTGATAGAGAAGAAATAGTCGATAATGGGAGAAAAATCCCACGTTGGAAAATTATTCTCATCAAGCCGTTCAAAGGAGGATTTGAGACAAAGTTAATGCAAAGTTATTCACTTCTAGCTGTATCTGGGGGGAAATCCTATTTTGAAAGTGGATCAAGGGAGCCTTGTTCAGGATACAGGCTGGAAACACCGGGTCGGGCCCAACTTCTTCCGGCTTCCTTTCTTCCTGCTGGTGCCGTGCGGTCTGCAGGGCTTCGAAGGTTAAGTCTGTGCCTCCAAGTTGGTGGTGTGGGGTAAGGAAACATGTCAGGCTTTTCTGCCCTCCCGCCATCAGGATGGATGATGGATCCCTGCGGTCCTGAATGCAGGCCTGATGGCGGCACCTGGGGGAGGGTGTGGGCATAGGGAGATGGGATTCACCTGGGCTGAGACTGGGCTTTTAAGGGCGGCGTCACGGGGACGACAGCAGAAGCTGAGAAGAAGCCGAGATCACCAGAGAGCCCAGACAATGTGAGGATTTGCTGGGGGCTGGGAGGCCTGCCAGCCTCCCGGCTCCCCAGCACCCCTGCCTGCCGTATGCCTGGTGAACCCCAATAAAAAACCTGCTAAAGCCACTGAGGGCTCTGACTCCTCCTTTACCTGGTCTGCATGGGGTCAGAAAACCTGCACTGTGTCCTGTTCCTGCCACTACAGTGGCCAGCAAAGTTGTCTCCTATGCACGGAAGTTGACGGAGTTGACTGAAAGCTACTGCAAGGATTATAAATGCTCAGGAAATCGATGAGGTGCATAAATTTATTCCACCACACCTACCAGCTAACCACAGTGGGGGGCTCGAGAAACAGGCAGGCCGGGCTTACAGTCTGTCCTCTTGACACCAAGCTCAGGTCAAGTGAGACGTGCTCTCGCGGCGCTGGCTGCGTTCAGATGGATGTTTTGGAAATTGGATGCCATTTAAAAAACAAATAAAAACACCTGTCTTTGTTCTAGTCCCCTCTTTGCTTGACAGTGGTGGGGACAGAGGGTTCCAGCCTGGGTCCATCTCTGTCCCTAGGTAACCGTCACCTGGGAAACACCGCGTGTGCCGGGTCACATCCGGGGGACGTCAGTGCTGCCACAAGCCCTAGGTGCCCCCTGTTGGCTTTTATATCCCCTTAAGGGACTATGAGGGGATAATGTTTGTGGATTCAGCTTTGAAATGAGAACTGCCTGACAAGGCCTCTTTTTAAATAGCCAACAGCTGTGTTGGGGAAATCAAGTCAATTTGTTATTTGCAGTGCGCCTCGCCTTCGAGGCAGGTGAGTCTTCAGTAGGATTTGTTTGCTCTGTGTAAATACTCACATTCTGGAGGTGGCTTTTGGTATTAGAAGACAAGAGTGGGAGGCAAAAGCAGAAAAGCAAGGCTCCGAAATCCTATGCAGACGCTTGGCTATGGGGTGGGGTGGGGGGTGAGCAAGATCAACAGGGAAGGGGCATGAGCCAGGCGGTCGGTGAGAGTCTGGAGGGATTTTTAGCTGAGGGACAGGATTGTGGATTTCTACTTTTTTTTTTTAAGATTTATTTATTTTTATACAAGAACTGGGGTACAGGCCAGAGGCACGGGAGGGTGAGAGGATTCACTAGAGACAGAGCAGGGAACAGAACAGACAGACAGACCGAAGACGCTGCTGAGGGGAGCAGCAGGCGAGGCAGGAGGGGTCTGCCGCGCCATGGGGGAATCTTCCTGGCCCGCCGGGAATCGAACCCGCGCTGCAGAGGCTGCGGACAGCTCCACCGTGCAGCGTTCAACCTGCTGCGCCCCCGGGGAGGCCTGTATTTTACTTTTTTATGCTTTTCTGGACTTTCCAAAGTTTCTGCAATGAGCTTGCACTGCTTCCCTTAATCACAAATCTCCTTTAACAGAACGATCATCATTTTGTAGAGTGCACATAACCCAGCACATAAAATATGGCTCCTCTCTGCCACTGGGAACACTGACTCAGAGCGAAAGGCTGGCCTGGCTCGTCGGAAGTCAGCTCAGAGGGGCCGACGCCGGTGGAGTGACTCGCTGCTTCCTCCCGCCACGGTGCGGGCGCGGAGCCGGGGACGCGGTGGCTTCAGCCCGCACGCTGCGCGTCTGGTCTTCTCAGGGCTGTGCCTCGGTGTCTGTTTTCCTTCTGCCCTTGTAGGTCCTCAGGTTGTCCGACACTTGCAGTGGCCTTAACGGGAGAAAAGGAAAGTTAAGTGCGTACATGCAGGAGCCCGCGGCGGCGTGAGGGACCCAAGGACAGCCAGCAGAGCGACGGAGGGGCCGGAGTGGGGCCCCCAGGGACGGCAGACAAGTCGCAGGTTAGGCCGGGTGTTGGGGAGAGTCTGCTGGCCGCGCAGGAGGTGGGTCGGGGCGGAGACTGACTGGGGCCCTGCCAAGCGCCCCCCACCGTCCACGGCAGCAGCTCGGAGCCCTGCAGGTCTCCCCGACAGCCCCTCCCTCTTCCTGGACGGCTCTCTGTGGACGTCACTGCAGGCAGTTGGGGGGGAAGGGGAAGAAAGACCCCTGAGTCCACTGGGTCCCCCAGGCCTTCCGCATTAAGCAGGCCACATGCCCAAGGGGGATATTTTGGGGATGCTGGTTCTGAACCCCTTCGTTTACCCCTCACCTAGCATAGTCACTGGTGCAGAGCTGCTCTTCAACAAGCGCCTGCTGGCCGTGTAGACGGGTGATTTTCAGAGGAAACGTGGGACTATACCTGGCAGGTAGATGGGAAATGAGCGCTTCCTCACGCCTGTTCTGCTCGGCCGGCGGGGAGGAAGCAGGTCGTAACCAGCTCAGAAGCCACAGTCAAACCTTTCCGTGCAGCGCGGGGACGCGGAGACGAGCTGCGAGAAGACCAGCCTGGTCACTTCCCGAAGGAGGAGGGGGTCCATCTAAGCCGCCCCCCGGCCACCTGCAGTTGCCCAGTGGTGGTGACCAGCTCGCGGGGAGGTGCGGGGCGAGGACCTGCTGACCCAGGCGGCTCGGGACAGGCTGAGCTGTTTTCCTTTGAGGCACAATTTCCCCCGCGCACAATGAGTCAGCGGCATCATCCTGACACGCAGAAGAGAGAGAACATTCATCAATAGAAACACTTCCCCAGCGCATCCTGCGCGCGAGGCGCCCGCGACCTCTCCCGGGACGAAACGTCGTGTTCCCAGGCGGCGCGCCTGTCCCTGCCGCTTGTGAGGACGCGGGGCCCGGGGCTGTGTCCTTGCTCAGAGGCCCGGGGCCGCAGGGGGCAGTGCCAGGGCGAGCGGTGCCCAAGGACCCGCGCCCCGCTGCGCCGTGTCTGCCCAAAGCGGGCTTCCCCATGACAGCAGCTCCTCTCCTTTGTACCTGAGGCTGCCGGATTTCACAGGCGTCGGCTCCGCTTGCGATGTGCTCACTTTACAAGCCAGAGTGAGCCCGGGTGCTTTTATTCATCACCGCCGAGCAGGGCCGGCAGGAGCCGACCCTGGCTGTGACATCCCCACTGCCTGACTGATTACCTGGCGTGAGGCGTCCACATCCAGGCTGCGGTTAGCAGCTGCACGTCGGTCGTGTGGATGATTCAGAAGTGGAAGAAACTCGGCCTTGCTCAGCACCTGTTTCTTCTGCTGGGGATGCAGGCGCTTTCCAGGCGTGGGGGGAAGGAGGTCTGATGTTTGGAAATAAAACCACTGCTTTCTTCTCAATGAGTGGAATTTAGTAACATCTTTATTTAACATAATAAAGCAGTGACTGTGTCTAGCCATCCCTTAAATGACTACAAGGCGTCCAGCAGTGAGCCACGGGCTTCATCTATGATGCACAGGATCCTCCGCACGACTGTGAGAACTTGCTGTGTGTCCAGCCACCCACCCACCCACCATGTCCATCCACACGCCCAGTCCCCGTCTATCATTCTGTCCATCCGTCTATTCACCCATCTGCCCAGCCACGCATCTGTCCACCATCCAGCCATTCTTTTTTTTAAACATATAGACTTTTTTAAAAAAAAGATTTATTTATTTACGCATGCAAGAACTGGGGTACAGGCCAGAGGTGTGGGGGGTGAGAGGAGTCACCAGAGACAGAGTGGGGACCAGAACAGGCAGACTGACGAAATACACTGCTGAGGGGAGCAGCGGGGAGACAGGAGAGGTCTGCTGCGCCATGTGGGCTGCTCCCTGGCCGGCTGGGGATCGAACTCGTGCTGCAGAGGCTGCGGACAGCTCCACAGTGCTGAGACTTAACCCCTTGTGCCACCAGGGAGGCTCCATCCATCCATCCCTTGTTAACTGAGTGCCTTCTACGGCCCAGGAATTGCGCTAGGCACACAGCAAGGTAACCAAGAAAAACACTATAATCAACACAAATACTCTTCAGGGAATTAACTCAGTGCATGAACAACGCCCTTTGCTTTATGCTCAAAATACATCCAACGTCTGGCCGCTTCTCACCACCCATTTTGACCACCCTGCCCAGCCATCACAGTCTTTAGGGAGACCTGCAAGGACCCGTTTTATGCGCTGACTTTGCGTCTTAGCCTCTCCCCCTACCTGCCTCTTCTCCAGGCATTCTGGGTCCCTCCCTGATTTCCTTCAATGTATGAGCCCCGGGGTTTTTAACAGACTGTTGCTTTGTCCCTTTTCTGGGCTTGTCCTTCCCTAGATGACAGCATGGCTGGTGCCGCTCGATTTCAGCCTGTCCACGTCCAAGCAGCACCTGAGTGTGTCTCCAGGCGGGTGGGACACAGCTCCCTGCGGACAGGGTGTTTGTTTCTCTTGCTCCGTGACTCAGAACAACGCCCAGTGCGAGGAGATGGCCACAAGGCTCTGTTGAGTGGATGGATGGACGGACAGACGGATGGACAGATGGATGGTGGGCAGGAGGATGGATGGTGGACGGACGGACGGACGAAGCTAGGGGAGCCAAGCTAGCAGTGGTTGATATCCAGGGAGGCAATTTTGCCCTTGGAGAAGGTGAGGAAAGTCAGAACACAGCACTCCAAAACATGCCAATGTGATATAAAGATGATTCTAAACTAAAGATATCTGGGAATCAAAAGATGTAGGAAAAAATCCTTCTGGGAGCTTCCATTATCTGATTAAAGCAGCCGTTTGGGGGGCTGAGGCTGTCATAAATTCCTCTTGAGGGTGGATTTTCTCCTGGAAGGGAGAACACAAATAAAACTCGCCGCAAATTCCTCCTTCAGGGGAGTTTGAAGACCCTAAAGGGCATGGGAAGACCACTCAGATCCGTGTATAAATATGATCACAGACTTTCTTATCTGCTGCTTGTTCTCTTCAAGACCCAAAGCCGTTTTTTCCTGGAAGTGCCTTTTCCCTCCCTGCGCCCCCGTGAAGAGGCGAGCTGAGCCCCAAACTCCAACCACCCCCGTGAGCCACTCACCACTCCGTGTCCTCACGGGCATGCGTGTCGGGGGCGTACACGAACCCTATTTCTGTTCTTGTTAATCTTATTAATCAGTTTAATTCACGAGCCCCGTTACTGAATCTGAGAGGGTAGCAGAGATTCTTTCCTCCCCTGCAGGGAGGGGCCGGGGTGAAGCTTAGCAGCATCTGCTGGGTGGAGCCAGGGCCGGCTGTTAATCCTGCGGTGCGTAGGACAGCCCTGCACGAGGCCTGAGAACTGTCAGAACAGAACATCGACCGTGCCAAGGCTGAGAAACTGCAAACCAGTGGTTACAAGATATTTAAGAACTAGCATTATTGGGCCTCCCTGGTGGCGCAAAGGGTAAGTCCCAGCACTATGAAGCTATCGCCAGTCACTGCACCACGAGTTCAATCCCCAGCCAGGGAGCTACCCACATGGCGCAGCAGACCTCTCCTGTCTCCCCGCTGCTCCCCTCAGCTGTGGATTTCAATCGATCTGCCTGTTCTGCTCCCCACTCTGTCTCTGGTGAATCCGCTCACCCTCCCCACACCTCTGGCCTGCACCCCAGTTCTTATATGCATAAATAAATAAATCCTAAAGAAAAAGAATTAACATTATTGACATAAGATTTGTGTACCATAGGTCCTCCCTGGTGGCGCAGCAGGTTGAATGCTGCTCTGGGAAGCTGTCCGCAGCCTCTGCAGCGTGGGTTCGATTCCCAGCCAGTCAGGGAGAGTCCCACATGGCGCTGCAGACGCCCCCTGCCTCACCTGCTGCTCCCCCCTCAGTGTCTTCGGTCTGTCTGTTCTGTTCCCCGCTCTGTCTCTGGTGAAGCCTCTCACCCTCCCACACCTCTGGCCTCTATCCTGGCTATTGTATAAATAAAATAAATGTAAAAAAAAAAAAAGATTTTTGTACCATAAACTGCACCCACTCTACACATACACTTTCCAGAGTTTTGACCCATGAATATGCCCAAAAATCTGTGCTCTGTTTCAAGTATGGAAGGCTTCCTTCTCCCTAAAACCCGAACTCACTCCCCCTTTTGGTGAACAGCCCCAAGGACCCCAGATCTGACCCCATCACAGCTCACTCCCTGCCCCAGGACATCACGTGGCAACGTCGCACGTTCTCTTTGATCCTGGTGCCGTTTGCTCAAGGTCACGTTAGGGATCCAGCGACACAGCCATCTGGGCCAACGTGTCCCCACTGACTGCAAGTGGGGTCACCGCAGGACACCACATGCCACACCCTGTTCCCCGCTGAGGGCCCCTGGGGTCACCTCCAGTCCGGGGCTGTGAAGGAACAGCTGCTCTGGCACGTCCCTACCCTGGCAGTGTTCACGGGCTTCGTGGGTTCCGTGGCAACGCTGGAGCAGAGCTACCCCACCCCGGGGCAGACTTAACCCCGCGAGAGGCCGCCGTGTGCCGGCTGCAGGAGGCGACACGGTCCTGCCCTCCCACCAGCAACCTCGGCAGCTCTGGCTGCGCTGCGCTCGCGACAGCATTGGGGCGGCACGCGGGAGGGGGATTCACTCTGCTCTGTCCCCAGAAGGGCATGTGCCCCATGGGACTGTGAGCCTGGAGGCCGCGGCCTGGGGCAATCCGGGCCACGCAGCTGCAGGGCCTGGATGTCACAAAGCCACCGGCAGCCTTGCCGCGAGTCTGCGAACAACAGAGCCCAAGACAGGAGACAAGCCTGCCGCGGAGCCTCGCCCGCCCGCCCGCCCGCCCGCCGCCTCCGCCCGCCTTCACCTTCTCCGTCGCGCACCTTCAGGATCACTAAGAAGACACAGATATGCAAAGGCCTGGGCGTCTCCAAGCTCATAGCCGACAACCCAGACACAGGTGCACCTGCGCTGGGCTCGGCTCCTGCCCGTGAGGCGCCGGGTGAGGCATTCAGCAGGGGAGGCGCCTGCCCGGTGGCCTGTGCCCCTGCCCTGGCTTCACCAGCCGGTCTTCTGTGTGCCCAGCGAGGCCGGGGCCCTGGAGCTTAGTTCTCTTAGATGTCTTTACCCTCTGCTCATCAAAGCCTTTAGGGAAATGTTTGATTTGGGGGGTTCATGTGGTTTTATTCGACATGAAGTCATTGCACATCCTTCTGTGTGTTACATAAACGCGGAACCGCCTCCTGTAGCCAATTTAACATCCCACAAAACAGAGTCCCAGGAGGCTCTGCGCGGGAGGTGATGGCCAAGGGGGGTCAGAGGAGACTTCGCAGAGAAGGCAGGGCCAGGCCAGCGGGGTGGGAGCTCAGACCGGAGCGGCTGAAGCCGGGAGAGGGTGGAGCGCGCAGCAAGGGGGACGCTCATGACGGGCTGCGGCCGGCCCAGGCTGAGGCCGGATGCGGGTGTAAAACGCTGGATTTCAGAGACTCACAACCCAAAAAATGGAAGTAGGGAGCACGGGAGGGAAAATCAGGCTCTAGGGTCCACCGCACGGGGGGGTACCCGCGGCCAGACAGGTGTTGGCTTCCGCCGGGTCATATCTGTCGGCTAACAAGAGGTTCATAAAAATGCTTAACACGGTTTATAAAATATCTCATGCACAGTGTTACATTGGCGAGATGCCGACGTGGTGCTGTTTCCTGCAAATGTTCCATCACAGCATGTATTTTTTTTTAAAGATTTATTTATGCTTACAAGAACTGGGGTACAGGCCAGAGATGAGGGGGCTAAGAGGACTCACCAAAGACAGAGCGGGGAGCAGAACAGGCAGACTGACGAAATACACTGCTGAGGGGAGCAGCGGGCAAGTCAGGAGAGGTCTGCTGCGCCATGTGGGGTTCTCCCTGGCCGGCCGGGAATCGAACTCGCGCTGCAGAGGCTGTGGACAGCTTCACAGCGCTGCGCTCGACCCGCTGCGCCACCGGGGAGGCCCCACAGCGTGTATTTTTTAAGTGAAAAGATGTAAACAGTGTTTGGTTGATAAGCTGGACAGCTTTACCTGCACCAGGCATGGGTCATGGTCTCGCTCCTGGGGCTGAGCGCTCATTTGGGGGCTAAATAAATATTTTGGTAGCTGAGCCCCAAGGGAGCATTTGGTGTCGCGTGGGACCCTCCTGATCAGGGGGGCTGGCAATGCTGTTCCAGAGCCAGGGCTGCCGCCTGCAGAGGATCACCCCGTCCCGCCAGAAGTCACGGGGGAGCACCAGCAAGTCCCGGTGCTGTGGGGAGGAAATAAGAATATTTTCAGATGGACGTGACTTGAATCTCCCGCGATGAAAGCTGAGAAGGGGGTGCAGGTCCCCAGTGAAGCGGGCCCGCGGCTCCAGTGGCCTTGAAAGTCTGTGCAAGGAGCTGGAAGATCGAGCGGGTAACATGGATGAGCTCCCTGATCTCCCTGAAAACGTCCAGGGCCCCAGGCGAGTCGTTCTCAGCGCGAGTGCTCTATCAGTTACAGACAGAAGGTTCTGGAAGTTGCCCAAGTAGAAGCAGCCTCCCTCTCCCGGCTCCATGTGGGTGGAGCGGACCAGCAGACCCTGCACCCTCTCCACGCGGCCAGCTCTGCTGGGGTCTCCAGGGCAGAGCCGGCACCTCGGTCTCCTCTGCACGGGGCCCCCAGGTGCCACCGTGGCGGGTGTGGCTCTGTGCGTCCCACATGGGGCCCGGGGGAGCTGACCTCCCGACAGCACCCCCGGATCCTAGGCTGACCTTTCAGCAGGAGGGGGTCCTCACGGCCGCCCCCCATGGCACTGCTTAGACGTGCATGGAGACAGTCCTCCAAGGACCATCGAGCCTGAAGGTTTGGGGACGGCCGAGGAGAACCTGACTCCCGCAGCCCAGGGAGGCAGCTTGCGCAGCTGCGGGCCGCCCGGGTCAGGTCTGTCCTGCCAGGTCTTCTTTCTTGAGAGTGACTCTGCCCGGTATCCACGGGCCGCTGGGCTGCAGGGCACGAGGAGGCGGGGAGACAAGGGCCCCCCTTGGGCTGAGTTGCTCAGGCCGGGCAAGTCCTCACCCTGCCTGAGCTGAGGGACCCCAGCGGTGGAAACCACACGGCTCCCTTCACACTACACGGCCCCGCAGAGACAACCCCAACCCTGGGCACGCCCAAGGAGTGACGAGGCCGAAAAGCCAAACAGGCTTCAGGATGAGAAGGAGCTGAGTTCCCGGGCACCTGGGCCGGCCACGGCGGGGGCTCGGCGCTGCGCTGGCCGCCTGGCTGCTTGCACGTGGGCCGGCCCGCGTGGCGATGGTGGCGGGAGAGGCTCCTGGAGCTGGGGGAGGACCCCTCCCCTGGGGCCTTGGGGGGGCCAGAGGCTCACCCCCACCCAGGGCCGGGACAGGCTGCCGGGAGTGAATTTTGGGTCCCTCCGATGCCCTGGCTGCGGTGGGGGAGCCAAGGCCGGCTGGATTTCTCGCTCACTCCGAGCCGGGGAGGGCCGCGTGGGCGGCTGTAAGGAAAATGCGACGGGAGACTGAATTCTCCTCTGACAGGACGCGCAAGAGAGATGTGCACAGGCCGAGATTTATGTCCTGGCCTCGGCCCGACCCGAGTATTTTTCTTATAGGTCACGTTCATTCAGCAGCGCTGCGGGAGCCGGGCCCTGCCGGGGTCCCCGCGCCATACGTCACCTCCAGGGCTTCTTTGTCAGGACCAGATAAGGATCAAGAAAATTGAGCAGGGAGGAGACCAGACCCGCCTCCTGACGGGCACCACCATCTTCCCAAGGTGGCCGGCCGGAGCCTCCATCGCCCGCAACGGCCGTTCCCGGCAGCTTTATCGGCCCGAGACGGGACTCATCACGAGAAGGAGATGGTCCCCCCGTCGTGTGCCAGCCCCCCACGTCCATGGCTGCTCCTGGCTCTGCTGCTTCTGGGCTCCTCCAGGAGGGAAGCGGGGCAGGAGGAAAGGGCCCTGTGTGGTCACTCGCCGCAGGCCGCCCTTCCTCTTCAGCTGACACCCCTGAATCGAACACCAGGTTCTCAGCCACACCCAAGGGGCAACGAACCCTCGGCCTCCTCCTGAGACGTTCTTGAGCAGAGCAGGTTTTGTGCTGCATGTTTTGTGCCGGTTGCTTTGAGGTCCAGGTTTCCCAGCGGGCTGTGGTGACGAGGACCGGGCAGCGGGATGTGTGACGGCGGCGTGAGCTGGGCACCTGCCCGGGGACCAGACCCGTCTGGGGTCTTCGCCTCTCGCCTCGCGTGGTCCAGGGGACGGGACGCCAGGCACTGGCCTCTGATTTCCCCAAATTCTGCAGAGAAGGCAATAAAGCCTGGACAGAGGGACGCCGGCGGTGAGCTGGGCTCAGAGAGTGGACACAGCATTCGCCGCCTGCCTGGGGTGGCCCTCCGTGCACACAGCTGAGAGCCCTGTGGCCCGGCCTCTCCTGGGGGTGCAGGGGAGGCATGTAGAGAGCGTTTGGGCGGGAAAACAGGGGTGCAGGACGCCGAGGTACTGAGATCAAGGCCCCACAGAGGCCTGACATCCCCCCACCCTCTGCCACCGGACGGGCGGGAGGGTCGCCTGCTCCCTTGGTATCCCGAGAGCACCAGAACATCCGTGGGAAATGGTGTTTTCCCCCACAACACCCCAAGTTTCACCCAATCAAGCTCTGTCCCGTCTATATGATGTGAGCTGTCCCCGCCTGCGTGCGGCCGGGCTCCTTCCCCCATCCACCCCACACACTAGGACTTCGGGATGGGCTGCCTCCGCCCCCAGGAAGGCCACCTGATTTACCCTCAGGCTCACCCGTGGCCCTCTGCGACACCCCACCTCTCGTTTGACTCGACACACCAGTGATTCGCAGCTGGGATTCTCGCTAGAGCTTCCCCGTGAGCGCATGAGCTGTCAGGCCTGGAGCGGCCCTGGGGTCAGTCTGGAAGGCCCGGGCACCTGGGGCTGGGGCTGAGCCTGGTCTGGTGCAGGCGGGGTGTGCACAGAGGCCTGTCTGTATCCGGAAGCTTCCCAGGAGAACCTCCGCCCGCAGGGACAGAGCCCAGGCGGCGAGTGCCACCCCCTCCGCCGCCAGGGGTCCAGCTCCCCCGTTGGGCCCCGGGGTGCTCCTGCCGCAGAGGCCGGGGAGAGCAGCGACTTGGATGGTGACGTGACGCGTGACGGACGTGACTGACTCGAGCCCCTTCCTAAGAAGGCCGGGCCGGCGGACAGCAGGCCTGGGGTGACGGGGGCGGAGGCCGCGCCTCCACGCGGGGGGCCTGGGCCGTGTCTGGCAGACCCGCTAACAGAAGGCAGAGTGGCCGTGGGAGGAGCCTGGGAGGCGCCCTGCCGGGGGGACCCGGGTCCGCAGAAGGGACAGGCGCTCGGGGGGCGGGTGTGGGGGGCACTGGGACAGGCAGGCGGTGAGCAAGAGCTGCTGCTTGTCCCCCCACCCCCCGCTGTCTCGGGCGCCTGCCCCCAGGGACCTCCGGGCTGGCATCCCCCTCGGGTGGAGGAGGGAGGGGTCTCCTTCACACACCTGCGCCCACTTTTGGGCCAATAGGGGTGAGTTTCCCTTCTAGCTGCTGCTTCCCAATTGCTCTCAGCTCAAAATGACCCTGACACCGGAACAACCCGTCTGGACAGGGGTGTCCTGCCCCTCAGCACCCCCTGCTCGTTCTCCTCAAGCGCTCCGGACACTCCCTCTGACACCCATCCCCAGGCCCAGCCCTCTCTGGGGGGGCCTCGCAGGCCGCCGGGAGAAAGAGAATCCCCGTGTGAGATAGAAGCCGAGATTTAAGGCCGCGAGGGGGGCCTTGGCCCGTGGCAGATGCAGGCTCGCCGCCCCCCCCCCCATGGACGCGCCCACGTTTCTGGCAGCCGTGGCGGTCTGCGGAAGCCTCCTTGTCATGAGCACCGGGCCTTTCCCAGCGCGGGGCCTGCCTGTGACCCTGGCCGTGCACAGGAGAGTCCATCTCCCGCCCACAGCGACAAACGCTCCAGAGAAGGTCATTTGCTCCCCAGAGGCCGCAGCAGCCGGCAGGAGGCATCAGCCTTAATGTATGGACGCGTCTCGCCAGCCCGCAACGGCCAGGGCCCGGCCCGCCGCCCAGAGCCTTCCCGGTGAAGTATGTGTCCTCCGAGCAGCGGGAGCGCGAGCGCGCCGAGCCGAGCTGGTCAGCCGAAAATACCAGCCGCTTCATCCTCGGAAGGAAATTAAGCCATTTATTGGAGGACAAAAATTCAGCGCCGTGGTTAAAGCAGCCTGACATTTTCATAAATGAATAAGGCCCGTGTGGTTGGCGTGACTCACGTGAGCCCCAGGCCTCGCCCCCAGCGCCCCGGGGTGGGTTCCGGGCCCAGAGGAGACGGGACCTCAGCGCCGAGGGCATGGCCGGTGCCCAGCGCCAGGGTGGGCGTGCCGGAGCCAGAGGCCCCCCACCCGAGAGTGCACACACACGCTCGCAGCTCACTGCGCACACGCACAGGCTCACTGCACACTCGCTCACAGGCTCACTCAGACACAAACACACTCACTGGTTCCTCTGCACACCCACTCGTGCACGCGCGCACACACACACACACACACACACACACACAGAGCTTAGATCCAGCCGCTGGCGGATCCGCTCGGCCTCTCCATCCAGCAAACAGGCTCCACCTGTGCCGCGTCTTCAGCTCCCAACAGTCTGCGGCTGAAAAGGGGCTCGGGGGCCCAGAGCGAGTGTGTGAGCAAGCGAGAGTACATGAGCAAGTGTGTAAACGAGTGTGTGTGAGCGAGTGAGCAGCCAGGCGTGCCCCCTCTGCCAGGCCCCACCCGGGCAGCCCCTTCCTGGGCACACATGTGACCACGGAGGCCGGGAGGAGGCCATCACCCCCTTCCGCTCTCCAAGGGCCCTGCGCGGTGTCCTCGCGGGGCCCCTCGGCACTGACTGGGGCCTCCGGGCGGCCCCTCCACTCCTGGGCCCATTTTCTTGCCTCTAACGTGGGGACGGCCACGGCACCGGCTCCGTGGGGGTGAAACGAGACGCCCCTCGGGAGCGCCCGGTGCAGGCCCCCACGCCGCGCTCAGGGCACCGCCAGCGGTCGGTTCCTATGCGAGATGTGCGGTCACGGGACCCCATTAATGCAAAACATTTTGTTCTTTATTTCTTCTTCTCTGGCCTGGGGTCCACGCACAGCGTTCTGCCGTGAGCTCCTCCCCCTGGAGGGCGGCCCCCTGCTTAGCCCCCACCGCCTGGAAGAGGCCCGAGCAGCCCTGGCCTCAGGCCTCAGAACGGGCGGAGGCGGCCGAGAGCCACACGGAGCAGCACCCGGGAAGACCCGTGCCAGCGAGGCTCCGAGACCCCCAGCGATCACCCCGGCCCCGCTCAGTTAATTAGGGGGAGGCAGCCAGCGCGGCCCACGGGACCAGCCATCTAACGGGTGGTGACAGCCGTCCACAGCCGTCCACAGTGCTGACGCCCGGCCTGTGCCCACCCGGCCCCCTCACGAGGAGTGGAGGAGCTGGTCAGGGCCGAGCTGGCCCAGCAGAGGCTGCAATGAAGCCCTGGGCTCCCCTGGGCACCAGCCTGGCTCTGCTGCCCCGCGGGGTCCAGCTCTCTGCTCCCCCTCGGCTGTGCTCAGGGCCGTCGGGCACCCGCCTGGCCGGGTTCCCTGGAAGGAGGATTTGCCTCCGTCCCAGAAGCCCAGGCTCCCCTGCTGAGAGGGCACGGGGGTGCCAGCATCGTTTGGATGACGAGGGGCCTACAGACCCTGGAGCCAAGGCCTCTACCACGAGGGGCCACGTGACCCCTGCAAGCGGGGGCCCTTCCCGGTCCGGCCCTGGGGCAGGGCATGACTGCCCCCTCACCCCGGACAGCAGTGGAGGTGGAACTTGTGTTCTTGCCTGCACCTCCAATACTGGCTGCTTTCCTGGGTGATGTTTCCAGAAACTTTGGGGTCACCCCAGGGAACATTTCAGAGACATGTGGGGGATCATCCAGAGTATTGGAGTGTCCAAGGTATAAGGGTTTGGGGGAGCACCAGCATATTGGGGAACACTAAACTATTGGGGGCATGGAATTATTGGGGAGCACCCAGAATATGAAGGAGCATCCCAAGGATTGAGGGGCACCAGAGCACTGGGGAGCACTGGGAACACTGGGGAACACAGCACTGCATCAGGGGGAGTCCTCTCCTCTCCCCTGGCCCTCTGCAGGGAGCACAGGGAGCTCCCCTGGCCCGTCTGACAGAGCTTCTGCCCCACATGCAGGGAGCCGGCAGCTGGACGGGCTGCAGCCGTCAGGAGCCCCAGAAACAGCACAGCTCTTCCCACCCTGCATTTGCTTTCACAGCCCACTGGGCTCCATTTGAGGTCGAGATGTGATTTCCTTTCAGGAAGTCATTCCGTTAGACACGGAGAGGTGGTCTGCACCGGCACCCTCTTCCTGCGGGCCCCGGCTCAGCTTTGCCCTCCCGGGGCTGCTGGTGGCCTGTGGGGGGCACCAGCAGGCCCTGAATGCCCTCCCCCATGCCATTCTGCGTTTCCTTGGAGGCCCCAGCCGCGGGCGTGGGGTGCCAGGGCCACAGGGGTGCAAGCCACAGGCCCTCGGAGCTCAGCTGGGCGTCCCGTGGGTGTGGGGCTGAGGGTTTCTCAGACAGAGGAGGCTGCGTCTCAGCCACATTGGGGAGCTGGTCCCTGTGCCCCCGGAGCCGCAGGGACGGCGGGGACAGCGTGAGGGCCCGAGCGACCTGCTCCCCTCCCGTCTGACACCAGGTCGCCGCTGAGCAACGGCTCTGAGGCAGCCACTGGCCCTGCGGGGTGACCGGCCCCTGCGGCGGGAGGTGAACTGCCCCCAAGTGAGGTGTCCTTCAGGAAGCGGCAGCTGACGCTGCGAGGGGAGGCCCCTTCCAGGGTCCAGCGCTGCAGCCACCGAGGACCTGTCTCCTTCAGTCCAGGCTTTCTCGGGGGTGTCGGTCCTGCTCCCCAACACCCGGGTGAGAGCCCCTGGCCTGCCAGCCTCTCCGGAGGGTGCGGGGGCACTGCAGGAGCCCCGCTTGGCGTCCTCTGTCACCGTGTGTTTGGCAGAATCTGCCTGCTCAATGTTGCCACCCCCTGCCACTGGCCGCCCCTGACCCGGTGGCGGCCCCGGTGTAGGGCCCGGGAGCATCAGAGGACGCTGGTTCACCCCTGTCCCCGGAGACGCGGTCGCCGAGCAGGCTGGATGACGTGGGGTGTGGCCTGTCTCGGCCACAACGGCCGCTCGGATGCCCGCTGCCCGCCCGGCCCACGTGTCCCGGCCTTCGTTCGGGGGCGCTTCTGCCCCACTTGGCAACGGCGCCACCGTCTGCTTCCTGCTTCTCCTCGGCCACGTCTGCATGCGTGGCTCAAGCCGCCGGTCGTCAGGCCCCTGGGCGGGGAGCACCCCGTCATGTGCTGACCATCCACCGTCCATCTGCAGGAGGAGCCAGCAGCCGCTGGCCAGCTAGTCATGGCGTGCTTCAGTCACAGCAAAAATGCAGGGGGGGGTTATGTTTGTGAGTGTGGTGGGCGGCCCCGTCTGGGCTGCACCTCCCCGCCCCGCGCCCTGACAGACATCACCAATCCATCGCAGCGGATCCGCCCCAGGCGCTTCACAGCTGAGCAGGTGATGACCGAAAGCGGGCAGGCAGCCAGCTGGGGTATGTGGGGCTCCCCATGCAGCCCGAGCCCTCTCCCCTCCAGGGCCGCTTCAGAATAAGGCAGGATCTCAGATGCTCTCCCTCCCCCCAAAAAAGAGACGAGGAAGAAGAGCTCAACCGAAAGATCTTATATATTTGGGGTCTGGGAGGTGCCCCCCTTTTAGAGAGGGATGTAAATTCTCTCTTGTCCCCCCAGAACTGGTGAGAGACCTGGGTCGCCACGGAGTCAGGGGCGCCGCCTCGGCTAGGTGGGGAGGGTGTGGGGTCTGCTCTCCATCCCAGGGTTCAGAGCTGAGGGCTGCAGCTTGGCGGGGGTGCTGCACCTGCCTCTGGGGGCCACTCGGGCACCCCAGCAGGGCACAGCACCCTCAGGGCAGGGAGCCAGCGTTCCCGAGAATGAATGGCCAAGACGCGTGGGAGAGTTTCCAGTTCATTTCCTGCATTATCCCAGGTGTGCGGATGAACAGAGAAGCAATAATAGTGCTTGTGCTCTTTTAATTGGCATTGGCTGTTTTAATTAGTTGAAGAAAGAGGAGGCGGCAGGCGAGGGGGTGCGCCCATTGTCACCCCCTCCCTTGGGCTTGCACACCTCCAGAGAGGGCCCGGCTCCCCGTCCGCTCCTGTCCACTGTTGGGTCTGGGACTCCGGCTGGCCTCTTTGCCTGGGGAAATAGCATTTCAGTGAAATAGCAGGTGCCTGCTGCCCCGGGACTCAGCACCGTCCAGGGAGAGGCCATCTGAAGCCAGCTCTGACTCAGCGGGCGGAGGGTCAGCTTCCCAAGGGGCCCCACCCAGCCCACACGGTGTGAGCACTGAGCTAGATGGTCCCCCTAGCTTGGGGGAACAGGAGGGGGTGGATCCTTGATCAGAGTCAAGGGTGGAGGTGTTGGGGAGGTCACTGTCATCGTCCACTTCCTCCAGGGAACAGAGCCCTCTGCCCTTAGGGGACCATGAAGGGGCTGTCCCACAGACCCATGCGGGGCCTCTCCTGGCAAAGCCCTCCTCTGGGCGACTTCTGGTCACTGCCAGCTGACTTGGTGCTTTTGTTACGCGGCAAGGAGAGGGGCACCCCAGAACTCCCAAGCCTGCCTGCTCTAAACAGGTGCTGCCATCTGCTGCATCAAGAGAAATCATATAGACCTTCAATGGAAAGGAACGTCAATACAATTAGTGAACAATACAGAAAAGACAAAGAGTAGAGTTTCTAAATCAAGCACCCAAAGTGACCCATCCTCTCGTGGGTAAAAGTCCACCCAAGCAGGATTGGCCCAGAGCAAGGCCCCAAAGCTGCCACGAGTCTAAAGCACCTTCCAGCGGGGACCAATTAAAAAGGGGTCAGAAACAACCAGACAAGTCTGGGAGGAGAAGAGCAAAATCAAAGTCAAGATAAAAGCTGCCATGTCCCCCCCCCCCACGGGGCTCTCCCCACATCTGTTCCAACCAGCCCAGGACCAAGAAGCCACCGGCGCTTCTTCACGTGTCTCTGCCCACGCGCCTCCCCCAGGCCTCGTCCGGCTCTCCAGGCTCTTCTTCCCCCCCAGCCTCCTCTCCAGCTTCTCCTCCCTGCTCGGCTCCGCCCTCCCTTGGGTAGGGCAGGGAACCTGGAAACTCCCCTTTCCTGGGAACCTCCCTGTTACACTTTCATTACGCACCAGCCTCTCCTTACCGCGGCACCCTGTGCCTGGCACCTGCTGGGATGACGCAGGCAGCTTGCGCGCCCGTCCCCATGCCTGTCCCCTCTCACAGGACCTCGGCTCCAGAGGCCTGCCTCTGTGTCCCTTCACCCAGAACAGCGTTGGGGCCTCAGTGGCTGCAGTAACTGGTGTTCACAGGACCAAGAAAGGCACAACTTCTTTCATGAATGGCCGCCTCACTATTCAGTGTGTGGGGCCATTTCTGTACCAAGACTCTAGGCCTGGGATGCAAATCAAAATCAGTCTTGGCTTTGCCCATGGAAGCTTTGCCAGCCTCAAAACCCAGCGAGGTGTAGAAGCATATGCTTCAGACTGGGGTAAGCCAGCCAAACACACGCACCCCAGGCTCGATGGTGCAAAGTCAGCTGAGAAGTCACCAAATGGTTTCTGGGCCACGTTTCAGGAACGTGAAACTCCCATCTTGCCTGGGGCCACTCGTGCAAGACAGCCCGGAGCCAGAGCCTTCTCAACGCAGGGGGAGTCAAGAAATCCGTGAGTGATTTCTCCCAAACACCAAGCCACTTTTCTGGTGCTTTCATTAGGCAAGGAGAGTTCCAAGGTAGTGCTTGCTGTCCTCCGGCCGCCCTTCGGATGAGCAACAAAGTGTTTGATTTTCTTCTAATAGATTTGTCATTTTACTTCAAGTATCCGGCACTATTGACCCACGGAACCTCAATTTCAAAGCCATTAAAATCTAATTTTCCACACTGTGCCCCCAAGAGATTGACTAACTTTCAAAGAATAATTCATTTTCTTTACAAAATAAATGCATCTCTCTCTATATATTTTATTTTTATTCCTTAAAATAAGTCAAGGAACATTGCTGTCTGCGCCTCCATTATTACTCTCCCCGGTGTCTTTCTTCCCAAAGAACATAAGTGCTCCTCTGACAAAGTGAGACTCGGTCCCCGTGGAGAAAGGCTGTGTTTATGTGGGGAAGTGCCACTTACAGGTCTATTGTAAAGGACCACTGTCATGCCGTGCCATCAGGAAAGCAGGACAGAAGGCTCAAGGTTATCTGTTTTGGAAAATAACAGATGTGTCAAAGACGAAGCAGAAAAACATTTCTCGAGGAAAGAGTATCTTTTGCAAATTTCAGGGCCTTCAAGAACTCCCAAAGTTAATTTTTTTCCAAAGTGTTGAACTCAACACTCCGTTTAAAATTCCGGGTTCAGCTGACAAACGAGAGGTCACACAAGCTGGTGTCCAGAGCCCACAGAGAACTTAATTGATGAGAATCACGCATCTGCCATTATGTGGGACCCATGAAGTTGTTCCCTCACAACCCAATGCATGAAGGATCCTGCAACCAACAAGAAGTTAGTGGGACACTCGGCGGGAAACTCATGAGCCAAGCTGAACGACTGTGTCACAAGTAACTCCCTGGTTCGGGTCACTGCACTGTGGTTTTGCAACACACCTGCATTAGGGCCGTCGGGTAAAGGGCCTAAGCAAATGCTCTGTACTATTTTTGCAACTCTTGCACGTAAAAAACGGTTTCAAAAGCACTTAGCAGGGGTGCATATTGCACATATTCAGGAAGGCGGGAGAGGGAGAAAACAGTCACAGTCCAGACCGGTGCAGGATGCCCGAGCCAGGGAGTGCCTCCCCCTTAAGCTCTTCTGCTAGGATGTTTCCAAGTGGGTGGCAGGCCCACCTGAGCGTAACTAAGTGCTGTGGTTTCTTTAAATAGCCCAGCTAGGGCCACTGTGCGCCCCCAGGCCCCTGGACCTGCCGCAGAGGAGCCAGACCTGAAGATGTGCTGCCCACTAGTGGCTGGACTGTGTCATAGCAGCCCCCTTTGGCGCCCCTTGCGCAGTGGTTGGCCCTTAGGTGATGCCCAAGGAGTTCTTCGGGGTCGGCCCTTGCAGTTCAAGTCTCAGGCAGTGAACACACCAGCAGGGCGTTTCCAGAAGCCCAATGCACACGGGTAAACTTCACCCTAATTAGGGTGTTCAGGTCGGCCGTGAACCAGGAAATGAAGTAGTTTTATCCAATCACAGAAACACAATGAGGATATTAAGGGAGAATCAGAATCTATACCCGAGGGTCAGAGAGGAGGCAAATTAGCAGGAACGTGCCGTCGGGAATGGCTACCTTGAGAGACGCAGCTTGTCAGCAGAGGCCTCCCAGGACACAGGGGTTTGAAATGGGCAAAGAGACCACCCGGGCATCTGAATGGCCCTGCAGTGCCCGTCTCCTGGGTCCCAGGCGGGGGCTTTCCTCTTGCTCCTTCCTTCTACATGAAATAGGCTGAGCCCCCCTTCGGGACCTGCACCAGCTCGCTAAGGGTCCTTCTCTCGGCCCCACTGGCCCAGGGGCACAGTCAGGGGCAGCAAGGTAGGTGCTGCAGCACCGGAAGGGGCGGCTGAATGGCGGGGAGGGCCATGCCGACCCCGCACTACAGTGTCCTCTCTGGGAGCCAGGCAAGTGCCCCACACGCAGGAGGCTGAGAAGCCTCTGCTGCACCTGGATGGCTGTTGTGCCGAGGCCCACAGGCTGCAGGGGCGCCGGCGTGCTCTGTGTCTGCTCCTTACTGTCATTTAGGATCTTACCACCACCCGGCCAGCACCAGGCAGAGGCAGCCAGACAGAGGAGACGCAGAGCAGGACTGTGGGTCTTGCTTGCTCCGAGGCGGCAGCAGCAGGGAAAAGGACTCTCAAGGGCAAAGACACCGAGAGAAACCAGAGCCATGGGGTTTGGGCCAGGAAACCCTGGGAAAGAGACGAAAATTGTTTCCATTGATCAGTAAGCCAGGGGTGCCGCCCCCCCGGCTCCCTCCGCTGGCCCGCGGGCTCCTCGCCCGCCTCTGCGCCTCCTCGGCGTTCTCCTGCGCGTGAGGACAGCGCGTCACTTGAGACCCATAGGCCTCCTTCTCAAAATGACTTCAGGAGGCTTGAACTAATAAAGCATAAGAAAAAGACAACTTGAAACAAAGACGTGGAAAAGCCTTTTGAAATCGCTCCTGAATGCTTCTGAAGGGCCATTTCAGCAGCTGCGCGGGCCCGGGACCGCGTGGGAGCTCAGGGCGCCCCTCGAGTCACCCTGCCCTGGCTGAGCGTCTACGGTGTGCGGCCCCTACTCTGTGCTGGTCCTACTGTGCGCTGGCCCTACTGTGCACTGGCCCCGGTGGGCCCCACACAGCGTCTGCGGGCCCCACAAGAGCCCCGCAGAAGGGCAGCCTGCACCCCTCGCTCCACAGCTGCGCACACAGAGGTTTGGGGGGCAGTTGGCTTAAGTTGCACCTCAGCTCTGGCAGAAGCCAGCTAGGAGCCAGCCCCCCGACTCCTGCCGTCTGAGGCTCCAGGTGGCAGAACTCTTGCCCCCACCGTGCATCCCGGGCACCGCCCGCACACGGGAGACGCCGAGGGGAGACTCGGGTCACGGTGCCCCGTCCTTCGCCATGAGCTTCTCTTGCCTGGGTGCGGGCTGGGGCGGGCGGGGCGGGAGAGCTGGCGCCGGGCGCCTCCTAAAACCGCGGGCCGGGAGCATAGAAATGTGCGTCACGCCGGGACGGCAGGCTCATGTCTCGAACAAAGTTGAAATTTAAATTCTCATTAGGCAGAAGAGGCTGCTCCACGCTCACCCGCCCGGGCGAGAGGGCTGAGGGCGCAATCAGGCGGCTTTGCTGAGTGTCTTCCGAGCGCACGCTGCGAGGCAGCTGCAGCCAGGCTCCCTGCCCCCCCAGCCCATCTGTTCCCCCGCCCTTCTTAGCTGCCCGTCCCGCCACACGCGCACACACGCACACGCCGAACACACACAGGCTCCTCCCGGAGCAAACCGTACACACGCAATCGGCGTCCAGATGGCCACGACGCAGGCTGAGGCAGAGAAGCCTCTCGGCGCGGACCCAAGAAGCCCCGTCCCGGGAGGTGGGGTGTGTAGGTGTGCGAGCGTGCGCACACACACACTCTCACACCACACACTCACACGCCACAGCACACACACACCACACACTCACACACCACACTCTCACACCACACACTCACACGCCACAGCACATACACTCACACCACACACACTCACACCACCCACCCACATACCACACCACACACACGCCACACACATCACACACTCACAGCACACACACAGCACACGCACACCATACACACATCACGCCACACACGCCACACACACACCACACACACCACACCCCACCTCTGCTGTATCCTTGGTCTCCCCGGAGCAGCACGACGCTCGATGGGCCCGGGGGGAGTCACGGCCTCGTCTCTCCGGCCTGACATCCCTTTCCGAAGGGGCGGGGGCGGCGGCTGCTTCCCGCCCAGCGCGAAGGCCGAGCTCCGAGGACACTGGACCCTGCGCACCTCGGGGCCCCGGGGCTTAAACCAAGTCCACCGCCCGGTCGGCGGCCTCTCCTCGCACACTGGCGTGTCCTCGCCGCTGGCCCCCAGGCGCCTGGGCACGTGTGGCGCCCTCGGCTTCCCGCCACACCGGGCGGGTCCTCGCTCACTCCTCAGCAAGCCGGGCCCTGTCTCCGGCTCCCCTGAGTGCCCCCCTGACCCCCGCCCTCCTGCCAGCAGAGACCCCCCCACCCCGTGAGCAGAGGCGGCTCTACCTTGGCCCAGGAGCCCTAGAACCCGCATCCAAGGTCAAGGTTCCTGGGGTTGACCCCGATTCGACCTTCCTGGTTAGCCTGAGGGCTCCCAGCCCGGGCACCCGCCCATACAGGTCCCTTCAGAGGAGACGGTGCTGGGGCGAGGCCTGGGTGCTGGGGGAGGCCTGGGTGCTGGGGGAGGCCTGGGTGCTGGGGGAGGCCTGGGTGCTGGGGGAGGCCTGGGTGCTGGGGTGAGGCCTGGGTGCTGGGGGGAGGCCTGGGTGCTGGGGGAGGCCTGGGTGCTGGGGGGAGGCCTGGGTGCTGGGGGAGGCCTGGGTGCTGGGGTGAGGCCTGGGTGCTGGGGGGAGGCCTGGGTGCTGGGGTGAGGCCTGGGTGCTGGGGGAGGCCTGGGTGCTGGGGTGAGGCCTGGGTGCTGGGGGGAGGCCTGGGTGCTGGGGGAGGCCTGGGTGCTGGGGTGAGGCCTGGGTGCTGGGGGAGGCCTGGGTGCTGGGGGAGGCCTGGGTGCTGGGGTGAGGCCTGGGTGCTGGGGGAGGCCTGGGTGCTGGGGGAGGCCTGGGTGCTGGGGTGAGGCCTGGGTGCTGGGGGGAGGCCTGGGTGCTGGGGGAGGCCTGGGTGCTGGGGTGAGGCCTGGGTGCTGGGGTGAGGCCTGGGTGCTGGGGGGAGGCCTGGGTGCTGGGGGGAGGCCTGGGTGCTGGGGTGAGGCCTGGGTGCTGGGGGAGGCCTGGGTGCTGGGGGAGGCCTGGGTGCTGGGGTGGGGGCCTGGGTGCTGGGGGAGGCCTGAGTTCTGGGGGAGGCCTGGGTGCCGGGGCAAGGCCTGGGTGCTGGGGCGGGGGTGCCGGGCAAAGGCAGGGCCCACACGGGCGGCTCGGCTGGCAGGGGAGAGGGCTCCTGCGAGGCCCTCGGACGCTGCAGCCCCCGCGGCACCAAGGCCCGACCCAGGGACGCCGGGGGCACGGGACGGCGGCATGTGACGGGGGCTCCCCGCCAGCGAGGGGCGGCCCGCCCCGGCCCGCTCTCCCCCTGGAGCCTCGCGCCGGGAGCAGACGCGCGCTCCTGCGAGCGGTGATTTGTATTCCAACACATTCCACGGCGGCTGCGAGTGGATGAGGATTCTGCTTAATATTTTTCGTAATGATAACACTTGGTAAGACAAGAGCTTTTTAACACCCCGAGACGGGGGCCCTGGAGTGGCATTTAAACGCGGAGCTGTCAGACAAGCTCGCGTGGCCCCGGTAAATGTCAAACATTCTCTCAGCCAGTGAAGCCGCGGCCGCCGCGTCCCCCGCCCCGCGGAGCCCGCGCGCCTCTGGGACACTCCTCTGCTGAGGCGCCGCCAGCTCTGGGGGAGCGAAACAAAGGGAGGGGTGCGGGGAGGGAGGGAGGGGAGACACCCCCGGGGCTGGGGGCCCCAGAGCAGGTAAGGCTGGCCCCTGGTCCCTGGCCCCAGCGGGGAGGGGCCGAGCCCAGAGCAGAGCCCTTGCCGGGAGCTGCCGCTTACAGGCTGCGCTGGGGGCTGGGGCTGGGGGACTCTTCCTAGGGGCCGGGGCCCGGGGCGGATGGGGGGTGTTTCAGCTGGAAGCGGAGGTCACCCGGCAGGCAGAGAGAATGCAGTGACAGCCGATGGCATCTGAGAGGCCTCTGTCCCCTCCCCCACAGGGGAGGAGCTGTGTTCCCACACCCCAAGTCAGCACAGGGCTGGGGGGACCTGAAAGTGGGGCTGTGAGATGCATACTGGATGGAGGGGGGTGGCTGGGGGGCGGATGATGGGGGGCTGGATGGCTGGAGGGCTGGATGGATGGAGGGTGGCTGGAGGATGGTGGGTGGATGGACTGTTGGAGGATGGATGGGTGGGTGGGTGGATCTGTCCACCCTTCCATCCACTCATCCATCCGCCCTGCATCCACCCTCCACCCTCCACCCCCCACACAGGAGCACCGGCCCTCAGTGCCACGAGGGGTCTACACGCCACCGCGTGTCTGCGGAAGATGAAAGGACGTCGGCGTGTGGCTGGTGCTGCCCGGCACTCTGGGGGACTCTCTGGCTATGAGGGCGCACCCAAGCCAGGAAAGGGCGCGAGCTGAGCAGGGAGGGCCGCCGGAGCAGGGTCATTGCAGAGCCTGGGGGGGGGGGGTCTCTGACTCAGGCTGAGGAAGGAGCTCGGGGACCCCTTCCCCAGGCTCCCACTTCTGCTTCTCGAGCGCAACGCCTGGTCACGTGGTCTCCAAAGGGGCAGGGAGGCGTCACAGGGCAGGTCTGCTCACCGCTCTGACTCAGGAAGTTTCCACGGCTGCTTCCAGACCCGAGGGAGGGGCCCAGTGGCTCAGTGGGGGCTGGCCCCCCTCCACTGGCTGGGGTGCCTCCGTCACCCTCCCGCCTTCCCTTCGCATCACCACCCGGCACCTCTGCACCTTTCACTTTCTAGAGTTTGCAGAGCAACGGAGCTTATTGGGGTGATGGGCGTGGCGATGGAGGGACCTATGGCGGGGGGGCAGTTTAGGGGGCCACCAGCAGGACACTCAGCCCTCGCCCGGGAATGCGGTCTCCGCCCTCGGTCCTCAGAAGCCTGGAGGACTCCAGGCGAGCGGGATGGGCGGCTCCTGCTTGCGCCTTGGAGAACAAGCGCTTTCTGCTCCGGGAGTGTGGAGAAGGCGTGAGCGGCAGCGAAAGCTTCAGGTAAAGCCAGCGTCCGGCTGGAGAAGAGGGTTTGGCCCGGACCAGTGGGAACCTCTGGGAAGGCCACAAACCAGGCCTGGCGCTGAGGCCGCGCCTTCCCCGGAGCCTCGCGGTGCTCCCTCCGACAGGCGGCGGCCGCACGGCCCCCTGTGGCCCCGGCTGCCCGTCAGCAGCTCTCGGCGGCCGTGCAGGGAACCGATGTTCCAGACGCAGACGGCGGTTTAGCTTCTGAATCGGTGCAGCCGCCGCGTGCTGTCATCAAAGATTCATCTAGACTCGTCTTAACAGGAAGCGCTAGACTCTGCCAGAGCCATGATGACAAATGGCCCTTCCTCAAGAGAGATCTCAGGGGGAGACGCGGCGCTGTCATCTGGCCAGGGCCTGACTTCCGCGGAGCCCACAGCCTCCTGCTGCAGAGGCCGAGCGCCTCTCCGTGCCCCCTTGTGCGGACAGACCGCAGCAGGGCCCGCTGCCCGCACGGTGGCATCGCGAGCAGCCCAGGGCGAGAACCGGATGGCGAGACCCAGGATAACGTCGGGGGTAAAGCCGGACGCGAGGGCAGGACCTGGAACCAGCTGCAGACCTGCCGGGAGGGCCTCGGGGAACCCGGGCCCAGGGCCTCCTGCACCCTCTTCCTGGAAGGTGTGCGAGTTTCCCGGTGCTCCTGGCCACACAAGCGGCCTCCTGCGCATCCTCCACGCCCACCTGTGGTCAGCTCTCCCCGACTAGACTCAGCATACTTGCTCTCAGAAGGTTCCAAAAGGCACACGGCCCCGGGAGGACAACCACTGCCTGGTCTCCACGGCAGTGTTGGGGCTCGGGAGTAGGACCTGGGCCCTGACGATGGACGGGCTGGCACCCCGGCCTCCTAGCACAGAAAGAACTCACCCCACTCCACGGGACCCACTGCAGCTGCCCACCTGGCCCCTGCTGGACATGTGGAGGGTGGCCACGGCCCCTCAGCCAACCGGGCGTGCTAGGGTCCAGGCCAGAGAGGCCGAGATGTCCAGACGTAGTCGCGTAAGAGAAGGCGCTCAGCCCGCAGACTCGTGTGCCGGGAGTGCCCTCCCTCTGCTGGACTCCGGGGCTGGACACAGAGGCCAGGGCGCCACGCCCTGGTAGGGGAAGCTTCCCCCTGGGCTGTCCCAACAGCTCCACTGCTGTCCCCCCATTAATGCCATCTTCATGCCCACGCAGGCCCCGGCACATGGGGTGGCGCTTCCGCCTGATTGAGCGAGTGGTCAGGGCTGTGAGACGTTTCACAGCTTATTACTCCATTGTCAGTGTTTAATTTTATAGACAGGAACCGGCGAAAAGCCAAGCTGTAAACTTTGGCTGTGTCTTCGGGCCCTCAGGAGGGTCGTGAGGCTCCTGGGGGCAGGAGGAAAAGGAGCCGCAGCGACTGCCCGGGCTCTGGTCCTCCCCGGACTCATGCCGTTAGCTCGCCGCCTGGGCTGGGGGTGCACAGAGCTCCCCGCAGGGCCACGAGGACCAGCTCACCCTCCCCCGGGGCCCTCCGCCCAGCGCCTGCGGACAGCCAGGGGCCGCGCCCCTTGAGCAGCTGCAGAGCCCGGCACAGCGACGGGGCTGCCCGGGGAGTCACCGACATCGGGGGCCGTGTGTCCCAGCATCCCCACCCCTGAGGCCCGGTCGGCCCGTCCAGCTGGTCCAGAGGCCCCTGCAAAAGGCCTTGAGCTCACACCCTTCCTGTCCCAGATGCCAGCTGTGCCCCGTGCCCACATGCCGGGGTGCTCTCTGCAGCCCAGGGGCCTGCTCACGGCCGAGCTGGGGCCGAGCTCAGGGATGAGCCTCTGTGTAGACGGCGGATGCATGAAAACCGGGCACAGGGGGATGGGTGACCTGAGGGGGCCCTCAGGAGGGCCTCATGGCGGCACCTGTGGGGTGCCCCCCTCGGCTGCTCTTCCAGCGAGCGCAGGAAGCATCCCCCGCCCCGCTTCCGGTCCTGATTGTCCCAGTTAAGTGAGGCCTGCGTTTGCCCTTGACAGGCTCAAGGTCAGCACGAGAAAGGCTCTCCCGTGTGGCTGGTAGATGTGGGTCGCGGGGGTGAGCACCACCCGGCCCATCCAGGAGCCCCTGGGTCTGTGCCACACCCCGGCCTCTGCCTGCTGTACCCCGGCCTCTGCCTGCCGCACCCCGGCCTCCCGCCCCCAGCAGATGCGGTGGACGCTTTCTGCTCCACGGCAGGAGCCGACCCCGCCTGAGAACTTTATACGACGCAATTAACTTTCTTCCCTCTCTCCCCTGCCCCCCAGTCATCACCCAGATTCCATCGCTCAGTCATTGTACCTTCCCTCTTTTAATTCACCGCTAATCTTTTCTAGAAGCTAGTGGGGATTTAGGGAATTAATTCAACTGTTTCTTATCTGTGAACTCGCGGTGACCACTGCCCCACGGTGGAAAATCCCTCTCGGTGCAGACACAGCTCAGCAGACACGAGCCTGGCCCCGCGGCCCGCCAGGCAGCAGCCCCTCCGCGGGGTGAACAACGTGAGGACGGCGGCGCGGGGACAAGGCGCTGCGACCCCATCTCGTGAAAATAAGCACGGCCCAGGCGCAGACAGAGGGACGACCTCGACGTGCAGGCCGCTGGCCCCCAGGTGCGGGCGGGTGAGGCTTCCCACGTCCCCCCACCGCCCATCCCCAGGCCCTGGTCCTCGTGCCCGACGCCGACCTGCTTCTGGCCGCCAGCGCTTGCTCTTCCGCCTGGACCGTCCCGACAAGCCAGCCCGCTGCCCGGACGTACCCCCGCTTGTCCTTGTCAAGTCGGGGGACACTGTGGGGTTTGCAAGGGCCCAGACTCACACGGGTCAAGTGCTCCCTGAGGACGGGGGTCCAGAGCGACGGCTGGACGCGCAGGGACACTCGGCACGGGGCCTGGACGCTGGCCTTGGCCCGGGGGCTCGTGGGGCTGACCCACGTCCGAGGATGCGTCCTGTGACGACGGGTCAGACGCGCCTCCTGCCCGGCTGCCCTCTCAGCGGCCTGCACGACTCTGCCCACTCGCAGCTGCGCGGCTCACTGTTGGCTCTGGGGCCATTTGTGAACCTGACCACCTGCCGGAAGGATGGCGTCCAGCACCCCAGCGTCGCGGTTTCTGCTCGTCAGGGCTGAACGACCCCGACACGGAACTGCTCCGCGAGGCCTCAGCGGCCCGGGGCCCTGCCCGCCCGCCCCTCCCACCTGGCCGAGCCGGCGAAGCAGCTTGGGCTGAACTAACCACACGCGTGCACAGCGCACGCGCGCACACACACACACACACACACACACACACACACACCCCAGCCACACACACAGGCCTTCGGAAAGCAGGGAGGTTCTGGACTCGCAGTCACAGAGACAGAGCCCCGTGGGCGCTGGGCCGGCGCGGCTGGGGCAGACGCTGGTCAGCACTCTGTGTGGGTCTCGCCGCACGTCTGATTCGAGGCAGCGACGCGGCCCCTTCTGTTATGGGAGGGAGGAGACATTCTCCCCGCACAAAGACCTCTTGGCAGCTCCAAGACAGCTGCCGGCCACTCCCCAGGGCAAGCTCCCCTGGCCCTGGGGAGCGCCCACGCTGCTTGTCCTGTGCCCCTCATCTGCAGGAGGGGCCGGCCCTGCTCCAGACATGGGTCAGGCACCCGGAGCCGAGCTGTGGGGACAGGCGGTGCTTGGCAACCTAATTCTTGAGACAGGGTGAAAAGGGTGTCCTGGAGCCCTCGGGGCCCCCCTCCGGCCTCCCCAGATGACCAGGGGCCGGGGCTGGCCTGGCAGAAGGAGCGAGGAGCCCGCTGAGCTGGCGTGGGGGCAGGAGGGAGGCTGGACCATGGAAGGACGAGGAGCAGACGGCCGGGACCACAGGGGAGAGAGCTCAGGCCGGCAGGAGCCCTGGGCCGCGGCGGGTGCTGGAGCCCTGGGAGATGACGTGCCTGGGGAGACCCCACAGCTGCTATGGGAAGAAGGGTCTGGGGGGCCACCAGAGCCAGGAGGCAGACGCAGTGGGGCATCAGGGAGACCCCCTGGGTGTGGACCCCTTCCCTGAACCCCAGGCAGCGTCTCCCAGCAGTGGGGGGGGGGGCAGCAAGGGGGTGAGAACCAGATGCCGTGCCAGCTGCGGGCACCCCCTCATTTGGAAGATAAGAAATTATACAGCCCATTTTCGTGAAGAATGACTGGCTTCCGTTTTAATGAAGACTGAAGTCTGAATGATGTTATTCTAGCCGGGGACTGTGTTTCTGTCAGTGGTTTTTAACTAATTACCATAAGTACTGTCCATTTAGAGTCTCACTGTAATTCCAGTCCCGATTAGCGCGTGAGCAAAGCAAGCTTTGCCGCCAGCGGCTGCTTATTCACAGAACGAGACGCTGCATCACAGACATTGTTGCACCAAAGAGACAGGCTTTTGTGTTGCATTGTGTGCAGAATGAATGAGCCAGAAGTGATGGCCAAATAGGAAATACATTTTAAAAGAATTTTGAATTGTAAAAAGGCACCCCCTGGCCATCGCTGGGGGGTGAGGAGGTGTCTCGTGCTCCAACTTGCCTGTATCTTTGAGCTTTTGTCTGAAGCAAACGTGAGTGGGCTGGTGGGCTGTTTACAAGGTCCCCAGGCCACCAGGGGGTGACACTGCCCACTGTCGCGGTGCACGAGGGTAGGCGCCGGGCAGACTGCGGGGTCCCCCACCCGCCACCCAGCCTTCCAAAAACACAGATGTCAGCTGTCTGGCGTGTCAGTTCGGAACCATAAGGGAATCAAGTTGGCACATTTTGCAAGGCTGAAATGCTTGGTCGCCATTAGGATTCGGAACAGGACTTTCCAGAGGCACCGAATGGAACCGCACATCTGCAGGGCCCAGGGAGGAATCACCTCTCCGTCACGGGAGACGCATCTGGGAGCGCGCAGATGTTGCTGATGGCGCCGGCCAGCTAATTTGCAGCTTCTAAATCTGCAGAGACACTGTGTTCTGTCATTAAACATTCATTTAGGACCGTCTTCATCGGGAACAGTACAGCAGAGTGGCACCTGTGTGACAACAGTGCTTCCTGGGCAGGAAATATTAACGTGACAGCCATGGGCCGGCTCTGTCAGACCCTTCCACGAGCCCCTGTTTGGGTAGAGAAGTTCTGTGTTTCTTAAAGCTCCATGGGGCAGAAGTTTGTCTGGGCTCGCTGCTGTGGGACAATGTAACAGAAGCATAATGGAATAGCCGGCCGGCAAAGCGTAGCACGGCATTCTAGAAGCTTCGGGAAGTGGCCCCGGGTATGCAAGAAGAAATGGATAACGGCAGGTTACGTCCCATTGAAGACACTCTGGATGTTGGAGTCACTTTAAAATGAATTACATTTTTCAACTTCTCGAGTGTGTTTGACATTCCACTGGATGTTATCAATGCCGCTTTGAAAGCTTTCTATGCGCACTGCACTTCATAAAACTTCTTTCTTATTCAAAGACATATTTAATTAAAACCCAGTTTTATGGTGCATGCACTAATTATTACTCCTGGCTTAGAGGCACTAACTGAACCTGCTTTTAATTCTGCGACTCAAATCCTTTGCAATAACTTGGGAAGCTCGGATGCTTCCAAAATAACTCCATGGTTCCTATATGAGTCGCTCGTTGATTTTTTTAATATAAAAATAAATAGAACATTAAGGAACTGTTTATAATACTGCCACATCAAGTGATTCAGCTTGCTCGAAATGCCCTGCTCCGATCTGCATGAGAGAGGACATGGAATTCAGCGCCAGGAGGCTACACTTTGTACCTAGCCAAGACTTAGGATACTGACATTGTCTGGAGTCCCTATCTGGCATAGTGTGCACAAGCATTTGTTGTTCAGTTGAATGACAGTAAAGCCCTGTTTTGGCAAGGAATCTGATTGATTGATGTGCAAGAGATGAAACCGTAGTGTGGACGGGGGCCCAGAGGGAGAAGTGGAATCTGAAGTCAGGAGGCAAGGACAGGGGTCCAAGCTGGCATCGACCAGGCCAGCACCACACTGGTCTCAGGGACCACCTCACTCGGCCACCTGGAGGGGAGGTGGCCGGGCCTGATGCCACATGGTCCACATAAGCCTGGCTACTCGTGAAACCTTCCTGGGGACACTTACACCGGGAAGCAGGTCCTAGGGAAGCAGGTCCTACTCTGCTCAGGCCGCAAACACAGAGCACCATAGACCCACAGCTGCAACAACAGATACTTTATATCTCCCAGTTCTGGAGCCTGGAAGTCTAAGATTAAGGTGTTGGAAGGGTCCTCCGAGCCCCCCCCCAACTTGTCCACACCATGCTCTCCCGTGCCCTCTGCGTGTGTCTGTGTCCTGATCAGCCCTTCCCATGAGGCCCCGGTCACATAGGCCAGGGACCTCCCCACTATAATAGCCTCATTCGCCTCCATCTCCAAATATGGTCCCATTGGGGGTTAGGATTTCAGCATACAAATTTGAAGTCAGGACAAAATCACAAATAAATAATTCCAAAGTAATACTCCTTTTAGGCAAATTAAATCAGACTCTGTGTGCATAAAGGATTATGAACGTTTTAATAACTTTCATTTTAATTTTTAAATTCAAGTAGATTGGCAGGGAATAAACAGCTCACATTTAAATTGCATGATCTGACACATTTTAATATGGGTATGCCAGCGTGTGAAGCAATTACCACAACCATGAAAATGAACATGGCCACCACCCCAAAGTTCCAATGTGCTCCCTGTAACTCCTCCCTCCTGCTTCCCCAACCCTGGGTAACTGCTAATCTGCTTTCTCTTAGTATATTAGCTTATATTTTATACTTTTCTATGACTGGAATTTTACAGTATGTACTTATTCTGGGATGGGGACCTGGCTTTATTCACTCAGCATAGTTATTATGGGGACTGACCCAGGACATTGTGTACCCGGAGTTCACTGTTAGTGGTCGAGCAGTACTTTGTGGTCCCACGGCCGCTGCATTCTTCCGCAGGGACTGTCTATCTCTGTCCTTTGACTCTTAACCTGCCTGTCTCTCCATGTTTAAAGTGGCAACATGTTGTTGTGTCCTGCTTTTATGCCAATCTGAGAATCTCTGCCTTTTAATTTGGGTATTTGGGCCATTTACTTTTAATATGACTATTGATTCACTTAGATTTGAATCAATCAATTTACTCTGTTTTCTGTTTGTGCTATACTTGTTCCATTTTTGCTCTTTCTTTGTCTTATTTGGGATTTCTACTTCATATCCTTTCTTGACTTATTAGCTATAATTCTTTAATTCTTTATTTCCTTAATTTTAGTCACTACTTATAAATTTATAATACACACCTTTAACTCAGGTGGTATATATCTTCCGTGCTGCTGTGCCAGCTCAAGTACAGTAGAAGGAGCTTTCAAAGCAAGCCTGCATTTCTCCCCCCACAGATAGCTTTTGTGCTTTTGCATTTTTAATTTATATGTAGTATAAACCCCAAATTATACTGTTGTTATATTTTATAGATGATTTTTTGTTAAAAATGTTTAAAGACTAAAAAATGAAAAAAGCACAAGGTACAAAAGTGTTAATATATGTGCGTGTATTTTATTACTTCTGATGTTGTTCACCCGCCATGCCAGCCTTTGTTTCCGCCTGGTATTAACTGACGTCTGTCTGAAGAATTCCTGCCTCTATTTCTTTTATTTTTAGTGTGGGTCTGCTGGAGATGGATTCTCTCAGGTTGTGACTGTCTTAAAATGTTTTCATTTTTCTTCATTTTCTAAACGTAATTTTCACTAGGTCTATAGCTGCTGATTGACATTATTTTTCTTCAGTATTTTAAGAATGCTGCTCCACCAACTTCTATTTTATTTTGTGTTGGACAACGACTCTTCTGTCATCTTTATTGATGCTCATGTCTTTTTCCTCTGTTTTATCGCTGGCTCCAAACAGCTTGATTGTGATAAGCCTTCGTTAATTAGTTGACATATGTTTGTTATATTTCACATTCCTTTGAGGTTTGGACTTTGGGAATCTGTGGGCTTAGAATTTTCATCAAATTTGGAAGAATTTTGGCCTTTACTTCTTCAACTTTTTTTTCTGTGCCTCCTTTCTCCTCTTCCTCTGGGACTACAGTTATACAGATACTAGGTCACTTAAAGTTAATTGATGCACTTTCCTTCTTGATTCTTTCTCTGTGGGTTTCATTTTAGATAGTTTCTATCTTCAAATTCACTGATTTCTTGTTTTGTAGTCTCTAAACATCCACTTACCCTAACTCATGAAATTTTCATCTAGGACATTATAGGTTTTAATCACTAGAAGTCCTGATTTGAGTCTTGTTCATATCTTCCATGTCTTTATTTAATTTTTTGCACTTACAATAGCATTCTAATAATTGTTTTAGTGCCCTTGTCTGTTAATTCTATAACATGTATCAGTCTGGGTCAAGTTCAGATGATTTCCCCCTACCGGGTATCACATTGCTTACTCTTTGCATGTCTACCACTTTATGATTGGATTTCAGACATTGTAAAGTCTACCTTTTTGGTTGACAGCTTTTTACTCAGAAACAGTCCAGTCCTTTACAGTCTTAAGTTAGATCACGACAGTGCTTAACCTGGGGTTAATTTTCTCCAACTATTACCAAAGACCCTTCTGGGTGATTTGCCCGGCGCCTTTAGGATAATGAGATTTTCCAGTTTGGCTGGTGACAAAAGGCACTGTTCCTGACCCCGTGTGATTACTGAATTCTCTTGTCATTCTTTAAGCACAACCAGAGTGGCTATTTAAAAGAAAGTAAGAATTTTCCACTGTGTGTTCATGTCAATGCGGAGGGAGGCCTTGGAGAGACAGCTGCCTTTCCTCAGGGTCCTAAGCCTCCAGGCCTGAGAGCCAGTCTCTTTGGTTCCCAGGAAGCTGACTGAGCCCCACTACATATGGGTTTCTAAAGCTTGAAGCAACCGTTTGAGTCAGATAACAGCAAAGCAGTAAACTGCTATGGCAGATGAGGATTTGTTTTCATTGCCATCATACAGAAATCAGCTGTCTGCATAAAATGAAAATTCATAGGAGAAGACACATGTATGTTATTCATCCTGGAGAAAAACAGGGTGCCGCTGTGTCCTTCATGGACCCTCGAGGTCAGAAATTTGAGAGTTCCATAGACAAATCATGTCCTACTCTTCAAAGCAGAAATGAGACCGACTCAGAGGGACATGAACGGTTATATCCCATTAAATGGTGTCTGAGTAATGCTTCAGGGGACCTGATAGGTATAAAATCTGCCTGGATTCCTTATGTAATCAGAAGCATCTTTGTGTTAGAATAAGCTTTAGCTACATACTGTTCTGTTCTCGCAAAATGCTTGAGACAATTTCATTCAGTTAGTGGAACTATAGAGGCCCTTGTCATGTTAACAACAGAACATTCTCTTTTTTTGGCCTTATTACAGGGGCAATTTGCTGGTTGCCTTCCTAGAGGATATATTCATTGATTTCCTTATTCAACAAAAATGTATTAAGTACCTTCCATGTGCTAGGAACTTTGCAGGTCAAAACTAAAATAAAAACACAGTCTCTGCTTTCCAAATAATCCCTTCTTGCTTGGGGGTACACTCTTATTTCAGGTAGGGCTGGAAGGAAATCTTGGGTACAGGTGGGAGGAATACGTGGGGTCATTTATAAGGCCACAAATACCCGCTGAGCGTCTGTGTCAAGGCAGGCCCTGGTCTCCATCTTCAGGTGGGTGATTTCCAGTCATGCCCTCTGCACCTTCACCCCCGTGGTATCAGAATTTTCTGTCTTCCTCTCAACAGTTGGCAATCCTTCCTAGGTCTTGGGTCGCTGTCCTCACAATGCACTAGATAGAGCTAACTTGACAAGGATTTCTCCCTGAAATGGGCGCACAGACACAGCCCTGACACGCAGCTTCTTATGAAGACCGCAGCTACAAAATGAAAATGGCAGAACTGAAGGCCAAGAGAGCTTTGTCTGAATATTCCAATTTACCCATTTACAGTCTTTCAAAGGAGAGGCTGGACCGGAATATGAAATGCCTGTCAACACTGGAATGGCTGCTCTCATCAAGTCAGGTAATGAATGAGGAGAATTGAAAACATTGGAATAGTTGACCGTCACCAGCATTGAATTACCCAGCAGGAGGAAGCCACGTAGCAAATGCTCATTGTGGCTGTGGCCTCTCTGATTGCTTTCGTTTTAGGAACCGATGATGGCTAATTCGACGGATGGATTTTCACTGACTTCATTGACCTCCAGTTTCTCTTTGCCCAATTTTTAACATTGAATCAATTGCCAGCTATGTTCACAGGGTAGTGGGAGTAACACACGCGCTGAACCCGAAACCAAGAGGAAAAGGTGAACAAAATAAAAATGAACCGTACTGTTGTTCATTGTTCATGAAATATTTGTTAAATATTTTAAGTTTTCTGCAAGGTGCTAAGGGAATTCCAAAGAGCCAAGAGCCTGACACGTGGAAAATGCATAACAATATTTGTGATGTGAAAAAAAAAAAAAGAGTGACTGCGTATATTTGGAATCAGAAGAGGTTTTCCTAGAGAGAGGGTATTTGCTGTGACTGGAGGTGCCTTCGTGTTGGAAACTTGGAAACTTGGAGTTGGAAA
Source organism: Talpa europaea (assembly GCF_964194135.1). Taxonomy (NCBI): domain Eukaryota; kingdom Metazoa; phylum Chordata; class Mammalia; order Eulipotyphla; family Talpidae; genus Talpa; species Talpa europaea. The sequence continues at coordinate 1,767,524 of NC_140076.1, forward strand.
ACAAAGCTTACAGTTGAGGAGAAGATAGGGGAGCGGTTTGCCTGGAGGCTGGGGTGTGCAGAAAGAGACGGGACAAGCGTGGGGTGAAAGGGGGGGCCGCTCATGGCTGACTATGCCCAGCGGGAAATGCAGATCCGCTCCTCAAGCAAAGGATCACTTTGAGGGACGGTCACGGTGACCCCCGAGAGTGTTTGTTCTTTCTGAAGACACTTGGTGATGACAGAACACTCAGCTCAGGATTCTCCAGAGAAACGAACCCCTCAGGGAGATCTGCAGGGAGATTCATTCAGGAATCGGCTCGGGTGGTTATGGAGACGAGCGGCCTCCCGGCTGCCCTCTGCCAGCCGGGGTACCAGGGCGGTACCAGGGCGGTAGCACCACGGTGGACCCTAAGGACTGAGAACCGAGACTGAGAAGACGAGTCCCAGGCCAGGTGGTCAGACAGCGAGGGCGGGTCCCTCCTCCTCCTCCTTTTTGTTCTATTCAAGCCTCCAGCCCCTGAAAACAATATTTAGCCAAATATCCGGGCCCCGTGATCCAGTCAACTTGGCACATAAAATTAAGAGTCCGTTTAAAGAAAATCAACTAATTTCACAAAGTGGATTTTCTCTCTAGAATGAAAGGCTTTATCCCAGACAGAACCCAATGTTCCAAAAACTGAAGCCAGCGTCCAGCCTTGACCCCGCCCGCCGCACGCCAGGAGGAAGCCACTCTCTCTGACTTCAGAGAACTTCACTCACACAGCGTGAGCTCCTGCCGCGGGAGTCTCTAATACATGCACTTTCGCTAAATCAGGAAGAAAAGCCACTTTTGGCCCATAGGCAGCCCAAATCCAGCTCTGCAGCTAGCACCTTCCTCTCTAGCCACATGGCACAGCCGCAGGGCCAGCTGCCCGCCCCTGGCAAGGAAACCACTTTCACCAAAACCTCCCAGCGCTGGACCACCCAGCTGCGGGATGAGGATAAACAGCCAACACATCGGCGTGGTGGCAAAGTGGCCAGCGACGCCGAGACCCCAGGCGGTTGCCAGCGCGAGGGTGGCGCCTCCTGTTCCCACACGAACCAAAGCCGAGCTTCTCCAGCCACGCCACGGCCCCTCGCCACGCCGCATCCCCTGCAGGTCATGGCTGTTACAGACTGAGCTTCAGGAGCCGGAAGACCCCGTATTTTCTGGACCTCTTTTCCTCTCCAGGGCATCCCTAACCCCGAGGGGAAGCGCGGGGAGAGGAGGGAACGGGAGCCTTTACTGAGCCTGGTGCGCGCGGGGAAAAGCTGCAGCTGCGATGAAGGCAGCGCCTGCTGGTTAGAGAACTCCCAGGCAGGCCACGGGACTGGACCCCCAGCGCCGGGAGAGGAGGCCTCGCGGGGGCTCGTGGCTTCCCGAGCGCAAACTCACGACTGGGACCCCTGGATCATAAAGGTCGGTGCAGACGCGTCTGTGGCGCTGAGTCCCCCAACCACGCAAGCTTAGAAGCAGCAATTCCCCTAGAAGTGGGGTGAGCTGAGGACTCCCCCGCTGTTCTGCTTGCACGGCCAGCATGCTGCTTTCCCTCGAGGATTATAGTCTTACTTGGGGTCCATATTTTTTGGGGTGTGCTTGAAAAACGGATGAAGGTTCACGAGGAGATGGCCCAGCTTTGGCGCGACGCGACCACCTCTAGCCTCGAGCTCTGACTACTGCTTCAAGGGCTTTTCTCTAAAAAGGTCTCGTCATCCCAGAGGCCCCCAAGCTCTGCCCTCCCCACCCGCCGGCTGGCACCCTCCCAGGAGCAACTGCAACTTCTGCCTCCTCCCTTGGTGCTTGGCACAGAATCCTGCTCCTGTATTAACGTGACCATCTCTCTTCTTGACTGTGCCCAAGGGGCAGAAGCTGGCTGGGCGAGGAGGGGAGGGATCAGCTGACTGGCTGGGTCGCTCCAGCTCACGGCAGGAGACCACGCTGGGGCCACGGGCTCGGGCCCCCCGGCTGCAGACAGTCAGCTCCTCCTGCTTCTCTCCCCCGTCACTCTCGCTCTCCCGACTATGAACGCCTGGGAGAGCAACCTGGGCACGTTCTCAGCGGAACTTCCATCCCTTGCTCCCCTTCTTACCAGCAGAGGAGCGTCTCCCCATGGAGGGCCTCCCCCAGGGGGTCCCTGCTCTGCTGCCCCGTGATCTCCCTCCAGTGACCGTCTCCACCAGCACGTGCTCGCTCTCTCAGGCCTTTTGAAAAAATAAAGAACATTCGTCCCAATCCTCGCAGCTCCCTCTGCGCCCCAACATTGTGAAGGCTGGTGTCTGTGCCTCCCACCCCGTCACGTGCCCCCCCAGGGTCTCTCCCCAAAGACTCCATTAGGGAGAGCAACAGCAAAGGCAACATTTTCCTTTTCCTCTTACATGTCCTCTTGGGAGAACCTGACCCAGGTGGCCCCCGGACTCTGAGCATGCGAACCCCGTTCCCTGGGATTTCCCTCGATGCCAAGGCCTCTTCTCTGCCACCGGCGGGGGCTCCCATGGATTTCCAAGCTCGAACCAAGGCCGCGCTCTCTGGGTCCTGGTGTCCACGGCCCTCAACGACCTCACCCCTCAATGATTGCATCCCGCGGCTTTAAAAAGCGTCCTTACAATAAAACCTCTATTTTCAGCCCCATGAAAAGGCCTCTCCCCTGGGAAGCTCCAGGAACATCCCTCCGGCTCGCTGCCTCGCGGGAACACCGTGCCACGGCTGACATGGTGATGCTCAGGCCTTCTGTCGCTGCTCCCCCGCAACTCTGCGCCCCCACGACAGTAAGTGACAACCGCAGGCCAAGTCCTCAGGCCAGAGGCCCAGCATCAGCCTAAACTCGGCCTGTCCATCCCAGCACACCCCACCGCAGCCCCCCAGCAAGCGCAGGCTCCCCCGCCCTCTGCTGCTCTCACCCCTGCGCCCCAGCGGTCTCCGAGCCCTGCAGGGCTCCAGCCCCGCCCTCGGCTTCCCGCTCGCCCGGCCGAGCCCCGTCTGCACAACGGCCACAGGGGAACACGAGATTCATCTTTATTTCTCTGCCTAAACCCTCCAGTGACACCCCCTGTCCTTCGGACGGAACCCAAGCTTCTCCCCACGACCCTCCCGGCCAAGGCTGGGTCTTGCCCAGCTCCGCCTGGGCCTCCGCGACCCTCCATCCTGCGACTGTCCCGCGTCCTCCCGCCTCCGGCCACCACCAGGGTCCCTCCTGCCCGCGCGGGCTCCGGCGCCGCCTGCCCCCAGCCCGCGACCCTCCCGGCCGATCTCAGGGCCCTTGGGTGCCCGCTGTATGTGTCCAGGGGGCGCCCAGGTGTGATGCTGAGGGTGTGTCAACATGGGCAGCATCCGAATCGCTGGACTCACTGAAGCGGAGGCCCCGCCCGGTGTGGCGGGACGGACGGCGGGGGAAGCACGAACACTCCCCAGCCCTCCTCGCTGCGCCGGTGACCCAGGACCCCGCATCTCTCCTCCTGGCCCCAGGTTGAGGTTCACACCTTTAGCTCCCTGGTTCTCGGGCCTTCGGACTGGACCCACTGCACCGCCAGCCTTGCTGGGTCTGTGGACGGCGGACTGTGGGGCTCCGCGGACTCCATCGTCACGTGAGCCAGTTCCTATAAGGAACCGATCCTTGCCCACATCTGCCTCCATCTACATCGGGAGCTGTAGGTAGGTAGTGCCTGGACAGCGGGATATCACAGAGAGAGGGACAGAGAGAGAGAGAGAGAGAGAGAGAGAGATTCAGACACAGGTGAGGTGCAGACACAGGTGAGGTGCAGACACAGGTGAGGTGCAGACACAGGTGAGGTGCAGGCACAGGTAAGGTGCAGACACAGGTGAGGTGTAGGCACAGGTGAGGTGCAGACACAGGTGAGGTGTGGCACAGGTGAGGTGCAGAGGTGCAGACACAGGTGAGGTGCAGGCACAGGTGAGGTGCAGACAAGTGAGGTGCAGACACAGATGAGGTGCAGACGCAGGTGAGGTGCAGGCACAGGTGAGGTGCAGGCACAGGTGAGGTGTTGGCACAGGTGAGGTGCAGGTGATGTCCACACAGGTGCAGGCAGGGGTACACCTGGCGGCGGAGAGAGTTGGTCTTGCTGCTCTGTCTCTGGAGAGGCCGGCCTGCTCACCCTCGCTGATTTTAATCACTGCACCCGTGTCATCTCCCCTCAGAGTCCCACGCACGCGATTTCACGTCCCTGCTCTGACGCTCCGACTCCGCTGCGCAGCCCGGGCCCTGCGCCCGCCGCCGTTCATCTCCCGCCCTGGGCTCGGGCCGGGACGGGGCCTCTGGGGGGGCGGAGCAGCCGGACGCCCACCGGCCCTGCTCTGGTCCACTCTGCTCCCGCGCTTGACGGGGCCATTCCCTGGCACCACGTCCTGGGGCCAGAATGTCCTTCCCAAATGCCCCCCGTACCCAAGGGGCGCGCGCCCTACTGAAAACCCAGTCCAAGGCTGTGTCCTTCGAGAAGTGTCCCTAGGTCCCCCAGTCACAGGCCTCGGCCCCCCACTCTGTCCCCACCTCCCTCCCGGGGCCTCCCCCAGCCCACTGAGAACCCAGATGCCCACGGCCGTCTCCCCGGGGGTCACAGCGCCTGCTGGCCGGGCCCCTTTCAAGACCTCAGCATTCCTGGCTCTTCACTCCTCGTAGGTCTGTTGAGAGAAACTCTGACTCCGTCCCTCTTTCTTGCGAGCAGGACAGAACGGAGAGTATTTCAAAGGCGATAACCTCAGTCTCCAGATAAACCCGCCTTATCTCCGCCGCTGAAATGAATGCTGGGCTGTGGTGGGTCCACGGCCGTATCTTATCTGCATCTTGCGTGTTATTCAGCATTTACACAGGTCCCAAGGGCAGACAGAGCAGGCAGGAGTCTCAACCTGAGAGTCTCTTACTCAGCATTAGACGAGAACCTTCCTTGGCTTATTTATTCCCCCCAGTGAGCCAGACACGGAGCGGGACGCTGGGAAGCAGAGAGGCCGGCTCGGCCCTCAGTCCCAGGGACTGACCCCGGGGGGCACCAGGGACGGCGGCGGAGCGTGGAGCCACCAGGGGTCTCTCCCCCTCCAGCCAGGACAGGACCCCCGCCCCCACGCCAGGTGCCCAGCGGGGCCCCGAGAGGACACGGGCAGACCTCGGAGGGTGCAGTCGGGGCAGTCCGGCCCTGCCCTCTGGCAGCGGAGGGGCAGATGCTCGGGCGCGCTGTGCGTCCCCTGCTCGCGGGCAGATCGGGCACTGGAGACCGACGAGACGTGTGCTGAGCGCGAGCCTCGCCCCGTCCGCCCCGTTGCTACGGCGACCCAGTTTGCACCCCCCTGGGTGACGACGTCCTGCTGGGGGGGGCAGAGGCGCCGGCGGGGACACTTCACGCGGCCAGGCCGGAGTCAGACGCTTGGGGAAAGTCTCTTCCGGTTAACTCTTGCGGACACCGTGTGTGTTTACGTGTGCTATACACTTTGTTCCAGAATGTTCCCCCAGGCATTATCCTTGTTCGTTCTGAGCCCAGCCCGTGGGAGCCCTGAGCCCGTCATGCCTCCCCGGCACGTGACCCCAGGGCGCGTCGCCGGCCCTCAGGACACGCGGCTGTGGGCGTCAAGGCCAGGTGTGGGGAGCGCGCTGTTTCGGGGCCTCTCGTTGCCATGGAGTCGGGGAGCACATCTGTCTCGGCTGAGCTTTCCCTGCTTCCTATTTGAAAGCCGTTTCCAGGAGGCAACATGATGCAAAGTGACATCTGGGCCCCTGGGGCGGCCTGGCTCCCTCCTCCCGGCCTGTAATTAAGCCAATTAGATCCCCAACTTCGTGAGGGGATTTCCAGGAATCCTTGCTCAGCGACACAGCCTCGCCCACTGGCAGGAGCCCCTCGCCGCCCGCCTGGTCCCTCAGCAGAGGCGGGGGCAGGGCCCAGGCGCGGCCAGCGGGCGGTGGAGAGGCAGGGCCGCCCCATGCGGCCCCCAGGCCTGGTCCGAACAGAAGGTGGATGCCGGCTGCTATTTACTATGTATTAACTCACACACCGGCAGGTTGAGCCTCAGGCTTCAGGGGCGGTGGGGTTCGGGGTCTAGTCCCCCAAGCCATCCCGGAATGAAGGGAAAGTTGGCGCCGAGTCTGCAAGGAGTTTGGATTCCAAGGGCCCCGGGGGCGCAGACAAGGAACAAGCAAGCAAGCAAACGAACTCGGATATTTCCACAAGGGGCGCGAGGCCCGGGATGTGGCTGGGTGGGAATGGGGGGCCCGGGGGTGCCCACCCCGAAAGGGTGCCCACACATTAAGCCGGCGAAGGTGCGGCTGGCTGCCTCCCCTCCCCCTTAACCCTGATGAGCACCCCACACACCCACATGGGCCGGCCGCCGCCGCAGGTGTGGGGGGACCCGCGGGGGATGCCTGGAGCCGGCCGGAGCGCCCCCTCTTCTGTCCCCGACTTGCAACCTGATCATTTCCTTCAAATACACAATTCGCCCAGATGGAACAGCCGTGTTACACAAGCAGCCGGAGGAAGAGGTAACACGCTTCCGGCTTTTGAGATGGAAACCGGAGCTGGCCCCCACTCCCGGCCACCCCCCCAGCTGGCCCCCACTCTTGGCCACCCCCCCAGCTGGCCCCCACTCGCCACCCCAGCTGGTCCCCACTCAGCCACCTTCCCAACTGGCCCCCACTCTCAGCCACCCCCCCAGCGGGCCCCCACTCACCCCCCAGCTGGTCCCCACTCGGCCACCCTCCCAGCTGGCCCCCACTCTCAGTCACCACCCCCCGGCTGGCCCCCACTCTCAGCCACCCACCCCGGCTGACCCCCACTCTCAGCCACCCACCCTGGCTGGCCCCCACTCGGCCACCCCGCTGGAGCAGGGGTGCGGCAGCTGGGCGGAGGAGCCCCGTCCCGGCCTGGGCGTGGCTGGGACACCACTGGGGGCCCACGGAGGACAGAGCTCCTAGTGAAACAGGGTCCCCCACCCGAGGGCGCGGGCGCAGGCACTGCGGGGAGCGGCGGCGGATTTTCCAGCTGACATAGCACCACTTCCCACAATTCCTCCCGACTGTCCCCTCCGGGTGCTCTAAGCCCTTAAGCCGAGCTGTTTTCAATCAGGGCCTGAAGTGGCCTCTTGCCTCCCGCACTCCCCGCCCCCGCTGCTCCAGGAGAGGTTTGGAAAGGCTCTTTGCTGTTTGCACCCCAAGGCCGCAGAGCACAAGAGGTCTTTCCAGACATCCCACCCGGCTGCATCGGGAAGGGCCGGCAGCAACCCCCTCCCCCACCCTCAGGGGCCAGAGGGCGGGTCCCTGCGTCCTTCTCTCTCAGTCCACAGGGTTTCCTGGGTGTAGCCCCTTCCTGCGGCCACTGGAACAACCACCAGCAACTCAGGGACTTCAAACAAGACAAATATGTTCACTCGGCGCTTGGGAGGCCAGAAGCTAAAAGAAGACACTGAGGCTAAAATTAAAGCCCTTCGGGGTCCTCGGGAGCCAGGCCCTGCCCTGCCACCCGGGTCCTGCCCTGCCACCCGGGTCCCGCCCTGCCACCCGGGTCCCGCCCTGCCACCCGGGTGCTGCCCTGCCGCCCGGGTGCCGCCCTGCCGCCCGGGTGCTGCCCTGCTGCCCGGGTCCCACCCTGCCGCCCGGGTGCTGCCCTACCGCCCAGGTCCTGCCCTGCCACCCGGGTCCTGCCCTGCCGCCCGGGTACTGCCCTGCTGTCCGGGTGCTGCCCTACCGCCCGGGTGCTACCCTGCCACCCGGGTCCTGCCTTGCTGCCCGGGTCCTGCCCTGCCGCCCGGGTACTGCCCTGCAGCCCAGCTCCTGCCCTGCTGCCCGGGCCCTGCCCCACCTCCCTCCAGCCTCGGGGTTGGGCGTCTGGTCTGTTGCTGCCTGCGAGGCCCCTCACTCCGGTGGCCGGGACCATCTCCACCTCGGCTTAGCCGTCCGCGCGCCCTGGCCGTGGTGCCCCAGGGAGCACAGAGACCCTCTGTGCTTCTTGGGGTTGTACGTGAGGGGTGACAGAGGCTCAAGGGAAGCACGGGAGTGGTGGGATTGGCACAGCTGTCCAGGGTGGGGCAAGGACACCTGGACCCCCTCTGAGTCACCCTCATTATCGGGTCACCCCCATGATGGGGTGCCGTGCTGGGCCAGCTGCGGCCTTCTATCTGCAGTGAGATTCCACAGAGGCCCAAACGGAGCCCACACTCACCACGCCAGCCCCAAGAGCCTTGAGGGTGCAAGGGGGTGCAGGTGCACCGGGAGCCATGCCAGCACCCGACACCTCCCTCCGCAGGGGCGCGGGCCCAGCCGCCCTCCCGGGCACAGCGCAGCTGGTCTCAGAAGGACCTTCCACGCGCAGAGCTCTGCCCTCCCGAGTGGCCAGCCACGCTCTTGGAGCTGCGGCGTGTTCTCAGGCTGCTTCCAGGGTAAGGGGGTGACACTGCTGTGCCCCCTGCCACCGCAGGCTAGGGCCCCAGGAGCCGAGGCACACCCCGCTTCACCCTCCAGGGCGCTGTGCCCTCTGCTCGTAACTCAGCCTCACGCTCTCTCCTGTCCCCAGAGCGCACGGGGGACAGCAGGTCGCAGAGCAAGAGGCGCCACCAAGTTCAAGTTAAATATCTTGAAAATGTAAAATAATACTGCAGAGTCAGGAAAATGTTAAGAAAACAGGAGTCTGAGCTAAAAATAACAATAAGTGGGAAACAAATTCTGCATGAACGTCACCCTGGGGGTGCACCTGGGTGCTGCGGGTGCTGGCCAATGGAAGGTGGCCCTCAGGAACGGGTGACGCCAGAGCGAGCGTGTCACCCCAGAAATGCGATTGGGGGGTTAATAACCTACCTCAAGGGCGGTGCCGAGCGGCCTAGATGCTCCGGAATGGGTGGAAGCGCCGAGGCCAGGAAAGCCGCCCCCCCGGCTGACCGGTCAGGCAGGAGCCGCCGGGGCAGTGACGTGGGCGCGTCGGGGAGCTTGGGTGCAGTTTATGGTGTGAACAAGCGTGCAGGGAAAGGGACGGGATCGCTCCACTCAGAGTGAGCAAGAGACAGGCTTCCGCGGGCGCGTGGCTCCACGCCGGTGCGCACACGCGGGGAGGCATCACCTCCACGCTGAGTCAATTTCCTGAGCTCCGCGGGCACAGCTCATCTGGCTCCAGCCTCCCTGACTTAGCTAATTTTGCTTGTTTCTCCCTCGAAAAGAACTGTGCTGTGTGCTCCCTCCCGGGGCGGCTGCCGCTGAGCCTGCGTGACAGGCGGCTGGGGAGCGGCTCTTCCATCACGGCACGGTCTCCCCGCTGCCCAGCCACGCTCCCCAGGCTCGGAGCACGCCAGCCAGGGGCTCGGCCTTCTGCTCCGGTGACCTCGTCCGCGTTTGCGTAACATTTTTAAAGGTACAGAGAAATCATTGCTTGATCCACCGACCGACACCTTCAGGAGCTGGGGGACACGTACCCCCAGCCGGCCTGCAGTAGCCACCCCAGAGTCGAAGACGACAGAGAACACATTCGAGCAGAATTTTCCTTTCAACTGTGGCCACATTCGGCTAACTTGCACCCCACCTCTCCCCCTGTTACCCGCCCGCATCCCCGCCTGAGCCGGCACCGGCCCTGGGCTCTCCATCCTGCCAGGCCTGGGAGGCGGACGAGGAGGAGGAGCAGAGAGGGGGCTCCTCCCGCTGGCCCGCCCAAGTGTGAGTCGCAAACTCAGCTGCTGATGGAGAAAAGTCGAGATGGGGGTCCGGACCTGTTCCCCGGTTAGTGCTTCTCGCTGATGTCTCGGGATAAGGCGCCCGAAAAGGCCCGTCCTCTGCCTGAGCACGGGCCCGACAACAGCAGGACCAACTCTCCGCCCTGACCCACGGGACAGGCCATCGGGGTCTGGGGCTGATAAAATCACTGCAGCAGGGCCTCCCTGGTGGCGCAAGGGGATACGCACCGCACTGTGAAGCTGTCCGCAGCCTCTGCAGCGTGAGTTCGATCCCCAGCCAGGGAGCAGCCCACATGGCGCAGCAGACCTCTCCTGTCTCCCCGCTGCTCCCCTCAGCAGTGTACTTCGTCAGTCTGCTTGTTCTGCTCCCCACTCTGTCTCTGGTGAATCCTCTTACCCCTGCACCTCTGGCCTGCACCCCTGCTCTTTAAAAAAAAAGTCACCACAGCAGCCTCCAACGCGATGCTCCATAGTGTGAGTGCGGGTCCCGGGCCGCAGGGGCCACGCCAGCCCCGTGGCCTTTCACACACGCCACACCATGCTGGGAGCAGAGGCCGCGGCCCCGCCGTCACGGGGTTCACACCGTAGTGGGAGGAGAGGCAACGGCGTGGAAAATGAAATAATAAGAGTTGCAGTGTCAGCTCTCCACGACCAGAGACATGACCCACGGCGAGGCGTGAAGACTCGCCCGGGGCGGTTCCCGTGGCGGCGGGGCTGGGTGCAGTGACTGCTGCGTCCAGGTGGTCAGGGTGGCCACCGCCGGGGTGGAGGGCAGGAGAGGGCCAGACGGGAGAGCGCGGGCAGGAGTCGCTCCCCAGAGACAGGCGAGGAGCCGAGGCTGGGAGAGGGTGAGGCCAGGGCGTGATGCCCGCGGGCGAGGCAGGCTGCTCCGAAAAAGCCCCAAACTGCAGGAAACAGGGACTGGAGTGGGGGCAGGGAGGAGAAAAGAAGTGGCCTCTGCAGCCGCCTCCTGTCCCCACGCGGTGACAGCTCCGGCGGCCAGGGCAGGGCTGGGAAACAGCCAAGGCCTCTTCCCGCAGACCCCACGGCCTGGACACCAGTCCCAAGGCCGACGTTTCCAGGAACTGGAGACCGGGAAGGAACGCAGTCTCTGAGGGAGGCCACACAGGAGGCCCTGACCTGCTCCCCCGTCTCCCTGGGAAGGGGCAGAGCCCGGCGGTCTGCCGAGGAGGCCGAGGCGGAGGCTGGTGTTCTGGGCCACCGGGCCATGCTGGCGGCGCTGGAGGGAAGGCACCGTGCGGGGCTCGGGCAGGGCTCCCCATGGGCCAGCGGGGACTAGAGAGTCCTCCAGGCTGAGTGTGACGTGGCGTCCGTGGGGTTGGGAAGAGACCAGCAATGCTGGGAACCTCACAGGCCTTGCAGGGGGACTCCCGAGACCACTAGATTTCCATTCGAATCAGAACCGTGACCCAGAGTAAGAGACCCCGGCGAGTCCTGCCCCAAACAAAACCTAAAACCAAGCCCAGACGGGAGGAGAGCGGGCTACACATCCGCCATCTCGCCAGCCAAGCGCGACGCCGTCACGCGCCCGCCGTGCCCCGTGCAGCGCCCACAAGCCGACCGCGGTCACCACGTGCAGAACCAGGACAACCCCGGCCAGAGAACGGCCCTCCCGCAGGAGCCGCCCCGCGCCCAGGACGGTGGGGTGAGCGGGCGGCGGCTGGCACAGCTCCACGGCCCACCCGAGGGCTGTTGAAGAAGGTATAGCCTTCGTGGGCGAATGGCTTGGGAAGAACAGCTGAGAAAAGAAAAGACTTAAAAAGAAGTCCACGGAAATTCTGGAGTGGAAAGCTACAAGGTCTGATTTTTAAAATACTGGGTGAACTTAACAGAAGCAGGTTATGAAAGGGAAGGTCAGAGAACTTCAGAGAAGGGAATTTATCCCATCCAAAGAACAGAAAGAATAAAATGAGTTTTTAGAAAATGAACGAAGCCTCGGTGATAGATGTGTGGGGTAACGTTAGGTGGAACGAGGTTTACAGACCGCCTTGGGAGAAAGAAAAGAGAGTGGGGCAGTAAAACATTTAGCAGATAAAATTTCACAGATTTGGTGAAAAACATGAGCTGAAGTAATCCAAGAAGCACCGTGAACCCCAAGTGAGGTAACGACGCAGCCGTGCTGGGTGACATAATGGGGGAACTGCTGGAAGCCGAATCAAAGAAAAATCTCAAAGTAGTCAGCACATTGCACATGGAGACAAGGCTGCGAGCGGGCGACTCTCATCAGGAAAAATAAAGGTCAGAATACAGTGTAATTACAACTGTCAAGAGCTAAAACAAAACAAGTCTCCATGTAGAATTTTGTATCCAGTCAGAGGAGGAGAGTGAAGTTAAAAAAAAAAACAAACACGGAGAGAACACGTGACATCAGAACTGCCCCCGGAGCATGTGGAAGGATGAGCTGGAGCCAGAAGAGGGGGCAGATGGAGACACGTGGCCACAGGAAGGAATGCCGAGCCCAGAAAATGATAAATATATAACAAAATCCTTTTTATTTAAGGCCTCTTCTATTACTTTCTTAAAAGAGAAATTATTATGTAAATGGAAAAGAACATTATAATGAAATGTCGTTTTTTACATGCATCGAAGATTGATTACAATAGCAGGAAGTATAACATGGGCTAGTAGAATCGCACTGGTATAAAGTTCTTACATCGTGAAGAACGAAACAGAACAATATCTAGGTGTAAGTCAAGGAAATAATCCATCTCTAGGGCCTCCCCGGTGGCCCAGCGATTGAGCGCTGGGTTGCGAAGCTGCCTGCAGCTTCTGGGGTGCTGGTTTGATCCCCGGCCACCAGGTGAGTGTCCCACATGGCGCGCAGACCTCTCCTGCCGCCCGCTGCTCCCCTCAGCAGTGTACTTCGGTCCTTCTGCCTGCTCTGCTCCCCGCTCTGGCTCTGGTGAATTCTCTCCCCCTCCCGCGCTTCTGACTGTACCCAGTGCTTGCATAAATAAATAAATAAATCTTAAAAAAAAAATTTGCAAAAATCTAAAAAAAAAAAAAAAAATACATCTGTAGCTAGTTAGACATGGGACAAAACACATGTCACAAGCTGTCACCAGCCTAACAGAGATCAAGTTACTACAGACTCAAAGGACAGGTTAGAAATAGTAAGAAAATGCTAATAACAACTTTCGCAGATAAAGTTAACAAGGTCAGTGAGATGTACACATTTCTTGAGAAATACAGCTCATCAACACTGATACAAGAGGAAATAGAAAACTCAAATAGTTAGTATCTATTTAATAAATTGATTTCATTTTCGGTAACCCCCTGAGAGGTAAAGTTTCATATCCAGGTGGTTACATTGGTGAATTTTATCCAGCATTTAAATTAGAAATGATACCAATTCTCTATAATTTCTCTAAGAAAATAGAGAAGTGGGGAATCATCCCCAATTTATGTTATAAAGATCCCAAATCTGGAAGGCCTATTTCCCAAAACAACCAAAAGTACAATTGATTATATCTCTTGAACATAGCTGCAATGTCTGTGGCAAACTGTTATCAAATATCTAATGGCATTTCTCGAGAAAATAGAACAAACAGCACTAAAGATTTTATGGAACCACAAAAGATCCCCAAAAGTCAAAGCAGTACTGGGAATAAAGAAGATAAAAGTAGGTTTCATGCACCCTGACAAAGGGCCTCCCCGGTGGTGCAGCAGTTGAGCGCTTGGTTGCGAGGCTGCCCATCAGCCTCTGCAGTGCTGGTTCGATCCCTGGCTGCTCCCCGGCCACCTGAGGAGGGTCCCGCATGGGGTGCAGACCTCTCCTGCCACCCGCTGCTCCCCTCAGCAGTGTATTTTGTCAGTCTGTCTGTTCTGCTCCCTGCTCTGGCTCTGGTGAATTCTCTCACCCTCCCGCGCCTCTGACTGTACCCAGTGCTTGTATAAATAAATAAAATAAATAATAAAAATAAATAAAAAAAAAACTACATGACAAAGACATAGTGCTCAAAACCATATGGTAACACAATAAAAAGAGACATACAAACCAATGAAAGAATTGAATGCCCAGAAAGAAACCCACATATTTATGGGTGGTTTTATGTCAAAGGAATTGAGAACATGCCATGGGAAAAGGAAAGCCTCTTCTAAAGAGCAAATTAATTAACTAACCAAAAGCAACTTTTAGGCTCTGACAATAAAATGGCGATGCTAAAGAATTTGAACTGAACACCTATATGCAAAAGAATGAAACTAAATTACTACCTAACACCACACACAAAAATTCAAAATGGATTAGAGATGTGGTGTAAGACTTACAGCACATGGAAGAAAACGTAAGTGGCACGCTGCATGGCGCTGGCCTCGGATGTCTGGGGCCTTGACTCCAAGGGGAAGGGTTACAAGCAGAAATAAGCAAACGGGCCACATCAAACTTAGAAGCTTCTGTACAACAAAGAAATCACCACAAATACATAAAGGCAACTACTTGAATGGGTGAAGATATTCGCACATCAGACAAAGGGTTGATATCCAAAATGTATGCAAATCTCACAACTCAACAAAAACAAAGCAAACAACCTAATCCAAAAGTGGCAGAAGATCCAGGGAGACACTTCTCAAAGAAGACGGTCGCTGGCCAACAGGCACATGAAAACACATTCAGCATCACATTATTAGGGAGCTGTAAATCAAAACCAATGATATCACCTCACACCTTTGAAAATGGCCAGTAGCAATAAGACTAGACACAGAAAGTGTTGGCAAAAGTGTGAAGAAAAAGGAATTTTAATACACTGTTTGTGGGAACGTCAACTAGTACAGCCTCTCTGGAAAACAGTGTGGAGATGCCTCAAAAAATTACAAAATAGAACTACCGTCAGATCCAGCAATTACATGTGTTGTGTGTTGGTATTTATCCAAAGACAATGAAAATGCTAGCCCCCAAATACATATGCACCTCCATACTCATGGCAGCCTTCACAATAGCCAAGATATGCAAACAACCCAACACCCCCCGCCAAAGGATGATTGTATAAAGAGGGTACGGTCCATACTCAATGGAGTACTATACAACTATTTAAATGATGAAATCTTGCTCTTTGCAACAACATGGGTGGAACTTGAGTAGTTGTGCAAAGCAAAACAAATCAGAAAATAAAAGGCAACTTGCATGGCTTCACTCAACTGCAGAAAGAAAAAAAAGAAAAGGAAAAAAAAAGCAAATTAATTAACAAAACTGACCAAAAGCAACTTTTAGACTCTGACAATAAAATGGCAGTTATAGGGGAAGGGAGCTGGTCAGGATTGGGGGGGGGGTCATTTATGGCAGTGAATGGGACTAGCCCTTTGGTGTTTTGTGCTGTGTATATATTTATTGAGGTGTGAGCCATACTCCTGAAACTTAGATAATTTTGTGGACCCTATGTTAATCTTTTTTAAAAATTGAAGATCCATCAACAGGATTCATCATATTAACACTATTAAAGACAAAATCAAATATTCATTTAAATAAATTCATAAAAAACATTTGGCAAAATTCAATGCCAATCAATGTTAAAACTCACCAGATTAGATGTGGTTATTTCTCAGTCTGAAGGGGGTACATAAAACCAAACCCACTGTAGAGGGCAGGACAGGACACAGGGCAGGTTTTCTGATCCAGCAGCCCGGGTAAAGGAGGAGTCAGAGCCCTCAGTGGCTTTTGCAGGTCTTTTATTGGGGTTCACCAGGCACACGGCAGGCAGGGGTGCTTGGGGGCCGGGAGGCTCTATCTGGGCTCTCCGGCCTTCTCTGCTTCTTTCTCAGATTCTCTCTTGGCTTCTGCTGGCGTCCCGGTGACGCCGCCCTTAAAAGCCCCGTCTCAGCCCAGGTGAATCCCATCTACATCTGCCCACACCCCACTCCAGGTGCCGCCATCAGGCATGCATTCAGGACCGCAAGGATCATCATCTATCCTGATGGCGGGAGGGCAGAAAAGCCTGACATTTTTTCCTTACCCTACAGCCACTAAAGCTAGCTCCATATTAATTCTATTTTGTTAACTAATTTCCCATGATGAGCGCGGGGGAAGCTGTTCACTCTCGCTTGTATTTGACATTCATAGGTCTCCTAACTGAAAGGTCTGGCGGGAACCAGAGTTACTAGGGCGAAAAGGCAGCTGGTGGGAAGCCCACTTAGGGGTGAGAATGAGGACCTGCTGATACCATCAGAAAACAACTGTTCCTCGTTACTTGCAAGCCCAGTTTCCTCTCCCCCTCCTGTAAAAACCTGCCTTCCCCTGACAATAGGCGCGGCTTCACCGACCCCCACCTTGGGCCCATGAGTTTCGCCCAGGAACGCAACAAAGCCCCCTTGTAAACTTATTCTGTCGTCCTCGTCTTTCCCTCCTCGTCTTCCCTGCCGAAACTTTCACTAACCTCTGTCATGAGTCAAAAAAGATAATAAGAAAAAGATTAGGAAGAAAGAGGAACAACCATCTCTGCTCGCAGGTACAGCAGCCGCCATCACCAACAGGAAAACATCCATGTCACACACTGATCAGTTGTAGTTTTATAAACGAGAAACAGAAAATAGAAAATTTCATTAAAATTTTTCATTTATAATTGTAGGGTAAAGAAAATGTCAGGCTTTTCTGCCCTCCCGCCATCAGGATAGATGATGGATCCTTGAGGTCCTGAATGCATGCCTGATGGCGGCACCTGGAACAGGGTGTGGGCATAGGCAGATGGGATTCAGCTGGGCTAAGACTGTGCTTTTAAGGACGGCGTCACGGGGACGCCAGCAGAAGCTGAAGCAGAAGCCGAAAGAGAAGCCAAGAAGCAGCAGAACGAACGCCAGAGAGCCCAGAGAGAGTGAAGACTTGCTGGGGGCTGGGAGGCCTGCCAGCCTCCCGGCCCCCCAGATCCCCTGCCTGCCATGTGCCTGGTGAACCCCAATAAAAGACTTGCAAAAAACCACTGAGGACTCTGACTCCTCCTTTACCTGGTCTGCATGGGATCAGAGAACCTGCACCATGTCTATTCCTGCCTTTACAATAATGGACTCAGAAATGAAAAAAACTAGTTGAGCATACATTTAATAAAACACACGCAAGAGCTCTCCCTGGAAGCCACCGGGCCTTACAGAAAGGAATAAAGAAGATGGAAGGGGACGGGGATGTCGCGGGAGAGAAGATTTCTATTGTGAAGATATCGACTCTCTCAATCCAGACATCTAATCTGATCACAATCGAAATTCCAGCAAGCACGTAGGTAAGATTTGTTGAGCAGAATGTAAAGTTTCTATGCAGATGCAAAAGACCCAGAATAGTGAACATCATTTGAAAAGGAGAGTGAAACTGCAGGACGCATAACACCTGATTCTAATTTGGTGTGGAATTGGCGTCAGAACAAAGATTAGATCAATTGAACGGACCACGCAGCACAGGCTGTACCCACACACGCTCGGTCAATTATTCATCAAAGATACAAGGTGATTCATGTAGAAAACATTTTTTTGTCAAATAGTTCTGAAGCAACCAGGTATACACACGGTAAACTCTGAACCTTGACCTCTGCTCTTACCCTAAACGAGATTTTATCTGAATTTGATAAGAAACCTAAGCATAAAGTTTAAAGCCGTAGAGCTTCTAGAATTAAAAATCATGGGGAGTGTTTTGTGACTTAAAAGTAAGAGATACTTTCTTAGGACATAGAAAACAATAATCATAAAAGTGGAAAAAATAGACTTCAGCAACATTTAAAATTCCTGCTTATAAGATGAAGGCGTTATAAAATAAGTGGGTGAGGCACAGCAGAGAAAAATGCGATATAGAATATAGAAGGAGTCTTTGAATTCCAAAGTAAAAAGAAGATAACCCAATTAAAAAGAAACAAGTCTTAGAACAAACCCGTCACAAATAAAGGAGCCTGGATGGTCAATAGTTAGTTACCGAGTCAATATCTACCAGGGGCCTGTCGATGCAAATTAAAATCATAGTGACACATCACATCCATCAGGCTGGCTGAATCAGAAAGTCTAAGAATGGGCCTCCCCGGTGGTGCAGCGGTTGAGCGCTGGGTTGCAAAGCTGCCCGCAGCCTCTGCAGCGCCGGTTCGATCCCCGGCCACCAGCGAGGGTCGCACACGGGGTGCACAGACCTCTCCTGCCGCCCGTGGCTCCCCTCAGCAGTGTACTTCGTCAGCCTGCCTGCTCTGCTCTCCCCTCTGGCTCTGGTGAATTCTCTCACCCTCCCGCGCTTCTGACTGTGCCCAGTGCTTGTAGAAATAAATAAATAAATCTTAAAAAAAAAAAAAAAAAGTCTAAGAATGTAAAATATCGAGAGGGACGCAGAGCCCCGGACCCTCACACATTGTGAGGTGGTGGAACAGAGCCCTGCTCGGGAAAATAGTCTGGCATTTTCTCAAAAAACATACAAGACGCAAGCCATTCCACGCCTAAGTTTACTCGTCTAAGAAATACAAGCATCTGTCCCCCAAAATAATGTATGTGAATGTTAAGAGCAGTTTATTCACCACAGTCAAAACCTAGAAATAGCCCCAGGTGATCACCAAGAAAGGAAATAAACAGGCTTCAGCCCGTGCATACAATGGATGACTGCTCGAAAATAGTTTTAAGAATGGACCGTGATAAGCTACAGCAGGGATGACTTCAAAAAATGGAGCGAGAGCAGCACTGCACAAAGCACACGCACCATCTCTCAGCTCCAGAACAGACGCGACTGCAGTCTTAAAAATCTAAGTCTGGGGCCTCCCCGGTGGCGCAGCAGTTGAGCGCTGGGTGGCGAAGCTGCCCGCGGCCTCTGCGGCGCCGGTTCGATCCCCGGCTGCTCCCCGGCCACCGGAGGAGGGTCCCACATGGCGCGCAGACCTCTCCTGCCGCCCGCTGCTCCCCTCAGCAGTGTCCTTCGGTCCTTCTGCCTGCTCTGCTCCCCGCTCTGGCTCTGGTGAATTCTCTCACCCTCCCGCGCTTCTGACTGTACCCAGTGCATGTATAAAAAAAAAACAAACAAATAAATAAATAAATAAAATGCCTTAATAAAAAAATTAAAAAAAAAAAAATCTAAGTCTGATATGGAAGGGGAAAGGCAGCAGAGGACACTCCCCGGCTTCGCGACTTCCTGTAGCGCAAAGTGGCCGAAACAGTTGTCGTTGGCAGAAGAGGAACAACTGGAGGCGCAGAGCAGCGCCCAGATGTGGGCCCCGCAAGCAGTGGCTGCTGACCTTGACCAAGGGGCCGGCGCGGCACAGTGGAGCAAAGACAGTCTCTTCAGCGAAAGCGGCTGGAAAAACTGAGCCTGCACATGCAGGTGTAACAGGGACACACCGTCCCCCACGGGTGACAGCGCCTGCCAGTGGGTCACAGACTGAGAAGGAAACTGCGAGACAGTCTCGCTGGGAGGGGACGCAGGAGAGACCCAGAGGACCGTGGGTCCATTGGTGACTGACTTTTTTCTTTTAAAGATTTACTGATGCACACCAGAGCTGGGGTGCAGGCCAGAGGTGCGGGGGTGAGAGGATTCACCAGAGACAGAGTGGGGAGCAGAACAGGCAGATTGATGAAATCCACTGCTGAGGGGAGCAGCAGGGAGCCAGGAGAGGTCTGCTGCGCCATGAGGGCAGCTCCCAGGCCAGGGATCGAACCCGTGCAGCAGTGGCTGGTGATAGCTTCATAGTGCTGAGACTTAACCCCTTGCGCCCCCAGGGAGGCCCCTCCAGGACTTACTTTTGATAAAGCACCAAAGACGCAATCCATGGAAAAATAGTTGATGGCTGGATGTCAACCACATTACCAGTTCTGCTCTGCAAAAGGCAGCGAGGAGCAGAGAGTGCGAGTCCCAGCGCGGAAGGAAAGGTTTGCGAGACCCTGAGGAGTCACTGCTGCTTAGGCTGGGCCGAGAACCCCACGGCTGGACAAGGAGAAAACAAGCAACACCCTGTGAAGACGGGTCAAGACCTCGGCGGCCCTCACCAAAGGCCGGGATGGCGCGGTCGCTGGGAAACAGAAGTCAGAGCAACAAGGGGGAGGCGTTTGGGGGGGTGCTCGGAAATTCACCCCCTCACCCGGTGACCCGGCCGCTGCGCTCCTCCATGGTCCCTCGAGGCGTGGACACTCCCGTCCACACAGGAAGGCCGACAGGGCGGCGCAGCCTCCTCTCAAAGCTCAGACCCCAATTCCTCATGCTGCCCCACCTCCTGGCCCCGTCCCAGTCCACACCTCTGACCCGACCGGAGAACACCTGTGGGGTCCTCCACGGCACAGTTGGCCCCGCAGCCCCGCAGCCGCCGGCACCCTCCCCCGCTGACAGAGGCTCCCGGGACTCAGGCGACACCGGAGCACCCATCTCAGACGCAGAGTCACCCAGACGTCACGCGTGTCTGCAGCTCTGCCGTGGGAGGCCAGCCTGGCCCCGCCCGGGCACGAGACACCCCAGTGTGTCACTACGTCTTCACGGCAACAGAATTTTTTTGACTAGAGTAACCCACATGGGGATTCATCTGGGACGAGCTTACGGCAGCGCAGCCCTTCCGTGGGGAAGAAAAGACAGTCGAAGCCTCGCACACATCTGCGGGTGCCAGAAGGGCTGTTTTAAAGATAGCGGCTGACAAAGGCTGCAGAAATAAATCAAGGCGGCTTAGGAGCCGTGCGTCAGAGACAGCGGCACCATCTGCTTTAAGTAACATTTATTTTCCTGAAAAAAAATATGTTCTAAAACTGAATAATGTCCGTGTAGTCTAAATATTTGCTTTCCACGAGCATCCTGGGAACGATACGCGAGAGTCCCGAGACTTCAGGAGGCATCACAAAATCCTGAAGTGGAAAGCAGCAGAGTCGCTCCGCTATGCCGCGTGCTCGATTGCTATGCAAATGGGAGAGCATTATTATTTATTGCTTTTTCAGCTCTGACAGTTGGAAATATTGCAGAATCAAAGACATCTGTTGAGCGTCGTGCGAGGAGCTGCAAAGCTGCGATCAGGATGCGATCGTGTTATTTCTGGGCCCCTGGGCGCAGGTGTGAAGTCACAGCGAGAAGCAAATTGCATGAAAGCTCTTTGCAGCCAGTTACTCGGCGCACGTCAAACACCAGGCGCGTGTCCCGCGATGTGCCACGGAGCCCGGCTCCCGCTCGGCTCCGTTCCCCGCTGTCGGGTTCGGGAAGGCAGAGGCTGCCACCGGCTGAGCCGTCTGGGCGCCAGGAGAGCAGCCCAGGCTTCGTGGGGGCGAGAATCCCGCTCTGCGCCTGCCAGCTCTGGGGCGCTGCTGAGGTCTCGGGTCTTCCTCCGTGGAGTGGGACCAAATGCAGCCCCGCGCCCCTGGGTGGCTGTGAGGGGGGCTACCTAGCCCCCGGGGGACGGGCTCCTCTGCCCTCACTCGGCTGGAGTCGCAGCGTCCGGTGGCGTCTCCACGCCATCTTGGCTGGCACACCCTGAAAATTGTCCAAGACGTGGTGGGGCATTCGGTGGAGAGAGGACCCTGTAGCTGGAGGCTCCGACTTTCGATTCTGTCCACACGGTCTCTCCCTTGTGATCCGACTGCTGAGTCAGCTCGGAGCTGCCAGAGTCGGCACCAAGCTCCAGACTCCAGATTGTCGATGCTCCCCGCGCCCCAGAGGCCGACAGCACCTCGAGCAGACCCAGGAGTGTCAGAACCGGCGCCCGGGGCCCAGCCGTCTTCCTCTCCAAGGCCGCAAGAAGCCTTCCGCTGGCTGAGAGCGCATGGCAAGGCGCCTCTGAATAGGTCACCTTCTCTCCAATAACACCCACCGCCCTCAGCACGCAGTGCTCATGGCGCCTCCGCAGGGCACGCTGGCCCGGGGGACACCTGCTCTGTGCCCCCCGTGGGGACCCT
This sequence comes from Talpa europaea, assembly GCF_964194135.1. Taxonomy (NCBI): domain Eukaryota; kingdom Metazoa; phylum Chordata; class Mammalia; order Eulipotyphla; family Talpidae; genus Talpa; species Talpa europaea. The sequence continues at coordinate 1,788,989 of NC_140076.1, forward strand.
ATCACTTAGGTCGCTGTGAAGTCCACTTTACCCGTGCTCCCCGCAAGTGCACCGGTCAGCCCGCTGGTGGTCACCTCACTGGCCAGCGAGGCCGATGGGTTCTCAGCCTGGCTCCTGGGATAACTTGTCTGTCCTCATGGTATCTTCGCTGGAGCACACTCCCAGAGCAGTGTGACGCTCAGTCGTGCGCTGGGACTCTTGGCAGCAGCGGACACTCGACAGAAGCTCGGCCTTGCCTGACGTGCCCCTGCTTTGCCGCCCACACCCGCAAAATTAAAGGCTGCCTTGCTCTCAAGGTGGCCACTGCGTCCGGTACACATGCCGTGTCCCTGGGTGTCGTGGGGCACTGGCCAGGGAGCGAGGGTGGGTCAGCTGAGTCCCCCCTTCACCAGGCGGCACCGCGAGCCAGGGAAGGCAGAGCCCGCCCGGCGCCTGCCCACAGGTGTGAGCCCAGGGCAGCAGGTGCCTCTGTGCGGAGAAGCGGGGAGCGTTCTAGGTGTTTCCGGAAGTTGGAGTTGACGGTATGGAGAAAGTTCTGCTTTTGCAGAAAGGAATCAAAAGCGCCCTTGGGGGCCGGGGCGCCCAGGTGAAGGCAGGTAAGGGCAGGGGAGGACGGCCTAGGCCGCAGCACGGCGGGCAGGGTCCTCAGGCACAGGCTGCTTGGCAGGTGAGCTCTGCCCGCCCTCCAGGAGGCGCGAGAACCTGCGGGGAGCCTGAGAGGTTCTGGGGAGGGAAACAAACAGAGGAGAGGGAGGCTGGAGACAGACAAAAATAGCAGCGCAGAGGAGGGTGCGGGAAGGGCCGGGGCAGCGAGGGGAGGGCTGGAGCGGGACGGGCGCGGGGGGAGGCAGGCGGTCCCGCTGACCGGCAGGCACGGAGGGCAGGCCGGGCTCCCACAGGCCCGGGCGAGGCCAGGGCAACAGACTGTCCAGTTCCCCGAGAGGAAGGGCCTGGGGGTGTTTTGGGTTTTGACACCTGAAGCCACTTTTGAGCAGGACAAGCATCGGGCCGGGTGTCCAGCGTGGGCGTGTCCGGCCCAGGGACCGAGCTCCCCTCCAACTCCAGGGCCCTGGGAGGCAGGAGGCGGCGGGTCATGTTTTCAGCGCATCCACCCCTTGCCTGCAACCCAAATAGGCAAACTTCTACTTCCATGTGGAATATTCTAGAAGCTCCCCCCTTGCTCCGAAGGGAAAACCCCGGCCACGCCATTGCCACGTCACTCAGGGGCGTGTGGAGCAGGGCGTCGAGGCCCGCGTCCCCGCGCTCTCCTGGCTGGGCCTGCTTGCGCCCTCCTGGAAAGCCGCAGGTTCTGTGTCCTCGAGCAGCTGTGGACACTCCATGGAGGGGGAGGCCGGCGCAGCAGGAGGCACGGGCGTGGCTCCAGAGGCCGCTGTGAGCCCGTGGGCCCTGCTGCACAGGCCCCAGGCAGACCAGGTAGACTTGACGGACAAGCCTGGGGAGAGGGCAGGGAGGGGAGTCGTGCCGTGACCCCCAGGATGGGGGATCTGCCCGGGGAGGGCAGGACCCTGCGTCCCGTCACGCGCTGCCCACTGTCCACGCTGCTCTTCCCTGTGAGTCACCAGGGGATGTGACACCTTCCTCTGGGATGGACCAGCCAGATGGGAAGCACGAAGAGGCCCTGCACCCCAACTCCAGGGCCCAGAGAAAGTGGGATGGGGCCTGGGCTGTGCAGCAGGAGGAGGGGTGCCGGCAGGAGAGAGGGTGTGGGTGGGGTCCTGGGGGGCTCCTGATCCCCCTCCACGGACTCCTCTGTGTCTGTCTGTCTGTTCCTCAGTCCCGCCCAGCAGCACGTGATCCGCAACACGCCCAGTGCCGCAGCTCAGCCGTCCGCTCTGCCCTGACCTTCCAGGGTGCGTGAGGAGTGGGGGCCCCCGCGAGCCTTCTGGGCCCCTGCGCGTCACGGTGCCAGCTTGCGGCCCCGGCTTGCGGCCCCGGCTCTTTTCTTCAAGCGGCTGCCCGTTCTGCCGTTGTTTTGTTGTGGGTCTCGGTTGACTTGGAGCAGCTGTCTTTCTTCTGCTTTAACCCCGGCTTTCACTCTCCACAGCACCGAGGCGACCTTCCTTCCCTTCCCTCCGCCTCGGGCTCTCTCCGTTGTCCCTTCTGGGGCCGCCGTGCCCACCCCGCCCTGGGCCGCTCGGAACAGCTACATTTCGGGTGACCTGGAACGGCCTCGCCGGCGCTCACCCAGCACCTTGCACGCGCGTGGGCGTGTTCGTCGGATTCCATAACCTTTTGCACAAGACTTTCAACCTGCTTCCTCCCGCTGCTCCCGCAAGGGAAGCCAAATCCCGTTCAGCTTTTTTTTAATTTTAGTTCCACATCGTTTTAATTATTCTCACATAATGGTTCTTTTTAATCCTTGGTAGCGACGCTGTTCAAGAGGGAGGCCCCTCCACGGGCTCTGTTCCGAGGGCTGCGGCCAGCGTCACCTGGCGCCCTCTCCCTCCGCCCCGCTGCGCTGGCACTGCCCGCCGCCCGCCCCGGGGCCTGGATTCTGTCCGTGGCTGTCAGTGTCGGCGGAGACCCTCTTGGAGCATTTTACAGGTGCTGGAATTTCTAAAACTCTGCACATTTGGGTGATCTATCAGCTTTCTTTGTTTTTAATATTTTATTTCATATAATTCTTACATCATTATTCATTTTTACACGATGCATGCATTTTCATTTCGGTTATATTCCCCACACAGTTGCACCCCCTTGTTTTGATCGTAATCAGCTTTCTTGACAGCCATCGCGTTGACTACGTAGTTTCACGTTCAGATCCCTCTCCCTTAGAACTTGGCTCTGTGACCACTGTTTTCTTCTGGAAGGTGATCAACCTGATGCCGCCCTCACCAGTGAGCCTCGGGAGCTGCAGCGTGCCTCGGACATCCTCAGGCCAGTGTCAGACGGCGGGACGCTTGGCCATACGTGGGCCGTGTGTGCTGCTTGCTCTCGGCGGTCCTTCTGGTCTGGAGCCTGTCGTGTCGGGCCGTCTTCTTCTGTTGCTTTGCAGATGTCTTCTCTTTTCTCTCCTCTGGCTGCTGGGTGACGACCTTGTTTCCTGGCTTTCGGGGCTCCTCGCCGCTTCCTAGGGGCCTTCTCGACGCAGCCCTGCTCGCCTGCGGAGGAAGTGGCCGTACATCTCCCCCCATAACTCAGGGCTGAGTCGCTGGCAGCTGCTTCCAGCCCAGAACATTCACCCCTAAATCTCATGCGGGAGTCTTTGCTACTTGCCACCCGTCTGTCATACACCCCGCCACGCTCGGAGCAGCAAAACTCATTGTCGAGAAGGTTCCAGCCCTAAGCTGACCCATGAGTCTCTGCATTTCCAAATTCCAGCAAGGGGTTCTCTGGGGCCTCACCGGCTGGTTCCAAGACGTGAGTGGGACTGCAGGGCCGAGAGGAGCAGCAGAGACAAGAGCTGCCCCGCTGCGGTCAACAAGGACGCGGGGCGTGTGAGGGAGGCCGGGTGGGGAGGGCTGGGGAGGGGCCGGCCAGGGAGGAGGCTCAGGGGGCCCAGCGAAGTGAAAACAGAAGGACGAGCCGGCAGTGACGAGTCGGAGTAAAGGGACTTCCGGGAAGCAGCAAGCGGATGCAGGACCGTCGCAGCGGGTGGCCCGGATTTTGAAAACGTGAACGACCTTATCTACCTCTCCCGTGCAAAAACATCATCTCAAATACATTTACAAATTAAAAGGAAAAAAAAGCAAAACTCTAAAATGTTTAAAAGAAGATATAGACGAATGTCTTCATGACATTGGCGGGGAGGGGTGCTGTTAAATAGAACCCGGAAAATCCAGCCGCGTGACCGCGCGTCCATGGCCATTAAAGACGTCTCTCAAAACCCACTACAGGCCTCCCTGGTGGCGCAGGGGTTAAGATGCAACCTATGAAGCTGTGCGCAGCCTCTGCAGCACGAGTTCAATCCCCAGCCAGGGAGCTACCCACCTGGTGCAGCAGACCTCCTGTCTCCCCGCTGCTCCCCTCAGCAGTGGATTTCAGTCAGTCTGCCTGTTCTGCTCCCCACTCTGCCTCTGGTGAGTCCTTTCACCCTCCCGCGTCTCTGGCCTGTACCCCATTCTTGTATACATAAATAAATAAATCTTGAAAAAAAAAAAACCCACTACAGCAAAATCTAACCCCTGGGAGAAGATATATTCAACACGTGTCACGGAAACAGATCGGTCTGGGCGTGCGGACTCTACAAAGGAGCAGCTAGCAATGGCAGACACGCAGCAGACACGCTCTCCGCCACCAAAGGCAGCAACTGTGCGCAGCAGAAACAGGCAGATGCAAATCACCTCGTCGCCCAGGGCGCCGGCAGCGTCAAGAGGCCAGTGGAGCGGCTGCGTGTGGCCTGGCTGGGCCCCTTGGAGGACGCGGGCGCGACCTTGGCGAGGCCAACAGGCACTTGGGAGAGAACTTAGCGACCTGCTCCAGGCCCCTCCAGGGGTCCGTGCAGGGGGCCCACGAGCCAGCACGGCTCGGCACGGCAGAAAGCCGGGGGCAGCTCCAGACTCACCCACAAGTCGGGCCACGAAAGTGTCGCGCTCTGTACACCCAGTAGAATGTTAGGGTCCGGCGGACAGGGTGACCCGTCGCTGCCCAGAGGAAGGACGCCGTGAGCGCCGTCTCCAGAGACACGGTCCAAGGGCGTGCACGCCCGAGCTACTTCTGAACACGACGCTGCCCAGGCGTAGAAGCCCCGGAGGAGCACGGCAGCCAGTGATGTTTTTTTATCAGGAGCAAAACTTAGTGACACACTGGCGGGGGCGCCCGCGGGATGCTCTTCCCTTCCTTCCGGCCACCAGGAGAGTCCGCCCTGGCCCCGGCGGTCACCGGGTAACCTCGCAGCGCCTTTGCAGTCTCTTTTCCTTCAGAGCCAAAACGAGTGCATTTCTCTGTATTTTTATGTTACCTGGTAATGATAAATAATTTGGAAAATGCAAGAGCCAAAAAGAAGAAAACAGAACCGCCCAGGATCCTCTACCTTCATAAAACCTCCCTGGAAAAGAGGCGCTCTTGCTCTGCAGGCCGACCCCAACTGGGGCTTCCCAACATGGGGCGCAGCCCTGGGCAGCAGTCCTGCCGGGGCGGCCCGGGGGGTCGGCCGCCAGCAGGTCCCGCGTCTGGAGGGCCGAGGGGCCTCGTCCGACTCTCCACGCTGGTCCCAGAACCTCTTGGGGTGCCCAAGCAACAGATGAGGTCCAACCAACTTCCTCAGAAGCACACGTGTGGAGCCTCATTTGCAAAAGAGTGAGACTTTGTCTTAAGAGCAGTCTTTAAAAGAACCGAATGTTTGAGGACAGTCTCTCCACTTAAAATTTAATGAGCTCTCTGGAGAAATTAGTCAAGGTCAGAGATCTAAACTTGCCAAATAAACATACTGTCAGAGACTAAAAGGGACTCGCTTCTCCCCCCCCTCCTGTTTAAGCATTTGAGTAATCCTGTTTTTCCTCTAGCTTGGGATGGAGCAAGTGTTCATAAATATTCATTTTTTCCGACTGGAAGCATTAGGCCTTGTTACTTCGAGTGGAACTAACTGGAAATTAATGATGGTTTTCAGAAAAAGCAAGATTATATACACAGAAGCAATTAAACACAAACCTATTAATTATTTAACAAGTTGTTAATGAGTAGAATTTTAGCATCTGAATTTTAGCTGCTCCAGATTGCCCCTGCCAAGTCACTTATATACTATCCTTTCAAAGTTTGGCTTTGAGAAGTGAAAGAATTGGGGAATTTTCACACAGATTTGTACCTTGCAAGAAAGGATCCGGATGCCAATTAGAGAGAGATGACAAAGAACTGAGTTGGAAACACAGCAAAGAAATCATCTCAGGGTTTTGATCCCGAACTTGAGATGTGGTGAAGTTTAATTTCAGATTCAGAATATTTGTTTTGAGAAAACAAATGTTAGTGCTTCTTCTATTTTTTGCACATGTGGGTACATATAAAGACTTCAACAAGAGTTGACTTGTTTTAAGTGTTTTATGCATATGTTTGTCTTACTTTAAGTGAACTCAACATACACACAGAATTTGAAATTTACAAAACCACTGAAGTGGAATCTTCACTTATACTCCAGAACCTTAAGTCTAAAATATATGCTGACTGAATATTTCATTTTGTCAAATTGCACCCCCTACAGGCAAAGGCTTGCCATTGCAGTACAGCTCTATTAGCCATTATAAATACCTGTACCAAGAGGGCTAACCTTCTAAAATCATGGAAGGAAATGCAAGTTGCCCCAAAATATTTATTGATGATGGGTTTCTTTCTTCTTCATCCTTTGTGTGTTCTCCCCAGACATCACAGTGCCCCAACATCTCTGTTGGGCTTCTTTTTCAAGCTGTACTTTGCCTTAGTGACCGAGGTTATGGTTTTCAGTAGCTTCCCTGTGCTGGTAACACCTAGTGACAGTCATACCTGGGTCTCTGCATTAAACTCGAAACATCTAGATCCAGTTTCCCACTCGACACTTCCACACACGTGACTAGTATCTACTGATCAGAGATCTTAATAAGTAGAAATGCAGTCTTCTCATTTCTTGACCCCAAGTACTGAAGTCATTCTAGACACTTTTCCTTGTCTTTTACACCCACATCCAACCCATCAGAAGGTACTGTAGCTCCACTCCCACAAACACAAACTCTAGCCGTTCCTTCCACCCACAGTGCTGTCCTCTGCTGTGAGTCACCATTATCCCCTCACACCATTAGCTGCCGAAATGGTCTCTGTGTTTCTTCCTTTCCTTCTTCTCCCACTTCCAGGCTATTCTCAGAGGAACCTGGCTAAAATTTTTAAAATGTGAATAGCATCAGAGGACTGCTCTGCCTGAAGCCACTCAGCGACTTCCCATTCCTCAGAGTTAAAGCCCAAATCCATGTCCACCAAGTCCCACACCATCTGCTGTCCTACTCCTCTGACAGCACCTCCTGCTACCTTCTACCTTTATCACAATGTTCCAACCATGTGACTCCCCCACTGGGTCCCTGCCCAGAGCATCACGCTACAGGCATTTGGAGGATGACAAAGGCCGCAAGAACTTGACCAAGGCAGGCTGTCTCTGACTGCTCCTCTCTCCCTGTCACTCCACCCCTGGATGTAGTAGTTACTTCCCCTTTTTAATCTTAACAGTTCCTATGTGTATGTTTCCCATATACATACATGTTTTGTATGTGCTCATTCATTCCTATACCCAACCATTCATTTTTTGTTGTTACTTTCCTCCTGTAAAAACAGGGGCAGGGACTATCTGCTTTTCTTCCTGCTGTTTCTTTGGCACTGAAACAATACCTAATATACAGTGAGCACCAAATAAAAGTTTATCAAGTAACAAAATGAAAAAAGATTGATGGCTTTAAAAATTATGAGTGAATAATTTATTATTAATGAACAAATTATCAACCAATAAATAGAGCTTGAATGCACTGGGACATGGGTGGTAGATGGTCTGACATCACAGAGAAAATTTCATGTTAAAGAAAAGGGTTTCTAAGTCATATTTCATTGTCAAAAAAGACCCTAGGGCTGGATCGGAGATGAACATTGCTGCATGCTGACACTCATCCTCTGCCACCTTGGAAGACAGAACACATGACCAGATAGCCTTCCTCACCCTCCATCTACATGGGGTTCTGGAAGCGTGCTACTCCAAGCTGGGTCCTGAGACACTAGTTGGTAGCAAGGGATTACATAGGTGCTTGAGGGAAATACAGAGATTCAACTCCACCCACTCAGACCTGCTGAGTGAGTCTGCATTTTGGCAGGTCCTCTGGGAATCTATTTGCAAGCAAAGTCAGAAACGTTGAACCATCCCTGTCAACTCACCTGAGCCTCACACAGGAGCAGAGCTCCCTGCCCTCCCTGAGCTCAGAGACACGGGCCTTCTCCTGGGGTCCAGCCATCCACCTGGCTTCTTCACTCGTCAGAGCCCACAGCCCAGATCCTGCTCTGTTCCATGTCCTCCCAATGGCTTCAAGGGAAGGGGGCTGCTGCCCACCCTGCCACAACTGGGGTCCCTGCTGGAGCTCCCCGTTCTAGACATGGGCTTCTCCCCCCAGGGCCCTCCGCATTCTGGGCCCTGCACACTGTCCACCCTGGGGAGGGCAGAAGGGTCCTCCCCACCCCAGCTCTCTCCCAGAGAGGCAGCGGGGGGACCTCAGGGCTTGTAGCCAGAGTCCTCTCCTCCTACCCTCTTTCCAATCTCTCAGCTGAGGAATGGCCAATCCAGGGGTCACTCCCCAACTGAAGTACTGTCTGGGCAGAAGGGCTGAGACATCTGCAGACAATCCTTGCCAAGCAGGGTGAAAAGAGGGGTGTGAGAGCCCAGTGTGCAGCCCAGAGAGTCTTTCTTCTGAAACCACTCCCCCAGTATCAGAAAAGGCAGAACCCCCAAGCCAGGCCCAGGACTCCAGGCTATCCAACAGACTCCCCTATCCGCTGAAGCAGCTGAGCATCCTACAGAGAAATGGGGGGTATCTGAGAAGCACACATGCTATTTTATGAAAAACAGCCTGTGCCAGACAAAACATAATTAATGGATCAGAGAGAACAAGAATATAAAATATTTTTTTTAATATCCCCAGATTAGTAACTGAGGATATGAAAAGCCCAAAGTGGTTCCAGCATTTCTGAAACAGAATCAGAGACGTTGTATCCAAAAAGGAGCTTGAACGGTGAGCCACCCACAGGGGGAACATGGGCGACCCCCCAGAACTCAGGGCCAGGGGCAGCCCAGGTTGAGTCCACGACAGCCTCCTGGATGGCCTCTGCCTCCCCGGGGCTGAGTCCCCGCCTGCCTCCTGGTCGACCTCGGCAGACCCAAGCTAAGCCCCACTAAGACTCCTGTTCGACTTCGGCAGCAACCAGGCTGAGTCCCACCAGGCCTCCTGGTCCACCTCCACAGGCCCAGGCTAAGTCCCGGCCAGCTTAAAGTCAACCTTGGCACTCTCAGTCAGAGTCCCAGCCTGCTGCCTGTCAAACTTGGCACTCCCCTGGCTGAGACACGGCCAGATTCATGGTCGACTTCGGCAGCCCCCACACTGAGTCCGGGCTGGGGTCCTGGTTGACCTCAGCAGCCCCCTGGCTAAATCCCGGCCTGCCTCCTGGTCTATCTTGGCACTCCCAGGCTGAGTCCACAATAGCCTCCTGGTCAACCTGAGCAGCCCCCAGGCTGAGTCTACAAGGGATACCTGCTCGACCCCGAAATTCCCAGATGAGTCCATAATGACATCCTGGTCGACCTCAGCTAGCCCCAGGCTGAGTCCTGGCTGACCTCCTGGTCGACCTTGGCAGCCCACAGGTTAAGTCCATAAGGGACTCCTGGTCAATCTTAGCACTCCCAGGTGGAGTCCACAATAGCTTCCTTGTCGACCTCAGCAACTCCCAAGCTTAGTCTACAAGGGACAACTGGTTGACCTCGGCACTCCCAGATGAGTCCACAATGGGCCTCCTGGTCAACCTCTGACAGCCCCTCCCCACCCCATGCTGAGTCCTGGCCGGCCTCCTGGTCGACCTCAGCACTCCCAGGCTGAGTCCACAACAGCCTCTTCTTCAACCTTGGCAGCCCCCAGGCTGAGTCCATAAGGGACTCCTGGTCGACTTCGGCACTTCCAGCGTGAGTCCACAACAGCCTCCTGGTTGGCCTCAGCTCGCCCCAGGCTGTCCTGCCTGCTTCCTGGTCAACTTAGTGGGAACCCAGGCTGAGTTCTTTCTGGCCTCCTGGTCGACCTAGCAACCCCCAGGCTGTGTCCAGGCTGCCTACTGGTCGACCCCTGGAGACTCCGGGCTGAGCCCGCAGCCGGCTTGCTGAACAACCCCTGCAGGCTCCGGGCTGAGCCAGAGGACACCAGGGATGCAGGGATGGAGAGGGGGCAAGACCTTGATCCCTTAGAGATGGAAATTGAAACTGAGACCTTGTGTGGGCCTATGAGGACATGATGTCAGAGAGAGGGGCAGGGCAGTCTGCCAATGTGGGGAGCACTATACAGTGAGTGTTGTGTTCCCCAAATTCTTATGTTGAGAACTAGCTTTGGCATGAGAGTATTTGGAGGTGAGGCCTTTGGGAGGTGATAAGCTTCCCTTATAAAAGAGACCCCTGGGAGCTCCTGCTTCCCTTCTCCACAGGAAGCTCTGACAGGACGGATGACCAGGCCAGGGGTCCCCGGGGGTCTGGCTCTGTCGTGCCTTCATCTCAGACTCCAGCCCCCAGCACAGTGAGAGCTACATGCTGTCGTTGAGCAACGCCATCCATTCGAGTGGCCTATGACAGAGGCCAGGGCCCGCAGTTAGTGGGAGCTTGTGAACACAACTGGGCTGCTGCGGGAGGCACCCTGGGTTGCCCAGCACTGAGAGGACCTGCTGGAGGTGGCCTGGGCTGGGCCCAGCTCTGCCCGGACAGGGGTCTGGGCCCTGTCACCCCCACTGCCCTGCCGTTAAAGGAAATATAAACAGACTGGTGTACACTAGCAGGGCTCATGGCCACATTTTTGTTGGGGGTACACCATTCGGCGCGACCCCACCCTGGCTCCCCGGGGTGCCCATGCTGAGGTCAGCTGAACGCGTTGGTCAGTTGGAAGGATGGAGCTGTGCACCCAGTGGGCAGAGCCAGCACCAGGCCCGCAGGACCACACGCCCTCGCGTCTGAACGTGGTGGAACGCAGAAGAGAAAGGTGATGTGTTCCCAGGAATCACGGGTTTGAAAACATGAACAAAAGTATTAAAACCTTGAGACAAGTTTGAAAAAGGACCAAGTAGGTGGAGATAAAAATGCCTGAGTTTAGAAAATCAGTGGGCTGGTTAATGAAGTCAGAGCAGTTGGGTCGTATCTCTAAGGCTGTGTGTGTGCACACGTGTGTGCACATGTGTATCACACCATTTTGTGCATGTGTGTGGTTTGTGTGAGTGGCACATGTGGTGTGTACTGGTGTGTGGTGTGTGTGCATGCATGTATGTGCATGTAGGTGGTAAAGACATTTTTCAAACAATGATGGGATGTGAAATTGTGGCATTTGCTTCACGGAGGTGACCTGGAGGAGCAGGGAAGTGTGGCAGGGGCTGGCATTGCACCAGGGGGTGAGGGCATGGGGGTGGGGGTTGGCACCAGCGCAGGAAGAATGGGCTCATCCTCCCAGGGCAAGATAGCACCCCCGGCAGAAGCAGGTGATCCTGCAGAGGTGGGAGCAGGCAGAGTCCGGAGCTTCTGAGTTCTGCATGAGCTGAGACTGGGGACGTCAACAGTGGCGGGGTGGGGGGGGATAGTGAAAGGGGGTGTGGAGGTTTGGGGGTTGAGGAGGGCATATGGGGGTCCTTCAGGAAGGTGAGTGTGGGCAGAGAAGCAGGGGCTTGAGAGGGATGTCCCGGCCCCCTGAGGACCCCTTAGGACTCCACTGCCATGAGCAGCAAGGCCAGGGCGCGGTTCTGAGTGGCCACTGCTATGCTGTGCCCACCACGGACCATGGCCAGGTGGCCAGGTGGGACAGCAAGTGCTCAGCGTGGCCAGGCATAAGGGACACTGCCCGCCGCCACACACACCTGTGCCAGGCCTGGCCGTGGGGTCTGCGTGGGACCGGGCAGGCCAGGAAGCAGCCTGAGGCCAGAGGGACGGCGAGGGACAGCAGAGGCCATGCACTGAAGCATGAGCCGCCCAGTCAGGGAAAAGGAGGGAAATGACCCCCATTTGTGTGCCTTTGCATGAACTGGACAAGATAAAACCCTGGCGTTTGCCTCCCAGACACGCCTGGAGGAAAGCGGCCAGGCCCCGGGGGAGGGCAGAGCCCATGGAGGGTCCCCCATCAGCCGCACGCTGCTCGGGGCCGCTGGGCCTCTAGGCCGGGATCTGATCTCCCCCGGCCTGTGCTGGCAGCTGAGAGCGGAGCAATCAGCTGGATCGACGGCAGAGCTATGCAAACTAGCTGTTAAAATGCCATAAATAACTCGATTGGCCGCTTCGCATGAGGGTTATTTCTGTTCTCCACAAAAGGCTCATGTGAATCCCACAGAGCCCGGGCGCCAGTTGTCAGCAGGTAGAGAAGGGAGCTCGGCCCTTTTCTCCCCGAGAGAAGCCCCCGTGCCCAATCAGCTCCCCCCCGCGGGGGCCACTCAGCGGACTCAGCCTCAGACCCTGCCCCACACCCCTCCCTGTGCGCCCAGCGTTCCAGACACCCACTTCGGGACAACCGCCCCAGCCCGGAGGCCTAGCAGAGAGCCGCGTCTCCCCACAGCCCTGCTGGCCATGGGCCACGGCCAGTGCCCCGTCCCCGGAGTCCGCTGGGAGTTGGGCAGCACCTGCCATGCGCACAGGACAGAAACTGAGCTCTGGGCCCAGCGTGTGGGGAGGGCTGTGCCCAGGAGGGACCAGGGTCACCGCCATGCACCCGCCAGCTCTCAGTGCCAGGCTCCTCCAGCTCACCCCTCCGCGGGAGTGCCCTCGGCCCCGGCCATCTCTCCCTGGGCTGGCTCCCGGAGGGATCGTGCCTGCTGGGCCTGGACATCCAGGCATCAGAGCTGTCGGTGTGGGCCGGCTGACCTCTCTGAGCGCAGCTTTCCAAAAGCAACACCCCAGGGGGTGGAGCACCAAGGCCAGCAGATGAGGGCCCCTGGGTTGGCCTCGGCCTCGGCCCACCAGGAGAGGACGGAAGGGGTGCTGGGAAAAGCCGGTGTGGCCTCAGTCAGGCTGGCCCTGGGATCAGGCCTTGTAAACCGTTACCATGGCGACCGCCTCCACTCAGCTCCTGTGTTAAATGGGACCACTCAGGGCGCCTGCGGGGACAGGGATGGGCGTGTGGGCGCTGAACCCGCTTTGGCCGCCGGCACAGCTCGGTGCCCGCTAGAGTGGGCAGCCCCGGGGCCTCCGGCGGTGGCTGATCTCCACACCTGCTGTGACAGCCTGGCTGCGTCTACTGGTTCCAGGAGGAGGGGAAGAGGCGACCCTTCAGGCCAGGATGCTGCTCCCACCCAGCCCCACCCCCCCAGGGCAGCCACTCCGGCACCGGGTGCTTCCTCCTTTGCTGGAAGTCGGCTCTGCCACCGCCCTACACCTGCTCCCACGGCACCCGGCTTGCCACGCCGCAGGCCACCCCCAGAGGCTCCCAGGATGCCCAAGGACCACTCCCCGGGCAGCCTCTGCCCTGCTGGCCCGTCCTCTGCGTGCGGTATGTACAGCTCCCCGCGATGGGACTCTCTGGACTACACGTCCACGTGCCGGCTCATCATTTCAGGCTCAGGTGCTATTTATTTAACGATTGCCTTTGTCACTCATCTGCCTTGTTTGCCTTTCAGCCTGAAGTTATTACCTGGGTTTGCAGAGCCGTGCGCACCTTCCCTTCAAGGCGGCCAGCGCGGCCCCGGCTGCCAGTTCTCATGAGCTCTACACTGCCCGGGCCGTGTCGAGGCGAGAGGCTGAGCGCTGCTGCCTGTCTCCACGCCTGTCCGTGCCGGTCAGGAGGCCCTCCAGGTGCCCAGCGGGAGGGATTAGCCGGGGACTCCCCCACCAGCTGTTGGGGCGCCCAGAAGCCCCTCTTGCGTGAAGCCTCACTGGGAAGCGGCTGTCCCAGAGGCGGGGGTCATCTGTGCAGGCCGCGCCCTGCCAGCCTCAGGAGGACGCTGGCCACGTTGGGACGCGGCCACTCCCAGAACTGAGGGGCGGAAGCCCCCCTTTCTTGGCCACACCCAGTGAGGAGCCCGGCACCCAGGACTGGCAACACGGCCTGTGGGGGCCAGTCCCTGGGCAGACAGACCTGGACAGCGCGTGGCTCCAGGAACAAAGTCAGGACCTTGAGTCAGCCAGGCACGGCCACTCCCGCCCTGGGCATGGACCAAGCCGTCAAGGACATAGCAAGCCGAGGCGGCTGGCGGCCGGTGTCCAGTATGGGTGAAAAGCTGGGCCTCCCCCACCCAGAGCAAGTGAGGACCCCACCCCCGAGGCTCCACGCTAGCCCTGGGTGCACCGAGGGGAGGCCTGGCTGCTGCGGGGTCCTGGCCCCCAGCTGCCTGCGGGGCGCCGGGCTCAGGGCCTCGTTCTAGGCCCAGTCCCTCCCTTATTATCCGCTTGCTCCTTATTATCTTGTGAAAGACAAATAGGGTTTATGCAAATCCCAGGGCCTGCTCTGCCTGTCCCTCTGGAGCGATTCCCCGGAAACGCACGTGGCCCTGACGGTTTTGCTACAATAGCAAAAACAGGGCCCTCTTGAATTTATAGAGGACTGTGGTTTTAATCATCTTTTATAGTGGGCCTTAATTGTATATCATTTTTAATGACAGTTTAAAAAATAAGTTATTCTTGCTGACATTTTTATGACCTATTTAATATCCCAGATCAGGAGTTTTATTGTGTTGCATTCTGGGTATGAAACACAAACTGGGAAATCAGAGAGGAGAAAAACGCCCTGGCGGGGCGCGGGGTGGCGGCAGGAAATGCTGATAATGGTCTTCCAGGAGAATTGTTCCAGATTACACAGGTTACCCTGGGCTTTTATTTCTGTGTCTGTATAATAATTGTAATTTTCCTGCAAAAGCTGAGTGTTGGATAAAGACTTCCCTTAAGGGGTAATTTAATTTAATAAAAAAGCTCTGCCCAGGGTCAGTATTTCAGAAAAGCAGGAGATGTTTCCAGAACCTCCCTCCCTCCCCCCGACTCCGACAGCAGCGGCCTTCCCAGAGGGCTGCTTTGCTGCTTCGGCTCAGTTAGAGAATTTGATTTCTTAATACAGCTCTGTAATGCCAGGGAGGAAAAATTAAAGACTCACTAATTATTAAGCCAACAATGTCTTCGCCTCTTTTCAAAGTTAGAGGGGAAATTCTAAACAAACAGTCCTGAGCTCCCGCCCGGGCCTGCCTGAATCGCGGGGTGCCAGGGCCCACGCCCTTTGTTGGGAACACGCTCTTCCTCGCCCCACGGAACCCCAGCTGGAGACTCGCCCCTGCTCAGGCCGTGGTTCTTGCCAAGACAGCCCCTCCCTCTGCTCCCCGCCGACCCGCTGGGCGGCCCCCACCTGCCAGGACCCCGAGTCGCCACCAGCTCTCCCCTCTTTCCACACTCCAGGTAGGAGAACCGTGAGGGGTGGACCCAGGGGCACGTGGAGGGGCTGCCCACCCCCATGAGGCCACGTCCTCACAGGCCCCCCATCGTGCGTGAGACGCTGCACGCGACGGAGGCTCTTGGCAAGAAGAAAGTGGAAGAGTGAGAGGCAGGGAGGGCTTGACCCCACTCAGAACTTTCCAGAACCCCGTCGGCAGGGTCGAGTAGATGGGGGCTGACCTCGGTGGCCTGTAGATGCACACGGCTGGCCGCCTCGACTCACACGGTGGAGCGTGAGCCTCCTTCGCTGCTTCTCCAAGGGCTTGAGGAGGAAGGGTGCTGGGGGGTCTCCAGAGCAGACACGCAGTCCTTCGGGGCCCGCTCACCATCAGATCCGGCCACGGTCGGGGGCGGGGTGTCCCTGGGGCTCCCCGTGTCGGCAGGGCGTGGGGCGGGAGAACTCTGTGCATGGCGTGCCCACGCCCACTCTCTGCGTCAGCTCCCTCTGTGAGCCTTGCCCGCCTGCGCCTGCTGGAGGCCCCATCCACGCCCCGAGGGGGAGGCGGGAAGGCGGCCGAGTCCGCAGGAAGCTGCCCCCTGGAGGGGCCGGTGCACCCCTCGCCCGGGGTCCCCCGCTGCCTACCTGATGCTCCCAGCAGTCCAGAGGCTGCTCGCTCACTAGTTCAGTCTCAGTGACTGGCCCCCTGACATACGGCTTATAAACCCCCGCCTTGCACGCCCTTCACTGCAGCAAGCCGGTGAGTCGATCCAGTCTCAGTAAAGCCGGGAAAGGAGCCTCGGCGAGCAGGGCTGGCCGTGGGGTCCCGGAACATTCTGAGCCACTGACCCCCACTGCCTCTCAGGCGCACAGGAGGGCCTTAGTGTGAGTTTGCTGGACTGAAGAGAAGGCGGGAGAAGAACGGGGTCTGCTCCCCAGCTGCCAGCCCTGCCTCGGGACCACACGCAGGCGCAGCCTCCCGGCTGTCCACCCGCGCCCCCACCCCGGGCCTCCCTGTGGCCAGCAGGGGGCGGGAGGGCACCCGCGTCACTCCTGGGTGGGATCCCGAGACCAAGGGCGCCGGGCGGTGATGGATTTGGGGTCTGCGGGGCGTTGCCGGTCCCGGAAGGACCACTAGGGCGTCGGGAATCCCCACCCACGCAGATGTGTCAGCAGCTGCCTCGTCAGGGTCTCCTGGCTTCACGTCACTACCTGCCGGCCAGCGGAGGGTTTAGTTGACTTCTGGTGAGCGCCTTCGGGAAGCAGCCGCTGGATGGATCGGGGCTGGTGCGGCCTTCCGGTCTTGCTGACAACGTGACTTTGTGTCATTAGTTTCCGTGGCTAAGTTACAAGTCAGAGGCCGGGATGCGCCTTCCCCGCGCGGACGGGCCGGAGCTGTCGGGGCAGCCTCGCGCCCGGGACACGCCGGGGTCTGCCGAGCCGCCTCGGGACTCTAGTTCAAAATGAAATGTTGTGTCTCAAGAATTTGCCTTTTTAGGCTGCAACATCTAAGACAATGGCCTGCAAGGTCAGAGCACCCCCGTCCCCCCGCAGGGAAGCCCGGCGCCCGGCTGGGCTGCCCTTGCGCGCTGCTGCGTGGCATGGACGCTGTTCCCTTGCTGCCCTCATTGGTCACCTGGGGGACCGTCTGGAGATGCCCGGGACGGGTGCCCTCGAGCTGGCACAGGGGCCGGCGGGAACTGGGCATGGGACCTCACCCCTCAGGCTGCTCAGGGAGCTCGCGGTGCCGGTGCTGGTGTGGAGCTCAGGGCTTTCCAGTATCACGTCCAGTGTGAAATCGAGGTGACCGGAGAGCCATCCCCGGGCCAGTGGCCAGAAAATGCCCCGCAGGACGCACCTCGCCCCTCAGCTCCATCCCCCGCCCAGGCCGGCCCTGTCCAGAGCAGTCCCGCGGGTCAGGCTTGCGGAGATGGGAGACCCGGCCTCCGCTCCGGAGCCACAAGTCAGCGCGGGCAGCCGCGGCCAAACCGGGAGCGGGAGGAGCCAGGGCCGCAGCTCCAGGACCTTTCGGGAAGAGGGAGACACATGCGTGTCTAGCCACGGAGGGGACAGCCGGGGGCGGCCCAGGCCTCCATCACCCCTTTATTCCAACCCCCCAATCACTTCAGACTCAGCTTTCAAAGCTTGAGGCCACCCCACATCACTAAGCAACCAGAAATATTGTAAGAAACACTTTGTAAAGAAGAATGTAGCTTTCTTTCTAACAGGGCGGTCGTGGGCCAGGCCCGCCCCTCAGCCCCGAGACACGCCCCAGGCGCCCATCTGGAAACGGGATCCCCGCGGCCGGGGCTCCGGGCAGCTGAGAGCCAGAGGGGAGAGTGGACAGAGCAGCGCCGTCAGCGCCGGGAGGCTGCTGTTCCCAGCTGGGGGTTCCTCCGATGTTCAGGCTGAGCAGGAGATTAAAGGCCAGCGTCTCCCACCCCGCCCCCTGCAGGGTGGAGCTTGGGGAGGGTCCCGGGCCACCCTGGAGGCCCCGAGAGGGAGCACGACCTGCACTCAGTGGAGGTCCTGCCCAAGCTCGCCTCGCCTGAGAGACCCCGCAACCCTGGATGTGTGTCCACGGGCGGCTGTGCCCACCCGCCGGGCGGCTGTGTCCACCGGGCGGCTGTGTACTGGCCAGCTGTGTCCAGCTGTGTTGCTTCTGCGCCCTTGGCCTCCATGTGGGGTCAGCCTGTCCTGTCTGGCAGCCTGTTGGTTCTGTGAGTTGCCCAAGAGCTTCTCAGCAAAACCCTCTCTGCTGAAGCAGCCTCAGGCGCTTCCTGTGGTGTCCACTGAGCACAGGCGTGCGGGTGAACAGAGCTGGCCGCAGAGGGGGGCTGGGGGCTGACCTGGGCAGAGAGGCCGAGCGGCCCAAAGCAGCAGCAGGAAACCCAGAGGGATCAGGCCTCAGCTGGGTGTGGGGCTGCTCTTCCCAGCACTCCAGGGAGGGGAGACCTGCCCAGGCTGAGCCCCGGGTGCTGCTGTCGCTCCCTGAACGCCTCCCTGTGCTGACACCCTCTCACGCCCGCCTCTGTTGCCGCAGCTGCTGAAATTCAAGTGCAAACTGACGCTTGCTGACTCCAGGCCCACCGGGGAGGGCGGCCTGACCACTCTGGGGTGTCTTGCCCTGGGGTGGGGGGTCGTGCGTCTGGCTGTTCCAAAGGCGCCTCCTCCTGCACCCAAGCTCGGGCTGCTCGGACGGGGGGTGGGGGGGCCGAGCAGCCACCACCAGCCTCCCCTTCCGGGGCCCCTTTTCCTCACCCCACACAGAGGGCGGCCCCCAGCATCCCGCCGGACAGTCTCGCGAGGCCCAGGCCACCACCTGGTGACGAGGGGGCCGTGAACTGGGGACCCTCCCCTGGCTGAGAGTCCAGCGCCCAGGGCTGGAGGAGGGGCGGGGGGCCTGGCTCCCCTTCCACCGTGTCGGAAGGTCGGGAAGTCGGGGCCCCCGGGGCGGGGGGAGGGCAGAGCAGGGAGAAGGAGTCGCCTTCTCTTTAGCACAATTTGAACAGGAAAATTAAGCACACACCCGCCCGGACAGCGCGACTGTTTGCTTTCGGAACAGGCTGGCGGCCCCTGGGCGGCCGAGGCTCCTGATTAACATGGGGAGTCACGCCCCGCGGCCTGCGGTCACCGCGTCGCTGCTGGGGCTGCGGCGGCCTCGCGGGCCGTGTCCTGCACCAGCGACCCTGCTCACGAACCGACTGTCGAAGGGGCCGCTGTCGGGCTCGGCGCGGGTGGGGGCGTCGAGGCTGCCCCAAGCTCAGTGGCCGACCTGGGGGGCACAGATGCCGGTGCAGAGTGGGGTTCCACTGTTCTGGGAAACGCACGACAAGGTTGGTCAGGAGGAAGCACACCCCGCTCCGGATGCTGAGTCCAGCCGCTTCAGAAACCCCAGCACTGCGGGAAGGTGAAAAGAGCAGTGGGGGGGCCTTAGCCCCCCAAGAGAACCAAGCCCAAGAAGACCAGCTTCTGACATAAAGAGGGCCATGCCGCAGGGGTCACTGGAGACATGAGGTCCAAGTCGGGGGGGGGGTGTCCCCAGCTGTTGTGAGCTGGAGACAGAAAAGGAGCTGCACTCCTAGGAGCCCGGGGTCCCTGCAGGCGCCCGAGGGTGCAGACCCAGGAAGCCCCGCAAGGGGCCTGGGTCAAGCGCCAGGGGTCCCGTCTCCTCCCGCATCACTGCCTTCAGTCCCCACCATGCTTGACCCCAAGCTCATGTGGAGGTGACTGGGACGGCACTGGGGGGCTGCACCCCAGATGTGGGGTTGGCTCTGCAAGGGGGTTCACAGTTGACATGCGCCGGCGGCCACCGCCTGCCATCCCGGAGACAGCACGGAGCCTGCGGCTGATCACGCGCCTCTGGCCACCCTGGGGTCACTGTTCCCAGTCACAGAAACCAGCTTCAGGGGATGGACGTCCACGTTGGGGTGGCCCCGGCACCCGAGCTCACCGTTACCTTCACCACGCGAAGGCTGGAGGAGGGGGTCCGTGAACATGGAGACCGCGAAGGCAGAGCCGGCATCAGCCTTGCCATGAATTTGGGGGCCAATGGGGGTTCGTGATGGTGCTGGCTCGACTGCCAGTTGGGGTGTTTGGGGAGCAGGAAAGGGAGAGATTAATCACGGAACAGGCAGCCTCGTTACCGTGTGACATTTCAGGTGATTTACACCCCGCGTCACGCCGCTGCTCGCCGCGGAAATGCCAAGTTCGTCAGCCAGAGCCACCGCCCGACGCTGTCCAGGGAACAGAAGAGCTGACCCGGCTCCGCGCGGCCACGGACTGTTCGCCGGCAGCGCGAGGAGGCGCGCAGGGGCCACGCACGAGTCCCGGTGGGGCGGAGCCGCGGGGACAGGCGCCCCGTCCAGCGCAGGCCGGCTGCACGCGAGGGAGTTTACTGGGACCGTCATTCCTCCCAGCACCGGGAGACACACTGTCCCCGCACCCACGTCCCAGACCCATCACCCTGCCCGCCTGCAGGCACGCGCCCTGCTCCTGGGGGGGGTCTCCCGCTCTGCCCGGGGGTCCCCCACACAGCACAGGCAAATTCAGTTTACAAGTGTCAGCTTTCTCCCCCAAAGCTGCCTGATCCGCTCCCTCCTCCTCCTCCTCTCAGAACAACTGGAAGACAAAGGTGCGCCTGGAAACTCCCCCTCGGCGCAACCATAGCTGCACCCCACAGCCCCCCCAGCCTCCAGGCCGGCACGACGCAGCCCGGCACGGTGCCGCGCAAAGTGAATCAGACACAACCTCTCCCTGGAGCGCGCGTGTCCGTGTTCCCAGGGGAGCTATTAGAGCAGCATCAGTATCCAAGGCAGCAAGCAGCACGCTGGGAGCGAGACCCCGATAAAGCACTCTGCGGAAGACCACTCTGCCCACACCTTCCAGAAGCTTCTCATCTTGCTCAGCCAAAGCCAGTGCCTAAAAGGCCTGCCCCCTTGTCCTACACCTGCCTCCTGCTCCCGCTTCCTCGACCCTCCCCTGCCGCCCCTCCTGGCTCACCCTCACCCCAGGGCCTTTGCACTTGCTGTTGCCTGAGGAACCCTCTTCCCCAACAGCCCTCCCGCGCCTCCAGCGGCCCCACTGACCCAATTTAGAGCCACTTCTATCCCCAAACCACTTCCAAGCTCTGTTCTGTCCTCCACACCCCGAGTTCCCTCTACAGGGAAGCCTGGGTGGCTGGCGGGTGGGGTCCGGGGTGCAGAGCGCCTGAGTGGTTGGGGGAGAGTGTGGGGATGAGCTGCCGGTAGGACTAGGAAGGCCGGGCCCAGCGCTCCCTGACCTGACGACCCCGCCTCTGCCGGCCTGGGGGCAGGACTGGGGACCGAGAGGGGTCCTGTCGGCAAGGGGTGAGCTTGGCTCTGGGGCTGGAAGGTGCCCACACCCGCGCCAAGGACACGCGTGCACTCTGCCAAGGACCGCGCTTTCCTGTTCTTTATTCTGGAAGCATCCTGAAGACCCTCGTTCCCCGCCGGACATCAGTCTCATGGCTAAGGGACAAGGTCTCAGGGCCCCAGTGCCTCCCGGGGTGATTCCCAACCCCTACCACAGCCCCGGGGCTGCTGCAGCTAAGCAGGGTGCACACCAGGGCTGGGGCTGACCCCGCTGCATGGCCGCTGCGGGGTAGCGGGTGACGAGGAGACCCTCAGGCTGGCGGCCCCCCGGCCGAGTCTTGTGCAGGTTCCGAGCTGAGTCTGCGCAGCGAGCAGCTTGCCCAGCTTGCCCCGTCGTCTCCCAGTCACAAGTAGCTGGCCGGGATCAGTAGCAGCTCCCCCTGCGGGCTCGGGCTGCGCGAGGCGGCCTGGGCGCTGGTGAACAGCTGCTGTCCGTGCCCCTGGCCACGCCGGGCCCGCACCACCCGCTCCCGGGTGCTCCTCTGTGACTCAGCTCCTCCGACGAACAGACAAGCTGCTTCGGAGCCCGGGATCCGTGTGAATTGTGCTTCGGCTTGGGGCGCGCATAGCTCGAGAGGGAGGGAGGCCGGCTGCCGGGAATGGCGTGCGTGCCTCGAGCCGGGGTCTGCGCGGTGGCCAGCGGCAGAGGCCCATAGGTTTCATTGAAAGGGGGTCGGGGTCAGGAGCTGCCCGGGTGCTGTGTGACCCAGCAGGTCATCTCCCTGAGGCCCCGGCTCTCGTCTGTCAAGTGGGCTCCCGCGGGCGACGGTCTCCCAGGCACCACCAGCATCCCTGGGAGGCAGCGGCAGCCCAGCACAGCAGGCCCTGCCGGAGCTGCCCGTGAGCCACAGGCTCCTCCAGGGCCCTGAGGGCAGCCAGCTGCTTTGGGCCCCCCCAGCACAGCCGTGGACACGAGGGGCTGCTCCCAGCTGAGTCGGGCAGGCTGCTGAGACGCGGCCACTGCAGAAATAAACCTTCCCACTGCACACTGGCCTCGCACAACAGCGGTGGCTGCCGCCACGCCCGGCGTGACTGAAGGACTCTCTCCCGGCCCAGCTCTTTCGTCAATGAGCTGCCAGCGCCGTGGTCACAAAGTCAACCGTGTGTCCTCGCTCAGGCAGACACGTTTCCTCCAGCCCACCGGGCGCCACGCCAGCCTCGGGTGGGCCCCACCATGCGGCCATCCTGACATCGGCCTCCGCCCCTCATCCTCCAAATGCAGGTGACGGATGGAGAGTTACAGAGTAAATGGCCAGGCAGGATGGCTGGACGGTCACAGGATGGATGGGCGGGTGGGTGGGCGGGGGATGGTGGATCAGTGGCTGCGTGCATGTGTGGGTGACTGAATGGATGGATGGGTGGTGGATGGTGGGTGACTGGATGGAGGCGGGGGGATGGATGGGTGGTGGGTGACGGGTGGATCAGTGGCTGCGTGCATGAAGACTAGATGGACGGACAGAGGTGGGAAGATGGAGGCCGGGTTGAGGATGGATGGCCGGAAGATGGATGGATGGACAGACAGGTGGACAGATGAACTGATTCTTGCCTCATTAGCCGTGATGTACTACAGTCTCCAGAACAGTCTCCACCATGGGGCCAGAGCCTCCTCCAACTTGTTCTCGGATTCCAAAAGCTCCAGCCGGCCCGGTGCCTCCTCCATCTGTCCCCCGAGGGCCTGTCTCCGTGGAGCTCACCCCGCGTCCCCGCCACTCACCATGAGCGTCTCTGGCTCGCCTGCTAGGGGGGACCGGACCCTGGCCCCGTGGAGAGCCAGCCTGCCCCTGGCCCCCGTCACCAAACCCAGACGTCAGGTCCCCAGCAGCCCCCGACCCGCCCGCACCTCCAGGTTGAAGAGCATCCCGGGATGAAGAGGACTGAGCGGGCGTCTCGCGAGGAGGAGGGGAGAAAGGAGCGGAGGAGAAGGCTCCGTCTCTCACGCGAGCCCACTGGCGAGGAGACAGCACCTCAGGGAGCAGCTCGGCCTTCGGGGTGCGTGTGGGATGGAGAGTCCTTGGCCCTACCCACGTCTGGGTCCTGGGTCCTGGGCGGGGCGCAGGGTCCCGTGGGCACCCCAGACACCTGCGGGGGCCCAGCCTGCTGCGGCCGCACCTGCCTCCTGGGGTGAGCCAGGCCAGGGACACTGTCCCCCGGGTCCCCCGCATCACTGCCGGGAGAGTGTGCTGACCCCGGGGGAACCCACCAAACCGAGATGGGGTACAACCCAGGGGGATGAATCTTTCTCTGGGAGAGTCAGAGAAAACATTCCAAGGCAAAGGAAAGTCTCGGTTGTAACTTTGGAATTCCCAGGCACGAGAGCTTTGGGGCAACGTGCCCCAAGCCCCCCTTTCAAGCCCCGCCACTGCTCTGCGCCGGGAGGGGGCACTTAGGGACGAGAGTGCCGGGGGGTTCCCCAGCCCGGCTGTCAGGCAGGAGGCTGCGGAGGGACCCCGGGAACGCTGCCCCCCGACAAAGAGCGGCCGTGGGGAGCGCGGCCCCGCTGGAAAGGGCGCCTTGCTTTCCTCTGAGGTCGCTTCTGCTCTTGCTCGTCAGGGCGAGTGGCGCTGCCCCCTTCCCTGCAGTCAGGGACGGACGCGGAGCCCTTCAGTGATTTTCAAAGCCAGAAAATAATCCACCGGGAGAAAACCCAGCCCGAGCGGAGGCCCCTGGAAGCGATCAATCTGCGCCCGTCGCAGGCTGGTTTCCTAAAACAAAAGTGACTGCGGCAGCGATTTTTATTATTGCTCGTATATTGTTTAAATATTTCAGCTGGGAGAGGCCGTGCGGGGAGACAACCGGCGGCCGACGCGAGATTTATTAGGGAGGGTGGGCGCCGATACATTTGTAGAGAACAAATATGTTTGTAGAGATGATTCCAGGTTTACAGTGATTAATAATTGATCGGAGCCGCGACGCCCAAGGGCCTCCCCCCGGCAATCCGGCCAGGAGGGGGCGGAAGGGACGTCAGCGCCTCGGGGAGCCCCGGGCCGAGGATGAGGCTTCCGGGCAGAACGAGACAAACACCAGAGCGGCCCCTGCTCCCGGAGCGCCAGGCCCAGGGAGCCAGACGGGCCGCTGGGGCTTCCAGGCTGGGGCTGGCCTTGGCCTCTGCGGGCCCGAGCCCCGGGGAGCCACAGCCGGGGTCTGTTTGCGCCCGGATGGCGGCAGCCGCGTCAGCTGTCCAGTGCGTCTACGTCCAGGGCGCCTCTTCGGGGGCAGTTGCTTGAGCCCCTCGGCAGCAACGCGCCTGGCCTGCAGGTGAGCCGACGACGGTGCCGACGACACTGTGGACGAGGGCGGCCAGGCCCTGCAGAGCCGTGGAGGGACCGGAGCCGGCAGAGCCGGGGGCGAGAGTGCCCCGCGGGTCTCCCTGCAGACAGGCCGCCAGGGGTGAGGGGAGCAGTGTGGAGAGGCCCTGCACCCCCGCCTGCTTCCCAAGTGCCCACAGCCCTCCGGAGCAGGGCCAGGCACACCTCCTGCAGCACCTCTGGCAGCATCCGTCTTCCTCGGGGTGAGGAGGTGGGCCCCGAGGTTGGCCCGACAGGTTCCCGGGAAACCGCCCACGGGACTGAATCCCCTGCGGCCCCCACCACGCCATCCGCTCCGTCGAAGACAAACGACCGCAGGAGGAGCTCGGGCTGGAAGGCGCGGAAGCCCTGCCTGCCCCTGACCGCCCCTGACCGCCCCTGACAGCCCCTGACCGCCCCTGACTGCCCCTGCCCTCTCCTGCCCTCCCCTGCCCTGCCCTGCTCTGCCATCCTGCCCTGCCCTGCCCTCCCTTGCCCTGCCCTCCTTCCCTCCCCTGCCCTGCCATCCTGCGGGCCTGCAGCTGGGCAGGCGGCGGCAGCTCCAGATCCTGAGGGCACTAGGGGTTTCCACGGTTGCCATGGAGAAGGAGCTGGAGCGCCCCACACAGCTGTGCAATGTTTCCCCCGAGAAGCGCCGTGATAAGCCCGACTGGAAGTGCACGGAGCAGCCACGGTCTTCACGCTTGTGCGTCAGGGACGGGCCGGCCAGGCTGGGCAGCAGCCTGGGGCCCAGGAAAAGAGATGATACGTCTAGAGGCTCGACGAGGCCCGCCAGCCCCCCGGAGCCGCCACAGTGCAGCGCCCCAGTCTGGCGGTCCCCCCAAGAAGAGAGACCTCCCCCTGCAGGCCGGCGGGTGCCAGGGCCCAGCTGGCTGGACCCCACTCCTAATTAACCCTGGCACGGGGGCCTCCCGGGGCTTTTACATAAAGGAACCCCTCAGCTTCTCCCTCCCGGTTCTGCTGCCAAGCAGCTCCACCGAGGCTGGCTCCGGGCATCCAGAGCGACTCCCTGGACCCCCTCCAGGGCGCCTTCGGACAGAACCACCTGCCCCCTGCACCCCGGCTGCTGGTGCGGGCCAGCGCCGTCTGGCTCAGGACACTTCGTCAAGGGGCAGAGACGCTGTGAGGCTGTGCAGGAGGAGAGGCGCGTCAGGCGGAGGCCAAGGCTGGCCAGAAGGAGCCCTGACGGCAGAGGACGAGGGGGAGAGGAGCCGAGACACAGCCCCGGGGCGGCCTTCGGAGGGCAGGTGCTACGCAGGCAGAGCGCTGGAGTGAGGGCCGCAGCGCTGCGGAGGGGCGAGTGGGAGAGACGTCCGGGAGAGGAGGGCGGGCGGGTGCCGGCGTCTGAGGGCCAGAGCGGACAGAGGCGCCTGCCACCCGGAGCTGCCACTCGGCGGTCAGCGCCTCTCGGGTAGTGGCCTGTGAGTGCAAACAGCGGAGGAGAGCGTCAGAGTCGGAGGCAGCTTGGGTCGGGGCCGGTCTGCGCCCCGGCTGGACGCTGGAAGGGCCCCGGCAAGACGCCTGCTTTAGGGAAGGCTGTGGAGGCTGCGCCGGGGTCTCTGCCAGGAGGACCTCGCCCTGGGTCTCGTGCGTGCGAAGGCAGGACCGAGGCCGCCTCCTGTGTCCCCGCGCCTGCCCGGTGGCCCCCAGCGGCCTGCCCGTCCCCAGAGTCCCCGTCCAGCCCCTGAGCGCCTGAAGCTGCGTGGTGACGGCCGGCCTGGGGTCCCGGCCATGGCAGGGGGCGTCTAGGTTGATACTGAACCTTCTTTTTAGGTTTCTCACCTGTCAATCTGTCGTCTTATTCGCCGGCCTACGAGAGCCCAGAGAGGACGGGATGGTGTCCTCTGTGCCCTGGACACCAGAGACCCGGCCCAGCTCCTGGTGTGGTGGACAGTCCACAGGCGCGTGTGTGCACACACAGCCCGGACCGCGCGTGCGGCCGCGCTCTCCAGCACGGCGGAAGCCTGCAGACCATCCGACTGCCCCCCGAGAATGTGGCAAGGAAACCAGGCACGCGCTGAACACGATGCTCTCGCCTGGGTGTTAAGTTAACGGTCAGATCCTGAAGGCACATGCCCGACGGCGGCCTGCACGGCCATCTGAGGACACAGCCGGCAAACGGGCCGGTCAAGAACCAGATGGGGTGGGGGGCGGTGGGAAGGGGCGGCAGGGAGGGGCCCCGGGAGCATCTGGGAGCTGGACACATTCACCAAAACCCCGGCCATGTCTGCACATGGGCGACCAGTGCCGGGACTGCCCACAGCAAGGCCCGGGTGCGAGGGGCAAGCCTGCTTCCCATCCTTCAGGGTGGGTTGAACCAGAACCTCCCCGCTCTGGACTCGGCCCTCGGCTCTCAGCCTTTCTTGCCTGTGGGCCTGGGCGGCGCCGGGGCCCAGACTATCAATACAGCGCATCTCCCCCCGCGAGGTCAGGCGCGCCGGCCCCGTGTTCCCATAACGCGAGCGCTGATTAAAGTTCAGCCAAGCGCGCGGCAGCCCATTTCCGACGCCTGGCTGCGTTTTCATAACGTGTCCCTCATTTGTCCTGCTGCTGCAGACAGATCAAAATGAGATGCTCATTAAAGAATTCTTAAAGTTTCAAGAAATGACTCGTTTTAATTACACCCCGGCTTGGCCGCAGCGTTGTGACGCGTGGGGCTGGCTTCCCACCGACCCGGCCGGCAGCGTCCCCTGCCCGCTGTCCGCTGGCTGGCTGGCTGGCAGGCCCGGGGACAGGGCGCGTGGACTGGCTTCTTGATGATTCAGACTCTTGAAAACCTCGACCCTCAAGTTCAGTGGGGAAATTTCCAGACACGTGGAAATTCCAGGTCCTGCCGGGACGGCTCCGGACCACCCCGGCCACCACGCACCACCCACTGCTGTCAGGCAGTGACAGCCCTGGTGCCCAAGGGAGGCGAGCCTAACAGAGGCACCATCCTCAGGGGAGACCAGGCCCCGAGGCCGAAGCCGGTCCCCAAACCAGGCCCGCTCTCCTGCTGCCCAAGCTCAGCTGCTGCCCAAGTCTAACCGCTCTCTTCTCTCCAGCCTGGCTGCTTAGCCAGGTGACAGATGTCCCTTTGCTGCCATACCAAGACCCACCCCATCTCCCGAGAGCTCTGCTTCTGCAGAGCAAGAAAATCCAGCATCCCTGGAGCAGGCCCAGGCAGCCACGCCAGGAGGTGCCGAGCCAGCCCCAGTGCGGACAGGAGCCGGCCGCCGCCACCCCTCCAGCCAGCCCCGCGCCCCGCCCCTGCCTGCTCCCCCACCTCCTCCCAACCAGCCCACACCTCAGCCCCCTGCCTGCCCAGCCAGTGGAATCCAACCCCGTTCTCTCAAGCCCCCTTCTCCAAATGTGACATGAGCGCCACCCCCCAGCTTTTCAAGGGGATAGACTGGATCTTGAGGTTCCTGCTTCCTATGGAGCCAGCCCAGCATCACGTCCCTGCTCTTCCCGGGCCTGGGGACACATCTGGGACATTGACCAGCATGGACGAGCCCACGCCTGACCCCTGCGTCCGGCTTACCCCAAGGCCCCGTGTGGTCTGCGCACCCCACTGTCTCGGGGAAACTCCCTTCCAGGATGAAAGCTGGGCGATCAGGGGTCTTCAGGAATCGAATGTCGCTTTGGCTCAGAGAAGCTGACGGTAGAAAAACAAACGCGTGTTTCCCATAAACATGGCGGTGCTTCTTTCCTCTCGCTGATCACCTGCCCGCCTCCTTCTGACCATAAAAGCTCCCCACTCGCCGAGCCCTCCCAGAGGCTATTTGCTAAATGAGATGCTGCTGATTCATAAATCACCTACGGAGCCCATTAGCTCTCTCCGCGCGTGCAGGTAAGTGTTGGTTTCCAGCACATCCCCCCGCTGGAGGCTCACCTGCGCCAGCCAGCCCTGGAGGGACGCAGGCCAAGGAGCCCTGACCAAGGACACATGAAGTGGGAGTGGACAGGCCCCACTGCTGGGGGCAGACCCGCCCAGGACCCTGTGGCCCTCAACTGGGCTCAGGGATGCTCCCCGACCCCAGCGAGGGCCGGCCTCGGGGCCCGGCGGGTGGATGCACCAATGGGGTTTCATTTTGAAACAGGGATGGATTTGAAAACTGGCCAATCAGGAGTGAGCTGCTACCAGGGCCGATCGAGTCTTGGAAATGGCACCCATTTGAGAACAGGTCCAGGCTCTCTGGAAGGGAGCTGAGCAGGGGCAGCAGAGTAGGACACTCAGGCACCAGGATTCACCGGACATGGCCTCCCAGGGGCCTCCATCCCCATTTCCAAGACCTTCCGTTCCTGCCTCCAGTTCTTCCCCAGCCGCTTTGCACAGTCCACAGCTGCTCTGGACTCCCCACTGCCACCTGGCCACTGTCCTGCCTCCCACTCTGCTTAGACGTGGCCTGTTGACCCTGCTGCTGGCCTGTGCCAAAGGCTTTGACAAAGCTGTGCCTGGTGGCCGGTCCTCTGGCCCCTCCTCTGAGAGAGCCTTCTGCCAGTGCCTGCTGCTGACCCCGTCCAGCCACCTCGGTCCCTCTGGCTGCACCAGACCTCGTCCATGTCTACCCCTTATCAATGCTTCACAGCTCTAGGCTCCTGTCGAAGGGACGCCACCACCTGCACGACAGCTCTGGTGCGGACTGCTGGACGCTGCAAACAGGCAGGACAGGCGGCCTGCGCAGCCTCGGGATCTCTCGCCTTCCCCCAATGTCCTTGTCCCTCTCTCCCCTTTAAATTGCCCCTGATGCTGTTGCACCCTGAGTCGGGGTGTCTTGCAGTTGAAAGCACATGGGGAGGACCCACAAACTGTGGCGTTTCCCCCAGTTTTTCAAGGCCTCAGAACCTCCTGGTGACTCCTTGGCCTCCTGAGCCTCTGCTCCACCAGCCACCCCTGCCCACAGCCACTTCCTCAGCGCCCACTGCAGGGGCTCAGGCATGACTGAGAGCATCTTCCTGGGTGGCCGAGCCAGCAAGGCCCTTAGCCAGGCCACTGGGGCGCGAGGGGCTGCGGGGACTCGGGATTTGATTTTCCTGGAAAACTCAGACGGGGTGTTTTCAGGGCACATGTATGCGCGGGTTTCCGGAAGGCGGGGAGCGCCCTTGAGGCCGGGACTCCTTCCAGGGATGACTCACCGCCCTTGGCGTTGCTTGAAAACCCGCACAGATAAGACTGAGCTGACAGCACGTCCCCTCTGCGCGCCCAGAGCCCGCACGCGCTCTCCCCGGCACAGGGGACGCCGGCTCTGTTTCAAGGTCACCCGCGCCCAGCACTGGTGCTTCCTCTGCGGCTGGAGAACACTGGGGCCGCGGGAGGCCAGTTAATGTGCGCGGGAGATTAGGAGAGTTTGGACAGTTCTTCTAAGAGGCTTATGTGTCAGTCTCACCTTTCGCCAAACATCTGTTAGGAGGATTTGGATAAGACGACTCCAACATGATGTCACAGGCCACACGCCATCCCCCCTACAGCCCCCCTGGGGAGATTTCAGCTCCACACAAAAGCATTTGGCCCAGTGACAGAGGTCAGCAGGCGACAGAGGCCAGCAGGTGACAGGTCAGCTGACCCTTGTCCGCTCTCCAGGTGACCTCACACTGCCGGGCCCCGACGCCAGCAGCCCATCCTCAGCAGTCACCTGGGAAGCCCCAGGCCCTCTCCAGCCCTGGTCCAGGGAGGCCTCTGCCACCTCCTCCTGCCATGGGTGTGCACTCCCAGATTTGAGGACAGGTGGACACAGAAGGTTGGGACCATCCCACGGGACCACGAGACGGCGGGGGGTGGACAGTGAGGTGTGGGGTCAGACGCGGAGGGGGCTGTGTGGGTAAGTGAGGTCACCCCATGAGCAGTGGCCCTTGGAGGTCTGGACACAAAGGCAGCCCCCAAAGAGGGGCCAGGTGCCCACCAGCAGGTCCCCACTGTGTGGCTGGATGGCTCTGCTCATCGGTTGCTCCCTCTCAGGGGTGCTGTTCGGGGTGCCCTTGCTGCCAGGCTGTGCCGCCGCCATCCTTGGAGTGACGAGCTGCTCTGACCCTGCTCTGTGAGGGGCCCAGCCTGAAGAGTCAGGCAGCAAGGCCTGGCAGAGGGGGCCTCGCGTCCCCAAAGCTGACACCCTCGTGACACTCTCCATGCGGCTCCTTCTCCACCAGCAGCGCCCCACTCCCGATAAGCATGGGGTCAAGGGCTTGAGCTGAGCGAGCGCCAGGCCCGGGGCGGCCAAGGGCCAGCTGAGACCGGCCGCCCTCCTGGAAGCTGCTGACTGCTCTCCCCAGGGAGCGGTGCCAGCTGGGTGGGGCGGCGGGAGAGCTAGCCCTCCGGCCTGGCGTGCAGCGCTTCGCAGCTCACACCGAATCACATCATCCGGGCACACCCGCCAAGCCACTTCTTAATTAGGCCGGGGAATCAGCGCTTGTTTGGGTGCCAACCCTCTGCCCCCTGAGCTCTGCCCCTGCCTCAGGCCGGCAGGGGTTCGCACCGAGAACATCGGGCCCCACCTTTCCCACCCCCGGGGCCCTGTGAGGGATGTTCCTGCCCCCTCGTTCCTGTGTCAACCCAGCCAGCTCCCACTGAGCAGCACCGCGAAGCCGCCTCCTCCGTGCGCCGCAGCTCGGGTGACACGTGTCCTGTCACCACCCTGCGGCTCAGCTTCGTCCGGACACTCCTCTTCCTGATGCCTCACAAAGGCAGGTGTGATGATGCGGAAAAGGATGTGGAATCTGTGGGCGAAAACTTGTCGGAGTCAGACTTGCGACTGTCTGAACCACCCCAGTTCCGAGCCAGCCCCCTGCCCCGCGCTCCGCCGGGTGGCAGAGCCCGCCGCGCCCGGCCTGCTCCAGAGCGGGCGCTGCCGTCGGCCCCGGCGTGGAGACGGGACTCCGAGGCAGGCACAACTGAGTGCAGCTGAGGCTAAATAGGCAAGTTGCTTACGGGCCCTAAAACACAAAAGGTTAAAAAAAACAACAAAACTTAGCCCAAGTTTTTCTCAGAGACTTTCTTTTGCAGACGAAGCAGAGACTGGAAATGTAGCCACTAGCCCTGAGCTGAGCTCCATGGCCGGCTGGAGCTGGAGACGCAAATGCAGAGGAGGGAGGTGACCCAGAAGTCAGGGGTCCACCCCCAGAGTGTCAAACCCCAGCATCTAAAGAAAAGCCCCTTCACGCGTCTCCCCGTATGAACGGCCTGCGAGTCGCCAAGTAGCTTCACGCGAGTCGTCATTTCTCTGGTCTCAGCCGCTTCCGCCAATAAAATGGAAGTCGTCTGCCCTGAGCCCCGGCCTTTCGTCATCGGGGAGGCAGACTTGAGTTGCCTCCTGCCTCCTTGCCAGTGGATTTGCCATGAAGCTTCTTTTCTTTTCTGGAAGCCTGTGTCCCTGTGTGGGTGCCCACGTGCATCGGGCAGCAGACCCAACGCTCCCCGACGAGGGCCCTTGCAGGCCTGTCCCAGCACCTGCTGGAGCCGGGGGAGCAGCAACCTCTGACTAGGAGAGTCTCCACATGAGAGAAAATCAGCGCCACCAGCTCATTTGTCCCTCACTCATTCCGTTGTAGAGCAAGAGTGGGCTCGTGGGGCCCGGCAGGGCAGGCAGCTGTCCATGGGCTCCAGCAGCAGCTGTCCACGGGCTCCGGTGGCAGCTGTCCTGGCACGGAGGTGTGGAGGCTTGGCCCCTCGGGGCTGCCTGCCTACGGGTCCCCTCCCGTGGCGGCCAAGCCCCTGGGGGGGGCAGACACTGGCCCTCTCAAGCGTCCTCCCAGCTGACATCGTGGGTGCTACCCCCACCCCACTTGGGGGGACCAGTTCCCAACTGTGTTTATAAAAGAGTGAAGACAGCCCCCCCCACCCCCCGCTCCTTGCAATGGCCCGCCTTCACAAAGGTGACCGTGGAAATGCACTTTCAGTGCACGGCCGGGTACGCGGGCGAAGCGGCAGTAACTGCAGACCCGTGCGGGCAGATACGCCCCGCGCCGAGCAGCCCCCGTCAGACCCAGGCCCGGGGATCCCAGGGCTCGGCTCAGGGGCCGGCCGAGCTGCCTGTGAACAG
Source organism: Talpa europaea (assembly GCF_964194135.1). Classification (NCBI taxonomy): domain Eukaryota; kingdom Metazoa; phylum Chordata; class Mammalia; order Eulipotyphla; family Talpidae; genus Talpa; species Talpa europaea. The sequence goes on from NC_140076.1 coordinate 1,821,226, forward strand.
TCAGACGGTAACGCTCAGGTTTCACAGCCCAAGAGGGAAATGAAATCTGAGGCTTCTGTGGGTGCTTCTGCCGGAAGAGAGAAGACAAATTTCCACATGTTTTTATGAAGGAGTAGTATAGTAACTGAGCGTTTCTTCGGTAATACAAATCGGATAACAAGAATGAAATCCTTGTTTCTAGAGTAACATTTTGCGTAATTGGAGTTAAAGTCCATGTTTCCTTGCATCGGATCAATCGCAAATCTTCGTGTGGAAAAACCATCCTCAGATCCCATCAGCAGAGAAACTAACATGGCGGGGTCGGCCTGGGGCTCTCGGGGCTTCCGGCCTGCTGTGCAAATCGCCCCAAACTGCTACGACAACACCCCACTTGTCAGGCCTCGCGTGAGCAGACGGGGGGCCCGGGGCTGTCCAGGGTCACTTCCCATCCAGACATTTTAAGCCCGTTGCAGAGCCCCTCTGGCCTCACCGGGCCACACACTCGCGGGTTCTGGGGTTCTGGGGTGAGCCCATCTTTGCTGGCCCTTTATTCTGCTCAGCGCCCTGAGGCGCCTTTGGGTTCTCGGCCCGGGCTGTGGTTACGCAGCGGGCAGGGGCAGGGGCAGAGCCGGGCAAGCCTCCCGGGGCAAGGCCACTGCCCACTCGGCACTTCCGCCCACCGCTGCCACATCCGGGGGTTTCCGCAGTGCGCTTAGGCCTCTTGGCTACTCTCTACCACTGTTCACTTCACTCTTCTCTGCAGAGGACTGTGGCGATTAGTCCCTTTGTGCGCGCTGCTGTCATTTGGCATAAATGGGCGATTACTATAAAAATAACCATAATGAAAACAAACAATTCAATGTTTAAAAATACTCCTCTGTGAGGCACCAACAGTCACCCGGTGACGTGACCTCTTGCGAAATCACAGTTTATTTGAAAGCAACATTTCTAACAAGCGAATAGCAAAGCAGCGAAGATGACAACCCGCCAGCTGTGAAGTCCCAGCAGCAGGCGGGCCGCGGGTGTCAAACATCACCTCCCACGGGGGAGATCAGGCTCCCTCCACCTCTCCTAGGGCCGGGGACCTCTTCCCGCACTCGGCCCAGCCTGGGGAGTCCGTTCCCCTCCGCCCTTCCCCCGCAGACACAGGCGACCCGAGCCAGGACGGCAGCCTCACAGGGCACCGTGGCCGAGTCCAGAGCTAATTGCTTACAACTTGTAGTCAAGATGCAAGACGTGCCCGTCTCCCCACTCAACCGCCCTTTTCATGTGCCACTGCTGCGGGGGCTGCTCACATCAGTCCCCGCAAATGTGCAGCTACACCGAGAGGGCTGGCCCGGCCCCGGCTCCCGGGTCTCAGCACGCTTTAAGAAACCATAAAAGTCACGCCGAGATGACCTGAGTGAAGAATCTGATTCCCATCTCAGCGAGAGACATAAATCCCAACACGCGGCAAGGCTGCTGCCTCCCATCCTCATCCCAGACAAATCATCTGCAGATCGCGGAGGCCAGCGGGGCCCTGCTCAATTTATCTTCCATGTTCAAGTTAATTTGGGTGATGCTAACTCCTCTCCTGAGGGCCCCAGGAGCGTTCAGAGACGTGGCTCCGGATTCAAACCTCGGCAAAGAGAAAGGCAGTGAGCAGCGGGGGTCAGCGGGATGTCTGAGATCAACAGCATTATTTAATGAAAGCCTATAATGTAGAAACACGCGCTCGGTGTCCAAGAACGGCACGCTCAAAACGTGCCGCAAAGGCGATTCTTCACACGTATTTCATCCGGGTGTATAAGCTTGGCATCGACATGGACAAGCTGCAAAAACAAAGACTCCGCGGAAGCATAAGAACTCTCGACCATGCGTTAGAGCCTGTAATACTTGTGACATGTTTTCAAATCCCAGCCGATAGAGTAAATCTCCCTCTGAACACATATCATTCCCAGAATTTCCCCAGTTGCCTGACTGTCGAAATTTCCCAGCTCTGTGACTGAGGAACAAGCATGAAAAGATCACACCAGACTCAGGGGCTGATGCCAATTCTCAGGCGTCAGCTTAATCTGGAAAGTGCCGATATATCTGTCGTCCCATTACATTATCTGCTTACAGCTCCCTCCAAGGTGTCACTGGGTTTCTATAAAATATTGTGCTCTGCATCACCCACTGTTTGCTGTCATTGGAATCAGTGAGAGCTACATTTCAGCAAGCAAGGCATCGGATCTGACACAGACAATTTCTCCACACCTCCAGCTGCTTTGTGCAAAGTGCAGACTCCACCACGCCCGCTACACAATTCTGGGGTGATGGTGACAAAACTCTGGAGGCAGCAATGAAGGTTTTAAACTTGCCCAGGAAACATCTGACACATTTAAAGCATGAGAATCCCACAAGGATCAAGGCTCATTGTCCCTACAAATAGCTTGCGTCAACCGGTGTCACGCACTACCTGGGGGGAGCAGCCTATAAAATTAAGGCAAAACACATGTTACTGATAGATCAGTAGTAGCCACTATTGAGAACTATGTGTCAGTTGACATATGAAGCATTTTGCATGTATCACTGAATCCTCAGAATAATTCCAAGCAGTTATTCTATTACTTACCCATCTATGGAGAGGAAACGGGCACTGAGAAATTGGCTGACTTGCCTGAGCTCATTAACAGTGACTGGCAGAGTCAGAATGAAGACCGAGGCAGCCCGACATCAGATTCCACACCCGGGGATATCACTTCTTTCCCAGTAGTGGGCATGGACCCCTCCCAAAGTCACCACGCCCTCAACTGGGGAGAGAGAGACTTGAAGAACTTGGTAAAAATCCATTATCATGAGGCTCTCATTTCTGGTAGATAAAATATGAGACAGGATGTTGCACTCTGTTGAAACAGCCACAAAATGGTCAAAATACAAGGTTCACTGGTCTTTAGGATGTTGTATGCCAGACGGTGAAGGACACTGGTCCCAGAGAGATGGGAGGTGAACAAGGCGAGCCACAGGAGCCCCCTCAGCTCTGAGCATAGTGCAGATTCCAGCAGATTCTCTGAAATAAAAGAGAGCTAAGGGTTCTGGCGACGAAGATCATCAGCCTATGCAAGACAGAGATGCAGAGAGGAGGGGAGTGTTCGGGGAACCTCACAGGCCTGAAGAATCCAGCCAGGAAGAATCCAGTGAGGAAACCACGCAGAGTCAGGGCTTAAAACAACCCCAAAAGAACGGCGTGAGCTGTGTGCAGAGGGCACAACAGACCAGGAATAGCCCCTGTTCTCATGTCTCGGGAAATGTCAGAATTCACGGAGCATTGGGTGGGAGACTCAAGAGGTTTTGTCCCCCGTGGAGGATTGGCCCTGGGCTGAGGACGACTCTGGCCCCACCAGCAAGTCTCTCCAGCAAGATCCTAAATACTCAAATTGCTTCAAAGAATTTAATTGCATTCCAGAACAAAGCTCAATAAAACATGTAGGAAAGCAAAACTATCAAACAAATGACTACTGCTTGGCATCAAATCAAAGCAAAATTAAAAAGGAAAATATAACCATGATGAAGAGAAGGTTGATCTATCAAAGTTACAGTGAAACTGACTCAGATATCCAAGTTGGCAGATTTGGACATTGGAAGACCCAATTTCCCTGAATGGGGTGGAAGGAAGAGTGTGGATGGAAAAGTTATTTGAAGAAATAATGACTGGTAACTTTCCAAACCTAAGAAAAACAAAAGATTCACAGGTCCAAGAAGCTCAACAAACTCCAACAGAATCTGCACCAAGTCACATTATCAAATTACTGGAATGAGGGATAAAGATAGAATCTTAAAATCAGCCAGAAGAAAAGGTCACATTAGGGGCAGAGAAATAAAGACTGCAGATTTCTCATGAGAAGCAATGCGAGCAAGAAGAGAGGGGAGCAACATTTTTAAAGAACTGAAACCAAAAAACCCGTCAACTCAGAATTCCATACCTGGCAAAAATAACGTTGAGAAGTGAAAGCAAAATCGAGACAAAAGCTGAAATATACAAAAGCTGAAAGAGTCCACTGCCAGCAGAGCTACATTATGAGAAATGTTTAAGTAAGTCCTTCAGGCTGAAGATTATTCCAGATGAAACTCTAGATCTACATGAAGGAGTGAATAGTCCTGGAATTGGGAACTACATAGGTAAATATATATGATTTCCCCCTATTATTTAAAATCTCTTTACAATATAACTGTCTAAAAAAGATTAATAACTGTGTGTTGTGGGTTTATAACACATGTTAAATTAGATGTATGGCACCTGTAGCACAGGATGCAGAAGAAGAGCCGTGAAAATATAATGTGGTGAAGCTTCTTCCTCGCTATCTGAGGGTGCTAGGATAGGACTTGCAGGCAGACAGCGAAAAGCTGAAAATGTTTACTATAAAGTCCAAAGCAAACATTAAGATAACTAAAAAGTGAAATCTCATGATTCAAGAAAGTAGGTTAAAATGAATCATAAGAAAATAAATGATTAGCCCTAGAAAGATAGAGATCTTCAGATTGGATAAAAGGTGGATGCATTTATATGATGTTTATAACACATTCATTTCAATTTAAAGACAGAAGGAGTTTAAGGGATTGAAAACAAAAGGACTGTTTCTTGCTAACACCAATAAAACACAACTGGAGCAGTTATGCTGATATCATACAAAGTCAGTCTCAGAATAAGAATATAATCAGGTATAAAAAAGGTAATTTCATCGTAAAAAGGGCGCAACACAAGAGGACAAAATCACTCTAAACGCTTACAGGCCTGATGACTGAGTTCAAAATTCATGAAGAAAAACGACTGGATGTTCTAGAAAAAATACACAAATCCACATTTGTCGCTGGAGACGTCAGTACCCCTCTTCCAATAATAGAGTGAATCATAACAAGAACAACAAGGATGGAGAAACTGGAATAGCGTTGTCACCTAACTTGACCTCATCGACATTCAGAAGACAATCCAGCCCCAAACAGTGGAAACCATTCTTTTCAAGTGTCCATAAGGTGTATATCAAGACACAAGTCATGCCGTGGGCCGTAAAGCAAGTCTTAATAGATGTAAAAGGACTCAAGCCCTGGAATGTATGTTCTCTGCCCAAAATGGAATTAAATGAAAAACGAATAGCCAGAAAATCCCCAACTTTTCGCTAGCTAAATAACACACTCCTACTAATAAATAATCACATTGGTCAAGGAAGAAATAAGAAAGAGGAATGAGAAAGTCTGAACTGAAGGAACTTGAAAATATTGCATGTCAAAATGTGTGGAAATCCACTAAGAAGTATTTAGGGGGCAAAGCACGACACTGAACGTCTAGATTAGAAAAGTCAGAAATTAATGGATGGCCTTAGCTTTGCCGGTTTAAGAACTGAATGGATGGTGGTGCCTGCGACTGAGCTCAGAAACACAGGAGGGGATTTTGGAAGGAGACCCTGCGGTGACATGGGGTGTCTGGGGGGCCCTGGTGCTTGGGGAGCCTGGCAGTGTAGCACGCTCCGGGCCATCTGCAGCCGGCTGTATGGATTGAGACTCTTCGGGACGCAGGAGGCGGTTGAACCCCAAGAGCTGATGAGGTGAGAGGATGAGAAATTAGAGTGTGGGGCTGGTCCATGGCCAAGGCCGTGGCGTGCGGGCCCCCATGTTGCAGGGGTATGAAGAATACAGGGCATGGCGGGCTGGACGGAACAGGAAGGGCCAGCAGAAAGCGGACGGAAAGAGGACACCGCGATGACAAAGCAGGTCCAGGAGGAAGGGGAGGGGGGAGGGAATAGAGGGGAGGGGAGGGAGAGACAGAAGGAGAGGGCGGGAGTGGGAGAGCGATGCTGCCGGAAGGTCTCCGGAGAGAGGGATCACAAGATCAACTTCACCTGCTTTTAGAAAGCTCTCAGCCTCTCAAGGGCGCGCGGCACGGCGGCAAGAAGTGGCAGCGGCCCCAGGAAGCCGAACACAGACGCGGCGCATCTGCGAGAAGTACAGACAGGAGGAGGAATTGTCAGCTCAAGAGGAAAATGTGAGGAAGGGGAAGCTTCCAAAACGGGAGACACTTGGGCTTGTTCATGGGAACGCGGCAGGGGACGCGGAAGAGACGGGGTGAGGACCAGGAGGGCGAGCGAGCAAAGGTCCAGGTCATGTTGGCTGCAGTGACCAGAAGAGAGGGACCAGGGCGACTCGGGGGTCTTGGCCGGAGGGCGTGCCTCGGTCCTTGAGGAGGGAAGGCTCCAGAAGGAGTGGGGACGGCAGGGTGGGGGAAATTCTCCGCCCCTAGCCCTGCACACAGGCTTCCCACTAGGGCTCGGATGCAAAACTGAAGCCCGTGAACACGCGCCGCTGGGGCCCTGCTGCTGCGCTGGGCGCCTGTGTCTCGAATGTCTCAGGAACAGCTTCACGCTTGGGGCTTGTTGGAGAGCGTGCTCCGGGGGAGCCCAGACCCCAGGGGCCGCAGCCCTGAGGAACACGTCTGCGGCCTCCGGGCGCACCCGCTGGAGAGGCAGGCGCGCGGATGACAGCACCACAGCGGGGCGAACCCGCCTGCTTTCACTGCTCCCGGGAGGCCTGCCCAAGCGGGCAGATCTGCAGAAGCGCGGGCTTTCCCTGGTGAGGGAAAAAACAATCACAAAACCCAAAGTCAGGTGCTGTTCTCTGTCTCGCTGCGCCCGATTCAGCAGGGAGCACTTCCAGGACGGGGATCTGGCCTCGGGGCAAGAGGGGCAGATTCTTGTCGCCACCTCTTGCTAGGGTGTAACCTCCATTCCGAGCCAGCCCAGCCGTGGTTTCCCAAATAACAGCAACAGCGCCCTCGCCAAGGCGGAGCCAGCTCGCGGTGTTTGTTGCACGCACGCCAGGAAGCCAGCGGGTCGTCAGGCAAGGGGCGGGGGGGCTGCAAACTGGCGCGCCTTCATGAAAAGCAATTTGACCCACACGAGAGGTTGTAAAAAGTAGGGCAGTTCCCCATTTAGGTGTCTGCCCTAAGGGATTAATGAACAAAATTATGAACAAAGACGTCAGGCGCGCCCTCTCTCCGTCGTGCCCTGGTGACAGTCACGGCGCCAAGCGGAGAGGGGCTGCTCGTGGCAGTGCCGTCTCCAAGGGACGCCGACGGCAGCCCCAGAATAATAGCAATCGGTGCGGTGGAATATTACACAACCATTCACAAGGCAGCGTGCGGGAAAACCCACACACGTGCAAACCGAGTCCACAGGGTGACGAGGGAGGGAAGGCCGTCTCCACGAGGCAGTTGGACCTGCAGGGTTTGCGAGCTCTGCAGTGCAGGTACATGCAGCCGTGGAGCAGAAGGAAAGAAGTGAATCCCAGCCAGATTCCACCCCCGTGGCCGGCTACAGGTCATTTCTTTCTGTCCTTTCTATGTGCCCGTGTCTCCAGACGGCCTCCAAAGCGCGTGCATAATGTTTATAATTAGAGGAGGAAGGTTATTTAAACGTATCTTAGGAACAACTCGTTACGCGCAGTTGAAAGGAAGGTGTAATCTACAGTCGCTCAGCAGTCGGGCAGCCATAGTCCTGGACCGAGAACATGCAATTTCTCAGGGTTTGAAAAATGAACACGAAGTTCAGAGACGTGCGTGTGGCCCGGGAGGAGCGCGCAGCCCGAACCCACCGTGAGCAGCCCCCTCCGACGTGGGATGCGAAAATGCATGAGAGTTTTATTCTTAAGAATCGCTCCTGTAAATCATTTATCACCCAGCAGCCTCCTTGCATGAGTTGGGGCGCTCGGCAACCTCATTTTAATTTCTAATGTGCCTCGTGCTTATCCCCGGTTATTTTCTCTGTTTAAAATCCATTAGCACAGATGAAGGAACCAGCTTATACGTTATGTACCTAGTTCTATATTATTTTTGTGCATTTATGACTGGCCTCTGGAGTTTAGCCTCCCCCTTAATGATTTAGCTGGGTAAGATGTTACACCAATCTATTAGAGGGAAGGTGGGGAGCAGACGAGCAGCGTAATGGGAAACTCATTCTCCAGCCTCTCATTATCACGCAGGCATCTTGTACCTCTTACCAGATGCCTCTCTGAGCTTTCCACTGCCCGATTCTTCAGTTCCCCAGCCGGGCTGAGTCCTGGCAGATCCTGGGACGGCTTGGGTCTGAAGACCGATTTTCACATTTACCTTTCGGCGCGATGCAGTGGGCTCAGGGCTGCCACAGATGCTCCCCGAGAGACACAGACTCAGTGCGTCTCTCCAGTTGCCAGGCTGCAGTTTCCGGAAGCCCCAGAGCCTGGGACCCTGTGAGGGACCCGCCACCAAGCCCAGGGCCTCCCAAGCTGCCTGGTTCCTGGGCTCTCAGGACGCTTTGAGAAATTGGAGCAAGGGAGCCAAGCCAGAGACTGTGTGCCCAGGGGTTCCCCTCCCTCTGGTGCTCCTGCACGCTGGTGTGAAGGAGACGTGGCGGGTGGGGGACGACTTCCCCACCAGGCACCTGCAGGGCAAGTGTCCATCGAGAGCCATCACCTCGCTCCACACCTCAGAGGTGAGCCTGCACCCAAGCTGACCCATGAGAAGCTTCCACCCTCTTGACCACAGTGAGGGGGTCAAGGCGGGTCATGTGAGACTGCAGGCCCAGCCAGTGGCCCCCACGCCAGGAGACCGGAGAGTTTCTCTCCTCCACCCAGTTGGGAGCTAGAGAATTACCCGTCCAGGAACGTCGGAGCCAAGAGCACAGGCACTGGGCAGGCCTTGGGTTCTAACGGCATTTTTGCCCTTGTCCAATATGAGGAAGCCGTGAAGGTGAGCTCCCTGGAGTGAGTGGACTGGACTCCAGGGTTGATGAGTGTCCACCACGGAAAGGCAAGGACCAAGCCCCAGCTTGCTAGGGTGATCTCGTGGGCTGGCCTGCTAACCAGGCCAACAGAGGAGAAAGGGGTGTAAGGTGGTGTGCATTGAGCACCTGGATCCAGCCAGCCCTGAAGTCCATCCGCTCTGCCTCTCCAAGAAGTGGAGTCAAAATGCCCCCTCCCCCCACCTCGCTGCTCTCTCTGAATTGAGCACTTGGCACACGTTCTGACACGACAGGGTAATAATACACAACCCCAACTATGAAGAGTGAAAATCTCTCCGTTTCAAGTTATTGAATTTCTTTCTCCTCCTTGGAAGAAAAATTTCTGGGAGGAAAACAATAGAGTTGAATTTCCTTTCTGATGATTCAGGTCCCCGAGCTCACCGCGCCGGAGCCGGCAGAAAGCCGCGTGCTGGTCATCGGTGATTTTTCTCCCTTTCTGGAATATATTGTCCTTTTAGCAGCAAGCACTATTTGTATTTGCTGCAAGTAGAATTTTCGATTACTGTTCTGACATCCAGATCCGTCATTGCTTTTTATTATGCTCTGGATTTAGAGAGAAATATGCTCCTGACAGCAACTTTATTTGAATCCTTCTGCTGAGGTTAATAGCAAAAAAGGCCAAGATCACCAGCAGGTCGCAAGCCACAGAACTGAGTCGGGCCGGAGAGAGGCAGCTGCTCAAGGTGCTTCTCACCCCTCCTGCGCGCGGGCTGCAGCCACACCATCAGTGCTCGCTCGCGTGGAACCTTAAGTGGTGCTGGGCCGAGGCTGGTTTTCTCTCACTCGATTTTAAGCTGGAAATCACCCTGTGAGCCGGGCGCTGGGCTCAGCCTTAACCGCACCATTTTGTTGGATGCTGTCACACCCCGGTAGGCAGACGCCGTCCCCCCTTGACAGAGACACAGCACAGCTGGGGCTCAGGAAGTCATCAGGTGCCCGCGATGCACAGCAAAGTGGGGGCGCACGGGATTCAGACCCAGGCCTGTTTTACCTGGAAGGGGATTCCGCCCGCCAGCACTGCCGTGGAGCCGCCGTCAGGGGCCCGGAGCCCCAGGGTGCACACACCCGCCAGCGGGGCTCTGTCAGTTGCTTCTCAGCCTCGCCTGCGCTCTGAGCGCTGGGCGGTGGCCGTGTGGGCTGACGATGTCCTGGGAGGGGCTCCTCTGAGCCCCAGGGCCCTCCCGGGCATGTCTGCGTGAGGCCCAGGAGCCTTGCAGAATCGAGATCCCAGTGTCGGGGCTGTGACTGCCCCGTCAGGCGCCCTGGTGAGGCTGCACGGGGGACTGTTTCTAAATGGCGACCCCTCCTTTCTGTCCCCCCATTTCCTCCCCATGGCCTCTCCTCCACCTTCTCCTCCTCGCTTCCGGCTCCCCTTTCTCGCCCCCAGCTACCCCAGCTGTCTCCGTCCCTCACACCCCGCTGGGCAGCCCAGCACATTCAAAGTCCCATCCTGCCTGCTCGGCACAGGGCCCACCAGCCGTCCCCGCCACCGTGGTCAGGCCCAGTCACTCTAGCATGCCTCTGAGGCCCCCGGCGCCCCCAGGAGGCCGGCACGGCCCCCCGAGGCCACAGCCTGGCTGCCAGGGTGCAGGGGGTGCAGGGGGTGTTCGCCTGTCTGTCTGCCGTGCGTGGCTGGCACCATTCCCCTGAGGCCCCTCACTGCCCGCGCTGCGTCCTGGGCGGCCCCTGCCTGCAGGGCTCCAGCCGGGGCCCCGCAGAGGCCAAGCCGGGTCTCTGGCAAGGGCACCGCCGCGGGCAGACTCTCGGATCACTCTTCATGGAGAAACGGAGCCCCCATGCGTCCACCACACGCTGCATCGGCCGAGGGTCCAGCAAGGCGGCCAGCGAGCGCGCGGCTGCACCTGGACACCAGGAACGGGCCGAGAGTGGGGACTGTCGGAGTCAGCCGGGTCCGGCCTGAGGCCCCGCCTGGCGCACACCACCCTCACCCCCACGCCAGCCACACTCCCGGGGACCGCAACGTGCCCCCAAGCTCTCACAGACCCTACGGGGAGCTGGTCACGAGGAAAAGGACGCCAACTAGATCCAAGGAGGGGACGGGAGCAGAGCCTGGGCGGACACCCGGAGGGCCCCACGGCCGCTCTCCCCGACGCAGGGAAGTCACCCTCCCGCACTGGGGTGAGGGCACACGAGGGTCACTGCCGGGAGGACGCCCACCCCAGCTGCAGTCCCCGCCCAGGCTTCATGGCAGCAGCAGGACCGAGAGGCTGACCGTCCGCCGTGGGCCTCAGTGTCCAGCAACAGCCAGCACGGGCTGGTCTCCGGGCACGGGCAGCCTCCCTGCTGGACACGGACGGCCTCGCCAGGTGCGGTGCAGGTCACTTCCCAGAAGCTGAGGACGGGGGTCGACAAGGTCAAACTCCTCACACGCAGGGATGGGGGGAGGAGGTGCTGGCCGGGAGCGGGGGTGGGGGACGGGCACGGCGACTGACCGAGCCATGTGGAGCCCCAATCCAGACGCGTTCCGCTCCAAGGAGACATCAAGAAAGACGCCGCGACGCTCGTGGCAGGTGCAATAGAGATGATTCAGGGCGGTCAGGGAGGGCCAGGTGTGGGGGGGCCACTGTCCCTCGGGCTCTCAGACGCCGCATCTCAGATGCTGCCAGAGCTGCTGCTGGCCCTGGGCTGGCAGCCCCCCCACCCCGCCCCCAGGGCGCCCGCGCCAGCAGCCAGCCCACCTGCCTCAGCCCACCTGCCTCGACGCCGGCAGAGCCCAGCGCCCCGAACACAGCCGCACACGCCGACTCATTAGAACACAGCGGCTCGCCCTTATGTACACCCTGCGCTCCCTGCTTATTGAGCTGAGAATTGTGACCCTATTATTAATTCATTAGGAAACATAATTTCATGCAAAATAATGTTTCCCCTCCTCTGCGAGGTTAAGGTGGTGTGATCCCCCGAGCGGCAGGGCCGCGGGCCGGGGCGGGCAGAGCTCTCTCCTCCGCCAGACGCTGGGCGCCCCGAGAGTGGCGCCACTGGGTTCCCGGCCCAGCCCGTGGGCGCCGAGCCAGCTCTGGGGTGGAAGCCACTACACCCGAGGAAGGTACTTGGGGACGTGTCGTCTGATCCTATTTTTGCCCGGGGGGCAGGGGACGATGTTTTACATCTGGACCTGGTGTTGCGTGACCGGCTTCGTTTCCATCCCGCCAGCTCTCAGGGAAGGCGAGCCCCAGGGTTGTCCTTTTTATGGGAAAAACAAATTTTGTTCTAGAGGGTGGGGTGGCTGCTGAGAGCCCGCGGGGAAACTGGTGCGGAGAGAAGCTGCCGCGGGCTCTCCAATCTGGCCCTCCCCCCCAGATGTCGCTGATGCCTTCTGGGGACCCCCCCAAAGCATCCGGCCCCCCAAAATGCGGCAGGAAACTTCCAGGCTCTCTCGGGGCCCCCAACACACTTAGCGCCAAGCCCCGGGGCTGCCCCACGCCAGCCCCCGCACCCCCTGGCCAACAACATCCTTCCAAGGCTGAATTAAAATGTGGAGCTTGAGGACGGGGAGGGATGAACATTGTCATTTCTCTTGACGCGGGAGCAGGACGGCGGGTCCCTCCTCGACGAGGAGGAAGAGCAGCGCGGCCAGGAGAGCGGCGGACGCTCCGGGGGGCCGGGCGCGCAGAGGAGTGGCCGGTCCCGGGCGTGAGCATAAAGCACAGGCCGGGGAGCCGAGGCAGCGGGCGGGGGACGGGACTTCACACATTGCTCCAAACTGGAGAGGATCGCCGCGGAGGCTGCGGCCTGGGCTGTCACGGGGAATTGCTGTCTGTTCTATATTAATGTGCGCTGCTCCTTCTCCCTCCAATGACTAATCTTGTTTTTCACGAGGATGCTTTTTCCAATGCACTCACTTCGGTTTGTTTTCTCTGTGCTTATCGACAGCTCTTCCGCCGAGCGAGGACGTGGGCCAGGACGGCCCAGGCGCGTGGGCTGGGTCCCTGGTAAGAGTGGGGCCTCATCCTTCCCGGCTGACCTTGGTGCCGAGGCCTGCTCCAGCCTCCACACGCTGCAGTGTGCCCTGGGGCTGGCTTCCCTGCACAAAGGGGGGGTCGGGGTGCCTTGAGGCTGCAGCTCAGGTGCTTCCTTCACTCCCAGGCCTGCGGCTGCGCTTGCTGGTATCTCTGGGGCCCCCCTGGGCCCCCCTAACTTACTGCTTCAGGTAACTTCCATTCCTGGGGGACAGCACCTGGAGTTGAGGGCAAGGGCCAGCTCTCCCCATGGACAGGGTCCAGGTCCTTGTCCTTGGTGGCTGTGAACTGAGGGACTCATGGAGAGGACGCAGGGTGGTGCATGTGAACCGGGGGGCTCACGGGCAGGATGTGGGATTTCTGGCTGCAGCAGAGGCCGGGCAATGGGGCTCTGGTCCCGGTTGTCCCTCAGCAGCTCCCAGGGCCAGGGGTCAGCCCCATCTACCCCTCAAGTGCCCAGGCCTCTTGCCCAGGCCGGCCCTGCCTGGGCAGGGAGGGTGGGGTCTCCCCTGCTGGCCCAGAGTCCCCCCAGGAAGGCGGGTGAAAGCCCACTGGACTGGCCTCTCCCTTCATCCTCCCTGCAGATTGCAACCATCCTCCACCAAACTCCACGTTAAAACCCCAGGCCTTCTGAGGCTCTGGAACATTCCCGCCCAAGCTCCAGCCCACACCTCTTGACGGCTGCTTTGTGCAAACACAAATAACTCTGAGAAGGAGAAAAGGAGAGAGGGGGTGCCATGTGAGTGGGGTGCCGCGATGCCCAGCAGCGCTGCGGGGAGGAAGGGCTGAGCCTGGGGGTGGTGAGACGCAAGCCATGGAGAGCTGAGTGGGGGGCATGGAGGGAGAGGGGGAGACACGGGGGGGAGACGGGAAAGAGAGAGGAGAGACAGAGACAGGGAGAGGGAGGGAGCAGGCCGTTTCCATGGGGACAGCGGGCGGCTTCAGCAGCCACCAGAAGAGCCAGGGCGGCCCGGCCCGGTAGGGCTGAAGGTGGCCGCCGACACCTGCTTGGGCCAGTCACGGACCGTGGACTAGAGTCCTGCGCCATGCGAGGGCGCTGGCCAGAGGGCGCCTGCACCCCCGGCTCGGCTGGGAGCAGGCGCGAGGGTCTGGCCAGACTCAGCCCGAAGCCCGTGACTCCTCTGACCCCATCCTCGAGAGGAGCAGATGGAAGCTCCGGGTAAATCATCCCCGGGGGTCACTGCGGCCGTCACAGCCGGAGTAGCCGCTCGGAGATGGGGGCCCATCGCCCGGAGATGGAGCAGCCGGGCAGCAGCGCCCAGGCCTGGCCCACCCCCACCCCCCACCCAAGCCGGCTGGGCCAGCGGCAGCTCCCGCTGCCCTGAGCCCAGTCCCGAGGGCCGCGGGTCGGGCATCCCAGGAGCGTGGGTGCTGCTCCTTTCCTGGGGTGCCAAGAACAAAGCCCCACTGAGTGACTAAAACCAGCTTATTCCCCACGGGCTCAGCAGCGGGACGCAAGGCCTGGGCGGCTACAGGGGCCTCCTGGCTTCCTCGTTTCCCTTTGGGAGCCCGGGCTGCGCTAGCGCGTGGCCACCCTCTCCCTCCCCACCTAACAGGGCCTGCTGGGTCCCCCGACTTCATCTCTACTTGGCTATCGGGTCAAGAAGGGGTCAGGGGCCGGGACTGGAGTGCGACCTGGTGGGGACCCAGTTTTGGGGGCAGCAGGTTGTTCTGGGGGCCCACGTGGAGGCTGTGTCCCCCGGCTCTCGCGGCCGCGGCGCTCTCACCTCCCCTTCGGGCCCGCAGGCACGGGTGTCCGGAGGGTGTGGACCCCACACTGCCCCTCCATACGGCTGCTGTGACCTTGGGGAACCAGCTGCTGGGGAGCAGCCGGCGGGGCCGGTGCCCCAAGGCTCCCGGTTCTGAGTCTCTTTTGATCAGCTCTTCCCTGGGGGAGAATCCTCCTGGCTGCGTCCTTACTGGAAGCCTTTAGATGTAGAATTTAATCTCGTTCTGACATTCATGGGAAGCATATTCAGAGTTTTGCTTGTTTTCGTTTTTCCAAAGGACCAAGGAAATTAACTCATATAAACAACTGTGTCACACTGTCCCTCATTACCCATTCCTGCTGTGCCGCTCCCAGAAGCCTCTGGGCTTGCGCTTGTGAAACAATAAGCAAAGAACAATACGTTTCCACTTGGGGTTCCTGTCCTGGACAGATGCCTCAGCACTTTCTCATCACCCGGCAGGAGAACAATGGGCTTGGGCTCCTGCTCCGCTGCCAGCCCTGGCTGTCTTTGTGCTTAATTAACCGTTCTGCACTTAGTCAGAAATCAGACAGCGAGTTCCCTGGTCCTGATGCTGAAGGCAAGGCCCTTGTGCTTCAAAGCTCTCTGAGCTGTCGAAGCCACAGCCAGCCTAGTGCAAAGACAAAGGGGGGGTGAGAGCCAGGGCTGTGGGAGACCTTTGCAGAGTCCTGCCCCATTCTTGTCCTGCCAGGTGGGGATCGTGCCCCCGGCGCTGCGGGAGAGGCAGCGAGGGAGGATGGACAGCCTTGGCGGGGAGGTCGGGAGCTCCGGCGAACCAGCGTCTGGTCTCGCCCCCACATCCCTGCCGACGCCATTGGCTGTGAGTCCCGGGCACTGGTGCCACCCGGGCCGGGAGCTCTTTGCTGGCCACTGCCAGAGATCGTGGAGCCTATTTCTTTGTGTCTACAGCATGACCGTCCAACGCTACCCCCGCCACCAAGGGCCAGGGGGTCACCAGAGCCTGGCCGTGCAGGGCCCAGGAGGCGGTGTCCCGGGGCAGCAACCCGCCCGCCAGGATGACCAAACACTCTTCCTGCTGCCAGCACTAGGGTGGAACAGCGGCTGGGCGCCCAGGGGGCAGGGGGCTTGGCTGGCTTGGCTGAAACACCACCCACTCTTGGTCTCCAATAGGCTGACCCGCCGGCTCGTTCTCAGAGAGCGCAGGAGACTCCCTGGGCCCCTCCGTCCAATCGTCCAGGTGTGGGGGGGTCTGGGAGACAGGAAAGCAACTGCTTCCCTCCCCCCAGGGGACGGAAATGACCGCCACCTCCAGGCAGTCCATGGGGTTTTCAATGAGGACAGGGCGGAAGATGAGCAGGTGCAGCCCGAGCTCTGGGGGGTCCTCCCTGGCTCCGCCACTTCTCCCCACCAACAAATCTCACCTGGGACCCGTCTGTAGGAGCCCAGAGGGTGGGCAGTGTCTCCCCACCCCCACCCAGCACCTCTGGGGCTGATCCGACCCCTCATTGTTGGATGGGGAAGGAGGGGCTCGGGGTCAAGGGGTCTTTGTGGCCCACACAGGTGTTGGCCGCGGGTGACGCCAGGTCCTGCGGCCCCTTCCAGCCCCGGGCTCCGCCTGGAGAGACGGCACGGCCCCGCCCAGCCCTGCCAGGCTGCAGACCGGAGGCTTAGTTCCAAGAAACAGTTGCAGTTGGAGACCGATGTGCTGCTCCCGCAGGGGCTCAGGCCCGGGCCCCAGGCTCCAGGGTCTCCCCCACCCCCGCCCTCCCCTTGCCTGGCTGCTTCCCTGTCTGTCTTGATCGCTGTCCACTCCCCTCCACTGTGTGTTCCCAGACTCTCTCCTCGCGGCGGCAGAGGCCACCGGCATCTTCCGGCTTCCATCCCCATGGCCCCGAGACAGAGGTCCCGTTTCCCTGCAGAACCAGCCCGGCCACCCTGATGGGCTCAGACCCGGCCGCCGGCCCATCCCTGAGCCCATCCTATGGCCAAGGAGACGGGACTCGTTGGTTTGCTTATTCACGGGCGTGCCCAGCACCGGACGCCGGGCGACCGTGGCCAGCCGAGCGCGTGGGGTCAGCAGAGCGGGCCCCGAGGACCGAGGTGCTGCCGTCGGGGGAGAGGCACGGAGGCCGCCGGGAGGCCAGCAGCAAAGCCCTGCGCGCCACATGCAGCCTCCGCTCTGAATTCTTCGGGAAATGTCAGGATAGTGGAGAGATCATTTACTTAAAGAAAGTGGAAATGCGGTATTTAATTTTAAACGTGATCCTTCAAAGAATTAAATAAGAATCAAAAGCCAAATTCCAGAGATGTTCATAATCGCGCTATTTAAATAGTAAAGCAACTGTTCGGCCATTTAGTTAAGTAAATCGGGCACATCCTCCTGCCGTGCTGATTCGGGGCTTTCTGAGCCGTCATCGCCGAGACCGCGGTGGCGCGGAAAAGGCCTCTGAGAGGACCTCGAGCGAAGGCATAAAACAAACCGTGTCTGCGCTGCGTCTCCACAGCTGCAGAAGAGCTGGCGCTGGCAGCAGAGATCAGGAGGGACAGAAAGAAAGGAGAAAGCTCCCCTCGCGCGGCGGGGCTGGTGCTCCCGACACCCGCTCTGCACCCAGGCTTCCCGGCCGGACGCCGCCCCGTGTCCAGCCCTCCCAGCCGCGCCAGCCCCACCTGTCCGCGAGCCCCGGGGCATGAGACCCAGCGGGCAGCACGCAGCCTGGGCCGCCGAGCAGGCGAAGGGACAGGGCTAAGGGGAGAGTGTGGGTCAGGCTTCAGATAGCCCCCAGACGGAAGGATCTGGGGGATGAACAATAGCCAGTGGCATCTGCACCCCTCCCCCAAGGCCACCAGGAGGTCTGCTCTGTCCCCAAGGCCACCAGGAGGTCGCTGGCTCTTCCCTCCCACACACAGCCCGCCCCCGCCCCATCCCCAAGGCCCCGGCCCCCACCACCGCCTACCCCCCTCAGGGGCCCGCCCTTATCCCCCACCCCCCCAGCCCGGCCCCCTTCCACCCCCACCCTCCTGGTCCCACCCCCACCCCCGTCCCCCTGGCGCTGCTGCCGAGCGAGGAGGCGCCACGCTAGTGCTTGTCCTTCCGGTCATTGCATTAAAAATCTGTGAAAGGAAACTCGATGAAGTTCATTCTCTATTACATGACACCACTGAACCCAATTTATCAAAAATATGGTCCCCTCAGCAGGCCGTGGCTGCAGCACTGCTGGCGAAGGGTGTGCTCGCCTCTCCTGGCCCCGGCTGCACCCGCCCGGTGGCTAGGGGCGTGGGCCGAGGGCAGCAGCCACCGGGGCCGCCACCAGCCGGCCTGAGACCAAGTCAGTCTGTTGTGACAACGGAGCCGGGAGAACCGGAATTCTGGCTCCCTGAGGCCCACACGGGTCTCTCGGTGTCTCGGTGACCACTGCGGAGCCTTCCAGGCAAACCCGTCCCCCCTCCCCAGGCCAGGTCCGCGGCCTGAGGGTAGTCGGGGGAGGAGGCAGATCCCCGTACTAGCACCTCTCCCGTGGCCGCCCTTCACCCCCCTCCCCGCCGCTCCTCACTGAGCTGCGATGGCTCCACTGTGAGGGGAGTAAGGGACACCCCTTACTGGAGTGTCTTCCTCCCGCCTCTGCCCTCCGAGCGGGCTGGGCCAGCGCCCCTAGGCCAACCCTCAGCAACAACTTGGGCGCCTGCCGAGGCTTTTCCGGGCATTTTCAGGGATGGAAGGGCCAGGGCCGCCCTGGCATGTGTAAAGCTTTTATGCAAATGAAGCCTGGCATGCTCGGGCCCCTGGCCTGGTCTCACTCGGCCGCCTCCCAGGAGGCTCCCCTTCTTGGGGCCAGCTCCTTGTGGTGAGACCTGCTCCAGACCCGCCTAGTCTGGCTATTTGCCACAATGACCACTGAACCCCAGTAACCCAGTGACCACCCCAAATTCTGGAAACCCAGGCCTATCCCTGCTGGTCCCCGTCGCGGGCAGGCCAGCCAGCACCCCTTCTCCCCTGCGTCATGTGACGGGCTCCAGCCCTGGCTGCACCGGGCCCGGGACTAGGATCCACCCCCAGGCACGGGGCCGGCAGGGCAGCGGCCAGTAAGGGCCTCACCCCAGCCTTCCAGAGCCTCTCCACCCGGCGGGGCGAGTCCGTCTATGCCCTGCCCAGAGGCAAGTGGGTCTCTCTCTGGTCAGTCTCCTGCATTTCTACCTCCTCTTACACCCGCCAAGGGTGGCGTCCAAGCCAGGCTCACCGTCTCTGGGAAAGTGGAGTGTCAGCCCACCCAGCTTCTGCTTGGAACCTGGGCGTGCGTGTCACCCGGGCCCCCACGCGGCTCCAAGAAGACAGCAGGGTCCACCCCCTGCCTGCCCACGCCCTCGCTGTTACTTCTGGTCTCCACCGTGGACTTGAACCGCTCACGCCATGCTCCGGCGGCAAACGCGGGGCGCGCACCAATTTGATTCTGCCCGAAAGACAAGAGGTGATGTCACCTCTGCTGAACCCATCGTCAGCCTCATTATGTCTGCAACAGGAACATGACACTGTCTGCTAACGCTCTGAGTTGCCCCTTGTTAAGGAGGTGCCAGGCGGAGGTCGCTACTTCCATCAGAGCCACGATCGTGTGCGCCCTTCAGGTCTCAGACTGCTCGCACCTGTGTGGCTCTAGGCCATCTCCAGCATCTCCGTGGGCACGCCCTGCTGTCGCCTGTGTTCCCTCTTTCTTGAGGGGCTTCCCGTCACTGGATTTCTCTACCTCTGTGAGTGTGTGTGCCTGTGTGGGTGTGAGCACACGCATGCACAGCTGTGCCTGTTATTTTTCATGTGAAAAAATTAAATTAATGTTTCTAAGAACATCTACACTGTCTAATCTGACCTGAAGAGTTTGGGCCAGGCGACTAATGATGAGGTGATCATGATGGCGATGAAGGTGATGATGAGGATGGTGAGAAGTTGATGGTGATGCTGACGGTAGTGGTGGTGGCGGGGATAGTTGTGGTGGTGCTGATGATAGCGGTGATAGGATTGGTGGTGGTGGTGGTGATGGTGGTGATGGTGATGATGGTGATGGTGGTGATGGTGGTGGTGATGGTGGTGGTGGTGATGGTGATGGTGGTGATGGTGGTGATGGTGGTGATGGTGGTGATGGTGGTGATGGTGATGGTGGTGGTGGTGGTGATGGTGGTGATGGTGATGGTGGTGATGGTGATGGTGGTGGTGATGGTGGTGATGGTGGTGATGGTGGTGATGGTGATGGTGGTGGTGATGGTGGTGATGGTGATGGTGGTGGTGGTGATGGTGGTGATGGTGGTGATGGTGATGGTGGTGGTGGTGGTGATGG